>NC_059372.1:34862930-35530430 GCF_019703515.2 Myxocyprinus asiaticus
TCCCACCAGAACAGAACAGGAACCGGAATATTTGAAAGATCCAGAAATTCCGCAAGAAACCCCAGAAATAAAAAGGGTCCTGGAGGTGGTTGGCCTACTGAGTGATCAAGGGGAATATGATGACCATTTTCCTAAGCCCAAACCCCATCCTGAATCTCCCCCAAAGCCCCAGAGTGATCCACCTCCCTCCAATGGGACTGTTATGCTAAGACTTCTGTAAGCCATTATCCGAATTCAAATAGGAAAATAAATTATTGGAATCTATAGATTAACAAACTAATTGTGTTTATTGGGGATTACAACTTATCTCAGATCCCTTATTTTTCTGACCCTTTAGTTCAGATTGATGGCTTTCCGGGAGTCACATTTTATCATATGACTGGGGTTCTGAAAAAAATTATACCTCAAGTTAATGAACAGAGTGTGGTTCTCTCTTTGGGCTTAAATAATTGTCTGAGAGAACAAGAACAGGTAACATCGGTCAAGCAATTACAGCAATTGTTGAATGTAGCTTTGGATATTTTCCCCAATGCACAGCTGTTTGTGCCCATTATCAGTTTCTCTGATCAGTTAGCAGGGTGAAAGCAAAATCTCATCCGCAGGCTTAATGAATACTGTAACAGAGGGTTAAAATGGGAAAGGAGGAGGTGGGAACCGGATGAAGTATCAAAGTAATATTTAATGAAAACTTAAACAAAAAACAGAAACAGAAACACACACACACGGCAGCTGCGTGTGGCTTTCTCTCTCCCGAACTGCCGCATCCGGCTCGTCTTTATTCCTCTCCTTGGCTGATTAGCCCGATTGGGGCCCGGGCATGCATACTCACAGCCCGGCCCCACCCTCCTCCTCGTCACAATTACATAATGAATAAATTTAACTCTTTATCAGATATTAATCAACAGCTCTTTCGTACTGTTCCAGGTGATCCTGTACATTGTTCAAAAGAAACAGCAATTAAAATTTTGGAGCATTGGCTGTTTCAGTTAAACACCTAGGGGGGAGAAGAGTGTATCTAATACCCCACGAGTTGGAAATATTTTAAATTTTTCAAAGTGTTTTATTCTTTCTAGAGACCAAGAACAACAACTCTTGGAGAAGGGTCTTACAATTGTTCCTACGCCCAAAAGGGTCGACTATGCAGAACTCATATTTAGACCAATATCATAGAAAACTAAAACTTTTAGATCACTTTGGTTTTAATAATGAATTTGCCTCAGTCCCTTTTATTGAAAAATCTATGTGGGAACCACCAGAGAAAACGTCCTGGTTACTTTCGTAACCTCCGTTCCCTGATGAGGGAATGAGACATTGTGTTGATGTAGTGACACTAGGGGTCACTCTTGGGAGCCCCAAACACCTCTGCTTTTTTGAAAAAAGGCCAATGGGAATTTGGCGAGTGGAATTTGCATGCCGCTCCCCCGGACATACGGTTATAAAAGGAGCTGGTATGCAACCACTCATTCAGGTTTTGTGCTGAGGAGCCGAGACCAGGTCCCGGCCATTTCAGCGGGTAGTTCAGCGTTATGGCAAGTGGGATGCAACGTCTCATTCCCTCCATCAGGGAACGGAGGTTACAAAAGTAACCAGGACTTTCCCTATCTGTCACTCACTCGACATTGTGTCGATGTAGTGACACTAGGGGTCCCTATACAAAACGCCACAACTAGCTGAACTGTGTTACGTGAACTGGCGGTATGTGATGGGCAGACTGCTGTGTGCCTCAAAGCCAGCGCACCAGGCCATCACGTAACCTCCCCCTACGCTCTTATGAGCGTTGATGGTCCATTAGGAACAAGTCGGTAGCCCAACTATAGGGACAGGCTAGCCCAGCCGAGGCCTCTTTTCCCTCTCTTTTCTCCCCAAAAAAGAGTGGAATTTGCTAACTGACTGGGAGCCATAAGTGTCTGCGTCGGGGGGTGTCCCTCCCAAGGAGAAGACACCATGGAGACCACACCCCACCCAAAAAGGGGGGGTATTCTGAGTGGAATATGTCACATGGTCTTACCGAGTCTTGTCGGAAGTATGTCATGTGGAAAGGTCCCATGGTAGGTCCTACCCGAAGGGGAGGAGTTTCTACAGAGCATGGCGACCGGGGGCAGAGGGGCCTCTGCCCAAGGAAGACGCAGTTTGCCGTCAGGGAAACAATTTTGCTGAAGACATCACATGGGGTCCCCTTTGGGGAACCAGCACATGTGGAGCACCTACCTCAGTACAGGGGCTCATTAGTGCACATACTGGGCCGGTCAGCAAGTTTCTCTGCAGACTCAATTGCCAGAGGGCTAAGGAGGAAAGTCATCCAGAGATCACAGTCTGTGAACATGACTGGGAGTCAAGAGCACCGTCTTCACCTCAATCGAGGCTATGCGCAAGCGGTACACCCAGCCAGTTTGTCCCAGAACTTACCTGCTCGTGCCTGCCAATAAACGGGATGAGACCGGGTCAACCCGGAGATTGTAGAACCTCGCAAATGTGTTGGGTGTTGCCCAGCCTACTGCTCTGCAGATGTCTGCCAAAGAGGCGCCACTGGTCAGGGCCCAGGAGGCCACCACACTCCTGGTGGAGTGGGCTCGTAACCCTGCAGGGGGTGGCACATCCTGAGCCTGATATGCCATTTGCAATGGCGTCAATGACCCAGTGGACAATCCTCTGTTTGGAGACAGCGCTTCCTTTCTGCTGTCCACCAAAGCAAACAAAGAGCTACTCTGAGCTTCTAAGGCTCTGCGTACGATCCAAATAGATGTGTAAAGCTCACACCGGACACAGCAATGCCAAGACTGGGTCTGCCTCCTCCTGGGGCAGCGCTTGCAGGTTCACCACCTGATCCCTAAAAGGGGTCATGGGAACCTTGGGCACATAGCCCGGTCAGGGTCTCAGGATTATGTGAGAGCAACCCGGACCGAACTACAGGCACGATTCGCTGACAGAGAATGCCTGCAGGTCCCCTACCCTTTTGATGGAAGTGAAAGCAGTCAGGAGGGCAGTCTTCAAAGAGAGTGCCTTAAGCTCAGCTGACTCCAAGGGCTCAAAGGGAGCTCCCTGTAGACCCTGAAGGACTACAGGGAGGTCCCACTAGGGGACAAGGCGTGGTCTGGAGGGATTCAACCTCCTAGCGCCTCTCAGGAACCTGATGATCAAATTGTGCTTCCCCAAATACTTACCATCTACTGCATCGTGATGAGCCGAAATAGCAGCTACATACACCTTCAGGGTGGAGGGGGACAGCCACCCCTCAAGCCTCTGCTGCAGGAAGGAAAGCACTAATCCGACTGCGCATCTCTGGGACGCCAATTCAAGGCATACAGGCACCACGTAGAGGGAGCCCTAGCCTGAGTGATCATGTCTACCACTGCGGATGGTAGGCCACTTAGGTCTTCCACGTCCTGTCCAGGGGCCAGACGTGGAGATTCCTGAGGTCTTGTCGCGGGTGCCAGATGGTGCCCCGTCCCTGAGAAAGAAGGACCTTCCTCAGGGGAATTCGCCGGGGGGGCTGTCGTGAGGAGAGTGAGATCCGAGACCCACGTCTGGGTGGGCCAGTAGGGTGCTACTAGAATGATCTGCTCCTTGTCCTCCCTGACCTTGCACAGGGTCTGTGCAAGTAGGCTCACTGGGAAAAACACATATTTGTGTAATCCAGGGGGCCAGCTGTGTGCCAGCGCATCTATACCGAGGGGTGCCTCGGTCAGGGTGTACCAAAGCGGGCAGTGGGAGGATTCCTGGGAAGCAAACAGGTCTACCTGTGCTCGACCGAATCCACTCCAAATCAGCTGGACCACCTGAGGGTGGAGTCTCCACTTTCCCCTGAGGGTAACCTGATGTGACAGCACGTCCGCTGCAGTGTTGAGGTCGCACGGGATGTGAGTGGCTCGTAGCGACTTGAGGTGCTGCTGACTCCAGAGGAGGAGATGGCGGGTGAGTTGTAACAGGCAATGGGAGCGCAGACCACCTTGGCGGTTGATGTATGCTACCGTCGCTGTGTTGTCTGTCTGGACCAACACGTGCTTGCCCTGGATCAAAGGCTGAAACCTCCGCAGGGGGAGCAGAACTGCCAACGACTCTAGGCAGTTGATGTGCCAACGCAGCCGCGTGCCAGTCCAGGAGTCAGCGGCTGTGTGCCCGTTGTATACGGTGCCCCAGCCCATCTTGGAGGCATCTGTTGTAACCACGATGTGACTGGAGACCTGCTCTAGGGGAACCCCTGCCCATAGAAATGCAAGGTCGGTCCAAGGGCTGAAGAGGTGGTGACAGATCAGCATGATGGCCAAGCGATGTGTCCCGCGGTGCCATGCCCATCTCGGGACTCGAGTCTGAAGCCAGTGCTGAAGCAGTCTCATATACATCAACCCGAGCGGTGTGGCTGCCGCTGAGGATGCCATATGCCCCAGGAGCCTCTGAAAAAGTTTCAGTGGAACCGCTGTTCTCCGTCTGAACGCCTTCAGACAGTACAGCACCGACTGTGCATGCTCGTTCGTGAGGTGCACTGTCATCGAGACTGAGTCCAACTCCAAACTGAGAAAAGAGATGCTCTGAACCGCTGGAGAGCCATACCTGCAAAGATGGAACGGTGGACGGTGTTCGTGACGACGGCCGTGCCCACCGGACATGTGACCCAGGGAATGAGAAAACTGCTCTTTTGTTGAATTTTTAGGTACCACAGCCTCTTGGAAATGCGGCGAAATTAAATGAAAATGAAACAAAAGATTTTCCTCCTGGCCCTCCACCGGGGGATGGAGTGGTCTGCCGAATAGGCCAACCTGGGAGATGGGGGCATCAAGGAACCATGCCTTGTCAGCCTCTCACATCTCAACCAAGTTGAGCCAAAGGTGGTGCTCCTGGACCACCATGGTGGACATCGCCTGCCCGAGAGACCACACCGTGACCTTCGTCGCCCGGAGAGAGTTAAGCCGGTCGCCGAGTGCAGTTCCTGCATCAATCCTGGGTCAGAACTACCCTCGTGCAGTTCTTTTAGCACCTTGGTTTGGTGTACTTGCAGGAGAGCCATGGCGTGCAGGGCGGAGGCGGCTTGTCCAGCGGCACCGTAGGTCTTAGCCGTCAGGGACGATGTAAACCTACAGGCTCTGGACGGCGCCTTATCCACCTGGGGGATCACTGAATACCCCCTGGCCGCTCCGCCATCAAGGGTAGCGAGAGCGGGGGAACTGAAAGACCTGAACCGGGCAGTAAAAGGTGCCTCCCACGATCTTGTCAGCTCCTCATGCACTTCTGGGAAGAAAGGAACGGGGGCGGGGCGTGACTGTGGGTGGCGCCCCAAGCCCAGGAACCAATCGTCGAGCCACGAGGGTTCAGGGAAGAGTGGAGGGTTCCACTCTAGCCCGACGCTCGCGGCCGCCCGGGAAAGCATGTCCGTCATTTCCGCGTCGGCCTGGGACTGAGCGACCATTCCCGAAGGAGGAAGCCCAGTCGAAGCCTCTGCGTCCGACTGGACGAGCCCATTCTCCGATGCTGCGCTCGATAACTTGTCTTCTTCCCGGGCTCCTAACGAGAGGTCGAACTCACCCTGAGACGAGCCGGCGATCTCGTCCGAGCGCCCGACCGGGGCAAGCGAGTGTGCTGGGGAATGGGAGGTCCGTGGGGGGATACCCGGCAGAGGTGGTCCTACTGAGGTCCCCAAATCGCCCTCAGTGCTAACCGGCACAGCCTCATACCCGTAGGTAGAAGGACCGAGGCGGGGAGCCGCTGGGGTGGCTTGCTTTCTTACGAATGCAAGCTGCGACCGCAACGTTGCCATGGTCATGTTCTCGCAATGAGGACAAGACCCATACTTTTCAGAATATAGTATATATTATATAGTATAATAGAAGACTCTTTTTAGAATATACTCTTTTAGTTGTTTCTGCCGAAGCGCCCAGGGGCGTTCTCTGCACTCCACAGGTGCAGAGGGGGAGAAGCCGCTGAAATGCACTGTAGAATCCAGCAGATGAGGTGAATGAACTTCACGAATTAATTCAGCTTCAATGAATAGAACCGCTCGGCTCCGAAGAGAAAATCTGAATGAGTGGTTGCATACCAGCTCCTTTTATACCCGTATGTCTGGGGTAGTGGCATGCAAATTCCAACTGCCAATTCTCATTGACCTTTCTTCAAAAAAGCAGAGGTGTTTGGGGCTCCCAAGAGTGACCCCTAGTGTCACTACATCGACACAACGTCGAGTGAGTGACAGATAGGGAAACGTATCTCCTTTTATTAACAAAATTATTCAAAGAGATTTAAATTTTCTTTTTAGACATTTCAATAATTAGGATTCTATGGATAACTTAACGATGAAACAAGGCAGGGCCTTAAAGTTTTTAAAATCAAACCACGAATATTGTTATAAAACCAGCAGACAAAGGTTCAGTCATAGTAATTATGGATAGTAGCTAATATCTTTTAGAAGCGAATTGTCAATTAAGCAATATAAAACATTATATGCCTCCTTCAAATTAATTACTGGAAGAGACCCAAAAGACAAGTATTAAATTTATAAAAATATATCAATAAAAAGCAATTGAGGTATTTTATATGCTCAGTTAATCCATGTGCAGATAATCCAGTTTTATCTCTTACCAAAAATACATAAGGATCCAACAACATGGACAGTTCCCTTTGAAGTTCTGTGTGATCGACCCATAGTATCGGGCTCTGGCTCAGAGTCATGTCGGGTGGCAGAATATATTGATTATTTTTTAAATCCTCTATCACAGATGCATCCCAGTTAGATAAAGGATAAAAATATTTCTTTACAGAGACTTAGAAATATTATAGTAACTGAAAATATGTTTTTGTTTTATATTGATATTGATAGCCTCTATACAAATATTGATACAGCCTTGTGACTCAAGGCACAGGAAAATGTGATGAGATCATTCTGTCACTGCTGGAAATGCGTCTTAATTCTAAACACTTTTTACAAATACATGGCACAGCTATGGGAAAGAAATTTGCCCCAGCTTATGCGAATATTTATATGGCAGACTGGGAGCAAACTGTCTTTCAGAAATGCCCTGTTTTACCTGTCATGTATTGTAAATATTTGGACGACATTTTTGGGCTTTGGACTCATTCAGAGGGAGAGTTTTACACATTTGTAAAAATTTTAAATACACATCATCCCAGTATTACTATCAAATACAACCTTCAAAAAGAAAGATTGGAATGTTTAGACACCCAAGTATTTTTTAAAGATGTGGTTGGGAGAATGAAAGGTTTGGATATAAAGGTGTTTTTTTAAGTCTACTGACACACATGCACTTTTGCACAAAAAGAGTTTTCACACTAAACAAATGCTGAAAGAGATTATTAAATCTCAATTGATCCGATTTCATAGAATTTGTTCCCAACCAGAAGATGTTGAAGAGGTACTTTTTAAAGCCCTCAGACCTAGAGGTTAGAGCAAGTGATTTCTGAGGGGTGTTAAAGCGGAGGTTACAAGTTGTAATATACCAGGAAATATTTCTACCTGAACTAACCCTTAAAATGAGTTTTGTTGGTGTAACAATGTATTGAGGTGACCACATGAAGCACACTTTTAGGTTACTACTTTTTTTAGTTTATAAGAGGTGTTCAAAACAAGGATGTAACAAATCATAAAGATTTGAAGAGAACAAATGTAAAAGTTTAGGAATGGATCATTTAAAACTGCATATTGATCAACCTCTAATCTGAATATGTGTTGCATGTCCTACTCAGTATCTAAGGTGGTTATCCTGTGTTCAGTATTGTATTCTGAAATTTGTTTTAAGCTTCATGTGCATCTAAATGAACTGGTTTGATTTAAGGCAAAAATATTATTTAACATCACTAAATCAACCTGACTACATTCACTTACACCAAATAAAACTAGTTTTAAGGATAGATCAGGTAGTAATAGCAGGTTACCACTTTTTACTTTATACTGCTAAGCTTTTCTTTCATTTTCTACAACTGTGGCGTTTGTCACTTAGTAGGAACAGCCCTGCAAATAAAAGAGTTTCTTCAGATTCTTGTTCTGTAGAGGATACACTTCCTATTGTCTGTCATATCTCAAAGCTAAGATTGTGGAAAAATGCAGTCAGATTCTGAGGTGACCTCGTCAAAGTCAGGGAACAGAAGACACATCTGTCAGTCTGTGCTGTTGGCCCACTCACTGGAGCCGTTTTTAAAATCACACACTTGTCAGTAGAGTCTGCCTCTGAAGATGGTGAGATTGTGCTCTGATCAGGAGAGAAGTGCCACCCAGTGGAAAAGAGCAGGGTGTTTTTCTCTATCTGGGGATATGGGGATGGAGAAAAAAAAAGAGATATGAAAAAGCATTTGTAGCAAGGGATTGGTTCTTGCAGCCTGCATGTATGGCTGTTTTAGCACTCAAATTGCTTTACGAAGTCTAAGCTCTCCTCTGGGAAATATGGGGACTCGAAATCAGCGTATGAAGGCAGAAAGGACACGGAGGGGTGATGGATAGGGTTTTGAGGGCTGTCTTGTTTGAAGGGCTGGTTGGGAGTGCTTACGTATGTGTGTGTGGTTGGGGCGGATCACTAAGGTTTATAAAGCAATTTGAGTTTCAGAAACCCCAGCGGTGTTGTCAGACTGTGAAAAATGTTGTTTAGTTTAAGTCATGTGCACGCCCATAAAACCAGCAGATTATTGATAAACAGTCCAAAATGTCTTTCAGGTTAAATCTTTTTTCTCATCACTTCAGCTTCCTGCTTTAGACTGCCAGGTTGCATTTCAGTGCGCTCAACTATGGATAGCCTAGTCAGGTAGGGTGGACAGTCACTTTGGAAAGGGGTTTACAAACTTTAGAGACCCTGGGACCACCATACAAACTCTAAACCAACCCAGGAAACATTTATATAAAAAAGCTAGATTAGAACTAGAACTGTCAATGTAATATGTTGTTATACAAAAATAACCCAATAAAAAAACACATAAAACACATTTATGGGAGAATTCAGTAAACAGTTGTGCCACTTTTGTACGCAGTATTTACAGTCTTATTCACTAACCACCCCCAATCTAGATTAAGCAGGTGCAATCAGCACTGAAATAGTGCTCTGTCTTTAAGTATTTCAATTAACCATTTAAGTGGGGCCACAAGGAAAACAAATATTGTCAAAACACACACAAGGTAATCGGATGTATAGATCATTAGATATTTGACACGAAGCACAAAGTGTACACAGCATCTGGCATCTTGCAATCTGGCTGAAAACACGTCAGCTTTCCTGGATCAGATGATGTCATCGGAAAAAATGTAGCGTCATGGAATGCTAAACCAATCTAACTGAGTTCAGATCGGTGCAAAAAGTCATCCAAATTTGGGCAGAGAGACATGTGATTGGTGACTGTTACATATGGCCACCAGGAGATGGTGCCAAGAACATGACACAGACTCATTGATGACTCAAATGGCACAGAATGAAACTCATTCTTTGAAATCTCACTACTAAAATCATGTCTGCATGCTATGCAAACCTTAAGTCACTGATGTGTTTGCATGTGTAATTAGTTTTTATGCACAATTATTGTTTTATTTGTTTAGAGAGGCTTTTGGACTTTTGGAGATGTTTTTGTACACTAGGATAAATAATATTTGTAATGCTGTAACTTTTGATTGTTTTGTTGAATCAACACAAAATTTCCTCAGCTACAGTCGACATGATTGGGTATAAAACAAAAGTTTTACGGAGATACCTTATTTACACCCAGAGATATATAATGTCAAATAAGAAAAATTAGAAAAGAGGTTAATTTTTGCACAAGTTTTTTGTAATTTTTCAGCAGTTTCGTAGGCTGTGAGTCTTAGAATTTATCATAATCTATATCATTAAAAAAATGTGAAAAATGTTCTTTAAAATTATACCAAACACTTGACCCTCCTTGTTTTTTTTTTTTGGTTTTTTTTTTTCGAGTTATAAGCTTTTAATTTTGATTATGTCACTGAAACAGGAAATCTTTAAAAACACCCTCAGAGCTTAAAGGGTTAAGTAATTGTCGTTGTTTTTTGTGTAAACACGCCTCCTTTCTATGTATGTTAAGCTTATTATAGATTGCGCTTTTTGTCTGATGCAATTAACATTATGCTATTATTGCCAGAGGAAAGCTGGTGGTAGAAACATTTTTTATTTATAAGCGACATTTGTGTAAATTTTTTTATTGAAATATGGCAGCAGTAATGTATTCAATAATGATCACATGATGGAGAAGAGCATATAACCTGGCATGTATCCAGATGCTCAGTTTAGTCAAGTGCACTTTTTTCTTGTTAATGAGATGATTCAGGTTCCAGGACCACAGTGGTGGGGTGATGCTGTTCAGAACTGGCCCGCAAGATTGGAATTAAGCTGTGCAAACTGCACAGATTTTGTGGGCATGTTTGCGCTGTTGCCTGATCTCCATAATTAGTGTGCAAACAAATGCCACTTTTACCGGGAAAGTATGTTTTTCCTAGCTACAGATATGGAAGTATTTGTGATTAATTTCAACTGTGGACTGCTGGTTAAAAACTCTGGACCTTGGAGATCAGATCAGGGTGGGGTAGCATAATGATTTAGGGTCTGGATTGCATGCCCATTCCCGAGAAGTGCCAAACCTGGAGCTAGAAAACGATCACAACAGCTTTTTATAGCCTCAATCCCCCTGAGTAACTCACTTAATCATAGGGTTTTCCAGGACAGTGATCTCTTTATTCTCAGTGGATAAAAAGAATGTTTGCTAAATACTATCAAAGAGGCATTTGCAGTTTAGCTGTAGTTGTTGCAGTTGCAGACGTGCAGATCTCAAAATGACTTGAAGCTGCTGGAACAGATATAACCAGAGTTTTGAATATCGGCATGAAGTCTGGTCGACATTAAATGTCACATTCAATTTAGTTTTTATGTGCCATTTAGGGGTGGGTAAACATTAGGCTTGGGATCGACACCTTTTTCACGCATCGATAAACGGAAGAGCAAATTTTTTTTTTCACGTATAAATTGGGCTGCTCGTTGCAAAATAGTCTTTCTCAGCACAACTTTGGTAAAGTGTGAGCAGCAATTAAAGGGGGTCACACACAATAAGCATATGCAGAACGACATGGTGCGTTCTAAAATTCGTAACAATTATTTTCAACGAAGGTATGCACAAACCACCAATGCTGAGCGTCAAAATTCTGCAGCACCATGGAGCGCAACTCGCATAGAAAATGGAAAACCATTAAATTCGACCCAAATTATTATCAAAGGACAAAGATTATTTATTCTAGCCATCACTGGATGATATATTGTGTATATGTATCTTTCATAGGGCCTACACAAGGTATTTTCAGTTACAAGTATGTTTTTTTTTTGTGGTTTGACAGCTTGAATGAAAGACCTATTCAAGGCTACATACAGAGGAACTGTATAATAAACGTCACCATTTCCAGTCGTTCAGTTTGAGCAGTTATACCTGTTTCATACACTAAGCTGCAAGTTATTTTTTCATTCTTGAAGAAGTACAAAAACCTTTGTAACTTTGGACTGCTGCACCACATCTGCTCGTCCTGTGTGTGTGTATGTGTGTGTGTGTGTGTGTATGTCTGTGTGTGAAATTGTGACCGCGACCGGCTGTTATATCACCCTCTTGTGGTCTCCCAAAGCTATTATGCCAGACTGTTAAACAGAGGCTAGCTGAGTGAATTGGAAAGCATGCAAATTAGGCTTCCAATTTAAATGTTGGCTAATTTTAATATATCGATGCTTCAAAAATATATCGATAAAATAACGTGCTGATCACTAATCGATATATCTATGTTTTATAACATCCCTAGTAAATATGAAGAATTTAATGAACAAAGTGGAATATGCTGGTGTGCTTAAGGATTAGTTTTTGTGTTTAGTTTTTGATTGCAAGCAAAACTCATGTCAGGAAACTTGCAAACATTGTCAATTGCAGGGACTAGTTCTTCCTCTGAACATTACTTTCTTATGTCCCTGACTGTTTGAAATTATGTTAAACTTGGCAGCCATACTGGAACTTGCCCTTTTTAGAAAGTTCTTGCCATTTTTGTTTGCAATATGCATGAGATGATCAGTTAATAGTATGTGGGCATGTCGCCTAACTCCCAGAATATGTCAAATATGGCATGATGTGCTAAATGCGACAAAATGCAACATTCATATTTACCATTTAAGAAATTTCCAATACTTTTCAGTTATATCCCAACCTAGTTATAAATTCACGTTACTATACCTATTTTTGCATGTATGATGATTTTCATGTGGTTTGTTGTACGTATCACGGCAGATTTGTTGGTAAAATTAACACTAGAGGTGCTACAACAACAATGGCTTTTATTAACTTTCACACAAATCACAGTATCAGTTCATAAACATTTACTTCTTGCTCTTTTCCTCACACAATGCTATTTTATGACATCTAAAGACTTTAACTATAGCACATGACTTGTGATAAATTTTTTATGCTTGTAAATGTGAGATGACAGAGCAGTAACCTTAAAAATCTCAAAATGTTTTTTAGTTTTAAATAAACAAAACTGATGTCTCTACTCTTAATCCTGCATCTAAATCTAGTCTAAATAGTATCATGAGAGTAAATGTGACATAAAAAAAATGCAATAGCTGAAGCAACCATGTCATTTGGTGGCACTTCTATGACAATTTCTGCTCTATCGACATGTGTGAACTCATGTGCTGTGCTGGTGTTGAACCCAGGACTTCCAACACTGTTTCAGTCCAACACTCTATCTGAGGTGCCACCGTGCAACTTAGTCATGATTGAATAAGCTTGTAAATGTAGTTGGTTATGTAATGCAAGCTTTAAAATGTGTTGTCTTTGTAATCATCAAAAGTGTTTCAATGTTATAAGATAGTATTGTGTGGGGAAAAGAGCAAAAAATATTTGTTTATGAAATGCTAATGTGGCGTTTTACTCATGATTTGTGTGAAAGTGAATACAACTCGTTGTTGTAGCGCCTCTAAAGTTTATTTAATCAAAAACAGCAGCAATACGTAGAACGAGACTCGTAAGACTAATTTTGCAAAAATGTAGTTCTATGAAACAGGGTTGGAAATGTTGCACAGTCACATAATTTTCATGACATTAGACTGTTTTATGCAGTTTTACTATTACCAATGCCTTTGCGTCACTGATGCAGGTGCAACAAAAAAAGCTGATTACAGTGTGTCACATTCTGGATTAATGTGCAGCTGAAAAGGCCAATCCCTTAACTTCCTAAAGAAGTGTGGCCTGTAACAGAACTGAGCATGATGGACTCTGTAGTCCAAAGCCTGATGTGCATCCTGCATCTCTTGCTCATTTTCTGAGAGCTGTCACAGCAGTTGTGAGTACCGAGGAGGAGCAATGAATTATTGAATGTGCAGTGTTTGAGCAGAAATAGAAACCTGCCTTTAGAAGTGTGAAAATATCGCTCATCAACAGTGAAAAGGGTGACACTGCACTGTGCACTGTGTTGTATTACAGCAAGCATGTGTGCTATAATCTTCAATAGGGGGCTTGTGGAAATGATATATATATATTTGTATAATCTATATGTATGTATGTATGTATGTATCTATCTATCTATCTATCTATCTGCATTCATTTATTTACTGCTAGCAATGTTGTTTAATTGTTTAATGTTTTTGCAAATGGCACACCTTAATATAATATTTCATTTTTATTTAATATTATTTTGTTGGCATGATTTGCACAAAATTGCATGTATTGTTGATTTGTGAAATAGTTTAGAAGATATATGTTAATAAGTAAATTTGGGCCATGGGCAAAAAATTAATCTGCGTATATTTTCTAAACGTTTTGATGAATCAAGATTCTTTTGAGAACTTTTTGTCAACCTAGTCTCATAGAATAAACATTACAATAACTACTTATAGCAAACCAAGTTTTATGTGCCGCTTTCTATGTTCCCTATCTGTCACTCACTCGATGTTGTGTCGATGTAGTGGCACTAGGGGTCACTCCTGGGAGCCCAAGACACCTCCGGTCTTTGATAAAAGGCCAGTGAAAATTGGCGAGTGGTATTTGCATGCCACTCCCCCGGACATACGGGTATAAAAGGAGCTGGTATGCAACCACTCATTCAGATTTTCTCTTCGGAGCCGAACGGTCATGCTCATTGAGCTGAATACTACTGTTCATTCACCTCTGCTGGATCTGACGGCACATTTCAGCGGCTTCTCCCTCCTCTGCACTAGTGCACTGCAGAGAATGCCCCTGGGCGCTTCGGCAGAAAAACTAGAGAGTATATTTTCTGAAAGAGCATTTTTCCCCTCTAAAAGAGTATATATTTCTCTAAAAGAGCGACACACGGAAAGTCTTTTTAAAGACGCGTCTTTTTAAAGATGCCTTTCCGATTGTGTGTTATTCCTGATTGCGGTCGTTATCTCTCAACTTCGGATGGTCATGATCGCTGTCTTTCGTGTCTTGGCGCTACACACACGGAGGCAGTGTTTGTGAATGGTTCATGTTCTCACTGCGAGAACATGACCATGCCAACGTTGCGGCAACGTTGCGCACCCCAGCGGCTCCCCGCCTCGGTCCTTCTACCTACGGGTATGAGGCCAGCGCGGCTAGCACTGGGGGCGATTTGGGGACCCCAATGGGATCGTCTCCGCCGGGTATCCCCCCGCGGACCTCCCATTCCCCAGCACACTCGTCTGCCCCAATCGGGCTTCCGGATGAGTTCGCCGGCTCATCTCACGGCGAGTCTGGCTTCATGTTCGGAGCCCGCGAAGATGATGAGCTCTTGAGCGCAGCATCAGAGAGCAGGCTTGTCCAGTCGGACGCAGAAACCTCAGCTGGGCTTCCCCCTTCAGGGACGATTGCCCAGTCACAGGCCGATGTCTAAATGACGGACGTGCTTTCCCGGGTGGCCACGAGTGTCAGGTTAGAGTGGAACCCTCCGCTCTCCCCTGAACCCTTGCGGCTTGATGATTGGTTTCTGGGCTCGCGGCGCCGCTCAAAGCAACCACGCCCCGCTCCAGTGCCATTCTTCCCGGAAGTGCATGAGGCACCTTTTACTGCCCGGTACCCCCGCTCTCACTACTCTCGATGGCGGGGCGGCTAAGGGCTATACAGCGATTCCCCCGGAAGATAAGGCGCTCATGGTGCACCTATGCCCGCAGAGCGCCGCCACCTGGCGCAGACGCCCTAAGCTCCCGTCCAAACCCTGTAGGCTCATGTCGTCCCTGACAGCTAAAGCCTACAGTGCTGCTGGACAAGCCGCCTCTGCCCTGCACGCCATGGCTCTCCTGCAGGTCCACCAAGCCAAGGCGCTAAAAGAACTGCACAAGGATAGTTCCGCCCCAGATTTGATGCAGGAACTGCGCTCGGCGACCGACCTCGCACTCCGGGTGACGAAGGTCACGGCGCGGTCTCTCGGGCGGACGATGGCCACACTAGTGGTCCAGGAGCGCCACCTTTGGCTCAACCTGGTCGAGATGGGCGAGGCCGACAAGACACGGTTCCTTGCTGCCCACATTTCCTAGGCGGGCCTATTCGGTGACACCGTCGAGGACTTTGCCCAGCAGTTCTCGGCAGTGAAGCAGCAGATGGAGGCAATCCGGCACATCCTGCCCCGGTGTGGCTCAAGATCCCGCACCCCGTCTGCTCGTTGCCAAGGGCGTCCCCCTGCGGTGACTGCACCGGCTCCACCGCAGCCCGCCCCTTCGGCCCGGCCCCGGCGTGGAGCCCACTCCAGGAAGCCGACGCCACCCGTCTCACAGCCAGCACCGAAGAACCCGCGGAGGTCCTCGATTCGCCCCTGAGACGGGCGACCCAGGGACGAGGGAACCCACTCACGTGGAGCTGGTAAGAAGACCACTCTATCCCCCTTTTTGTTTGATTTCACCGCATGCCCAAGTGGCTGCAGTACCCAACAGTTCAGCAAAAGAGCGGCTTCCTTTCTCCCTGGGTCACATACCCGGTGTGTACGGTCGTCACCACGACGACCGTCCACGGGCTTTTTCTTGCAGGATTGGCGCTCCAGTGGTGGCCTTTCCGCCCCTGAGCGCCCAGCTGTGGCAGTCTCCACGGGTACGAGGACAGGCCTCTTCCTCCCCGTCCCAGGCTGTTCCGGGGGTTGTCACAAGGAGCCAAGTAAGTGCTTCGATGTCCCTAGACTCAGCATGGCCACGATGTGGTGTGGCACCTCACGCTCCACCCCGCCACGAGGCCCCACCTGCCGGTACGATGACGTTGTCCCCTTGGTCCCCCTCGCGTGGAACTTGGACGCGTGGCTTGTGCTTTCCAATCCGTCGCAATGGCTGATCCAGACCGTCCGACTCGGCTACGCGATTCAGTTCGCCAGGCGCCCGCCCAGGTTCAGCGGTATTCACTTCACCTTGGTCAAGGGCAAAAACGCTGCCACCCTGCACGTGGAGATCGCTACCCTCCTACAGAAGGACGCGATAGAACCTGTCCCTCCAGCCGAGATGAAGAAAGGGTTTTACAGCCCCTACTTCATCGTACCGAAAAAAGGCAGTGGGTTGCGGCCAATCTTGGACCTGCGAGTAATGAACCAGGCTTTACACAGACTCCCGTTCAAGATCCTGACGCAAAAATGCATTCTGGCAAGCATCTGGCATAAAGATTGGTTCACGGCGGTAGACCTGAGGGATGCGTACTTCCACGTCTCGATCCTTTCTCGACACAGACCCTTCCTGTGGTTCGCGTTCGAGGGTCAGGCGTATCAGTACAAAGTCCTCCCTTTCGGCCTGTCCCTGTCTCCTCGTGTCTTTACAAAGATCGCAGAGGCTGCCCTTGCCCCATTAAGGGAGGTGGGCATTCACATTCTCAACTATCTCGACGACTGGCTAATCCTAGCTCACTCTCGATATATGTTGTGCGCACACAGGGACCTGGTGCTCTCACACCTCAGCCGACTAGGGCTTCGGGTCAACTGGGAAAAGAGCAAGCTCCTCCCGGTTCAGAGCATCTCTTTTCTTGGATTGGAGTTGGACTCAGTCTCCTTGACGGCACGCCTTATGAATGAGTGCGCCCAGTCGGTGCTGGCCTGTTTGAAGGCATTCAAACAGAGAACAGTGGTTCCACTGAAACTTTTTCAGAGGCTCCTGGGGCATATGGCATCCTCGGCGGTGGCCACCACGCTCGGGTTGATGCATATGAGGCCGCTTCAGCACTGGCTCCAGACTCGAGTCCTGAGATGGGCATGGCCCCACGGGACACATCGCGTGGCCATCACGCCGGTCTGTCATTGTGCATCGTGGTCACGGCAGATGCCTCCAAGGCGGGCTGGGGCGCTGTTTGCAACGGGCACGCAGCCGCTGGCCTCTGGACGGGCCCGCAACTGCATTGGCACATCAACTGCCTCGAGTTGTTGACAATTCTGCTCGTCCTGCGGAGGTTCCGGCCATTGATCCAGGGCAAGCACGTGTTAGTTCAGACAGACAGCACGGGAAAGGTAGCATATGTTAACCGCCAAGGCGGTCTGCACTCTCGTTGTATGTCACAACTCGCCCGCCGTCTCCTCCTCTGGAGTCAGCAGCACTTCAAGTCACTGTGAGCCACTCACATCCCGGGCAACCTCAACACTACAGCGGACGTCAAGTGAATGAGAGATAGGGAACGTCATGGTTACTTGTGTTACCTCCATTCCCTGATGGAGGGAACAAGACGTTGTGTCCCTCCTGCCACAACGCTGAACTACCCACTGAAATGGCCGGACCTTATATTGGCTCCTCAGCATAAAACCTGAATGAGTGGTTGCATACCATCTCCTTTTATACCCGTATGTCCGGGGGAGTGGTATACAAATACCACTCGCCAATTTTCATTGGCCTTTTATCAAAGACCAGAGGTGTCTCGGGCTCCCAAGAGTGACCCCTAGTGTCACTACATCGACACAACGTCTCGTTCCCTCCATCAGGGAATGGAGGTTACACAAGTAACCATGACATTTTGCTGCAGTTTCCTGGTGAAATTAACACTAGAGGCGCTACAACAAGTGTGCGTTTTATACACTTTCACAAATCACGGTACTATGGCTGATTATGACTTTATAAACACTTAATTTTCGCTCTATTACTCACACCATTCTTTGTTATTATATTAAAACATTTTTACTATAACACATCATTTGAAAATTGAAACATTTTAACGCTTGTATTACAGACCCACCTAAATTCACACACTTATTCCAATGAAATTAACTTCTGCGGAAGCTCACCTGATAGAGTGTTGGACTTTGGAGAATGGGCCTCAAGCCAAGCAAAAGTCACTTAAAACAAAATTTAAGCTAAAGTGCCATAGAAGCGACATGAAATGACAGGGTTGTTTCAGTAAATTTGTTTTTAATGTCAAATTTGCTTTTAGGTTTAGGTGTATGTTTAGGGTGAGAATGTTTTTATTGTTCACCTCTCATTTATCTTTTTGAACACGATCAATTAGGTTTAGGCTAAAGTTTTAGGTTAGGAAGGTACGTTTTACTCATTAAAACATCCATCTAATACCTCATCTGATTATGACACTGTTTCACTTGGCCCCACTGGAAATTTCACTGGGAAACTGCAGCCAAACATGTAATGAAGCACGTAATTTTGGTTTGCAAAAATGTTGTACATTTCATGAGATCAGGCAAATGTTTGTCATGATTGTCTCTAGATGACCCCAGCCCTTAACCTAACCATCAGTGTAGTACAAATGTAATCTTAGAGGGAAAATGTAACCTTTGAATCATGCTCAACGCAATTAGTTCCTGGTTTCCACGGAACCAGAGCCTGTGTTTTGAGGCTGCTTGCGAGACACACTATCAGTTGTGAGACAGGAAAAGGTAAATATATTTGAACTGATGCAGAAATGTCTGATGGGAGATGCCACTTTTCAGTAACTTGGCAGAATGGGGTCGATGTCAGGGTACTGGAACATTCAATTGCAAAATGTTGAGTTTCTATTGTGATCATGTTGAAAATTCACTATTTAATTTACTGTCAGAACACTCTGATAGGTGGTTACAATAGACAATGCAATGAATGAAACAGAACGGGCCTTTTTTAAAAGATCAACATGTCAGGAGCAGATTAATCATTGCACCACAGCTCTAACCTATATATATATACTAGGTCTGTTTTATTAAGAACAAAAACACTTGACACAGCATGCACTGACTGATGGAAGGAGTTTAAACTACTCATAACTGTTTAAATGGAGTTTAAAAAACTAAAATCTGCTGGCAATAAACCTTTTTTATTACAATTTTTTCATTGATTCCTTGTCTCTGCACATATTGGTGTCTTGTAAAGTGTAACTGCACTCTCTGTGGCCGTTACACTCAGTGTAAACTCTGTAATGATGTCGAGGGGTCAGGAATCCATACAGGACTACGCTGGGATGCACAAACAGAGATTAGTCAAGGATCAAACTGATTGCCACCCCTCACATGCTTATGCGCCATTGACACTGAACTCATCTGGTGCTCAGAGAGCATAGGGAAGGGATTTGTCAGCCTCAAACTCAACACCCTTCAAATGATGAGAGAGAGAACTTCTGTTGCTTTTTCTCACAGTCTGCAGTAGTATTATAGGTTGGTATGCTAAAGCATTGTGTACCCTCAGATGTAGCAGGACAGACTAGTTTACTTAAGATGCTTTATTTGAAGTTAAGCACTAAAATCATTCTAATCTGCTTTGAGCAGACGTTTGATACATTAGGACATGTAAAGACAAATTCAGTCTGCATCGTAAAAATCCCATTTGGGTGTTCTGCTACACTGTACACTGTAAGCATTAGACTGTCCTGAAGCTGTTTTCGAGAAGACCTCAATACGTTTTTAGTGATATATTAGCCTACAGTGACTGTAAACTTCAAATAAATTCCAGTCAAAAGCTGCGAAAAGTTAAAGATAGAGTAGGGTCCAAAGTCTGAGACCACATTGGAAATCTGGAAAAAAAATTACATTTGTAGGATTGTGAAAAAATTTAAACAAAGATACGTTATAATGTAAAATAAATAATAAATTTGGGTTAACACTTTACAATAAGGTTCCATTTGTTAACAATAGTAAATGCATTAAGTAGCATGAACTAACAGTGAACAATATATTTTTTTACAGCATTTATTAATCTTTGTTAATGTTAGTAAATAAAAATACAATTGTTCATTGTTAGTTCATGTTAATTAATAGTGCATTAACTATTGTTAACATATGCAACTTTTGATTTTAAAAATGTATTAGTATATGTTGAAATGAACATTAACCAAGATTAATAAATGCTGTAAAAATATTGTTCATTGTTAACTGTTTACCTTATTTGCAAAGTGTTACTGACATGTTTTAGATTTTGCACAATTTATTTGCTTAAATTGAAGCACACAAGATGTATGGCAAGCTAATTTGACTTTTAATCATGTTCTGGATATGAATTATAGATATCTATAATTAAATTTTCACTAGTAAAATGCTAATTATGGTTTCAGAAACTGAATTACTACTAGTGAAAATACTCATTTTTGAAAGAAGTAATTATATATGCACTAGTAAAACATTGATTCTTGATATAAAAAAATATGTTATTATTCGTGGACATACCCATCCTTTATATCAAAAACAGAATTTTAACTAGTAAAATAACATAATTATTGAACTGCATTTTTGCTAGTAAAATTTTACAATAATCTGCCATTCATTCCTATTCAAAACGCAATTACTAATTTCTTACTAGTGGAAATTCCAAATACACATTTCAGCTAAGTAATTCTTACCAACTGAAATGTTCATTTTTTATATCAATATTAACATTGTTACTAGTACAAATGTCCATTCCTGATATCAACAACTGAATTACACATAGTAAATTGCTAATTTTTGATATCTGGAACTTGGTTTTCACTACTTGCAATGTTAATTTCAGATATCTATAGTGTAATTGTAGATATCTATAATTAAAAATGAGCATTTTTACTAGGAAGTACATAGCCGATCTGTGTATTTGGAATTCCAACTAGTAAGAAATTAATTATAGAATTTGAACAGGAGTGAATGACAGATCATTGTTAAATTCTACTAGTGAAAATGCAGTAGAACATGTTCATAGTTAATGTGATGAACTACTGCAATGATTTCTCTGCTAGGACACCACTGTGTACTGAATGAGGGGAATTGAATTCATACATGTTATAAAGTGTTATGAAAAAGTGTCCAGATGGAACTTTGTAAACCACTCTACAGTGCCTGTAAACCCACGGGTCACAGTGGGAAGGTGTTAAATGCCTGTTTTGTCTGTGAAAAACCCAACAGCAATAACTCACCCCATTTTGAAATGTCGAGGTCAGACAGGGACTTGTAGCTTTTCATGGACTGAGGGCTTTTCCACTCTCATAATGTGATTTATCTGCATGTCGAGCTGCGAGATGGAGAGAGGGATGAGCAAAGCATTGAACTTCCTCAATCTCACTTAGGGTCGGCTATGATGCCCGCAGATTGAGTTTAGCTGTCATATTAGCATGGCAAGCATGGTGATGAGCGCATGGGATAAGGTGCATGTGATTCGACACTGACACCCCCAAAAACAGCAGTAGCAGCAGCAGCAGCTTTGAAGTAGAAAGAAAGAGAACTTTGTGACATCATAGCACATTCCAAACTGACCTCACTGTGAATTCGGTGACAGGAGGTCTAAAGTTTTTCAGCTAAAATCAGTCCTTACTTACCAAATTTGAATCACTGCCCCCAGTGGCCAAAGCGGGAAGTGTTTTTGATTGTATGGTTACATGTGAGCTCCAGTTTCCGTATGAAATGTCCATAGAGTGGCACCAAAAGTGTGTTTTATTTTTAGTTGTAAATGTTGTAATAGTCAACAAGAATGCATATTTTATTAACTTTACCCCTAACCCAAAACCCCAGCCCTTATCCTAACCATCAGTGTAGGACAAATTTAACACTCAACACAATTACTTCTTGTTTTCCACGGAACCAGAGCCTGTGTTTTGAGGCTGCTTGCGAGACACGCTATCACTAGTGAGACAGGAAAAGGTAAATATATTTGAACTGATGCAGAAATGTCTGATGGGAGATGCCACTTTTCAGTAACTTGGCAGAATGGGGTCGATGTCAGGGTACTGGAACATTCGATTGCAAAATGATGAGTTTCTATTGTGATCATGTTGAAAATTCACTATTTAATTTACTGTCAGAATGCTCTGATAGGTGGTTACTCTTTAAAAAAAACTAAAGTTTCTTGGGACATGTCCTAAGGATAGCGAGGAGTTAATAATATTAAGAAGAGGTTCTGAGATTACAGGGAATACCTCTTTTAAGAGCTTAGTTGGGATTAGATCTAACATACATGTTGTGGCTTTTGATGTTTCGATAAGTTTTGTTAGCTCTTCATGACCTGTGACAGCGAAGGATTGAAGTTGCTTGTAAGGAAAATGATGAGACACTGTTTTCTGAGGTACTGAGACAGATGATTGCATAATTCCAATTTTGATTTATTTAAATTTTATCAGTAAAGAAATTCATGAAGTCATTACTATTGTACTACAATTGAATATCTAGTTCAGTCGAAGCTGTATTTCTAACCAATTTAGCCACAGTACTGATTAAACACCGAGGATTGTTGTGGTTATTTTGTATGAGTTTGCTAAAATATGCTGACCTGGCAGCTATTAGTGCCCGTCTGTAGCTACAGACAATATCCTTCCATGCACCACAAAATACCTCTAATTTTGTATTCCACTTGCGCACCATTTTCTGAGCTGCTCTCTTGAGAGCATGAGTGTGATCATTGTACCATGGTGCCGGGATTTTTTCTTAAATTTTCTTTAATCGAAGGGTGGCGACACTATCAAGAGTGGTAGAGAAGAGTGCATTTATATTTTCTGATTTTACATCAAGTTCTTCTAGACTTTTTGGCTTACTGAGTATATGAGATAAATCTGGAAGTTTATTAATGAAGCTATCTTTAGTGGTCGAAAGAATAGTTCTACCTGAATGATAGCGTGGTGTAGATTGAGTGACATTAGCTGATCGCAGCCTACAAGAGACAAGGTAATGATCCGAGATGTCATCGCTCTGCGGCAGAATTTCTATAGTATCAACATCAACAACATATGACAGAATTAAATCTAGCGTATGATTATGGCAATGAGTTGGTCCTGTCACATTTTGTCTGACTCCAAGTAAATTGAGAATATCGATAAATGCTAATCCCAGTGTGTCATTTTCATTATCTGTGTGAATGTTTAATCACCAACAATTAAAGCTCTATCCACAGAAACTACTAGGTCTGATATAAAATGTGCAAATTCACCAAGGACATCAGAATACGGCCCAGGTGATCTATATATTGTAGCAAGGGCAAAAGATGACAGAGATTTTTTATTTGTATCTGATGGTGTCACATTATAAACATTATTAGTTCAGAAGACTTAAACTTATATCTTGTCCTCTGAATAACACCAAAAACTTCACTGTAAATTGCAGCAACACCTCCTCCTTGACTCTTCAGACAAGTCTCATGTTTATAACAATATCCTGGGGAAGTAGATTCATTTAAAATACTATATTCATCCAGTTTAAGCTAGGGAACACAGACTCGAGTTGTCAAAACCTTTATCGCCGGTGTAATTGGGTTGTTTCGTTTGAGTGAGATAAATGAGAGATAAGTTTACAATAATAAAAACACTATCTTGATTCAGGTGATACCATTTTTAAAGGTCAATGTCAATATTATAATATTTATAATTGCATTAAAATACATTATTATTAAAATGCATCGACTCCTGGTTCAGGCTATACCTTTTTAAATGGTCAATGTCATAATAATATTCTAATACATAATTTTTAATGTGGATTGATGACAGCAGCCATGCTTCAGATCGTTTGTGAGTCACTCTTAGGGATTTAGAAGTCTATTAATTAATTTTAGTTTTATATTTTATTTTAGTCTATTAATATATTTAATTTTTATTTTTATTTCAGGTAACACAGATGAGTAAATGACATGGCAGGGGACAAATCTGAGTAATGTTCTTTAAATTAAACTATTCCCTATCTAGTCCAGATTACACATAGGTCTACATAGTGTATAGCTAGGCTGACATACAATATGGTAAAAACAACCAAGAAGGACTCACCGATCACTTTATTAGGTACAGCTGTACATGTACTTATTCATGCGATTATCTAATCAGCCAATTGTGTGGCAGCAGTGCAGTGCATAAAATCATTCAGATACGGGTCAGGAGCTTCAGTTAATGTAAACATCAACCATCAGAATGGTGAAAAATTGTGATCTCAGTGATTTTGACCATGGAATGATTGTTGGTGCCAGATGGGCTGGTTTGAGTATTTCTGTAGCTGCTGATCTCCTGGGATTTTCACACACAACAGTCTCTAGAGTTTACTCAGAATGGTGCGAAAAACAAAAAACATCCAGTGAGCGGCAGTTCTGTGGATGGAAATGCCTTGTTGATGAGAGATGTCAACGGAGAATGGCCAGCCTAGTTCGAGCTGACAGAAAGGCTACGATAACTCAGATAACCACTCAGTACAATTGTAGTGAGCAGAATAGCATCTCAGAATGCACAACATGTCGAACCTTGAGGCAGATGAGCTACAAGAGCAGAAGACCACGTCGGGTTCCACGGCTGACAAAAGTGGAACCCGACGTGGTCTTCAGATGTTGTAGCCCATTCGCCTCAATGGTTACCAAACCTTAAGACATTGTTCAGGGTTTATATCAAGACATTTTCTGGTTTTCGTCCCTACAAACACTCTTGTGAGTGGAACTACTTTCTTCTGCCACAGATTCAGCGTGTAGCTTTGAGACAGCCCAAGCCTTCTTTGCTTGTTCGAAAACGTCACTTTAGAACTAGCAACGGAGGATGCGTGCTTTTCAGCATTGGAGTAATGGTAAGACATGACAGTTGTTTTAAAACACTACATTGCTTTATGTCACATTGTGTTGCACATGCAACAGCCACGCAAACCGTTACGCACTTACCTTAACAGTCCCCTCTAATTTACGGGAAGTCCCAAACATTTTAGTGAATCAGCTCGTTCGGACAGTTCATATAATTGAACCGGTTTAAACAAATGATTCACCAATACGTTTCTATGTAGCTTTGGGTAGTCCAATTCTTTTTAGTGAAAATGAACCAGTTCCAATAAATAATTCACCGATTCACCTAATCACATGTGTAAAAGTCACTGCATCTTATTTTTTTAAGCAAACCATGTTTTTGACTCAGTTAAAAGTGTTTTATGTAAAAGTATTTAGCTTAAATTAATTTATTTTCAATTTAGTATGTTTTATTTATTATGAATTAATTTGTTAAATTTAATGTTGCTACCCTTTTTGTTTATGTCACCCTAATTTAAATCATTATTGCTTTTGTGCAATAAATTCTGCAAAATGTATAGTAGATTTATAGTAGAAATAAATAATGATGCCTTAAAATGCTTTCTAGTTAGGTAGCTCACTGAGGTTTGGAACAGAGCTCTTATTTTGTTATAATAAATTAAAGAAAATGTGAAAAAGTATGCGCAATTATTTTTATGGTAATATACATTAGTTTTATATATAATGTTATTTACATTTTTTACCTCCACCAAAGATAATTGCAAAAACAAAATATTGTATGCTTAAAGATGTCTGTGTTCTTTCTACAGTATTTTCAAAGATTAAAAATAGAACACAAGCTAAACTGTATACATTGTGCTATTATAAAAATAGCAAAATGTTAATTTTAGGATCTCACACATAGCAACAGGTTCAACGTAGTAGTAATCAGCCAGATTAAAATTGAGCATGTTTGAGACAACAAAGCACTGTCCTCTGCTTTGCATTTTTTCTTCCTAGTATTGACTTTAGTGCATATTTACTTAAATAAAGAAGAATAGACTACAATATCAGTCCTCCCTGTTTCTCTGGTAAGTCATTAAAATAAATATTGTGTGTCAAAGCCTGTTGTCTCCAAAAATATGTGTATAATCTAGACTATTTGTGTTGTGTGAATATACACATGGTTAGGGCAAACCCATCACATTCAGCTTGTATTCCTGGCCACAATTAGGGAAATTGTGGCAGGCCCTAATCCTGTCGTGAAGTTGAAAGGAGCTTTGGGTCTTTCCACGAGCCATTAGAGGATAGGAGGCAGGTTTGGGCAGGGAGGGAACAGCTCATCCCTGTGTGTTGTTTCAAAATGTGATTATAATGATGCAGCGTGTGTGTGTGTGCATATTTGTATGACAAGAATTAGATTGTGTTTGCCTTAAGGGACTGTGTTGGTACAGCACGCAAAGGCAGCCAGGATGTTATTTAGTAGTGATGTGTGTATTCACCTGCAGGACTGGCTGCAGAAGCTTGTTGGCTTGCAAATAAAGCAATATATTGTAATGAAAACACTTGTCATAAAGAATCATTGTAGTTTATTTCGATCTAAATTAGGTCGTTCTTTATACTCCAAACCTCTATGTCTAGGCCTAGTTTTTTTGTGGTTGTATTTTTTTATATGATGCATTTAATGTGCTGAGAGTGCAGGTCAGGCAGGTTGAAGAGTTAAAGAAATCTTGTGGTAATTCAGAGAAAATGCATATGGCTTTGCTACACTTTGCAAATTTGCCATTTCCTCTGTGCATAGATATGTACAATTACAAGCCTAATCAGATACAGTGTGTATAAATGTGTGTGTGTGTGTGTGTGTGTGTACAACGTGATATCACGTGTATTCGTATAGATATTTTTACGTAAAGTGTGGTTTTAGCACACGTACATTAACTTATGTTTGCAAAGACATTCAAACATTCATTCAAAGACATTCATGACATATTGACAGCATCAAAAACAAAAATATTTTGACATAGGAACAACTTTAGAGATGTACAAAAGTTTACAAATCCTTATCTAATCCATGAATATTGAATTCATTGAATGAATCGGATGATTTTATTGTATTTATAATCAGTGAGATTAATTAAATGTTCAGTGCCATCACATTTATTTAACAGAGTTGACGCATTCACCTTATTTGACATTATAATGGTTTCATTCTGTTCTGTGATTTCTGGTGCCGTTTTCAAGTTAACCAACACTAAACTTTAAAATGTTAAAATGAATAAAAGTTTCAGTAATCCCTTACTCATTATTTAGTTATTACATTTTTGGACCACAAAAGGAGTTCTGAATATGCTGTGGCTCAAACCTCCCATAAAGTTCCATAAAACAAACATAAATGTAATCCATTTTATTTGTGCAATATAATCCAAGTCTTCAGAACCCATATGATAGCTTTGTGTGAGGAACAGACCCAAATGTAATTCTTTATTCAAAGATCTTTTCGTCTCCATCAGTCAAATTTATATTGTCAAGAAATGTTTAGGGTTAGGTTTAGGGGTAGGGGTTGAATTATCTGCAAAAGAAATTTCCATCTAATAGTATATTATAACTAAAATTAATGTCATTGTATATTTATCTCCCTTTTAAGTTTTTTATATTGTTGAAAAGTGGTTAGGTTTAGGGTTATGTTTAAGGGATCTAAAATATCTATGAAATAGTAAAAAAAAAAAAAAAAAAAAAAAATATATATATATATATATATATATATATATATATATATATATATATATATATATATATATATATATATATAATATAAAGAATTTGTAATTTTTTTTTTCTAAAACTGTACATACGTAAAATGTTTATGTTTTAGATGCTGTCAGTTAGGACAAATTTATTCACAGGAGTGATCTAAATTTGAGAAAACCTCCCTTCGGGAACATTCGGGTATGTCCTCAATTGGAAAATCAATTCATATATAAAATAAATAATATTTTTGTTAATGCTAAAAATGCTAAATGTGTTCTTTAAGGGGTAGGGCTAATGTGTGGGTTACAGTTAGTTATATTCATTTTAATTAGATTTATATAAAAACAATTGAAGATCATGGTATGTCCCCATGTGTGTTTATGTGTACAGGTTTGGCTATACTTGTGAGGGCCAAACTTATATAGTCTCCTCAAATGTAGTACAGCGTGTTGAAAACCGATTTGTGAGGACATTTGAAATGGTTCACACTACTTAATCAGTCAAATCATGTTTTACTTTAAATCTATTGACATCAAAGGTTTCTGTAAAGGTTGAGTTAAGGGGCTTGGGTTTTGGTACGGCAGATACCATTACCTCCATGGAAACACCATTGCATCTGTTAGATATCCTCACTAATGTAGTGAAACCAACATGTACGTGTGTGTGCGTTTATTTATATGTTGCGTTTGTGCATTCATCAGTGCTGCTATGGTGAGAGGTGGGAACAACAGAGATGTACGAATTGTTGCTAGAGAAACCTTCCCATGGGGAACCACTAAACATCACACTCCTCTGAATACTTTCCCTGCTAAAGAACTGTTTAAAGAGTCCTCCAAATGCCTAAAACTGTCTCTCGTATCTCTACTAATGTATTCCATATTCTCCTCATTTGCGTGCCCTCATTTAGTTCTCTTCTTTTTTTACCCGCAGATCTTTCTGGATCCTACAGAATATTTACAAAATGTGCTGACCGCAGCATCAGACAGAGTAGAGAGAGAGAGAGAGAGAGAGAGAGAGAGAGAGAGAGAGAGAGAGAAAGCGAGAGGTAAAGAGATAAACATGGTTTTGAATTTTTGGGGTGGTAGAAGGATGCAATAATATCTCCAAGAACACGAAAACAACATTTATCCCACACCAAGGTTTATTTTGTAAACACACACACACGCAATTCATACCCCCAGATGCACAATCATAAAAAATGGTGAGCGCTATTTGGTTTTCATGACCTCCTTTCCATAGCCAGTCTTTTGTCATATCCCGCTCTGTCTTTGCCTCCCTCTCTCTCTCTCTCTCTCTCTCTCTCTCTCTCTCTCTCTCTTTCTCAACCTAATCCTTAGCTTTGGCCATATTTCTCCCCTGGCTGCATGTGTGTTATTTTGTGTGTGTGTTTAGAGGGAAAAGCTCGACCATCTTGAAAAACTGATATGAAATCCCATGTGTAATGGCAAGAGAGTCCAGCTTGCTTCACTTCCATCATCACTGCTCTCTATAGTATTATATATGTGCTCACAAACATACACATGCAATGACAGATTTCTTCATATGCCAGGCTGGCATTTTTTAAGGCATAATGACAATTTTCCAGGTGCTGTTTCTTTAAAAAAAAAAAAATACTAGCCAAAAAAAAAAAAAAAAAAGCATTTGAGTAATTCAGCTAAAATCTTGAGATGTTGGTTATTTAAAGACCCCTTGAAATCTTGAAACCTTGCTATGAGTCAGCTATTATTATAAAACTGGAGCTCACTGAGCACTTTATTAGGAAGATCTGTACACCTACTTATTCATGCGATTATCTAATCAGCCAATCATGTGGCAGCATTGCAATGAATGAAATCATGCAGATACGGGTCAGGAGTTTCAGTTAATGTTCACATCAACCGTCAGAATGGGGAAAAAATGTGATCTCAATGATTTCGACCATGGCATGATTGTTGGTGCCAGACGGGCTGGTTTGAGTATTTCTGTAACTGCTGATCTCCTGGGATTTTCATAAACAACAGTCTCTAGAATTTCCTCCGAATGGTGCCAGAAACAAAAAACATCCAGTGAGCGGCAGTTCTGCGGACGGAATTGCTTTGTTAATTAGAAAGGTCAATGGAGAATGGCCAGACTGGTTTGAATTGTCAGAAAGGCTATGGTAACTCAGATAACCACTCTGTACAATTGTAGTGAGCAGAATAGCATCTCAGAATGCACAATACGTTGAAACTTAAGGTGGATGGGCTACAACAGAAAAAGGGCACTTTATTAAGACCATAGTGTTCCTATTAAAGTGCTCAGTGAGTGTATATGCTAGTGTACTCATAAACATTAACAGATACACACATTTAAGAGAATGTTTTTACTCTATGAACATGCGCTACACGGACAGATTTCGCTGTTGCGCACAGTCTCCGTGTTTATCCTTGCGTATCAAACAGGATAAATCCGCCTCCAAAGGGCACTTCGAAGGGGGAACGATTGTGGCCGCCATGTTGAAGGTCATTCCAAACCGAAGGGCTTATAAACAGCTGCTTCGAAGGGCCCTTCAAAACGGGCGTTTCCGCAGGGTTCAACAGATGGACTCTTCACTGCCAAGCGGATCGGAATCGGAACATACATCAGAAATATGGAGGTTTGCCAAGTGTAATCTACTGTAAATTAAACCAGCTCCAACTGCAATCTGTTTCTATAAACAAAAACATGTGGCATCCCTTTATCTTCATAGTCTATAAAACTTTTTATTATTATAATTAACTTTTAAAAATAATTTTAAACCCCTGGCTTTGTTTGAAACCAGTTAATGCTTGTGTTATTTTAATGTAAATTCACTTGATCAGTTATTCTAAAGGAGTTTAAATAAACTAATAATACAAAGTGCCATTTTATTTATTTAATAAATGCACTTTACATTTGTTTATTGGTTTCTTTTTTATTAAAATAAATAAAATACACATTTTTAAACATGAAGCTTAAATTTTTCATGAAGTCATAAAGATTTATATTATTTATTTTCAGTTTCTCCTCTGAAAGCAGTTAGTGATGCAAAATCATGTGTAAATATTTCTGATTAGGTGCAGGTGATGTTATTAGCGTCAGCCTTGTTCGACGGCAGCAGCTCCTTTGGCTTGGATAGATGACGCTGAAGTGCATTCCGAATGACTGATATTTTTGAGCCCTACACCCTTCAACCCTTGGAAGCTCTCTCTCTGGAGGGCAAACCCTCTGAAGGGATTAGGGCATAGGGATGAACCCTTCGGAATGGAACTCACTCTCCTGCTGAAAGCGTTTACATGCATGTCCTCTGGCAAACGTCGACGGGGCGAATAGGATGGCGGATGCTGTGACAATGAATGTTATTCATGAAAGTTATAAAATTTGTGAACAATATATTTCTTATGACGTGCATATAAACTACCTCACAGTTATGTTGAAGATGCATTTTGGCGTCCATATATGCTGTTTTCTTTTCATTGTTTTTCTATGAAAACCTGCTCTAGACGGAGGTCTTTGACCATTGCTCAGCATCTTGCTGTTTCAATCAAGATTGCACTTTAGCGCCATGTTTTTAAGACAACCATCAATCTGTCATAATTCAAAATGATGTCATTTAAAAAAACAAAATGAGCAAGAAACTCTACATAAACCATCTTTACATGGTATATCTGCCTATGCGGCTTCACTCTCTCTCGGTCTCTGCGTGCGTTTGATAGAGAGAGGAGAGCTCTTGCAGCCAAGTGAGAGTGAGAAAACGGCATTTCTAATGCAAAAATAACTAACGCGCCACTTTTAAAAGTACTTTGTATATGAGATTTCATGCATTAGGGAGTTTTTATTCTGATGCTAGGCTACAGTATAAGTTCATAAATGCGGGTGTTAGATCAGCTGTCACTCACACCAGTGTGCCCAAATAATTTTCCACAGGCGCACGCAGTAATTTTCACTGCTCGCACTGAAGAGCCCTGATTTAGCAGACGCTTTTATCCAAAGTGACTTACAAATGGGGAAAAACAAGCAATTTATCATACAGGAGCCAATAATATTAGCAGTGCCGCAATACCATAATACCACAGTACTTAAATATACACATTATTTAATGAATAGCATGTTCATTTATTTCATAGAATACCATGTAGTTACCATGGTAGATGTAACAAAAACATGGTATTGCCATGGTGCATTTCAAAACACAATGGTATTACCATACCTATATCCAAAAGGCCAAGGCATTTCTATGATAAATATCTTGAAAAAAATAACATGATGTAACCATGGTAGCCTACTTTTTCTTTAGTGAAATCAGTAAACATCACTTTCAGACTCCTAATAGCTGAATTATCTCTTCACTGATAGATCATTAAATCTTCATTGGGAACTGGAAGAGAGATATTCGAAGAAAACACCACACTGAATCACTGTGTTTATCTTCATGACTGAATACTGACTGAGAGCTGTGTTTTAGCTTAGCCATGGTTAGCTTAGCTTTGCCTGTTGGTTAATATTTTCCCCAAAGACACACTTCAGCAACTAATATTAAACTTCAGATTAAATCCCTTGCATTACTGTACACAGTGACAGATTAAAAAGCACCACCATGACTGTGTCTAATGTTCAACCAACACGAAGAAGCAGGTGATTTGAGACACTTTTAGCTAAAGTTAAGAGCTATTTGTAGAAGGCTATTTTAAAAAACTTGAAAACCACACTTAAAGTGGATTTTCAAAATTACATTTTCTCTGGCTGCATAGGTGTATTGGTTGATAAAGGTTTTTCCACTAAATATTGGAATTAAAAATCTCTATGTACCGTAACCTTCGTAATCCGTAATCACTTACTTTGTATAGCTCCCTGAGTGTCGACATGTTTGTGTGACATCATGCCCCTGCATCTCGGCGAAATCAGAGTTGAGAATTTCTGCACGAGCCTACAAGTTGTAATTCTGATTTAGAGATGCATTGCACTGCACTTTTCCTAGTGGGAAGTTGTAAAATCCGACTTTCCGAGTTGAATGGAACACAGCACTACTTTTCAAAACTTGATCCGACACTGACTTGATCCGACACAAGCAGCCTAATTTACACTTAGAAAACTCCTGGTGTTGCTATAACAATGCAAAAAGCACTTTCCAATTTGCTTGAAGTGAAAATCAGTCCTCCTTTCCTGTTTAATAAATTAAACAATCACACAGTCATGCAGAACATCTTGTGTTTTTAAATCCATAAGGATCTCTTTCTCAACGGCGATAGCGCCAGTAAGGACGATCTTGCGCTCTTCGCTTTCAAATTACATATGTAAAAATACATAGGCAAAAAGGTGATTGAGAATGAAAGGATGAAAAATATTTATTTATTTGGCATGTTAGGCTGGCAGAGAAGGCTTTGCTGGCCCTGAGAATTCGCCACTGCTTCATTCTAACCTTAAGATAACTTATGATTTTTCTGTTTCTCTCTCTCTTTCTGTAGGTGAATTGAAAGAGCCATACGACAGGAAGTTTGTGTGTATGTGTGTCTGTGCTGCTCAGTGGGATGGTTTCAGATCTCCCTAAGGTGCTGATACTGGGGGCCATCGCTGCGGCCTCTGCCTTTGTCGTCACCATCCTCATCGTACTGGTGTGTGTGGGGTGTCAGAGGTAAGAAACACACACACAAACACTTTTACAGTAAACATTTTTACATATAATTAAGGCTGTTTTTAAATTAATAAAATGTAATCCATTTTGGAGTATCTAATTGGTGTGTGTGTGTGTGTGTGTGTGTGTGTTCTCACCTCTGACACCCAACACACAGAAGATCTGTGTGTGTGTATGTGTGTGTTTGTTTGGAGAGTCAGAGGTGTATGAACACATACACAAACACAGATTACTTGATTACATTAATTAATTACATAATACGCTGATTAATTAATCAAATTCATCGCAAATAATCACATAAATCAATTTTGCTGAGAAAAGCCCCAAAATTAAGTTAATTAAAACATTATTGTGGGAGGCGAAAGCATTTATGCATGATTAGACATTACAAAAGTGGCTTTAGAAGTCATTACAGTATTTGTTTTATTTCAATTTAATTGAACATAAGCCTATCACTGGCCTACAGTCCACAGCAATCCATATTGCATTCAGGTTTGCCAGTATTAGGCAGCCTGATCTCATTTAAATTATGTGACTGTTGTGACATTTTTGCAAAATGATATTTTTTGGTGGGGGGTGGATTTTTTTCCCCTTTTTCACCCAATTTGGAATGCCCAATTCCCAATGTGCTTTTAAGTCCTCGTGGTCGTGTAGTGATTCGAATCAACCTGGGTGGCGGAGGATGAATCTCAGTTACCTCTGCGGCTGAGACCGTCAACCCACATATCATATCACATGGCTTGTTGAGCGCATTGCAACGGAGACATAGCGCGTGTGGAGGCTTCACACCATCCACCACGGCATCCACGCACAACTCACCACACGCCCCACTGATTGGTGATTGGCTGAGCCTTAATTATCATGGCGGCTCATTATCTCCACACGTGTTCCTCGAGCCCCTCCACGGCATCCACGCACAACTCACCACGCGCCCCACTGAGAATGAACCACATTATAGCAACCACGAGGAGGTTACCCCATGTGACTCTACCCTCCCTAGCAACCGGGCCAATTTGGTTGCTTAGGAGACCTGGCTGGAGTCATTCAGCACGCCCTGGGATTCGAACTAGCGAACTCCAGTGGTGGTAGCCAGCATCATTTACCACTGAGCTACCCAGGTAGCTTTTACTGAATCAGTTCATGATATTACTTGGTTCCTTAAAGGTGCACTCAGTAATTTTTTCTTCATTAAAAAAGGTTAACTCCTAAAGACATGTATTGTAATTTTGCAATATATGAAGGAAATCATGAGCTCTCACATTAATAAAGACTCCAGTCATATGAGTAACCTTATAAAAGCTGTTTTACTCTACATGGAGAGGGTCCGCATATCACATGACTAGCCGAATATTACTCACTTAATATCAGTAACCATCCTGTTATTTGACACTTTCACTCATTGATTAAAGTAATCGTGGCTGACTGTAAATACTACATTTCTACAATGATATCTGAAACTGAAAACTATTGATCTTAAATTATGCTGCATCCAAGCCGCTAGGTGTCAGTGTAAGTCCAAAATGACACAAAGACAAAAGTTACTGAGTGCACTTTTAAGGTGCCAGTATACTTATAGCAAAATCTGAGTTTTGTTGCAGTGGTTCGAAACAGCTTGCCAGCGCAAACATTCAGGAAAACTTCAGAACTTACTGCCATTGGTCAATGAATTGGTGGGTGTAACCTGGTGCTTCACCTACTTTGACACCAGTATCTTTTTCTGGTAAATTTTTCACTCAGTCGAGATCAGTGAGCATGAACACACTGGAGAGCAAAGTTTCAATGTATTTCTTTTTTAAAAAAAAAAAGCATTAAACCCCTTTTAATGATCTTACGTGGATTCTTTTCACAAAATTGATCATAAAATCCAATAACAGGTGGTAACCGGTGCATATAATGGCCATGTGTAGTGGGTTAGCGTTAGCATTAGCGCCATGAATGTAGAATGTAAACAGGACAAATTACACATTATATATTGCATATATATTACTTTAAATCATCACCGAATGGTAAAACAGCTTCTTTTACTGAATCAATTCATAGAACATCAAATTTTAATGTCACATTGGTTAATGTTTTACATGTAGTCTGTTGACAGGAAAGCATGTATCTCAAATTTAAATGCTCCTCTAAACGTTTAAACGGCCCTAGCAGTGTTGGTGGTGTCCGAATGTTCGCAAACACTATACAATTGCTCAGCTGTTTCGATCTTTATTTATCAGAGCCTCGGATGTTCTAAGTTGAAATGTTCACTGTGTGGCACTAAAAGTGAGTTCAATTTTCTCCCATGTTTTCAGGTTAATATTCTATCAAGTTTTAAATCAACAAAACCTACCTCTTTACCCTAGACCTTAAACCTAGACCTTACCGATAGTGTCAAAAAAAGCAAATGTGAGATAAAAAATACAATTGCTAAATCAACCACATAATTTTGTGGTGCTTCTATGACACTTTTGGCTCACGCCTCGATTTGAATGCTCTTTAGGACTCGTACCCCAGTCCTTTGCATCGCAAGTGGTTGGTTTGGCAGAGCGTGTTGCATGTAGTTACACCTGGGATTGGGCTGACTGCAGAATTTCAGACTGATCTCACAGTAAAATCGACGTCAGGAGGTTGAATGTTTTGTCTGCTAAAATCAGTCTGTTTTTCGAATGTTCTTAATACAACCCCCAACCCCCAGTGGTCAGGACTGGTACTACAGCTGTGCGCATACACAACAGTATTGAGAGCAAAATTGCACTCTTTCACTTCTTTGAATGAATGTCCCAAAGGCATAGTGCATCTGATTTTCGAAAACATTTGAGCAGTAATTACATTAATGTTTTCCTGACCCAGCATAATTAAATGTATTATTATTTATTGCATTATTTTTTTTACCTGTAAATTGTACTAAATTAATGCATTCAATTGACAGCCCTACATATAAGACTCCGTTCCTGAGTTGTCTGTTCCTCTGCACATAAAAGTCTTTCTGTACAGATGCACCCCACTCATATGTTAAAAGAAGTGCATCTGCTTCTTAAAAACGTGTCAGGGCACCGCCTCCTCTTTCTCTTCACTTCTAACTCTTTTTCTGTCTCTATCGCTCCTTCCCTGCTGTGGAGTGATTTGATGAATGCTAATATCACTCCTTCAGCAGATTGCGTGTCCTCGGTAGGAGCCTCTTTGCTGGGAAACAGCCTTAAGTTAAGCTCTGCATCGGATGCTCTTTTGTGAAAAAGACTTTTGCTTAGGGATATTGCAAACAATGAAACCTTACAACACATCAGTTTCATATGCTCTCCGGCATCTTTCTATTTCTGTTTTGTGTAATGTTTCAAAGAAAATATGAATAGAAATGATACTCATCTGTTACATTTTCACTACATAGTCATGTTTTTGCTGTGTCTTGCTGTGAATTGCTAAAGCAGGGGATTACTAGCAAGTTGTACAAAAGTCAAGTGTGTTTATGTTTTAGTATTATTACAACTGCAAATATAGAGGGAGAAACAACTAATATTTTGTGCCCAAGACTTTCCAAAGAGCTGGTCGGCAATTCATCAAACTGAACAGATACAGACAGTGTGAAGATCACAACAGCTCAGAGAAGACAGTGGTTTTCATCTGTATGATGGAAAAATACAGTGTTAAAAGCTTAGTACACCCAAAAAATATATATATATTCTGTCATCATTTACTCACCCTCATGAAGTTCCAAACCTGTTGATTTTTTTCTGTGGAACATAAAAAGAGACACTATATTCCAAGTTTTCTGAAGCCAGTTGGTTGTTTTGAAGCTGTTATTCACTAAACATACAGGTTTGAAATGACAAGGGTGAGTCAATAATTACAGAATTTTCATTCTATTCCTTATGTATGGTAATTTAATGAGAACTTCCTGAAAATGTTTACAAATGAACCCACTTCTAGGAACCTAAAAAATTGCTCAGAAGCACATTGCAGCTGTTATTTTGCTGTGTTAGTGTTTGCTGTATGTACAGCATGTTCTGTGAGTCATGTGTAGATGTAGACACAGGGTCACTAAAACCTCAGGTGCAAATGTGTCCTTTCGCTCTTCTGAGTTTTCTAACCTTCACAGGGGAATAGAGCGGTACAGCCCTTCAGAAGAACAAACAAACAGGAGACTTCGTCATTACCGTCATGGCTTCCTACAGACTCGCAGCTGTGAAGGCAAAGAGTTGCATGAGGCATTGGGGTATAAATGTCTCGACTAGACATTGACGCCCTCACGCAAATCATGAACGCGGCTAACGATTGCTGTAGCAAAGCTGATAGCTACAGTCTACCGGCAGATTAATATTGTGGAGGATGTGAGTTTAAGAGATTTAATGCCCATTGCAATGAATATACAACCTATGGGGAGACTAGTTCTTTCAATTAGTCAAACTCCCACTTAGAATTTGGGAAATATTTAATGTTTCTTGAATTGGTGCTATTTTAGTGCATTTCCATCTTTATACTGTGGAAGGCTTTGTTAATATTAATAAAGCATTATATTGTTACATATAGTTTTGCACATTTAAAATCTGCGATTAATCACCATTAAATATGAAAAATTATGCGATTAATCGTGATTCAAAATTGTAATCGTCTGACAGCACTAATATTATATATTTTTATTAGGGCTGCAAATTGACTCTAAAATTTCATGAAACATTAGTAAAGTTTCAGGAAGTGAAAATAAATGGATACTGCATTAATTGCCTTAATTTTCTGATTAATAGTTGACTGTTTAATGCATTAGGGTTAATGCATTAAGCCCATTAAACAGTTGCAATTAACCTTTTACGCTCTGAAGGTGTTTTTAAAGATTTACTGTGGCATACCCAAAATGAAAGTCTTATAGCTCGCCAAAAAAAATTAAATAAATAAAAATCAAGGAGCGTCAAGTGTTCGGTGTAAAGAAAATTTTCAAATGTTTTAATGATATGGATTATGATAAATGCTGAATTCTCTCAGCCTAAGAAACTTATGAAAAATCACAAAAATAATTGAGCCAAAAAATTTTTTTTTTCTTATTTTCTCCTAAGGTGCATTTGTTATATATACATAACATAACAATTTTACATAAAAAACTAATTACACATGCAAACACAATAATGACTAAAGGTATGCATGGCATGGAGACATGATTTTATTAATGAGACTTCACAGAATGAGTGCCTTTTGACTGCGTCAGTCTGCATCATTCATTTACATGACACCATCTCCTGGTGGCCATATGTAACATTGTGCTTTGTGTGGGTTATCTGATGATCTATGCATCCGATTACCTTGTGTTTGGGCTCGTTTGAAAGACAATCACCTCTTCTAAATAATGGTATGTGATAATAGTAAATCTAAATAATTGTAATGATATGTTATGTTCTGTTTATAAATCGTGAAGTTATAAGTGAAAACACAGCATACAAGCAACACTAACGTAATAGTCAAAGACATATACTTAGCTATTACTTGCTATATTTTTGTCTGTGAGTAAAACAAATAGGCTGGTTGTATTCTACTCTTTGAGAGCAACATATGACACCTGGCTATTCGATCAGTTTGTTGTTTTTACTGATTGCTATAATGTGTACAGTGCAATTTTATATATATATATATATATAAATTATCAAAACAAAACACTTCTGAGTTGTCTACAAATTTCAAAGCACTTGTTCAGTTTTGGTCAAAATGCCAATTTTGGTCACAATACATGCATTGGAAAGTAGAGCTTCTAAGCTTTCAAACGATACCTATTTTGTGTTGGTCAAGACTGTTGTTGTTAATATGTTGACGATTATTTGTTTTTTCTCTCGGGCCGGCGGGCCCATCCGAGCTTAAAGGGTTAATGCAGTATTTGTTTTTGTTTAATTCCTGAAAGTTTACATTTCCCAGCCATAATTTTTATATATGACAAATTATATTACCAGCATAACAATAGTAAGAATTAAGTCTGCCAATTTAACATGTTAATTCAGTGTGATTAATTATTAAAAAAATGATGTGTTCAAAAATGAACGCAAGTAATCATGCCCCCTGACTGTATGTGAATTCTATAATAAGGAATTTTCTTGCAAACAGAGCAGATCAAGTTTAAGTAACAACTCTATATTTTTGTGAGTCTCAGTCTGCAGGGGGCAGCAAGCACCGCTCCAGCTGTACAGGCAACACGCAGCTGTACAGACAACAAACCGGCAGCTGTTCAAAGACAGCTATATTATATTTATAATTATTTTGATTATTATATATTGAATTATCTTTATTTAATTATCTATGGGGGCTTTTTCTTTAAATATTGATAAATAATTAATTGTAATTAATTAAATTAATTGGCATATCATATAGCCTAATTAATTTGATCAAAAATGTTTAATAGTTCACACAAAAAAGAAAATTCTGTCATTATTTACTCACCTTCAGGTCATTCCAAAGCCATATGCTGTTATTTTTTTCCATGAAATACAAAAGGAGAAATATTGACGAATCTTTACACAGCTGTTTTCCAAAAAACACCATATCATAGTCAAGCTCCTAAAAAGACAAAAAAGCACCTTAAAAGTAGTCCATACAACTGACATGCTATATTCCAAGTATTCTGAAGCCATATGATAACTTTATGTAAGGAACAGACAGAATTGTATTCACTATTCACTAGGGCTGAAATGATTAGTCGGCGTTATCCACAGCACTGACAATAAACAATTGTCTACAAAAAATTTTGTTGTTGAATAGTCGTTTGATCTCATATAATGTAACATGAGATCATCTAAAACTGAAATGATGAGGCTCGCGCCTGACTGAGGAGATGAAGAATTACACAGCTCACAGTCCAGATGCACTCTAAACTTTCCAAACAGCTTCAGGTGATGTAGATTGCAAAATATGAGGAAATTATAATGCAAAATACAAAATAAGTAAATAAAATAACGTAAAATAAAGCGGAGCTGGAGCTGCCTGCCAGAGCATCTCTATCTTTAATGCGTCCTTTATTAAAGTTCAAATAATAAGGAAGCAGGTTGTGTAAATAAGCACAAACTCTGAAACTGGCATTTCTCTGTGCGGTCAGCACTGTGTGAAAAACAGCACAAAAGAGTTTCAAACTTCTCCTGGCTGATAAACCCTCTCGCATGGAGACGCTCGTCCCTCGCGTGTGCTCGCTACAGCTAGATTATAACATGATGGCTCGTGACGTAATAAATCATAATATACTGTTTTTGTCACGGTGTGTATCTTATCGAACTATTAAGAAGAGAGAGTTTGATTTTTGTGAGTTAAAGATGGATCGAAGTTAACAAAAAGTTGAGAGAGTGTAGTCTTAGCCCAATATACAATGCAAAGAAATTGGTTTTTGATTTGTCTTTTTTGGTTTGTTTTCCAATATAAATATCTAAATCTCCTTATGTACATTTACTTTAGCAGTTATACTGCAGATGAAAAAATTGTTATTGGAGAATGTTGAATATAATATTCAATATATTTTAATATTTTAAAATATCTAAAAATCCTTAAAACAAGATGCATTCACCTGAGAAGCAGCATTTAAGATAAGTATGCACTCGCAGAAGTATAACCAAGTGAAAAAATACACTTATATTTAAGATACATTCTCTTAAAGCAAGTCTAAATATCTAATATGTTACTTCTCAAGTAAATGTATCTTGTTTTAAGGATTTTTAGACAATTTTAAATGGAAAACAAGACAAAAACACTTTTTTGTAGTGAATTTCTTTACTGAATTACTAAAATCCAAGACTTTTTTTTCTTTGTAATTCAGTGAATGTCAAGAGGTATTTTTAAAAGATGATTTTGTCCTCTTTATTGTTAGTAAGCACGTTTAAAACAACCTTTAAAGTTGAGGCATAGGCTGAGTAGTCGGTTAAGAGCTAATGATTAATTGTTGCAATAATTGCCCGAAAAGTCAAATAATCGTTCTAATTTTCATTAGATTAGTCAATTATCAAAATAATCGTTTGTTGCAGCCATGCTATTCACTAATGACTGTATGTACTCGAGCTGGCATGGACAACACTTGTTTGTGATGATCCATGTTATCCAGTACAATTTGAGAATAATGACCTTTAGTACAAAGGATTTATGGTTAGTGTCACACATTTGCTTACATTTGATTACTGACCTATAGAAATAGTGCAGAATTTCATCCTACAAAAAAATCAGTGTGGTCTCAGACTTTTGGACCCACTGTATGTGATGTTATCGTACATTTTTTTCCACCATTAATGATTCTTTCAAACGGTTTGTTCAAAAAAAAAAAAAATAAAGAGAGAGAGAGAGAGAGAGAGAGAGAGAGAGAGAGAGAGAGAGAAATCCCGTTTCACAGATTCTCGTAAGTGAGAGATGTGTGTAACAGTGGATGTTAAAAATTGGGTGAAAGTGCGAAGAACAAAAAGAGGTGTGTTTCACGGCTATTGGATTGGTGGAGAGAGAGAGAAGCTATAATTGATGTCACACCAGGTGTGTGAAAGGAACGAGGAGAGAAGAGGGAAAAAGGAGAGGAGGGATTGTCAGGGCTACCCATCCATCCTCTCTCTCTTCTTCCAGCACACCTGCAACACATCGAGTCCCTCATGATTACATCCCCAGATACACACAGACCCTGCCAACCCCCAGAGAGCCATTACAAACACTCGCTGTAGTGGAATTTTACTTCCTGCCCTATTCAACACTACAAAATAGCTCTGTTTAAAACCTAGTGAGCTGTCTTGCTGTCTAGCTTCTAAGGCAGCATCCTAGCTGATACTGAGGCTTTGGTCCAAAACATAGTGAGTAGCCTACATGAGCATTTCAGTGTTGAGGAAACTTCAAAACGGTAGCTTCCCAAGCTACAAGCTACTAATAAGTAGTTAAAGGGGTCACTTATAATATTAGTACATTTTTTGTACAAAAACAGTCATATATTTGTAAAACATGAAAATTTTCCACCCTCATTCTGACCCTCTGTTAGAAATGCTAAGTTTTGGTAGACTTGACAGAAAATTTCCATTGTTATGATTGGCTCTTTGCTCTTGACTGACCTGCTCTCTCTACTTGCCAACTCACTGCTCGCCACTACTGGGCGGGCTACGGAAGTGATTAAAGGTAAAGTAGGCATTGATGTGTTGTTGTGGAGGTGATCAGATGCAAATGTCTACCACAGTGTGACATCACAATGTGGAGGAAGTAGAGAACGAGTCGTACTGGCAGCTTGGTTTCAATAAATGCTCTTTTTGCAGTGAGGAGGAAGTTTTGAGTTCTGAAACTTACAGTTTGTTTTTATAGAACATTGAACTCTTATATGTCAAAAGATCAAGGAAAATTGTATTCCTCATTTCATGACCCCTTTAAACTTCAGTCAAGCTACTCTTAAAAAAGTAGTTAGCTACAGTAGAAGTTACAAAAAAAAGTAGCTGACTACATTGAAGCTATGCTTAGAAAATATTTTTAAATATATAAAAGTCAGATGATATTACTTAATTCTGCGATCATTAGTTCTATATTTTATAATGTATATATTAGCTGTAAATACCTGAACTACTGCCACGCTACAAGAAAAATGTAGTTAAGTTAATAGTGTAGCTACTTTTAGTCACAACGCGACAAGTTTCCAGCGACAAGTAATTGGTCTGCCCACACTGAAAGCGAAAATGTGACGTGATATGAGAATCAAAGGCAATCAGAATATTTTATATGTATATATATTTAATATACAGTTATGGTAAAGTATATGATATTTCACTGTGGTGCGGTTACCCAGCGCAACGACACATAAGTTAAATAAAAGACAAGAAATCAACAAAATGTCCTGTCGCTTGACACGGTCGTGGCTAGTAAGCAATAATGAAAACGCTTTTTTGTGTTGAGCCTGTTTAGAACCAGGACACAATGTAATAAGCGCAAACAATATAGAGAACACACGAATATTGGGTAGAATAGTTCCTTATATATTTGCTGCATCTTTCAATATGTACAAAATTTGAGTGCTTTTGTCATTTTTTCCACAGAAAAAGCAAAAGCAAACATGCCCACACCAATGGAGGGGGTCAGAAAACAGAAACAGTGAGTGAAAATAAACACAAGTGAACACACACACTTACATACCCAATGTGTTTGCATGCATATTCGTGCTAATGATATTGGTTGTTGCAGGCTGCTCTGCGCCAGTCCAAGCTGAACTCCATGAGTAAATCTGACACCCGCCTGCATGATATGAACCGGCTGCCCTGCAATGCCAATGGTGAGAGAGAGACAGAGAGAGAGATCGAGAAAGAGAAAGCTTTAACTGGCCTTTATGAGACACTCACACATACTCATTTGCCAAACACACATACATACATATGCACTGGCCAACACTCATGCATGCTATGACTGACGTCTCTAGAGGCTTGTCATGGTAAGATGTTTACTAGTTCATGTTTCCACTGCCACCAACGTGTGATTTTCAAGAATGAGACAGACAGGGGGCCTGGGTAGCTAAGTGAGTATTGACGCTGACTACCACTCCTGGAGTCGCAAGTTTGAATCCAGGGTGTGCTGAGTGACTCCAGTCAGGCTTCCTAAGCAACCAATTGGCCCAGTTGCTTGGGTGGGTAGAGTCACGTTGGGTTAACCTCCTCATGGTCACTATAATGTGGCTCTCGCTCTCGGTGGGGCACATGAGTTGTGCGTGGATGCTGCGCAGAATAGCTTGAAGCCTCCACGCGTGCTAGGTCTCTATGGTAACGCACACAAAAAGCCACAAGTACACATTCCTGGTAAAATTGTTCATAATTCATCTGTAAATCATAAAAATCATAAAAATGTAACAACTTGCTGAAACGATGTCACCAATTTCAACCAGTGGATGTCGGTGGTGTTTCAGGAGGGGAGTTGTTCTCCATAGTTAAAGAGATAATTCACCCAAAAATGAAAATTCTCTTATCAATTACTCACGGTCATGCCATCCCAGATGTGTATGACTTTCTTTCTTCTGCAGAACACAAATGAAGATTTTTGAAGAATATTTCAGCTCTGTAGGTCCATACAATGCAAGTGAATGGGTGCCAAAATTGTGATGCTCCAAAAATCACATAGGCCAGCATAAAAGTAATCCATATGACTCCAGTACTTAAATCCATATCTTTAGAAGTGATATGATAGGTGTGGGTGAGAAACAGATCAATATTTAAGTAAATTTTTCTAGAAATTCTTCTCCTTGCCCAGTAGGGGCGTATGCATGAAGAATGTGAATCACCAAAAACACAAGAAAAAGAATGTGAAAGTTAAAGTGGAGATTGACTTAGCAGGGAGGAGAATTTATTGTAAAAACTGACTAAAATATCGATCTGTTTCTCACCCACACCTATCAATTCACTTCTGAAGACATTCATTTAAGTTATATGGATTGCTTTTATGCTGGCTTTTATGTGTTTTTTGGCACTTCAACATTTTGGCACCCATTTACTTGCATTGTATGGACCTACAGAGCTGAGAAATGTTTCTAAAAATCTTCTTTTGTGTTCTGCTTAAGAAAGAAAGTCGTTCACATCCGGGATGCAATAAGGGTGAGTAAATGATGAGAGAATTTTCATTTTTGGGTGAACTATTTTTTTAAGAACTATAGTTCACAATCGAATCAGTTCCTGAGGGATCATATCATCAAGTCCCGCTCTTTTTTTCCTCAAATATCCTGTTTCATTTGGAAATTCTCTGTTTACGGAAGTAATGTTATAATGGGTTATGTTGACTTTAACTCATTTAACAACCCCTATGCAGGATTAAATATATGTAATTTTGGAAGTATTTGGTGAAAATATGACAATCTAACAGCACCGCTCTGCCCTCTTGTGTTTGCCTGGAGTTACACCAGGTCCTACATGCCCAAAAGTATATGGATACCCTTTTTTAATGGACAGGTTTGGCTTGGTCCCTTAGTTTCAGTGAAAACACATCTTAATGCTACAGCATATAATGAAATTTGAGAGAATGTTGTGCTTCCAACTTTGTGGCAAGAGTTCGGGGAGGGACCTTTTCTGCTCTTGTGTCTGAATGGCAGCAAGTCCCATTTAATGCCTATAGTTTTGAAATTAAATGCTCAACAAACACAAATGGGTTTGGTGTTTGGGGGACCACATGTTGTACTTTGGTCCATAGTGTACTTTAGGACATGTGGTGTGTATTAGAAATGGTGTTCTAATGATCCTTTGTTTCACCTAGAATTTTTTAAAGCAGCTGTGCTGTTGTGCACGCATTCATGAGCACAGACCCCTATTTACGTGCATCAGTAGAGGAAGAGCTTAAAACGACCTTAGCATCATTATAGATGGGTTATTCATGTTTGCCTTGTCATGTGTGTGCTTATTTACTTACAGTTTTTTACACTTGAAGGGCTCTGGAAGCCCAGATATCTGTAGTAAACTGTCAAAATAATGAAATGCCTCAACGCAGAAAATTACTTGCACTATTTGTTATTAAACATAAAAACAAATATTAACAAAAATTATAGAACATGGATCAATCATCAATCAAGTACTTTAGTTTACAGTTATATCAAAAATCACAAAAACCTGTTAATACAATAAATGTCACGTTTATTTAGTGGAGTGAATTAACTCTAGATGATGTTTCTCTGTCTATCATTCAGGTTTGTTCACTGATTTGTTTCATTAAAATTTTTGTAAATCACACCTTAACCAGTAGGAGGCAACAAATGAATGTCTTCTATGTGTTTTGAGTTAGTCATTAAACCAGTGATAAAGCAAGGAGTCGTTCAATACCGAAACAAGTCTAATCATACTTGCATGTCTACAAATCTACTAAGAGAATTCAGCTGTGTTTAAGTGCTTTCCATACAAATTACAACAAGGCATACAGTATCTATCATTTTGTGAACTGCTGTGCTTGATTCTACAAAAAGACAACAATATTTGCCTAAAAATAATTATAAGTGATTCAATTACATCCTGATGTCATTGTAATGTCATCAGTCACTTTTACTCATAATTTATCCAGCCACGTTCTCTCCTTGTTGAACGAGATTACTGAAGTAAATGTATGACATAAATCCTCCTCTCCTTCAGTCAGTCAACAGATCCTGATCCTTGCTCATTCAGTGAAGCGGTGTATTCCTTCAATGGGTCAAACAAATGATATGCTCCTTCACAGCCTGCACTTAAATGTTATTGGCTCGTGGTATAGTCAGTCTTTACAGGCATGAAAATCCACCAAAGCAGTCTCGTGCTTTTAAATTAGAGCTCATTGGCTTCTAAAGTTGGAGACGTCAGTGAACAAGAAATATGAGTCAGTTTATGGAGATCAACGAGAAGGATTCATTCACTTACAAAATTCATTCAAAAAGACAGATTTGTTCACGAATGAAACATCACTACTGCACACAGTATAAAAAGCACACAGCTGGCTGGGGCTAGAAAGCTTTATGTTGCTTCAAGAATATTACTAAACCATGCTGCATGCATATAGGGGAAACACTGTAACAATTCTCCAGCTCCATCTTTAATATTAATGTGCTGTTTAATCTAATCCCAATTTTTGCCCTAATCTGTGTTATTCTGATGCTGGTTGACAGGCGCCCCTAAGAGCCGTCCGGCCAGCATGGACCTCCTACTCCTGCACACCCGGCACTCCAACTCTGACCTCCGACCCCTGAGCTCCACCCACCAGGTCCCTCGAGTGTCCAACACCTCTGAGAATGAGGGGCGTGAGCACACCTACTCCAAAGTTTGCCGTCGCCCGTCTCCCACGCCCCACCCTGCAGACGACGGCCTTTACGAGAGTGTTGGGATTAAAGGGGTGGGACCTGATGCAGCTGCCCCACCTCCTGCCCCTCTCCTCACATCGACCACCACGTCCGCCCAGCACCACGCCCACAGCCCAACGCTCAGTGGGAACGGGCAAGGCAGAGGGGGCATAAATGGCGTAAGTCAGGAGGCGGTGACGGCAGAGTATGCCTCCATACGGAAGGTGAAGAAGCTGGAGCGTGGAAGAAGGGAGGAAGTGGTGGAAGACGAGAGGGAACAGCACAGTGTGTCCAGCACTGAGTCCTCCAGCAGCACCTTGCACAGGAAAACAGTGGAACCGTTTCACCTGCCAACTTTCCCAAAGGTGCATATGAAGCAGTCCAGATACACAAGTTCAAAACTGTAATTATATTTATTGTACCCACATAGGCCAGTATTAGCCTCAGTAGCGGTGCTTGCCAAGGCTCACATCATTATTAATGTGAAAGTATATTTGGCCAACAAGTATATGCTCGAGCACTGTATGCGTGCCGCCTAATTCTTTTAACTGCCTAGCAACACCCTGGCAACCACACAGGATGCCCTAGGAACCACTTTGTAACACTAAAAAACAGCTAAATACATAGCTAAAAAACAACTAAAAAAAACTCAAAACACCTTAGCAACTGCATAGATAGCCCTGACAACCACCCAGAACACCCTTGCAACAACCTAGCAACACTAAAAAACATAACTAAAAAATAAAGCTAAAAAAAAAAACAATCTGAACACCTTAGCAACTGTATAGCAATGAACTGGCAACCACGCAGAACACCTAGCAACAACCTACAGTAGCAACACATTAAAAAACAGCCAAACACAGCTAAAAACATCCAGAACACCTTAGCAACTCAGTAGCAACACCCTGACAACCACCCAGGACACCCTAACATTGTGTTGATTACCACATAAATTAATTTCAACTCATCTCTCCTTTTCTTTAAAAAAAATTCAAGGTTACAGTGAGGCGCTCATTCTATTTCCGTTTCGAAATAAAAAATGGATAATTAAAAACAGGAGTGGGTTTTTTTTTTCTGCTAGAGTAAAAAACAAACATAAACAAATGTATTCATATTTTAAGTAGAATTCTAGCCTTTATGTCTGTATGTTATGTTATCTGTAAGTTTACAGTCGATTTGCATGCAAGCGATGTCTGCAGAAATCACAGAGATGGGTGTGTCTTCTGCATTTACACACTGTCGCCATGTAACTGACCTATCAGAAAATGTATGGCAGTGCTGATTAATTATGCATGAAATATTAAACATGATCATATACAGTATCTGGGATTATTAGGATAATCTGATTCAAATATGTGGTAAAATACAACAGAACTGGTGTGTAACAGGTAAAGGTTGGGCAAGGAGGCAGTGGGAACTGGCTGAACAGTAAACAAAGTTTTAATGAGAAACTCAACTTAAAAGAAACGTAAACAAACACAGACACACATGCAATGCGGCTGCATGCGTCTCTCTCTCGAACCGGCGTCTCCGGCTGCCCTTTATCTCGCTCTCCCGCTGATCAGCTGATTCAGTGCTGGCCATGCTCCATCACGGCCCAGCCACGCCCTCCTCCTTGTCACACTCCTCCCCCGCCCGATTCAGGCCGTGGCGCCACCGGTCTGACTAAATTTGGCATCTGCCAAATGCATAAATGTATGTTTAAAGTACTTGAACATACAGTAGAGTCTATGGTACAGCTACACATTTGGCCACTAGAGTTCACTGTATCACATAAAAATATCCTCTACCTTCGTATTGGTTTCACAAGTTCACTGGTTCATATTGTCCTGGATTGCATTAGGGTAAACTGATTTGGCGTGCTGTCCATGATGGACGGGTTTGAGCTCTGAGATCCCCCCATGGACAATCTGACTAGAGCAAGAAATAGAAACGCAATTTTTGAAATAATAATTGGTAGAGGCGTTATGAAATATATAGGTGGAGATGGGGAGGTGGTGGGGGAAGCAGCTACTTATATATACTTGGGATATGATTGGCAAGCCTAGATGAACAAGCTCCTCCCGAACCTACATTTGCAAATTTATTTAGCATTATCTTATCAAGTTGTTTTTGTTTTTGTTTTATCATTTGCACAGCAGTTGTGCACAAAAGTCACAGACACAGTATGTAAACACAAGGTTAATAGTAAAAAGTATAAGTAATACAAATATTTTATAATGTAAGTGAATAGTAAATAGAAAGTTAAAAGTGACTTGTATTGTCTCGAAAAGTTCTTGTATCTTTACAGTATATGCAAAACAAGAACTTTGATGGGACAAGACCACTAAAGTTATTGACATGACTGGACTTTTACAGGTATATCTTTCAGAACTCTATTTATACAAGATAAAAAATAACATTAGCAAGTTTTTGCAGGTGACATTGTCTTACCCAGGGCCATAACTACCATAGACATTAAGGGAGATGCATCCCCCCCAATATTCAGATTTGTGATCGAACAATGAGGTTTTTAATGACCTATTATTAAAATTATTTTATTTTGGTCCCTTTGGTCCCCCCAATCGAGAAAATTTTGTTACATCCTTGATATTACTTTTTTCATCCGTGTAACACAAAAGTAGATGTTAGGCAGAATTCTAGGGACTGACAGTCTCAGTCACCATTCGCTTTCATTGCAGATTTTTTCCATACAATGAAAGTGAATGGTGACTAGGGCTAACATTCTACCAACTCCTACCTCTCCTTTTGTGTTCCATGGAAGAAAGTCATACAGATTTGGAACAACATGAGGGCGAGTTTGAATAATGACCTAATTTTGGGGGTTGAAGCAACCCTATAAAAATAAAAAATAAACTAGAGCAATAATTGAAAGCAGCGTCAGCTGATTTCTCTGATCGCTTTTTTCTTCATTTTTGTTTGTCGACTGTTGCCATTTCACCTATATTCATGTCTGTCCGTCAGCTGATACATGTTGATGTTGTGTGTGGCTTTCAAGAACAGATAAGATTTGCAGAGAGCAGAACAGCCATGCAGAATGATGTTGCCTTTAAAATAGAAAACACACAGATGATGGGATAATGATCCCATTTTCCTGTTAACACAGCTCTGCTCTACTTGTCTATGTGTGTGTGTGCATGCAATTTGTACACCACATACGGAGATTAAAATCTTCTTTGTTACAGGCTTTTGTTGATTGATGGCTTGTTTACACAGGCACAGTATTGTATTTGGTGTTGTGTGTGTGGGTGTGCATACGTGTCTTTCTAAACCTGACTTAGTTGGGTGATTGCACACTTGCCATTTAATGGCTTAGCAAGGCTAAGTGGTTTGTATCCCTCCCTTCATAAGGGGAATTAAAGTGTCAATGCGTGTGTGTCTAATTTTACCTGCATTATATCCTGGCCTGCATCTACAGCAAATTTTAGTGGAGTGTGTGTGAGAGTGAGCATGCACCACAGTTGTGCAGCACATGTGTCACTCGAGTACACTGGGCTGGATTATGTCAAATCTGTTGGCAGGTTGCCCGCCCCGCCGTGTGTGTTTTTTTTTTTTTTTTTGTAAAGGCATCAGTGATGAACCACGGAGCAGGTAGTCGCTTCAGCCAGGAAAATAAATAGCAGCACACACTGTAGCCATTCATCTCCCAGTATTATTCATTTGTACAGGAGGCATGTTTTCCCCCCCTCTTTAATCATTGACTCTGTGAGCTGCTCTATGTGCATATCTGCTCCCTTAATGATTAACTCACAGAACATTTCCATTGTAGAAGCAAATACTAATCTAACCTAGAGTTTTGTTTTGCTTACAAATAAAGTTGTTAAATGGTAGAGAGATAAGAGATGATAAATCCAGTTTGTAAATGCAGATGTAAAATCTACTGAACAGACTATATGTCTATCCCTCACAACCTCATTTTTATTCGCATCAGCCTAATATAGCAATATAGCCTAACATAGCATCTAACCTGACTAAGGTCTATTGGTGTTAGGGGCTGTTCAAACTTGCTTTAAAAGAACTAGATGCAGTGCAACGAATGGAACGAGATGCGTTTTTAAAAGCTGAAGTTCTTGATACTGCATCTTAAAAACATGGTGCTCATGTGAGAAACGCTGACAAAACAGCGGGATGCGGCACAAAGGTCAAAGACGTCCATCTAGGGGCCTGGGTAGCTCTAGTTCACTAATTCGGATGCCAGGGCATGCTGAATGACTCCAGCCAGGTCTCCTAAGCAACCAAATTGGCCCGGTTGCTATGGAGGGTAGAGTCACATGGGGTAACCTCCTCGTGATCGCTATAATGTGGTTCGTTCTCGGTGGGGCACGTGGTGAGTTGAGCGTGGATGCCGCGGTGGATGGCATGAAGCCTCCACACGCACTATGTCTCCGTGGCAACGCGCTCAACAAGCCACGTGATAAGATGCACGGGTTAACGGTCTCAGACGCAGAGGCAACTGGGATTCGTCCTCTGCCACCTGGACTGAGGCGAATCACTACGCGACCTTGAGGACTTAAAAAGCACATTGGGAATTGGGCATTCCAAATTGAAAAAAAATAAAAAAAGACGTCCATCTAGAGCATGTTTACATAGAAGAGGTCATTCAGATGAATGCGTTTTACCGTTAAAATAAGCTAGATGCAGCGCAACGAATGGAATGCGGGTGTCTCGAGTTGAAGTTCTTGTTACTTGACACAGCATCTTAAAAACATGGTGCTCATGTGAGAGACGCTGACAAAACATGAGCGTGATGCGGCACAATGGTCAAAGATGTCCGTCTAGCGCATGTTTTGCATAGAAAAGCAGTTAAAACAGTTTTGAAGTGTTTTTAATTTTAATTGTGTTAACCAAGAGCTAATGGCCAGTTAAAATAGTAATTACTTTGTTTGTAATAGTATAGCCTATGATGATAAACAACTGAACAATTGAATATATTGACAAAACAACTTTGGTTATTAGAACTTGCATGTAGTCAGCTGTAGTGCTTGAAGAAATCTGACCTGCCTTCTTGTTCATTATCTGGCCAACAGGAGGCAGTGTTCATGGGAAATGGTGAGCAGTACATTTGGAAACCACCAGAAGAGGATGAAATCATGATGCCAGGGGTCCCTCCACTGGAGAACGGACACAGCCATCCCACTGCGGTTGAGGTAAAGTGTCGACCAGCTTCCTCGCAATTCCAGCACTGTAGTTGGGGTCATGACATTGCTCTAAGGTTGCATGAAGGGATCAGGTTTCAGATTTTGACCTCTGACCTCTAAAGCTAAAGACCACTTGTGTACATTTTGGATTTCTATGGTCAGTTGGACAGTTGTACATCAATAAAGAGTCTTTTTGCTCAGGAATGAGTCGAATAATGGCTGTAGCCTAGAGAGGGTTTTATTGCAGTTAGATAAATTAGGTCTTAACGTCTTGGGCCCTTGATTCTCCCTGTCCACACTTTTCCTTCTCTCTCAGTCTGTCGCTGGCCTGGAATGGTATGACTAACAGACAGGTCAAAGGTCAGTGGACTCTGCTTGTTGACTGTCAGTTCATGGGTTAGTGTTGGGGGGGGGGGGGGCAGAGGTCAGGACAGATTGGCAGTCTGAAGCACTCAGAGTCAACTTGTGTTTAATCAACTTCCTGTGGCCACTCAAAACATACATGCAGGGTTCAGCAGTTTGCAGAAAAGTTGTTCAGTATACCTTACATTTTAAGATGAAATGGATTGTTAACATGCCAGTTTTGTTATTGGTACCTCGGAAGACATTAAATTAACTGTAAAATTAATTTCTACACTTAACTTGGCTGTGTTTTTCAGTAGTGTAATAAGAAACTTTTTTAGGCTTAGTGTGATCTGTTCTGCTGTGTTGAGTAGACTTCTCAACACTCTCCACACTCCACTATCTTTCTTTCTTCACTGTTCATTCCATCTCCTCTCCAGAACACCAAATTTCATGTCGTGAAGTGGGTGTGTGAGTGTGTGGGCGTGATACCTGCCCTACGCTTAACACAATATTCTGCATATAAAGAGTGAATTCAGGTTAACTGGGCCACTTTTTGATGACTGTCAAAACATTGCCCAATTTAAATAAATTCATCATATTTTAATGTGTGGATGTGGCCTATGTAAAATAAAGGCTCTAATAAATTACTCATTAGTCTACAAATTCTTAAAGGAATATTCCAGGTTAAATACAATTTAAGCTCAGTCAACAGCATATGTGGCATAATGTTGATTACCACAAAAATTAATTTTGACTCATCCCTCCTTTTCTTTAAAAAAAAAGCACAAATCGAGGCTACAGAGAGGCACTTACAATGGAAGTGAATGGGGCCAATTTTTGGAGGTTTTAAAGGCAGAAATGTGAATCTTATAATTTTATAAAAGAACACTACATTAATTCTTCTGATAAAACTCGTATTGTTTGAGCTGAAAAGTTGTTTAAATTGTCATTTTTATGGTCATTTTAAGGTTTTAGGGTTTAGGGCTGTCATGGCAGCAAAGTTTTAAAATTGTATATAAATTTACACAGAAAAGGTTAGTTAGTGATTTTATCACACTAAAATCAAGTTAACATGCATATTGTTTATGTCTTGTGGCTATACTTTTGAAACAGTGAGTATTTTAACATTTACAGACTGGCCCCATTCACTTCCATTGTAAGTGGAGCCCAGATTGTATGTTAATCACATGTTTATTTGATATGAAATCTCCAAATAGTACAATTTCCAGACTGAAATTGTAATTCTCACCTGTGAGAACATGTGTATGTATACATAAGCTGCATGTCATGCTAGGTTGAATTGCTTCAGTAGACTGTGTTTGTAAGAAAGGAAATGAGAATAAGTGAGAGAGAAAGAGAGAGAGAGAGAGAGAGAGAGAGAGAGAGAGAGAGAGAGATAAAGGGGAAAGAAAAGAGAGGGAGCAAAAGAGCAAGAGGAAGAAGAAAAAAGCTCTCAAGGCTTTCTCAATAGCTGCAGAGTTTTGAAACTTCCGTCATCATGATTTCCCCTCTCTCTCTGTGCAAAGTACAGCACAACACACATTAAACAATGCTTCACACAGAGAGAAGATATTAGCATGGCTCAGACGCATTTGGGAGTTTCAAACAACATTAAACAGACAGTGGGAGCTGCGTTGTTTAGAATACAATATAAATGCGCCTGGTTCAGATGCATGCTGCTGCTCATGCCAGGCAAAAATACAGCAGGAATACTGCAGTGTTCTTCAGACTGGTCAGAGGTGTTAACATGACAAACACAACGATATCTACAGCTCTATCTGTGCTGAAGCATCTCTGACATCTCCCACTCCCTTTACACGTTAATGCCACAAAGGTCACTATGTGCCAAGCCAAATTCTTCATTGGGATTTCACACATGCCTTTCAGATGCGAGTGCTAAATGTCATCAACCACAGAGAGGGCATGTGGGGTGATCTAATCCCCCCCCCCCACACACACACTCAGATGTTAGTATTTAAGTGATAGTTCACAAAAAAAAAAAAAAAATCTGTCAGTATTCATTCATCCTCATATCGTTTCAAACCTGCATGACTGTCCGAATGAAAGTATATGTGGACTAAGGCTGTAAACCTTCATAAAAACACAATGAAAGTATCATAAAAGTGGTCTAAGTGATTTGTGTGCCATATTCCAAGTTGTCTGGAGCCATTCATGACCCTTGTGTAAATAATATTTACTGAAAATCTTGAAATCCGCCCTATCCTCAAGGAAAAAAATAGACTGAATAATTTTCTTTAGTCAGATATTTTCAATGAATTAAAAGTTCCAGTTCACAAAACTAGTCTGAAATAATTTCTTAACAATTCATTCTCATTAGTCAGATCTTTTAAAGAAAATCAGTTGTTACAGTTCACAAAACTAGTCTGAATGATTCGTTAATGAATCCTTTTCATTTGTCAGATGATATTTATAATGAATCGTTCCCATTAGTCAGATCTTTTCAATGAATCAGTTGTCCCAGTTCACAAAACTAGTCTGAATGATTCGTTAACGAATCCTTCTCATTAGTCAGATGATATTTTCAATGAATCAGTTGTTCCGGTTAACAAAACTAGTCTGAATGATTCGTTAGCAAATCCTTCTCATTAGTCAGATTATATTTATAATGAATCATTTAATGAATCCTTCTCAGTCAGATGATATTAATAATTAATCGTTTAATGAATCGTTCCCATTAGTCAGATCTTTTCAATGAAGTTGAACCAGTTTGTCACAAGTAGTTGCTGAGATGAGACAGGAGACGTAGGATCTATTTGCAGGCTTTAATAAAAATGTTGACAGTTAAACAACAAACGGGAACTCAAAGCAACAACCGACAAGAACTGACCAAGGAATGCAAAAACTAAAGGGTATTTATACAAACAAAAGCTAATGAGGGAATGGAAAACAGGTGAGAACAATAAGGAACAGATGGCAGTGATGAGGGCAGTGCATACTGGGTAACGTAGTCCGGGGGAAACACTTCAAAATAAGAGTCCTAGGAAACATGAAGGAGACAGTCTGTGACATAACTCCCCCTTTAAGGGGTGACTCCTGGTGCCCTAAAGATGGCTAAGGAGGACAGAAAGATATAGGTAAGGAAGGGGACCCAGAAGATGACCAGGTGGCCAGGGAGGAGACCCCAGGGTAAGGACTGGGTCCAGAGGTCTGGGGGGGCCACCTCAGGGTAGAGACTGGGTCAGGAGGCCTGGAGGGCGGTCACAGGGCCGGGACTGGGTCAGGAGGCCCGGGGGGTGGTCACAGAGCCGGGACTGGGTCAGGAGGCCCGGGGGGCGGTCACAGGGCTGGGACTGGGTCAGGAGGCCTGGGGGGCGGTCACAGGGCCGGGACTGGGTCAGGAGGCCTGGGGGGCGGCCACAGGGCCGGGACTGGGTCAGGAGGCCTGGGGGGTGGCCACAGGGCCGGGAATGGGTCAGGAGGCCTGGGGGGCGGCCACAGAGCGGGGACAGTGTCAGGAGGCCTGGGGGGCAGCCACAGGGCAGGGACTGGGTCAGGCGGCGGGACCGCTGGAGGAGGAGTCTCTGGGGGAGCAGGTGGAACCACTGGAGGAGGAGTCTCTGGGGGAGCGGGCGGAGCCAGGAGAGGCTCGAAGGCAGGCGGAGCCAGGAGAGGCTCGAGGAAAGCTGGCAGGGACTGGGGAACAACCTCCGTGGTCGTGAGCACTGGCAGCGACTGGGGAACGACCTCCGTGGTCGCGAGCACTGGCAGCGGCCTCCGTGGTCACGAGCACTGGCAGCGGCCTCCGTGGTCGCGAGCACTGGCAGCGACTGGGGAACGACCTCCGTGGTTGCGAGCTGTGGCAGGCGTGGAGCAAGGAGCCATGGCAGGCTTGGAGCAAGGAGCCGAAGATGCAGGTTTTGGCCCAGGGTTCCCGCCATAATCCACTGTGTAATGGGAACTGCAATGTTCCAGAGCCTTCTCCACATATTCACAGAGGGTCCAGTGAGGATCAGCCGGAGGCATCAGTTCCTTCAGTGCACTATTCATACCGGTCCGGAAGAAAACCACTAGAGAGCGGTCTGGATAGTGCACTAAATTCGCCAATTCTAAAAACTCACGGACGTGATCCTCAACTGGACGGTCCCCTTGCTTGAGTAGCAGAATTCGGACAGCCGCTAGATCCATGAGGGTCAGTTCTTCTGTCACGAGTAGTTGCTGAGATGAGACAGAAGACATAGGATCTATTTGCAGGCTTTAATAAACATGCTGACAGTGAAACAATAAATGGGAACTCAAAACAACAACAAACAAGAACTGACCAAGGAATGCAAAAACTAAAGGGTATTTATACAATCAAAAGCTAATGAGGGAATGGAAAACAAGTGAGAACAATAAGGAACAGATGGCAGTGATGAGAGCAGTGCATTCTGGGTAACGTAGTCTGGGGGAACCACTTAAAAATAAGAGTCCTCACAAAACTAGTCTGAATTATTCATTAATTAATCCTTTTCTTTAGTTTTTAAATGAATCAATTGTTCCAGTTTACAAAAATAGTCTGAATGGTGCATTCATGAATCAGACTGATTCTGTTCTTAATTTTAACTCACTGACTCAATGATCAGGTCGCAGCGGTTAACAGCTCACATTTTTTGTGAATAATGACTTTCTGTATCACATAAAGCTATCTTATCGTATCGACTTCAAAAGACTTCAAATAGAGTGCATTAATCAAATGGACCACTTATATGATACTTTTATGGTGCTTTTCTGTCATTTTGGAGCTTGAGAGCCCCAATCATCATTCACTTTCATTATATGGAAAAGAGTGACCAGAATGTTCTTCAAAATGTCACATTTTTGTGTTTTGTGAATAAATTATGAGAGAATTTTCATTTTTAAGTGAACTAGGCATATTCCTTTCTAAATCACATACTCCTGGCTCTGCAAGCACACAAGGACATTAAAGAAGGATTGTGGGAAATCTTCCCACCGGTTCAGCTCCTGGGGGTTAATGCTGTCTCAGTGGGTTACTGTGGTGAAAATTTAACAGACTTATCTGCAGGTTAGGTAACACTGCTGCTCTCTTCAGCCAGATAAGAGCGTTTACACTGGCTCTGTCTATCACGGCCAAAGTGGGTCATGTTTCTGCTGTGTGCAAGCAGAGTCCTGTTACCATGCACTGCTCCACACAAGTCAAATACTCACAAATGTGGGCATTAATATTCCACATATCTAGATATACTACATCATCAGACAATGCTGTAGTACACCATATTTTTATGGTCTTTGTCTTGTCAAGTGTGGAATTGAACTTTTTCACAAGACCAGTCAAGTCCCTTTAAAAAAAAAAAGGCCTGTCTTGATGAGATATTGAAAACTTTGTTGGCTTGGTCCATCTACTGACACAAGGAGTAATACACAGATGTACCTGAGGAATTACAAGCTGTTAGACATGTGCCAAGTTTTTGCAAACCTTTTTTTAATAACACGCAATGACATGAACCTTCCAAACTTGGGCATATCCAGAAATGATTTTTTCCTCATAAGCACCTATTTTTTAACAGCCTGCTAACTTCTAAACTAACTTAAAAAACACCCTGTGAAACAATTGTATAATATTGTCAATTATTCTGTCCTTCGAGCGTATCTGAGGCTGAGACAAAGGTTAGTGGGACCTTTTAGTTTTAGTTCCAGTAATATTGAAATATTTACTTTATTTAAGTAACACCTCATAGATAGACTTGGTTTATGGTTTATGATATATATGGATAGAACTTACTATGTGAAGGATTGCTGCTATATGATTAACAACAAATATTTGATTTCAGTAAACAAATACTGTATATTATGGATGTTTTTTGGAGCTAGATTGATTTAAGGTTATGTTTTTCCAATCATCTATTATCTGATGTTTATGGCAAATCAAATCTTGTGAAAATTGACTGTAAAAGACTCCAAACTTTTGCAGATGCATCTGTCAAATCATTTTCATGTCTTTACGGACAGCTTTTGACTTTTCAATATGGCAGATGCACCAACGTATCACATTTCATTGGAACTGCCGCTAATGCGACATCTTCGTATGGATATCCATGCTAAAAACTACTCAGAACACCGTAGCAACTGCAAATCATCGGCCTAGCAACCACCTGCAACACTACTAACTGTTTTTGGTGAAAAGGAACTTTGAAAGTTTGATGATTCTGTGCACTGCAATCTGAGTGTATTTAATCTAAACCCTCTTTTGTTCTTTGTCTCTTTTAGCACTACAACTGTAACATGAGAAGTATACTTCCTAGTACGGTTATTATTACGAAATCCACTTTGGCAAAGCTGATCTTTGGCACACTTTTGAGTGTTTCTCATTTTGTGGTTCTCTCTGTCTCTTCAGATCTCTGACATGTACTCTACCGTTTGTAAGACCTTGAAGAGGAGACACCAACAGGCCCAAAGCCAAGAGGATAACAGGCCGACAGGCTCTACTGCGTCTGAAGAGGTGGAGCGGGGCTCAGGGGGTGCCATGGGCTGGCCCGCTGGTGGTGCTTCAGGGGAAGAAGCATGGGGGAAGAGTCGATCCCAGGAAGAGCACTGCTATGAACCAGTGGGCGAGAAGACGTGGCCTCGGGGCCTGGCACTAGAGTCAGACCCGGCTTACGCCACCATCGATTCCCACCGGAAACGGGAGAAGCTGGCCAGCAACACGCTGAAGCCCAAAAAGAAGCCTGGCGGTCCGCCTCAGGGGCCAGGAAGAGCCATGACCTGCGAGAACTTTTACGAGACTATCGGTGACGTGAAGCAAGGGGCAAATGCAGCGAGCACCACCACTATCTTTACCTTTAATGACGGAATGGAAATGTATGTTACAGGGCTATAAAAACCCTCAGTAAAACAGTCAAATTAAACACCTACAGAGGGGACAAGAACAAACTACAGCCTACTTGTTTAGACAGATGAAAAGATACAGCGTACAGCTGCCAAACACATGTCAAAATACATCCCTGATGAAAAAACAATGGTATAAAACCAGCCTTAACTGGTTAGCTGGTCTTAGCTGGTCTCTCAGCCTGATCAGGTTGCTCTGTTGACTGGTTTTTAATATGTTTCAAGCAATTTTCAGCTTGTCAGAATGAGAGACCAGTTTGTTCCAGCTTAGAAATCTAGCAAACTAGCTTAGGCTTTTCAGCAGGGATACATCTCAAATACCATAACCGATGTATATTTATTGTCACCATTGGTGAGCACAAACAATTGCAACACTTGCGTGGAAAAAAACACTGAATTGGCTGAACCAGGCCTGCAGACGTGCAGGCATGCTCACAAAATCTAGGGATCTAAACTGTTTTTTCCACCACGCTGCAGTCACTAATGAAAGGGTTAGTTTGCAGCAGGGTAAAAATCAAAACCACTGTAAGACTCATTATGGGCCGTTCACACGGGAGGCGTTCTTGCATTCCATTTGCGCTATGTATTAATTGTTGGTATAATTAAACATGTGCTAGATCAGTGTTTCCCAATCCTGAGCAGTGTTTCCCAATCCTGAATTTGCATACTTTCAGAGTATGTACTGATTTTGAAGGAGAACATACTTCTCTGCTGTTAAAAAGTATGTTATTCAGGTATGCAAGTGAGTAGTATGAATACATTCCCAGATATACTTCATACAGGAATGTTGGCATTGTCCCGTGACCCGGTCTTGATAAACAAGTACAATTTAACCACAAGGAACAACTTTCTTTGTATATATAGCACTTACAGTGGAAAAGAGCCGTCCGACTTGCTGTTCTCTGCCATATTTAATCTCATGTGTCCTCTTCTCCCGGTGGCATTATGGGATAGTAAAATGTTCAGTGGATGCACACTTCAGAATGGCCGGATTTAAGGTGCGGTCATATTTATTTGAGAGAGTGAAGAAAAAAAAAAAAACTCACCGCTAAAATTATATTCTTGTCTATTGTGAATATTCAGTGTGTACGAAGCACCGCCCACATAGAGGTCAATGCCAAACCAAGCAACTTCCTATTGGTTAACGCGGTGAATTCGACTGTCAAAGTTCACCAAATTTGATCTCGATGCAAAAACTGATAAAAGGGGGGATTCTTCGCCACCGGAAGTCCATTGCATGAAATTTCTGATTACGCGGATTCCCATTGAGATGATTGTATTTCGCCCGTGGAATTTCGCCTTGTGAAGGTAAATGTGACAGTGACTTAAGAATAGCATACTACCAAACTATGGCAGAAGTGGTAATGTAGTATGGGTAGTATGCCATTCCGAACTCAATCTCGCCAGATGCAGTAGGTCATCTGGGTGTTTCTCGCCTACTGTTTTAAGGATTCAGACACCCTATTTAATTGACAAACTGCTTTTGGCATACTACAAATTGAAGCACAGAAGTATGCATATTCAGATGTGGGATTCATTGACCCTCTACTTATGAGATGATGAGCTGAATCAGGCTTGTTAGATTACACTGCAAAAAGTCACTTTCATACTATATATTAGTATGTAGTAAAACATAGTATACTATATAGTATTTTTGTCTTCCAATAAAAAAATAATAATAATAATAAATAAAATAAAAAATCTTTAAAATATCTAAACATTTCTGAAAACAAGACACATTTACTTGAGAAGTGGCTGGTTTTAGAACAGAATAAAATGGCATGCGATATTAAAGAGATAATTCACCTAAAAATGAAAATTCTCTCATCACTTACTCACCCTCATGCCATCCCAGATGTGAATGACTTTCTTTCTTCTGCTGAACACAAACAAAGATTTTTGGTGAATGGTGGACAGAACATTGATGCTCAAAAAGCACATAAAGGCAGCATAAAAGTAATCCATACAACCCCAGTGTTTAAATCCATGTCTTCAGAAGTGATATGATAGGTGTGGGTAAGAAACAGATAAATATTTAAGTCCATTTTTACCATAAATCTCCACTTTTACTTTAACATTCTTCTTTTGTTTTTGAGAATTTTCATTCTTTGTGCATATTGCCACCTACTGAGAATTTAAAGTAAAAAAGGACTTACATATTGATCTGTTTCTCACCCATATTTATCATATCACTTCTGAAGACATGGATTTAACCAGTGGAGTCATATGGATTACTTTTATGCTGCCTTTATGTCCTTTTGGAGCTTCACCGTTTTGGCCACCATTCACTTGTATTGTATGAATCTACAGCGCTGAAATATACTTCTAAAAATCTTTCTTTGTGTTCTGCAGAAGAAAGAAAGTCATACACATCTGGGATGACATGAGAGTGAGTAAATGATGAGACAATTTTCATTTTTGGGTGAACTATCCCTTAAAGTCTTGTTTTCAACTAAATCTAATCTAACACAATTTAGTGAGGTTTATACTTTTTTGCCAATGGGGTAATAAAAATAAATGTAATTTAAAGGGAAGCATAATTTTAGCATAAATTTTTTAATATCTTACAGTATGTCATTTTGGATCACAATTTTTTTTTAATGGAAAACAAACACAAAATAAACATAAGAAAATAAATAAATTATTTGCAGTGTAGGGCAACACCCAAAAAGTGTGAAGGCTTGGTCACATTTACCTTGGCACTGTGGAATTCTGCAGGCAAAATGCACTCATCTCAATGGATATCCGCACAATCAGGAATCTCACATAATGGACTTCTGGTAGCGAAGAAATTTCCCTACATGATTTTCGAAATGAGTTTTAAGTTTGGTGAACTTTGACATGCGAATTTGCATTGTTTACCAATAGGAAGTTGCGTGGTTTGGCAGTAACATTTGCAATGGATGAGGAAAATCATTTTAGCTGTGAATTTCTTTATAACTTCACTCTCCCAATGTTTAAAGTGCAGCATAAAAACAGGGGGGAAGGGGGGTGGGTTACTATGGGACCAGGATTGGGAGATACTGCACAAGTGTTTTTTTTTAGAGCTAGATTTTTTTTGCATAGTTTTAGCATTTTGCGACCTGTTTTTAAGATGTTGAATCTAGTAAAAAAAAAAAAAAGTTGACATTTTCACAAAATATATATATAAAACAAAAAACAGTGGACCAATCAGTTAACTCTGGGGGCGGGTTAAGCATATTTACATATGGACAAGGGTTTTGAGTGTTTATATTAGCAAACAGTGTATGGTAGTTAATACGCCTATAAACACACCCTCAGTTTAATTAAGCTCTGTCTAGCTGTTTTTAATGCAACAACACATCCTGTGTAAACGCTCCCTTACACTATAGCATAGGGCAGTTTAAATCTGATTACATAAAATCAGAATGAACATACTGCCTTTCCACCTCGTCAGCCAATCAATCCCACTGCTGTGTGTGAGCACTACCTGCCTATTAACACAGAGATCACATGAGATGTCAGCATAACCCCCCCTGCTGCAAAAACACACCTGACTGGTTGTCTCAGCTTGAGACTGCCGGCTACCACCACAGTGTTAGTTTAGCTGAAATAACAGAATAACTGGTTTACAAATTTTTTTTTTTTTTTTTTTTTAAAGGGTTAGTCCCCCCCCCCCCCCCAAAAAAAACAATACTGTCATCATTTACTCACCCTCAAATCATTCTAAACCCTTATGACTTTCTTTCTTCAGTGGAATACAGAAGGAGAAATTTTGAAGTATATTCATGCTGCTGGTTTTCCATACGATGTAAGTGAATGGTTACTGGGCCTATCAAGCTTCAAAAAGAATCCATTAAAGTATCTTTAAAGTAGTCTATACGAGCTCTCAAATCTCATTCGCAAACACCAAACACCATTGTTTTTTAGTCCTGGCATATGTTCCTCGCATAAACCTACACTCAAAAAAGTACTCTTGGCAAAATAAATATGTTAACAAATGGTTTAAATTAGATTTCTTTTAAATTGGCTTAACTTTGCAAAGTAAAATTGAGGTCAATTAATAACAAAGCAAATGTTGTTGCTTTGCCATTTGCCAAACTGTATTGTTTAAAAAAAATTAAAAAAATAAAAATAAAAACAAAATCTATTTTTTTAGTTCATACTCCTTATTCCTTTTAAATATATACTTTTAAATACTAAGGGATAGTTCACACAAAAATGAAAATTCTCACATCATTTACTCTCCCTCATCCCAGATGTGTAGACTTTATTTCTTCTGCTGAACACAAACAAGGATTTTTAGAAGAATATTTCAGCTCTGTAGGTCCATACAATGCAAGTGAATGGTGACCAGGACTTACAAGCTCCAAAAATCACATAAAGGAAACATAAAAGTAATCCATAAGACTCCAGTGGTTAAATAAGTGTGGGTCAGAAACAGAACAATATTTAAGTCATTTTTTACTCTAAATCTCCACTTTCACTTTCAGATATGAAAGTGGAATTAAACAGGCACCAAATGTGACCAGTGAAAGTGAAAGTGGAGATTTAGAGTAAAAAAAGGACTTACATTTTTTATCTGTTTCTCATCCACACCTATCATATTGTTTCTGAAGATATAGATTTAACCACTGAAGACATATGTATTACTTTTGTTTCCTTTTTGTGATTTGTGGACCTTCAAATTTCTGGCCACCATTCACTTGCATTAAAAGGACCAACAGAGCTGATATATTCTTCTAAAACTCTTCATTTGTGTTCAGCAGAAGAAAGAAAGTCATACACATTTGGAATGGCATAAGGGTGAGTAAATGATGAGAGAATTTTCATTTTTGGGTGACCTATTCCATTAATCTGAATTCATAATATGTACACTATTTAAAGGTTAATCAAATTAATCCAATTTGATGAAAACAGCTAAAATGCATTAATCTTGAATATAATTATTATTATTTATTTAGTGTCTTATGGCTTCAGAAGACTTGGAATATAGCGCATGAGTCATATGGACTACTTTCTAGGTGCTTTTTTTTTCTCCATTTTTGGAACTCGACAGCATCTACTACCCTATTTACTTTCATTGTATGGAAAAGAACAGCTTGAACATTCTGCTAAAAGTCAACATGAGGGTGAGAATTTTCTTTTTTTGGGTGAACTGTTTCTTTAAACATTCTTTGTGCTGAATGAGAGTTTAGGTGGTGTAGATACAGTATGTGTGTAGTTTTCAGTACATACTTAACGTAGAGGTCACTTTATGTCTATGTAAGGGCATCTAGCTTTAAAATGTCTGCACAATTTCAATTTTTTTCTTATGTTTTCGAAAGCATGCCACTTCCTCTCAGTCTTTGAATGTGTCAGGTAGCTTTAGCTTTTTGGCATTCGTTTCTCACAGTACAAAAATGTTTGTAACACTGACAGTGAACTTTTGCCTCAATCCTTCCACCAAAAAAAGGAATGGACCACAAAAAGAAAAAAAAAGAAAAAGAAAATGCTAAGGGATGCCTAAGCCTAGGCAGTTAACATGTCATTTTCAATGGCCATTGTTAACATGGGACTTTATGAGGCTTGTAACGTCTGGGTGCTGGAACGTTGCGGTGTGTCTATGGAGTGCAATAAAGGCCTCTAGTTTGGCCGGGTCCACTCACCATTCACAGTACTCAGGTCAGTGTGTGCCAGCACTGCTCCCCGGCTCGCTGGGCCTCCGGCTGGCTTAGCTATCAGCAGCATTTCATGGAGACAGTGTCCAAGGAAAACACAGCACAAGGCTTTTGGTTGCTAGTGCATGTCTTTTGGAAGGACATCTCATATTCTGGTCTGTCTCTGCGACTTGATCCTATTGTAAACAATGCCTTTCCCACATGCATTATGGGAGGTTGGATTTAGGATTTGGGAAAAGAATAGCACAATGAAGAAATTTCTGCAAGGGGAAACCAATATAGATGATCCCTGAAGACTCATCAGCATGAAAGAAAAGCAGATAACAACTTGAATAAATGGTTTGTGTTTGTAGTATATTGAGTGTATGGTATACAGATACTTTTAAATGGTCAAGTGTTTAATTTCTGCATCACTAGCATCATCACATTGTAAAAAGTCATGACAATTTTTATACAGGTTTCCTGTTTACACTTTCCTCGCCTTCCATTGGACGATAAAACAGATAGATTCGCCCCAAACTCATGGCAATTGGTTGCACCAATGTTGCTATGTCGGGTTAGATGGGATGCTCAGACAACAGAGCAATGTTTTGATAGTTCCAGTGTTACACTTTTCTGGGGAATCAGCCTATGAATTACTTACTTATAGCACATTATAAGCTGGAATTGGCACAAAATCTACACATCACCTTTAAGTCTATGGCAGGGCTACAGAAAAGGGGTTGTGAAAGGGCCAAATTATCAGCTCATTTATGGATAGATAAAGTTTAATTAGGGTAAATAATCAAAATAGTGCCCTCATTCATGTCACTTGCAACCTGTGGTGAGAAACGTTGGGTTTAACATGTCAGTTTTAATATATACCAAGATGAAAACTTTTTAAGGCACTCTATTTTCTTATGAAACTTTATTGGTTCATTTGTTTCCACGTAGCAATGTGTTTAAAAAGCTATCACTGCCATTCACACGTGTTCCAATGTTCTGTTCAAGTAAGCTGCAACTATTTCCTTGCTTGCGATGCATGCAACTGATAACACAAGCTCTTGCTCTTTCTTTATCTTCTCTGGTGCATCAAAAATAAAAGTGTATAATTCATACCCGTGCCTCACACTATAAGACATAGTGCCAAAAAACTGTACTGGGGCCATATCACAAAAAACATCTTAATTCTGGAATCCCATTGCATCAGTTTAGTAACCATGGCGATTTTAGAAGCCTAACTTGAACTTGTCAGGTCTTTACACTTAAGATAGGATGTTTATGTAATATGGCCCCTGGTCACTAATCAGGCTGAGTGAACAGACCACAGGCTGCTGAGACGTTATGGTTCTTCTCAGGGAGCATGAAGCACATAACTGGTCCAGGATTTGCCCGAAACCGCGAAGCTTTGGTCTCAAAGCAACTGCAGGCCCTCCTTGACATTATAAATGTGTGTCCTTGAGACTTGACGTTTGCCATATTGAGGGAGGAAGTGTGCTCCACTTTAGCTTTGGCTCGGCGGTTCCTCCCACTTGAATCTGTCCTTCCTAGCACAGAGTTCGCTTTGTACTGTGGGGCGGATCAGTTCTTTTGATGTTGTTGCTTCTGAGAGAGGCCGGGAGAACCGATGGTCCAGCCAAGTGTTGTTTTCGAATGTCAGAATGAGGTCTTTCAGGATGTGATTTGTACAGATTGCACAAGGGTTTATTGGTTTAAATAAACTATGTTTATTCTTCAAAGAGGCAGAGAAATAACATGCCCAAAGTATGACATTTATTGACAAAATGTAAATAAAAAGATCTCATAAAAATATATACATATATATATATATATACATCCACCTACCTGAGTTTAACAGGTGTACTGATGACATACATTGACGTGAAACTACTTCACCCAACCACTCATGGTTAAACAAAAACTGATATTTTAACACATTGAGACCAAATCGCATGTAAATAGAGCATACTGAAATGAAATCTAACTATACTGTATATATAAAAGCTCTGGTATTGATGTTTTCAAAAGCAATGAAAGGTTTATACTTTGTTTAGGTTGTATGTTGTGAAGTGTGTACTTAGTAACACTGCTTCCCCAGCATATGTCCTTGGCTTAACTGAATTTATGTGTGGTCCACCCAAAGTGTAACACAGAGAATAATGTATACAAATAATAATAATAATAATAATCTGTTTAGTAATATTCTGTGCAAGAGATTGTAATGTTTTCTATCAAAATCATTCATATAAATATTTGTTTTTACTTTTTTAATAAAGTTGCACCTTATGAGTGGTTGTATTCTCTGCTGACTATACTACAACTTGCAATATAGCTCATATGCAGTGTTTATTATTGGGTGTATCTCAAGAAATTTGCACATTTAAAGGGATAGTTCACCCAAAAATGAAAATTCTCTCATCATTTACTCACCCTCATGCCATCCCAGATGTGTATGAATTTCTTTCTTCTGCTGAACACAAATATATTTGGAATAATATTTCAGCTCTGTAGGTCCATACAATACACGTGAATGGTGGCCAGAACTTTGAAGCTCCAAAAACCACATAAAGGCAGCATAAAAGTAATCAATAAGCAGGGGAGGGTTACTTTTGAAATGTATTCCACTACAGATTACAGAATAAATGCTGTAAAATGTAATTTTAGATTACTCAAGGTCAGTAACGTATTCTAAATACTTTGGATTACTTCTTCAGCACTGGTAGATTTTTTCACTTGTTTTAACTATAAAAACTCTGCCAGTACAGTAAGACAAAATACACATGTTAAAAATACATTCTCTGAAAAACCTAAATATCTTATGCAGTGTTGTTTCTAAAACAAGATAAATCAAATTGATCTTGTTTTAAGGATTTTTAGATATTTTTACAGGAAAACAATAAAAAAATTATTATCAAGAATATGATTTTTGCCCTAATATCAAAGGTTTTACTAGAGAAAAGAAATTATGATCCAACGTGAATTTTCTTGATAAAAAAATACGATCGTGCCTGGTTACGTGCATGTAAAATGGCTAGAAATAGCATTTTAGATTAGCGTAAAGCTGACAATTTACACAAGGTTTATTTCTATTTCTTCTGCTCCAAACTTACTTCAAACTTACTTCTCTGTCTGCTCGTATGAATGTAACACATCATAAGAAAGTGTTTCACTGCTGTTCAAATGCACTTTGGATCGTATCATTTATATGTATAAATGTTTTCCATCTGAAAGGACTAAATATTGAATGAAAGAAATGACAATAAAATGCAAAGTAATCTCTTCAGTAATCAAAATACTTTATGAATGTAACTGTATTCTAATTACCAATGATTTAAACTGTAACTGTAGTGGAATACAGTTACTTATATTTTGTATTTTAAATATGTAATCCCGTTACATGTATTTTGTTATTCCCCAACCCTGTCCATAAGACTCCAGTGGTTAAATCTGTTACTTCAGAAGCGATATTATAAGTGTGGGTGAGAAACAGATAAAAATTTAAGTTGTTTTTAACATAAAATCTCCTCCCTGTCTAGTAGTTGTGACATGCACAAATAGTGCCAATGAAAGTGAAAGTGGAGATTTATAGTAAAAACTGACCTAAATATTGATCTGTTTCTCTCCCACACCTATCATATAGTTTCAGAACATATAGATTTAACCACTGGAGTCTTATGGATAACTTTTATGCTGCCTTTATGTGCTTTTTGGAGCTTGTAAGTCCTGGTCACCATTCACTTGCATTGGATGGACCTACAGAGCTGAAATATTCTACTAAAAATATTAATTTGTGTTCAGCAGAAAAAAGAAAGTCATACACATCTGGGATGGCAAATGATGAGAGAATTTTTGGGTGAACTATCCCTTTAAGGCAAAACATTTAAAAAAAAAAAAAAGATCTACAGAATATAGACATCTCAAAAGTAGCGGGGGACATTTATGATAATTTGACACAAAGACAGCTAAAGTCTCTGATTTAATATTAGTTAATGCATTAGGTATTATGAACTAACAATGAATATGTACAGCATGTATTAATCCTGTTAATGTGAATTCATAAATATAGGTTACTATTGCTCGTTATTAGTTCATAATGCATTGGCTAAAGCTAATACATACAACTTTAAATGTTAAAATACACAGAGATTAATAATAATAAATGCTGTACAAGTATTTTTCATTGTTAGTTTATGATAAATCTTGTGTTAACTAATGTTAACAAATACAACCTTGTTGTAAAGTGTTATTAAATGATAAATTAGAAGTAAATTGCCTTTTGCAATTTGTTAAAATAAACCGTGCATTCTTACTTAATAAGTAAATAGCTAAGGGGCCATCTGAACGTCTGACTATGCTAAATACAATGTCAAATCAAATAGATCCGATCGCTCTTTGTTCGATGGTGCTTTTGACGCATGAATTCATAATTCCTCTAGTATTGTTACTCCTTCAATGAGTGCATTTTTAATGTTTTGTTTCACCGTATACAAACATTCAAGTTGTTGTTTAAAAAGTGCGCCAAGTTTGACCGGTGTCTGTTATGTTTTTTTTCCTCCCTTCCTCTATACCGGCCGGCAAACCATACCATTGAGACACACCTCCCGAAGTCTCGAACAATTCAATCCGACGTTCCCCCAACGACCAATCAGCTGCAGCGTTGCGATGGCCGCGTGCCTAAATAGAATGTTTATGTATGCTGAGAGCCAATCAGAATGAATGAGGGGCGGGATCTAGTGAATCTCGCCTGGCTGCACGCGCAGGATGGAGTGGGCGTGGCGTTGATCTCAGCTAGAGAAAAAAGCAAAACAATCATTTTTATCCCCTTTGCCGGCTGCTTTTAGGGGCATAGTGAAATACAGTCTTTCCCCATTATTGCAACAGCAGGGAGTCGTAATCCACACCGTACTGTTAAATGCATCTTATCCCGTTCAGCACTAAAATCTACCGAAAGCTGGCGATATTGCTGTAGTTACATTTGATCCAGGTTTAAAATGACTTCCAAACGCCTTCTTCTCGAGCAGTCTCGAGCCGGCGACAGCACGCACGCGGGAGGCTGCACCGGGCAGCGCGAGCATGTCACTGTCCTGATGATAGCAGCACGCGAGAACGGAGCGTTTAACGGGAAAGCTTTTCAAACAAACACCGAATGGACACCGAAAGGACATTATTGTACTTCAACTACGAGAGAGAGGCACTACATCCATAAGAAAGTAAGTGGCAGATACTCATTTAAATTTTGCGTACTCTCACTTATTTGGTTTATGACATTTATCAATGGTCTGCAATTATAGTGCAGTTTTACGACGAGACCTTTGCCCTTCAAAATAGAAATCGTTTTGAAAAAATATAATCATAATAATTAAATCGTTGCAGTTATACTGTTAACATGACTGTCGTCTGGGTTAAAGCAGCGAGGCGGTAACTGCTATATCCGCGTATTATAAAATGGCGACTTAACTTGCATGTTCAAAGTTTAAACGAAAAAAAAAAAAAACAGGGGGTCGGTACATTTAACCGATCCACCCTTCCCCAATTGGGTATGGGTATCTAACACGAGCTGAAGCCGGTGGAGGGGTTTGTTTTTACAGGAAGACCGTTTACATGGGGTTTCTCTCAATAACGCATACATACTTTCTTGGTTATTTACTCACAATATGGTGATTGACATGAAAAGTAGCGTTCTCATATGCAGCATACGTTATGTTTAAAATAAATAAAAAAAATGAAGTACTTTGAATCTAATGTATTTGTAATGGTGCGGATCGTTCAATTCCACTAGAAGTCTTGAGTGTTCACATTTTAAAGGCCTTCAGTTTGTTTGTTACAGTGGGTGACACGCCCCCTTTTATTATGACGCGTCATAGAATGTGGGATAGCAGCGCATATCGAGTATGCACTTGACCGACATGAGCTGTGAATGCTGCTCGGCCTAAGTTCTAGGGCGAGTGTGCTTTTATTCCCTTTAAATAAAAATACAAAATGACGTAATTATTCTAGTGTTTATGTGTTAGTTAAGAAAATGATGGCAAGTAGCACTTGGTTTCTTTAACTTGACAGATCTATCAACAGTATCCAGTGGAATTGCTGTCTAGAAATGGAAGTAATGCTTGATATAACAATAAATGACTTTTTACAGGGCAGATCAGGAAAGGCTAATTGTTGGGTCTACAGAAGGGGTAGCCACCATAATACAGAGACAGTATGCCTCATATTATGAAAACCTTCATTGTTTACTACTCTACTGGATAATTAACATTGTAGACAAATTGTATGTGGACCTGGAATGTGGAATGGATTCTTAAGTGGATCTCTAGGATATCACATTACTCAGTAAATTTAAATATTATTCTAATTTAATATTATACAATAATACAATTTCAGTCATAATTTCTCAACTTTAAAACCCTCAAGCCTTTATTTTGGAGGAACATTCTAGGAAGAACTTTGAGCTGCCCTAAAAACAACAGTGCTTTACAAGTCGTGCGTGTCAACAAGAGAGCAGAGCTCATTTACTGAAGTGCGCTGTGCATGCAGACAATATATTTATTTATTAAATGCAATTTACATAACTATTGTATGGCTTTAGGTGACTTTGAATATAATGCACGAGTCATATGGACTACATAAATGGTACCTTTTATTCTTCTTTAATGTCATATTGGATCTTTACTGTAACAGGACACCAGTGTTTCCTGCATCGCTATTCAGCAGCGGCGCTCCGCCGCTACTGAATCTCTTGCTCCACAGCAAAAGAAGAAACTCAAGTTGAGAGCTTGCATTCTGAATTGAATGTGATGAGATAAAATTAGTGCGTACCGCGAAATAATGCAAAACGGCTGCAGACTGCAACTAAAATGGCCGCAAATGCGACCAAATATAATTGATTGCGACAATAATTTAAAATGTAGTCGCTGTTGGCAACAGTCATGTTGTGTGCGTTCATATGCGGTTTCGTCAGATATCATCTTGTTAGTTATTGAATAGATCTTTAGAGTGTGCACCAGTGTGTCTCGCGCCACTTTTCACCCGTTCTGTTGTGACGAGCTTACTGCACGCAACAACAAACCCAGCACGAGAGAGTCATGAACAAATGACTCTTTTGAACCGGGTCTTTTTCATGAATCACCTGAAAAGAACTGAGGGTTTGAACTCAGGAGCTCAGGTTAGCAGTTTGAATCAGATTCACTTTCTCAGAGAATCATCCGTCAATGAGCTCACAACTGGGAGCGCAGACATTTCAAAATAAGAGTCCCGTGTGTATTTCGGACTTCTTTATAATTATAAGTCCTGTATTGTGTACCACTTTTTTTCTTCTTCTGATAATTATTGATTGGGATTGGAGAAGCACAATAAACTGCATCTGGGATTTCATTCAATTTGCACTCTTGTAGTTTCTGTGTCTGGGGCCATCCGGTAACTTTAAAGAAGGACTTATATATATATATATATATATATATATATATATATATATATATATATATATATATAAATATATAAAATCAAGCCTTTGACATATAGGACAGTTGAGGGACTTGTACACAACTATCACACAAGGTGCAAACATTCATTGAAGCTCAAGAAGAAAACACACTACTATATGCATAGTATACTTTATGTAATTATCTGTAATGTAGATTCTGAAGAACAGTACTAAATAAAAATAATCTTTTATCTCTTATATTTGTATAAATCATGAAAGGGGTGTGAATAATTATGAGACAAAAGGGGAATGCAAACTTATCTTCTCGACTATACATACTGTAAAAATCAGATTAATGGGTTGTTAACAGCAGTTTTCCTTCTGCTTTTTATCTTTTTAACAGTCTAAATCGAGCAATTCTGTGATTTTACAACTAGAAACAACCATTTTGCTCCTTAATGTTTCTGTTTAGGAGCCATTGGCTCCTAAGTCATTTTTTTAGTCTGGAGCCCTGCAAAAACAACACGTCTTTCTATGTTTTTTATTCATCGAAATAAAATCAAAATCAAGATATGACCTTGTGTGAATGTTAAACCGTAAAGGGCTGTGATGTGATTTAATCAAACAGTCTGCATGCAGTGCTCGTGCACAGCTCTGTTCTGAGTGAGCACACGTGAAGCGGTTCTGTGCCGCTCCACGAATTTTATCTCATGTACTGTATAACAGACGTGTTTCATTGGTTTCTGTGCGCTGACCGTATTATATACAGTTGAAGTCAGAAGTTTACATACACCTTAGCCAAATACATTTAAACTCAGTTTTTCACAATTCCAGACATTTAATCATAGAAAACTTTCCCTGTCTTAGGTCAGTTAGGATCACTACTTTATTTTAAGAATGTGAAATGTCAGAATAATAGTAGAGAGAATTATTTATTTCAGATTTTCTTTCATCACATTCCCAGTGGGTCAGAAGTTTACAAATAATTTGTTAGTATTCGGTAGCATTGACTTTAAATTGTTTAACTTGGGTCAAATGTTTTGGGTAGCCTTCCACAAGCTTCTCACAATAAGTTTCTGGTATTTTGGCCCATTCCTCCAGACAGAACTGGTATAACTGAGTCAGGTTTGTAGGACTCCTTGCTCGCACACGCTTTTTCAGTTCTGCCAACAAATTTTCTATCGGATTGAGGTCAGGGCTTTGTGATGGCCACTCCAATACTTTGACTTTGTTGTCCTCAAGCCATTTTGCCACAACTTTGGAGGTATGCTTGGGGTCATTGTCCATTTGGAAGAACCATTTGCGGCGAGCTTTAACTTCCTGGCTGATGTCTTGAGATGTTGCTTCAATATATTCACATCATTTTCCTTCCTCATGATGCCATCTATTTTGTGAAGTGCACCAGTCCCTCCTGCAGCAAAGCACCCCCATAACATGATGCTGCCAGCCCCATGCTTCACGGTTGGGATGGTGTTCTTCGGCTTGCAAGCGTCACCCTTTTTCCTCCAAACATAACGATGGTCATTATGGCCAAACAGTTAAAGTTTTGTTTCATCAGACCAGAGGACATTTCTCCAAAAAGTACGATCTTTGTCCCCATGTGCACTTGCTAACTGCAGTCTGGTTTTTTTATGGTGGTTATGGCTGAGCAGCCTTTCAGGTTATATCGATATAGGACTCGTTTTACTGTAGATATAGATACTTGTCTACCTGTTTTCTCCAGCATCTCCACAAGGTCCTTTGCTGTTGTTCTGGGATTGATTTGCACTTTTTGCACCAAATTACGTTCATCTCTAGGAGACAGAATGCGTCTCCTTCCTGAGCGGTAGGATGGCTGCGTGTTCCCATGGTGTTTATACTTGCGTACTATTGTTTGTACAGATGAACACGGTACCTTCAGGCATTTGGAAATTGCTCCCAAGGATGAACCAGACTTGTGGAGGTCCACAATTTTTTTTCTCTTAGGCCTTGGCTTATTTATTTTGATTTTCCCATGATGTCAAGCAAAGAGGCACTGAGTTTGAAGGTAGGCCTTAAAATACATCCACAGGTACACCTCCAATTCAGTACACCCCCTATCAGAAGCTAATTGGATAATTGTTTAAAGGCTTGACAACATTTTCTGAATTTTCCAAGCTGCTTAAAGGCACAGTTAACTTAGTGTATGTAAACTTCTGACCCACTGGAATTGTGATATAGTCAATTAAAAGTGAAACAATCTGTCTTTAAACAATTGTTGGAAAAATTACTTGTGTCATGCACAAAGTAGATGTCCTAAACGACTTGCCAAAACTATAGTTTGCTAATATGAAATCTGTGAGTGGTTAAAAAATTAGTTTTAATGACTTCAACCTAAGTGTATGTGAACTTCAGACTTCAACTGTAGTGCTCCAAATTCACTTTAATTGTTCACTACAAGTTCCTATATAAATCTTAAATAACCCTATGACACCAGGTTTCTGTGGACAGATGAGGAGAAGAGATCATCACGAAGGTTTAACCAGATCTCATAGCAATGCAGCGTACAAGTTTATTAAATTATTAGAGAAATATTACTTGGGTATAATAATAATAATAATAATATAATTATTAGTTATTATAATACAATTGTAGACCTAAAATAATTCTGTAATTTCTTAACCATTATTATTATTATTATTATTATTATCAGGGCCTGAAATTCGGCGTGGGATTGCGGGAATTGCGCACAAATTTAATCAATCCTGCATGTTCCACGTTCATAATGCGAGGAATTTCAGCACTATTTTATTCATTTTAACATGTAGCTGAGAACTGGTAAACCAATCCATACAGATGAACAAATCAAATCAGTAATCTTTGTATCAAACTGTAATTCCACAATCTGCGCAAATAAATCATCTCTTCCGCGTCTCTCTCTCCCTTGTACAGCTTTCAGCTGCTCATTAAATGCTTGTTGATTTCAGTGTGAGCGTGCGCAGTGAGGACGCACATATTTACTGAATTAAGATGTTACAGATCTATAAACCTAAAAATATTGGACATGCGAATAGCTGTGCAATATTCCGTAAGCGAGCGATGCATTAAAACTATCGCTCTTGTTTATAATAAACAAAGCTGTCAACATAGCATGCGCGCGACGTTGGAGCGATCTAATTTAGCCGCCTTTCATACTGTTGCACTACATCATAAAAATACAGCTCAAAATAGCACAAAAAATCAAAAACTGCCTTGTGTGCAACCAGAACTGCTCATCTTCAGAGTGAAAAGAAACACTTAAACAGCTAATAATTAGCTTGACTAATAAATCAGTAATATACATAAACAATTATGATATATTATTACTATAATGTTAATAATATACATCAAATGAAAATCAATCTATCTTTAATACACATTATATAAGAAAGGATCTCTCAGGATTTCATTTGTTCAGATTGTATTTGTTTAACTGTTGAGTAATGACTTGTACTCTTAAAGTGATATTTCACTCAAAAATGAAATTTCTGTAATCACTTACTCACCTTCATGTTGTTGCAAACCTTTATGAATTTCTTTCTTCCATGGAACTTAAAAGGAGATGTTAGGGAGAATGTTAGTGTCAGTCACCATTCACTTTTATTGTATGTAAAGTAAGATGCAGTGACAGTGAATGGTGACTGAAACATATTGCCTAACATCTCCCAATTTGTTTTACGAAAGAGGCAAATTCATACAGGCTTGAGGGTGTATAATGACAGAAATTTCATTTTTGGGTGAACTTCCCTTAAACTACCTGTTAAAGTATTTGTTTAAGGTATCTTCCAAGAACAACAACATAAATGTAAGGTTTGCGGAGCATTTCCCCCTGCTCCAAGAGCTGAATTCTGTAGGAAACACTGAGGCACACACAATACCGGAGAACTGGACAACACTCTTCATTAATGCACTAATAACCAAGAGAGTGATCACTTCTTTTCTGGGTATGTGGACTTTAATGTGCAACATAAACAATGCTTTTTCTCAATGTGAGTGTTTCTGTTACTGGATTTTAAAGTAACAGTTTCTGTTCAAATATCCGGCCAAGATTTTCGGATTTTTTTAGAATAGAAATTTATGCCATTTTTGAATGAACATTTTCGGCGGCCGAAATTTCGGTGCATCCTTAAATTAAAGTTGAGGACTGGGGCTCCTTAACTTTCATTATAAAAAAAACAAAACAAAAAAACCCATAAAAATCCTAAAAGTAATCCATACAACTATTACAACTGTATTATTTGTTGTAGTTATGTATTATTACAACTATTATTATTTGTGTGACGAACTGACTGAAATTTGAGCCCGTATTACTAACAAGCTTGCCTTTGATTCAGAATAGCTCTGACAGGATTCTCTGATCCTACTATTTTCTAGGTAGTTGAGTGAGATTCAGATGGTGTAGGAATTTGGATGGTCTCTGCCTCCTATTGGCCACACTGCTGCAGTAACTCTTCTCAAACTCATGCGCTAACTTTTCTCAGTTTACCTGCGGCAGAGAGGAGGACGAACAAAGCTCAGCTCCAAGTGGGGTCCTCAAACAAGGCTGCCCTGTTCATCGTCTGGTCCTAAATGGCCACAGGCTACAAGACCAAACCCATATGGAGGCTTGGACCTCAGTGAGAGGGCCCGAGGAGCGAGGATGCTGCCTGCCATCTCCCGAGGCCCCGCACCTGCATACATCCTCCATCATCCACGTCCCACATGACAGGTAGGATTTGACAGCTGTCATTTCATTGATCATTGAGCTTGTGCAGAATATCACAGTTTGGATGAAATTGTGTTTATATTATGACATATATAGAATAAATGGGAACTCCTTCAATACTTCCCAGGTGGCAAAGTGTGGCTACTTTGAAGAAGCTAAAATATAAGATAGTTTTGATTTGTTTACATTTGGGGCCACTACATAATTCCCATTCTTACGGTGGCAGAGAAGTACATAACACAACCAAATTAGCAAAGCAAATAAAAGCTGAAAACACAATGGAATTAAGCCACAACACAACAAAATATAGCCACAACACAACGGAAAAGCCACAGAACAATGGAAATAAGCCACAACACAACAAAATTAAGCCATAGCACAGCAAAATTAACAGAAAATACTTTTTATTTTTTTTAGCACTGTATTGCAAGTCATGTGGCAGTCTGACTTAATGCATGAGAGATCATGAGTCTGCTCGGAAGGTGCAGAAAGCTGCTTGTCTCACTACAAGAGTGTGATGCATTAACCGGGGAACTGAGCTTCTCTGAGCACCATCTGAGCGGGGGCTACAGCCTGCATACAGCCCTTTTTGCTGGGAGCAGGACACCTTATAAGAGCTAGCGGTACACAAGAATAGCTGCAGTTACTTTGACATCATTTTCGCATCATTGGCCGGTATTGATTCGAGCAAATGTTGAAAAAGTTATGTGTATCAAGAGTTATGGTAGAAACCCAAGCAGGTATTGGCCAGAGAGATAAGGACAAATAATTACAGCATTTTTATAACAATTTCAGGGCTAAGGATTTTTTCTACTGGCCCGGTTGGGCCAGTGCTTCAGGTTTTTACTGGCCCTTCCAAAATATTCACTGGCCCCAACACAAAAATGATAAATAGCATGTTTTTACCATCATGGCTTTAAAAATGTGTCTGAAGATAAATATTTTTTACATATATTATGTTTTTAAGGCAATGTCCCACAAAATTGAATCACATTTATCATTTGCAAGATATGATTTATGCCTTATGTAATCCCATATATGCACTTTACAGATATAAATTCATAAATACATCATATTAACCTCAGCCGTCCTGCCACTTACACATGTGTTTTTAAGCCAAGAGTTCTGTAGAGGAGATGATGGGTTTTCGGTCACCCGTTTAGTCATGCTGTCATGCAACTTTTGCCCATGTGTAGTGTTTTCACAGTTAAAGATGTGATTATTGGCTGAATGTAATAAACATATGAATCCCTGAGAACAGACTTGCTACCAAATCGGTTGTAACGTGTAATATACATTAGGGAGATATTAGGCCTAATTTGTGAATTAAGAATGTGTATATAACATGAAATCAGACAACCCATACAAGACCAACACTGACTGATATACAAAAAACAAAAACAAAAATACCTGTATGGTCCAGAAATGAGAAATATAACAGGTAGACTGTTTTGAATATTCATCTTCACCCTGCAGCTAAACAGCTCTGATAATAATAGCCTGATAGCCAGTGATCTTGCTTCTTTTCATATCAAATGGCATTATCGTGTCGAATTAATGTTTACGTTTTGAAACATTACTTAATTAAATCTATACTTACATTTTGGATATTGAGCAGCTCGTGATTTCCAGACATGTGTATAACTGGGGTTTAACAAAGTTTATTACGTCTCATTCGGCACTTCATCTCTAAAGGCGAATTAATGAGAGAAAATGTGTTTGTATTTTTACAGTGGGAATAAAACTAGCACTCTGTCCCTTTACGAGAGCACATGCATGTGAAACAGTCTACGCTGCACGGAGAGAGATGATGATGAGACATATGCACGGAGAGGCATGGATTTTCAGTCCTATAGAATGAAATTGTTAATTTCTTGTGTTTCAGTGTGTGGATTACTGCTTTTCACCAACATGTAAAAATGCAAATGTGGGGATTTTGTGCACTGTGAACACGGAATGTGCGGGGTTATTTAAAATGTTGCGCAAGATGTGCAATCCCGCTACGAAATTCATTAAGTGGATTTTTTTCCCTTCTATTTTCTACACATTGGTAATAGTTGCTGCTAAGACACTTGGAAAAGAGCGAGGACAGTGCTAGGAGAGTGTGCACGGTGTCTGCACGTGACTGCCTTAGCGTGTCCAGTACATTATGCGCTCGTGCATCTTTGCGAGCTAAATAGAATTGCGCTTGCTCCTCGGTTAGAATACTTGGTTCACTCAGTGTAATTGTTGTGCTCTCTCACTTGTTGTTTGCTTGCACTAATGTTATAAATGCAGCACTGTCCCGATCGGGCAAGTGACAGTTCTAGCAACTGGCCTGAATCTCTCTCTCACTGGCCCCGGGCCATCGGGCAGTCCTTATTGTCGAGCCCTGTATTTTCTGATAATTTTGTTGCATTGTATCTTATAAATATTGCCGTATTTTGCTTAATTTCATTGTTGTAGCATATGTCTGTTGTGCTGTGGCTTTTTCGTTGTGTTGTAGCTTAATTACGTTGTGTTGTGACTTATTTCCGAAGTGTTTTGGTTTTTCTGTTGTGTTGTAGCTTAATTACGTTGTGTTGTAACTTATTTCCGTAGTGTTTTGGTTTTTCCGTTGTGTTGTAGCTTAATTACGTTGTGTTGTGACTTATTTCCGTAGTGTTTTGGTTTTTCCGTTGTGTTGTAGCTTAATTACGTTGTGTTGTGACTTATTTCCGTTGTGTTTTAAGCTTTTATTAGCTTTGCTAATTTGGTGTTTTGCTAAAGGGTGTTTTGCACCCTTCGGCCACCGTACATTATTTCATAGTTTTGGTAAATATAATATTTTTCTAATATGTGGGAAATAGTAATAATATTTTGACTGGTAGTGTAGTTTGTTGTTTTTATGCACTTTCAAAAGAGCAAGTTAGCAGTTGTGAACTGATTGTGGTTGATCATATTGTTATCTGCTATTTAAGCACGTCTGGCCTAAGGGAAACATTAAGAACTTATGCCTTTTATAAGTCATCATTTTAGATCTCACTTGTACTTCCACTGATTTCATTGTCAATTTTTATTTCTAGGTTTAATGCCTTAGGCTGTTCAAAAGAAGAATGAAGTTCTGCTTGATCGAACATGTTCAAATCCGTTTATTGGCTAAACTGTCACACTGCTTGCTTGAATACTAAAGCTTACATGCCTTTACGGTAAATTGTATTAAAATGAATAAATTCTTACACCATTCTTAAGACCAAAGTTAGACTGAAACCAATGGCTTTTCCACCATTAACATGACCATTAGCACAGTAATGCAAATGCACAAGATGCTTTGTGTGAAGCCCACTTGGTCAGCATTCAGTCAGTGTTTGTGCAACTTTATTTTATTTTCATTGTTTTGCATGTGTAGAAGGAATGTCTGATCAAATGTGTTTGTCACTCCTTTCTAATTTAAAAAAAAAAGTATAATTACTTTACACATTTTTTTCCCTACTCCCTTAAAGATATTAATGAAATAAGTATCGTGAGATATCTCACTGGTCTCTGTGACAGCTGTAGACTTTGTAAACAGCAAACAAATATGTGTCCGCAGACATTGACGCTTTTCACCTGTCAATTATTTTGCTCGTTCTCATAGTGCTGTATTTGAAGCGGATCATTGAGGCTATGATTCATAATGTTTGTCAGTTGAGGACGCTATTGTGCTACTGTTGAATTTGGCAGACACAGGAACAAACAATGCTGCTCTTTTGCTCTGTTTTGGTCTCAAAATTATCTTTGGAGGGCGATGATTTGGAATGAGAGGGCGTGGCTTATTCAATGGCTCAGTCCAGGGATGCTGGAACCACACCTACTGTGCTTAACAGCATGTTTCCCCATTGACGGCCATTCAGAAACAACCATGTATTCTGACAAAAAAAATTTTTTTTAAGAAACATTTTGATCACAAACATTTCATTACATTGTACTACATATTTTTCCAATTAATTATTATTTTTTATTTTTTTTGGTGGGCTGCTAAAAGCGTGAAATTTGCTTATTTTTCCCTGTCTCATACTGTTGACGTCACAGCTCATGCATGAGCCTGAAAGCACCGACCAAGCTCGAGCACCCACTCGCATGAGGTTAGAAGCAAACTTAATTAGCATCCTTGTTTGACAGACAGCAAGAGACGAGGATAAGACATCTGTTTACTACACTTAATGTGCATATCTTATGAGTAATCAAATAAACAAACGGGAACTCTTGATCTTCTTTATTTAAACAATATTCATTATAACAGCGTGTTAAAAACCATATATTGAGTTAATTTGTAATGCATAATTCATGATACATCAATCTGGAATTATGCCATTTTATAGTAATTATTAGGTCAATAAATTAAATAACTCTTTTTATTTATTTTTATTATTTATTTTTATTATTATTTGTAGAAATCAAGCTGCTCTTAAATACTATTAAAATTAAAAATTCTAAAATAGAATGATTATTATTTGTATTTATGTACGCCTTCTGCGAATTATCATTACAGTGGATGAGCAATAAGGGGAAAAGTTAATTAATATAAATGTGATAGTGGCTGTCATTTGGATGATTTATGTATTTTATTTTGCATTGAAAGCCGACATGCCAACATGTGCAGTTTTTAATTGTGCTAATCGCCACCCTACAGGGTCTGGTGTAAAATTCCAGTGGAAAGATATTTAATTAATTATTAATGTGCACATTTTGTGTTGTGAGGACATAATTTTTCTGCAGCTGTGGAGCAACTCACGTCACAACTGGTGCTTAGATGATGCCTACTTCCAGGGTGGTGCGGGGACCCTGCCCCAACTGAGCATTGCAATAGAGATGAAGGGGAATGATAACTCAGTTCTCTCCAGGTATTTTGGAGGTCCTTGGCTCAGTCACGTGAAAGCTTCAGAATGATAAAATCACCTACAGCACCTTTAAGGATCTCTGCATATTAAACTTTCACTCAGTAACTTTTGCATTTGTGTCATATTGGATCTACAGTGACACCTAGTGGCTTGGATGCAGCATGATTTAAAATCAATAGTTTTAGTTACAGATCCACTATAGTGAAATTCACTATACACAGTCAGCCATGATTACTTTAATCCAAGAGTGAACGTGTCCAATATCCAGGCGGTTACTGAGATTAAGCCAGTAGTATTTGACCGGTCATGTGATTCTAACATGGCTGCCCCCATGTGCGGACCCTCTCCATGTAGAATAAAACAGCTTTTATAAGGTTACTGAAATGACTGGAGTCTTCATTTTAATGCGAGTGCTCATGATTATATACCAGTGTTTAAAATAACTATTAATTTCTTTAAGAGTAAAACTTTTTTAATGAGGAAAAAATTACTGAGTGCACCTTTAAGCTGGGATAGGAGAAAGTATTTTAGCATCCTTTAAAGAACTTACTGCTTGAGTCAGTGTGGGTGCGTGGGTTGTTTACACAGTGTGTGAGAACAATTTATGTGTGTGTGTGTTCAACTTAATGTGCTGATGTGGCAAGTTCAGGCAAATTACTTTGCCTTTAATCACAATAAGGCTTTCAAAATTTATTTCTTTGTACTTTAGCATTCAGAATACAGAAGTTTTGTGTGTGATTCACATTTTCATTACTAAAGGGATTGATTGATTGTCCCACATATGATTATGTCAATAGACGATATTGTAAAAACTGTGAAGATACAGCTGTCACTTCAACACATGTGGCCTAAATTTTAATTTTAAATGATACCTGGAGCTCGCACCCTCTAAGGGTTTGTAAATGTATGCAAAACTCTCAGATATGGGTTTTTACCTTCACTGCAGTGTTACAGTGAGAAAAGCTGATGCTTGACAGATAAACACACACAAGTTCCACCTGTCGCATTTTATGACCATTCCACAACTCCTTTATTCGGATATTGAGAATGTTATTCTCAATGTGCATTATTCTATGTGTATTTATATCACTGTAACTTGTGTTATATTATCCAGGCATTAATCCAGGCATTATAAAAAGAGAAGTCGAGCTCAGGAATATAGAGACCTACTTGTAGCAAAATACATGTGCAAATAAATATGAAACTCATCTCACTCCCATAAAAATACAGATTATATACTCCTCAAAATGCATCAACACAATGAAAAGAACATAATGAAACAGTTTTGCCAAAGTAGGTAAATAAATGTTTTAACAGTGTTCAGTATATTAATCTCTAACAGCTGAAGGGTGCGGACAAGAGAGTGGTATAACAACAGCAACAGTGCCGCCTACTGTACTGGAATGCAATAGTTTTTAGTTTCATTTTGTTATGGACTCTGTGTGAATAGACCTTCCGTCAGAAGTTAATCTCGTAAAATCGTCACGGATTTGGTGTGAACAGGCCTTAACCCTATCCCTAACCCCTAAACCTAACTCTAACCATTAACTACCCCTAAAATCAGAGGAAAATGACCCTAGTCATAAGACTAACCTTATCCCTACCCCCTAAACCTAACTCTAACCATTAACTACCCCTAAAAATCAGAGGGAAAAGACCCCAGACTAACCATATCCCCTAACTCTAATAAGAGACCCTCCCCTTGGAAATCCTGATGAAATCTGTATGGTCACTGGAGATGCCTTTGAGACAAGTCATTGTGAACTTGTTATCGGATTACCCGGAACAAATGTTAATGCAGGTGTAAACAGGACCTAAAAGTGGTAGTAATGTCCCTTACTGTTTCAGAAAACAAATCCAACTGCAGTCCATGAGATCATGTCAAAGACCTAAAAATATAATGATTCCTCTATCTTCAGTTTTTCTGTGCTTCTTCTCAATAATGCGGAACAACACAGCCAATTAAACTGCAGATATTTGAAGAGCGTCCCCTCAAATACCAGCTATGAAACTTTCGGTTCCTTTCTTCAGTTTCAGAGACACTTATCCTTTGCTATGTAACATGAGCTATGATGAGCACGCCATTTGGACTTTTATTTGTTGTGGCCTCTGATAATATCAACAAACGAGTCATAGTAGAAGTTAATAACACAGCAAACATATCAAATTGAGGCACAAAACATCTTACTTGTATGTGTGGCCATACTTTCGCCATAAGCCACAGCTCTGTGCACTTGGAAAAGTTGGCTTGCTGGCTGGCTGGGATGTAAAATGTAAGTGGGATGCCATGAAAACATGAGTCATTCTTGTGTCTTCTACATGAGGCAGCTTTTGACTCATTCATACTGAGAGCAGAGGTTATGACCCATTCAGACGAGTCAGCATGAAATGGTCAGTCAACTGGAGTTTAGTACCGGCAGTATTGAATGTAACCATAAATTATGCTCGAGACATGTGCAGGCAAGAAAGAGTGAATGGAACAGATCTGGAGGAAAATGTTACAATGCCCAACACCTTTTGCTAAGTAGGATGTGTACCTAGATCCTTGTTGGTCCTGGAACAAGATTCCTAGCAATCAATACAATTTTAGGGATACAGAAGGGTTAGGTTTAGGGATTAGGGTTGGCGGTTAGGGATACGGTTAGTCTTATGTCTGGGTACATTTCTCTCTGATTTTAGGGGTCTCTGATTGGTCACTTACTATATAAGTGTCATGTCAGGCATACCATAGAAGTTCTTTGAGGTTATGTGCATATATATTTATGGGCTTTTCCCAATTTTCAATCTGAATTTTTTACTTTTAAAGCCATACCTAGCTGGCAAAGCATACTATTCTTCTTTTTATGTGCTTTTCCCAACCAAAAGTTCAATTGCACAAATGTGTGTTTTCTCTGTCAGAGGTTTTGTATGCTGGTTTCAAACACCAGTTCAAAACCTTATTAAATTAGAATTGTTTCAAAAGTACATTTTTACTATCATCATACTGTACTTTTTTTATAGCTCTTGGGTAAACAGGCAAACATAATCAAACCACCCTGGCATGCATTTAAGCCCTAGGTATACTTCCATTTTGATGCGAACGCTCAGCGTCTGCGTACAGTATACTCCATGTAATTGTGCATGCATACACAGGTGGTTGGTGCATGTGCGCTACGACTGCTGAGACACCGAACTTTCTCTTCAGGAGTTTAGACCACTGATATACTGTGTGTATATATATATATATATAGAACTGGATTTCTCATGACGTCATATCAGTGAAGCCACTGCGCCGCCATATTGTTATACCCAAACATTCCAATGTCCCTATTGACTTAATAGGAAATTAGTCATTCAATCACCGATTTTATATCTGAAAACTTCATGTACATCCCTACAACACAAACGTCCTACACATGTAATTATTTATTTATTTAAAGTTGGGAATTTTTCCTGTTTCTTGAAAGCCAGAGCGAGTTACGTGTATCTATATCAAACAGTATCCACCACTAACAAACTTCATCAGCAAACAGATCAGCTGAATGTAAACAAGTTCACTGCAACTGAGGTAAGATGCAAACAGACATTTCATACGTATTTATTATGAACATCGAAGTGTTTGTTCAGAGTTACTTGTTTTATGTTTTCATTAAAAAGTGCTTTGTTCTCGCGGTCACTTAAATAGGAGCGTGCGCTCGCTCCCTCTATCACGCGCACAGCGGGTGCTGAGATTGAGGGAGACACGCAAAGCAAAGCTGGTTCAAATTAAACTGATACGGGTTCGACTGGAGGACAATGAATTAAACTGACTACAGAGAGCACTTCAATATGAAAACAAATAAATCCCGGGCATTTAAGGCAATTTAGAAATCCCGGTCTGACTTTTTTAAAGTCCCTTTTGGGGGTAAGGACATGTTGTCACCCTAAACACAAATATTACAGCTTTTCATACTTGCATTACAACTTGAGGATTTGGTGATCGTTGTGCTGTCCTGATAGGCTGAACACCAGGGCGGGTGAATGCTCTGACATCACAATTTCGTATATCATATATCTTCTCCTCATAACGAATATTATCCATAATATTGGATTGGATGCAAATTAAACATTAAACATGATTGTCACTAGAGGGCGAAATGCAACTATTGTATCCACAGGTTGGAGATGGTGAAACAGGGGTGTTTTTGCCTGTCAGTCATTGATGCTCTATGAGAGTTTGGGCATACAAAGATGGCCGCCCGAACACATCCGGTGGCTTCAACTCGTGCAGGCAGTTTACCGTTGCATCAACGATCCAGTTATAGTTATATATTAGTGTGTAATGGTTCAGTGAAATAAGGAAGCGGGAAACGACAATTCAAACTCAGGTATGTCACTTTTATTTTATAAATTAAACACGTCCGCCTGAAGCATGACTGTGAAGCTTTCAAAACAGCCGACAGCGGCCAACACACACACACACAGCTTGTCAGCTGGGTTCTCTCTGTCTCTCTGGGGTTTTGGGCAGCCTTTTATCACCCCGCCTCTCACTGTGAACATAGAAATCACAATTAGCAGCAGTTCATCTCAGGTGAAAACCCTTACCGCTTCCTCTCTCTCCAGATGAACGCTCGACCATGCCCTCACCCCACACAGTGGTTTAGACCCATAAAGATGTCTTTATATTCTTTCAGACTCGAGTTATGCAAATGCAGATATCTGCAGACATCCTCACACACATGCTCTTGACTTGCACATCCACTGTTGTTGTTTTTACCTTCATCTCCTGTTGTTTGTCTTCTTCTGGCGCTTCTTCGTGACAGCAATGGCTCAAATGTAAGTGTTGCCAACTTGTGGACCCACTAATTAGTGCATATAACTTCAGGCATATGCACATTATAAAAATCAGGCTGCTCGTTTTCAGCGCTCGGGCACTCTGCTGATGACGAGATTTGCGTCACGCGTCCTGTATTATGAAGGCAGATTTTTACCGAAAGGTTTAAATGTGTTCTTAGGACAAAGGTATTTTCATGAAAATGAGGTTGTGACATGTTGTCACATTTTCATCGGGGCAAGTTTTCATGTGGTTTAAATGCCATATAATTTATCAATGATAATATTTGTTGGCTAGAACAATTTTGATATATGCGTGCATTACCTTTTCCATTTTTGTTGTGTCATGAATCGTTTTGTGCCTTTTGTTTTGCTTTTTAACTTTTGCTGAAAAGCCTTTCAGGCTGAATAATTCTTATTAGAGTAAAAATAGGCCTCCCCTACCATAAGAATCCTTTAGTTCAACCTCAATGTACAACATTACAAAGACAACTGCAATTTTCTAAAGGAACAGAACTGACCTCAGTTGTATGATATTGTATATAATGTATTAGGCCTCAAACACGCCCTGGCACAATCTTATTCTTCACTCAAATAAGGCAGTGCTGTCTTAAAGACTGTATATGACTTGTCTGTTCAAAAAAAGCTTCCTGCCACAAACTGATGGTTTCATTTCATGCCTCCACATCATAAAAAAAAAAAAAACATGAAAGCCTGCAGTATGAGGTTTATTATGCTGTCATTCAACTGGACCATCTGAGGCAATGCTGAGATGAGTAGGTTACGAAAAGCTGCAATCACTTGCAAAAACCCATATTACTATGTTATCATATAAACTCTGGGTTGCTCATTTTGTCTTCTGTGTTTATATAATAACTGCTACTTATGCAATTAACGCTACCCAAGGGAAATGGCGCAGTACATTTAAAGCTGTATTATCTGGCTGCTGATTTTACCAAATACAGGTTTGAAACTTTTATGGTCCAAGATGAAGTTGTGGCCACAATTGGGAAATTTCTGGCAGATTCATGTAATGTGGATTACATAAATTCAATACCAGACACTCATGCTGACCCTAACATCAGAGTGGTTCGTCCAGTGCACATGGAGAGTGTGCAAGAAAAATACAGGACCGAAAACAAGTTTGTTTTTTGTACCAGACCAAAACTTCTTTGTCGAGGAATGCTGGTTGTGGATTGTTGTTTGTATGAAGGGAAACGAAGAGCCAGTTAATCAAATGTTTTTACTGGCTGTACTGCCTCGATCGCTCTAAGCTATTTTGTTTACTTTCTAGATTATAGTTGTTGTCTTGTGTTGCTCGTCATTATGACTTTTTTGCACATTGTGGTGCGCCACACAGAGTGAGGAAATTCTTCTGGGTGTATCCAACAGCTTATGTTTGTATGTTTCACTCCTGGGCACATCGATAATCATGTTATCAAAGTTTTTATGAATGTTGCAAAATGATTTCTCAGTGATCAAATAGTGATTCAAGAAAGAGTTTGGAGATGTATTCTTCTCAGTATTTGGTCCTCTTTTTAAATGATCCTTTAAAAAGTCAATAGCAATTCCAGTGAAATTTCTTGATTCTCGAAATCAGTTTTGAACAGTAAAACCAGATATGCTACTGAACATGCTCCTTTATTTAAAAATGTAAAAATTTATATTAAAACAATGGCATTTAGCCTAGTATATCGACAGGGTTGGGGAGTAATAGAATACATGTAACGGGATTACGTATTTAAAATACAAAATATAAGTAACTGTATTCCACTACAGTTACAATTTAAATCATTGATAATTAGAATACAGTTACATTCATAAAGTATTTTGATTACTGAAGAGATTACTTTGCATTTTATTGTCATTTGTTTCATTTAATATTTAGTCCTTTCAGATGGAAAACATTTATACATATAAATGATGTGATCCAAAGTGCATTTGAACAGCGGTGAAACACTTTCTTATGATGTGTTACATTCATACGAGCAGACAGAGAAGTAAGTTTGAAGTAAGTTTGGAGCAGGAGAAATAAAAATAAACCTTGTGTAAACTGTCAGCTTTACGCTAAGCTAAAATGCTATTTCTAGCTGTTTTACATGCACGTTACCAGGTACGATCATATTTTTTTATCAAGAAAATTCACATTGGATCATAATTTATTTTTTTCTAGTAAGACCTTTGATATTAGGGCAAAAATCATATTCTTGATAATAATTTTTGTATTGTTTTCCTGTAAAAAAAAATATCAAAAAATTCTTAAAACAAAATCAATTTGATTGATCTTGTTTTAGAAACAACACTGCATAAGATATTTAGGTTTTTCAGAGAATGTATTTTTAACATGTGTATTTTGTCTTACTGTACTGGCAGAGTTTTTATAGTCAAAACAAGTGAAAAAATCTACCAGTGCTGAAGAAGTAATCCAAAGTATTTAGAATATGTTACTGACCTCGAGTAATCTAACGGAATACGTTACAAATCACATTTTACAGCATGTATTCTGTAATCTGTAGTGGAATACATTTCAAAAGTAACCCTCCCAAACCTGTATATCGACTGTGTACCGGTACTTTTGACATCCCAAATCCCATAACAAAAGTAATTGATGTGCATGTGTGGATAGCTTTACTGATTGTACTGCTCCCAGCACAGTTGTAAATTGTCATTCCGTAATGGTTTTTAAATGATCTGAATAGAAATGCAGGAACTAAAAGTACCTTTGAGGCCTTCTCATCCTTGACATTCAAACGCCCACACTTATTGTCTTACATAATCTTTTGCAATCCCCCATATTACAGTTAGAAGAACTCTGACTTCTTTTGGGAAGTAAATGGCAGCCTTCCCCCACTTGTAGCAACAGCTGCAACTCTCCCTAGATACCCCCTTGTCTCCTCCTCTCATTCCTCTTTCGATTTCCCCTTTTCCAGATAAATCTGTCATGCTTTCAAGTTCCAACAACCTACATAGTCTCATAAAAAGCCTGATTGATTCCACTTTGGTTTTCCATGACAATCTGATCTCTGATATGTTTAGCATTTGAAAAATATTGTAGAATATTTATAAGATCTCAGTATTTTATGCATTAGTGCTGTGACCTATAGTGGCCACTGGTCTTTGCTCCAGGTCATGGCACCAGATCCAGCAAAAATCCCAACAATATGAGAGCCCTGTTCTAGGATCAAGACAGCCCCACTGTCTTACGCCCTTCTCATGACGAAGGTTCATTCGCTCAAACAAACACGCACTTGCACAAAGATGTGCACTTAATCCTTGTGAAATAATTTGTTTTCTGGTTCAGTCTTCAGCAGTAAGTCAAAGTATTCCCTCAGTAACAGACTTTGATATGAGGCTGGGCTAGAAAACGAATTCCTACAACATACATATGTTACTGGTGCACTCAATATTACTGCTGAAAAAGTGGTTTAAAAGGTTTAGTCTACCCAAAAATAAAAATTGTCATCATTTAATCACTGCCAAGCTCTCTTTCTTCTGTGGAATACAAAAGATTTATTGCAGAATGTCCTCTTTTTAATCAAATGAAAATGTACAGGAATTGGGGCTATCAGTCCCCCAAAAGGACAAAAAAAGCACCGTAAAAGTGGTCCATATGAATGCCATAGCTTTGTGTGAGGAAAAGACAAAAATGAAAGTTATTATTTATTGAAAATTTTCCCCTGCGCTGTAGCTCTCAAATATTATTCACGCTTGCGGTCAATTCAAGTATGACGCATCAAGACACATTGTGACATCAATTATGTCAAACCTGACTGGTTTCTTGTGTGTCTCATCGTTCACCTAAAACCTGCCGTGGCTCATCTTGACACTCCATATTTGAATTGAATGAGATTTGAGAGCCACAACAGATGGGTAGTTTCTCTGCACCACATTTCTGTATCGTATGGCTGTCTCCATTTAATTTTATTGTGTGGAAAAGAGCACTATGCTAAACATAGCTTTTTGTGTTCCATGAAAGAAAGAAAGTCCTGCAGGATAGGAATAACATGATGGTGAGTAAATTAAGTGTTCCAAGACCATATTGATCCATGCTTAAAATTGATCCATGATTGTGTTTGAAATCTATTAGCTTTGAGTAATTTTACAATAGCTTTCTTGTGAAGGATGTTTTACTTTGGTTTTCCTGAATTTTGGTTCTGCTAGCATTGAATATACTTTGTTGCACTAACTCAACCCATACTTTGGAGACTGTGGACCATTGTCGAGTTTGGAACAAGTCGGGGTGGTTTTGCTGGTTTCTACTTCCACTGTTTGATTTATCTTCTGCCTGTGCACTTTTGCTCCAAACATCAGGTCTTGTGATAACAGCAAACTACATTATACACACTCACAAACACTCTTAAATACACTCTCTAGTTACTGAGTTCCTAGAAAACGTTAGCGGTATTTAAAGCCACACCCAGTGTGGTGGATTTAGGGAAGCTGAGCTGCTTCGCCTGAACCACATGGTCCAAAAACACACTAGACCTACGCTAGACCACATTGTGCCATGACTTGCATGCCAGGGCCTTGGATTGATGGTCAAGGTCTGTTGTGTAGTTGGGGCAAACCATTGATGAACTGATCAAGCCAGATAAAATTGTTTACAAAAAATAAAGCTTGTTTTTCTTGGCTTGTGCCATCTGCAAGCTCCAACTCACTTGTGGATTGGCCTCTTCACTTTTTCAATTTCTGCTCTTCTTTTATTTATGTCGCAACCACACCACAAGGACTTTGAAAGAGATGGCAGTCTCATCCTATTAAAGAAATGTTCTGAGTTCAATACATGTTGAGCTCAGTCGACAGCATTTGTGGCATAATGTTAATTACCACAACATTTTTGTCTGTTCCTCGTTTATTTGAGAGAAAAAAGAGAAAAAAGCACTTACAAGGGAAGTGAATGGGGCCAGTCTTTAAATGGTAAAATGCACACTGTTTAAAACATATAGCCACAAGACATAAACATTATACTGTATGTGCTAACATGATTTTAATGTTATAAAACAGCTTACTAATCTTATCTGGAATAGTTATATCCAATGTTACAACACTGTTATCATAAAGTTGTTACGCAAGTAAACCCTGTTTTCTGGTAAACACTGTAATGCAGATAAAGCCCTGATTTTCCCACACTAAAATCATGTTAACATGTATAATGTTTACATCTTCTGGCTATACTTTTGAAACAGTGTGTATTTTAATGTTTATGGACTGGCCCCATTCACTTCCATTGTTGGTACCTTAACCGTTGGGTCAGTGTATGGGCCGTGCACAGCCGTGGTCTGATCAAATCACTGTTAGGATATTTTATTGCAGATTATGAAATAACATTATTAAAACATGATGTAGTTAAACAGTTTTTGAGATTTCAGTGTTTCCATATTCAAGTAAAAAGTAGCTGTACTTATATGCCTATTGCTTGTATAAAAAAAAAAAATCTGCCCGGGGACTTGCGAGTGAACTGACCTTTAAGGGACTTGGTTTGTCCCAGTATATTGAATTACCCATGAATTTGTGTTGTTTATATTGCTATAATAATGCTGGGAAATCCCTTTGGGAAATGCTTGCCCAGCATATACTGGGACTTCCACAGTGAAGGTGGGAACTTTAGCTAAATTATTTAGATTTATTTGACAATTCATGTGGCAACACTAAACTATTGTAGCTATTTATTTGAAGAAGAAAAAAGCCCTTAGATTTTGGAATGGAATTAATTTTGATCAAAACACAGTAATAATAAGAAAATCCAAATGACTTTCCTACATCGTGATATTAATCAAGACTCAAATGTTAACTTCATGTTTCTGTCATCTTTGAACCCTTCCACACATCTGATTTCCTTTGCACTTTCCCATATTGAGCACTGATTCAACTTTGTATAGTCATCTTCAGAATTCAGTCTGAAATTTATCCCTCCAGCTTTGTGAATTCAGCCAAACAGCCCCATAGTTGACCTGACTGGTGAACTCTTTATGAACAGAAAGTTTGAGGCAACCGAACAGCTTCATTTTCACAGCATTACCACTTAAAAATCATTTTGTAAAAATGTAGTTTTAGTAATGTGATTCAGGGAGACCAGATTGACCACTTTTGTGAAAAGTTCAGTTGGTTGGGAAAATAAGGCAGTAACTTTATTCAGCAGTTGTTACTAAAAACTGGGTGTTGCACCTATTTGAAAATAAGCTATGACAGATGGGCAGTTAAAGAATATTAAGAGTGACCAAAAGCTGCCTGTCTCCATGAAATTAAAATGAGAGTTTTGTGGCTTTTAGGTTGTCTGTTTGCATTGAAGCCATCTATTCTAGTGTGCTCCTTAAAGTTGATGAATTTAGTCTGAAATATGCAGTCAAAACTTACAGTCTTTCGTAAAACAACAGACCAAAAAAACTGATGACTCATCTTGCACCACAGATATTTGTCCAATCAAATGCTTTCTACCACCTACTGTTCATCATGGTTCACCGCTGTGATATACTTAAAGCCTATTGGCTATGTAGAAAAAGTGACGAGCCCTGTGATATGTCCTGCCCAAACATCCTGTTTCAATAAGAAATACATCAACACAGGAAAGAAAACTCATCTAGCCATTTCACAGGTCTTTCATGTTTGTCATGTTATGTAATGTTACAACTGCAAAGTCAAATTCCTGAAAGTCGTACCTGACCAATGTCTCTTGATTCCTTTGAAGTATTTAATGTGACAAAAAAAATATTTGATCTATTTGCTTAAACTTTTGAAAATTCCACATTTCAGCCTATCAGTATAGTTTAATTGTGACGTTCACTCTGACCTTTGTAGGGTGCCTATCCAATTCCTGCAATGAACAGATACCAAATTAACAAATGACAGGAGCTCAGCGGTGCCTTTATGTGGATTTACATGCATATATACTGTAAGTTACTGATGGTCTGTGACCAAATCTTTGGAGCTCATATTTAATGCAGAGCTGTATTTATGGTGTACTGTTGTTCAACATTTTTTAGCCCAAAGAAGGAAGGAAGGGATATAGTGAAGGAAGGGAAGTGAAATATAGAGAGAAAAAAACTATGTGAAACCCCTGCATATTACATTTTGCTGAAAATGAAATCCCACTGGAGAAACTAAGATTGGTTTCTGGAAAACTGAGCTGTGGCTCTCAGGGCCTGGTGTATGCCACAAGTATCTTGTGTTTTGTAAGGTCCTTATTTCTTTTGTGGCTTTTTAAAATGGTTTTACAGAGCTTTATTACCATTTTATTCAGATGGTGGATAGGAGCGAGAGGCGTTTTCTTATAACCAGTTAATCTTTGGTATGGAGGGAGAATGCGTTGATTGATGAAATTATAATTGCTATTAGATATTTGATTTAATCACAGTGATGGTATCATAGCAACCACTCATCAATATGGGCTTGTTGAACAAATAGACCTATATTGATTTTTACATTTTCTGAAGAAAATGTGAGTGGTTATTGCCTGTGCGAAACTCGCCACTATGATGCTAAGGTATTTTGAGTATTTGAGCATGTTTTGGTGAGAAACAACTCAAAATGTAAGTCGTTTTTCAATTAAAATCTTGACGTCCTTTGCACATTCATTCATTTAATGCTACCCAACCACCCAAGTTTCCACATGAATGCGCAATGGATGTCAAGATTTTCACTGAAGAAATGACTTAAATTTTGGGTTGTATACCTTCAGTAGAATTGCAATAAGATGAACAATTCGCATGGACTACTTTTATGATACATTTGGATCTTTTTTTAAGCTATAAAGCTATAAATTTCAACTGTCATTGCTAGGGCTTGGTAATGATACATATTTCCAGATTCGATTTCGATTCACAAGCTCTCGATCTCGATTCGATATCGATTCATATGGGTACATTTCTGTAACAATGTCCATTTTTCTTACATATAAAATACATTCTCTCTCAGCTAATGCTCTTGATTATAAAGGAACCTTCTAGGCAACCCTTCTAGGAACAATTTCAAAATATTAATTTTACAAATTATATTTTATTATTAGTTTTTCATCAAATTGGTCACATTTTAACTTACTAAAAATGTTCAAACTCAGTCTATTCCATCCATTAATGTCTTTAAATTGCATAAATTATGTTGCATATACTGTATATTTTTGTTACATTTTTGTTTACTCGCATAATTTGTACTATTTACAACTATTTACCTTGATACGTAGAACAAGTGCTTAATCAGTACTGTCTCTTTAAGAAGACTAGTGGCATCAGCCAGTAAGTGCATATAACAAGACAAGACGTGTGTGATTTCTTTAGCGCATCCATGTGCGATTAAAATTAAATGTTTCTTTTTTGTTTTAATCAACAACTGACTGTAATAAAATAGAAAGGGTATTAAAAGAGACATTATTCAATGACATATGGATCCGTGGATGTCGGCTTTGGACACACAAAACCAAACGTTCACTATCAACACGCAGTAAAAGGACCTCTGTGCTAATAACTTCTCCACTATACTACTCAATCATTGGTGAGTGAATTTACCAGCCAGTGGCTAATCATAGACATTTTTAGTCACATACTGTGAGATTTGGTTTCACATACGAGTGATTTAATTGCATTATAGAGGGTTGCCACATAGAGTAAAAGATCGATCTTGGGATTTAAGAATCGACATCAAGATTGGAAAATCTATGTTTTTACCCAGCCATAGTCATTACACTGAAAAGATGGACCAGGATGTTTACTAAACTTTCTTCTTCAGTATTCCGCATAAGAAAGAAAGTCATATGGGTTTGGGTGAGTGAACTATGACAGAATGTTTTATTTTTGGGTGAACTGTTCCTTTAAATGTATCATTCATGTAGGCAGCACAAATAGTGCAGGACAAGTTATGTGCAGAAGTTTATTAATACTTGGGGTTAGGGGTTTGTTCAAATGCCTAACCATATGAGCAATAATAATAGTGATGCTTGTTTTAGTAAACACCACTAATAATAATAGAGTGGGAGTTGTTGAGCGGTGATTTATATTTGACTCACAAGTGTTTATTGTGGTATGTTGTACAGCATTAAAATTGACGCTCTTAAAATTAGGCTTGTAGTTTTACCTGCCGGTTTTACAGAATTAGCAATTTATTAACACAGAAGCTAATTATGCATCCTTTGGTGGGCATCTATTAATGTATTTAAAATAGATGTAGATTCACTCCAGGTATAGAACACAAGTGGAAATGCAGAATCTGATTCACTGCTTTCAGCACTATGTTATTGGCATTGATTATAATGTGTTAAAGAAGAGCCTTTCCACTGCTTTGCTCTTAACTTTGCTTAACTCTGCTTTACTATTATTTGTAACTTGGACTGGTAGATGCATCATGGTTTTTTAAAGGTTTTTTTAAATGGTTTTTTTTGCTTCAGAAGACATTGATTGATCGACTGGAGTCGCATGGATTACTTTAATGCTGCCTAAAAGTAACTTTTGGACCATCCAAGTGCTGGCACCCGTTTAATTCCATTATAATGACCTGACAGAGCTCTATCTTCTAAAAATCTTCATTTGCGTTCTGCTGAAGAAAGACAGTCATACACTTTTGGGATGGCATCATGGTAAGTGAATAAGAGAGAATTTTCATTTTTGGGTGAACTATTCCTTTAAGGCTTTCCACCAATAGGGTACACAATATTGCCTAAACTCTTAGTTTTATTTTTATTTTTCAACAAATGGTCAGTGAAGGGAGGTGCTTACCATTTAAAAAATGTTGCTCATCATGGGCCTTTTTATTTTCTATTTCATTTCTAGATTTGCAATTTTTGAAACCGTGTTACCAAAATTAGGGTCAGTTTAAAACCCGTATTTGTGATTTTGTTATTTTCTAGCTGGAAACATTAAATAAACATAAACATTAAATAGGGAAAAAAAATCATAAATGTATCAATTTCTGTACTCTTGCAAAAACCATGTTTTAATATTTTTGTTTCACGTTATTAATGTCCTGACTATACATTGTGTTCAGTTGAATGCCACTTTGGTGAATGAAAGTACCAATTTTTTTCCATAAGAGCAAAATCTGTACATTATTCCAAACCTTTGGCCGCCAGTGTATATATATATATATTGCATATATACCTGCCAATGTGCCTTCTATGCAAAATGATAAAATTCTCAAGCATATATCAACCCTTTTCTCTTTTTTTTTTTTTTAACTTCTGAGAGCATATACTCACACTTTGGCTTGAGAAACTTGTCAGGGCTGCAGGAAATTGAATCTCTACAGGAAGAGAATTAACTGACATTTATTAACTGTTTCTTTGTTATTCTTACACAAAGTTTGACAAAGTTTTACACATCACCCTCACTTTTTGTGTTTGTTTATTAAATATTTTGGCTAATTTTAATTTGATTCCAGCTACTAATGAGAGTGCTGTAACGCATTTGATCATATTTAAGTCCATTTCACAGAATTTGCAGATATTGCCCCAAAATCAGTGCAGAAAATGCTAAAAGGTCAGCAGATTCTGTCTGGGCCTGCCTGTGGGTCTCTTGTCTCTTTAAGAATATCCCAGTATTTCTGTTTGTTAAAGAGGAATGATTTCAGGTTAGATTGCTCTCTATGGCAGCAATTTTGCCCTTTAGCAAAAACAACACTGGCCAAGACTGTTGAACTTCTGAGCACTGAGAAGTTTTACTGGCTATAGCAAATCCACAAACAGATGCTTTTAAATATTCAACTCACTTCAAGTTTTTAATTCCAGCATACTTGCTCTTTGTAGGCTATGTTTCTCTCTCTCTCTCTCTTTCTCTCTCTCTCTCCCCCTCTCTCTCTGCGGGAAGTGGTCACTGAGGTTTACTTAAGACCTGTTTGTTTAATTAGTTCAGCTGTTTCATCTCATATATTTTCATCACTATTACTCAGCTGACAGCTTCATTGAATTCTACCCGCTCAACACCAGTTTCATGTACAACAGTAAAGAGAAGACTCAGGGGTGCAGGCCTTATGAGAAGAATTGCAAAGAAAAAGCCACTTTTGAAACAGAAAAACAAAAAGAAAAGGTTAGAGTGGGCAAAGAGACACAGACATTAGATAACAGATAATTGGAAAAGAGTGTTATGGATCTTAAACCCATTGAGCATTTAAACATTCAACTCACTTCAAGTTTTTAATTCCAGCATACTTTTTGTAGGCTATGTGTCTCTAATTCTCTCTCTCTCTCTCTCTCTCTCTCTCTCTCTCTCTCTCTGCGGGAAGTGGTCACTGAGGTTTACTTAAGACCTGTTTGTTTAATTAGTTCAGCTGTTTCGTCTCATGTATTTTCATCACTATTTATTCCTGTACCGTGTTTACAAACTGGAGTGGTGTCCGCTGGGGTCGCAACTGGAATATAATTCTTAAAATATCTCGTCTCTCTAAATTCCCCACTTGCATCTTCTCTCCTGGTCTGTATTCTAAACACTGTGTCTTGCGTGACACTCGCATGAAACCAGGCTTCAATCGTACTGCGCAGAAGTGCGGTTCAGATGAGAAGTATATTTAGCACTTATAAAGCGCCAAACGCTAGATGAATATAATTTAATTTGCTTTGGTTGCCTGAAATTTCACTTTGGTAGCCACTTTGGTGTCAATGCAGGAAAAATCCTGAACTGACAAAGTCATTTGAATTATCTATCACTAACCTAGTTTCCATCCACTTTTCGCACTTTGTTATCGTCAAAGTGAAAATGCAATAAAAATGTTTGTGAAAGTCTTCTGCCTGTTTTCATTCAAATGGCCTTTTATCGATAAAAATGGTGTGCGTGATGACGTCATGCCTAAAAAAACACTTTGTCGCATAAGTTTTGATTTATCGCAAAATAAATCTGCCCTTAAGCTGTCTCCATACAGAAATGTTTGTTTATCGCTAATTGTGTACCTTTTGCCTCCCAGATGTCCCTGATTGTTTTTACTCCTAAGTTTTGGTTAAATGGGGAGAGTATTGAGACAATTCATTGAAATTAGACAGCTTACTGTCATTTTAATTTCACAAATAAATGCAATCAGAAGATGAGGAATTGCAATCAAAAGGGAGCAGTTGCCTTTCTGATAGGACTGTAATATTGGTCCTGATATTGCGCCTGTCAAAGGTTGCCACCGGTTCTGACCCAAAAGTGAATCGTCATGGCCCTGTTCAAGCTGTTAACCTGCACCAAGTATAGCGGGGGAAACTTTTGGTCTTAATATAAGGACCATCCATCGATGTGTATGCTGTGTGCACAGCTATTTAAAAAAAACTGATGCGGTGTAATATCAAGGTTTACATATATGATACATTCCTGATATTCAATAGGCTAGTTTGAACGATCATCTAATTTAAAGCATTGCCATCACAACTGCATTATGTCCCGCATATTTGTCCAGCAACTTTTAATGACCAACTGAACTTGATTGTCATCTAAAATTAATTTTAGCGTCATAATGCATTTGACATTTTCTGAACAAGCTCAGCAAATGCGATCCGAGGTAAAGAGGGTTAGATTTAAAATATTGAAAAGTTTTTAAATTTTCAAAAGCTAGTTTTCTGAAAGTGATCTCAGCATTGGATAAACAGTTCTGATAGTTTATAGTCTTGAAAAAAACAGGGTTAGGCTAATTTAAGTTTGTGTAAAGAAAACGCAAGTATATAGGCCTAACAATATAATTTTTTCGTCAGGTATGCCATTAAGACCAATCCATATCAGTGCGAGTAATGCGAGTCATGATTAACATAGGCTAACGATTGGGGTAAATTCTGTCATGTGACACTATATTTTTGCGTTAATGCTAATTTTCTCGACAAAAAGTGTTTCCAAACCAGTTTTTCACGACATTTGAAGTATCGACATAGAGTTTATGCGCTAGAGTTAAACGTAAAAATATTATGTCGACACTTTTTGAAATTGTAGCGATAATTTGTGTTTCCATCAGCTATATCTGTAAACTTTTTGATGCGCTACACTTTTTGTCGCAAAAAAACCCTTGGATGGAAACGTACATAAACACTTATTACATAAACAACGTTATTGTTTTTAAAATTCGATAAAAGACAAAGAATTTTCAGTTACCGCAGCCTCTGAAGTAATATGTAAGTAGCGTTTTTCATTTTGTGCAAATAAGTGTGATTGGATCTCTTTTCAGTCACAGTGGAGATGAATTTGACAACAAGGTGTAAATGCAATCAAGCTAAAGAATATCCAGATACTATCTGGATATGAAACATATGTAATGCAAGGTGTTAATGGGGGCCATAGTGTCATTAAAAGCAAATGAGAGATGAAAAATGCAATTGCTGAAGCAACCACAGCATTTTGAGGTGCTACTATGACACTTTTGACTCACATGTCGACTTGCGTGCTCTTCAGCACTCGTACCGCGGTCCTTTGCAATGCAAGTGCAACACTCTTACAGTTGAGCTACCGTGCACCTTGATCGCGCTTGAAAAAGCTTGTAAATGTAGTTGATTATGTAATGCAAACATTAACAACATTGTATTGCTGTACAAGTCTTGTGCTATAGTAAAAGTTTTTTGATGTCATAAGATAGCATTGTGTGAGGAACAGAGTGAAAAGTAAGTGTTTATGTACTGATAATCTGTCGTTATACTCGTGATTTGTGTGTTGCTCATTGCTCGCAAGTGGCCAAGGATGGCTTATTACACAGTTCTATTAAGGGCCTCAAATATGTTGCTAAAGCCTCAGCTGGGAGTTAGGGTAGTGAAACGACAACAGCATCATAGAAACTGTGTTTAAGGCCATGAGGTTAGAGAGCCTTTCTTCTAGTTTCAGTTTATTTCTGAGTTAGATGACCTCTACATATTGCGTTGCATTTTTACTGCCTTCTTGCCCTGTGTGTGTGCGTGTGTGTGTGTGTGTGTGTGTGTGTGTAAGCCTCCAGGACTATTAAGGCAGTAATTTTGCTCTGGACGTCATCTCAGTTGTCAAGTAAGCATGTTAGGATAAGCGCGTCTCCTCTCAGAGGTATTAAATAAGCCTTGTTGTTTTGCACTTTGGTGTGTGTTAAGAAAAGGTGCTCCTTTGATATTCAGATTCTAATGGAAAATGTTTCTATGTACCATGTCCACCCAAACACACACTCACAGTTTGCAGAGTTCATTTAATTTTCCCTCAGCAGACTCCTTTCAAACTTAGTTTATGCAACTTGGTAGCCTCCATTTTGTTTGGTTTGCTTCAACACTAAATAGCAAAGTGTGTGTCCTTGCCCTCATTGTGTTCATTCTACCTGTTGAAAAAAAAAAAAAAGACATTATTATATTTTCTGCTCTTTTCTTCATGCAGAGCCCAGATGTATGGTGGTAGAATTGTTGCATATTAACATACAAATGAAAAGAGATTTACAATTGGAAAGTTGGTACATAAATAAATTGAATCAGATCCATAAATAAATGTATGGAGTTTCACAAAAATGAAATGAATTCACAAATAAAAAGAATGAGATTTACAAATATATGTTAGGAGTTTCACAAAAATAAAGTGAATTCACAAATAAATAAAATGAGATTTGCAAATACAAAATCTGCTATGCCAATAATTTGGTTTCACATTATGTTAATGTATTTAATAAAAGCAATTGTAAAGTAATATTTATAAGAATTTTGCATTTGAGCACTTTTGTGTGAATGTTTTAGGGGGTACTATTACGGGGTCCCTTTCTAAAATACAGCATCATGTTCCGACAGTGATAATTGACTCATTAGTTATTGCCGTCTTTTTCAGATGTTTCCCATGTGTACTGCCCATTAACTTTGAACACTTGACTCACGTCAGATTTCTTTTAAGTTACAATGTCATGTCTTGAAATGAAAGTGCAATACAACATTTAAATAAACCGTAACATAAACTACGTTTCCATCCAAGGATTTTTTGCGGGAAAAGTTTTAGCGCATCAAAATATAGCTGATGGAAATGCAAATTATCTAATTATATAAACTCTATGTCGATACTTCAAATGTCTCAAATCTGGTTTGGGAACACTTTTTGTCAAGAAAATTGGCATTAATGCAAAAATATAGTGTCACATGACAGAATTTGCTCCAATTATTAGCCTGTGTTAATCATGACGACAAGGTATACATCCTTAAAAGCCAATTCATTGTACGTGATTATGGATTGATCTTACTGGCATATAGATCCGATGCTGCAAACATGACACTTCCAGGAGTGCCAACACAAATATCTCGTATCATTCACATCAACAAGTGCACGGAGAACAAATGAATGGCCACTGTTTGTGATTAATTTAATCGCGGTAGCCATCCGTTTATTTATTAAAGTTGCTTTTCCACACTATTCAAAAATTCTAAATAATAGATAGCAGTCACGGATTTAGCCCACAATACAAAAAAACATCATTTCTGTGCACAAAGATGTTTTAAATTAAAAATAAATACACAATACTAAGAGAAAAGCATCAGTGTGCTTTTTTGGAACATTAACATAGCCCAAATCTATAAAATTATTGTTTAGCTTATTTTTGAAAAAATGCCAGCAAAATTCCCTGTATTAAATTAAATAAATTACCAAACGAAAAAAGTATTAAATTAAAAAAATGAATTACCAAATGAAAATATATATATTTTTAGACCTATATATGCCTTTTCTTTACACAAATTTAAATTAGCCTTTCCCTGTTCTTTTGACAAAAAAAAGTCACCTGAATGACATTCTCAGAAAGTTCTACACTTTTTTCAAGGCTATAAACTATCAGAACTATTTGTCCAATGATTTCACTTTCAGAAAACTAGCTTTTGAAAATTTTAAAACGTTTCAATATTTTAAATCTAACCCTCTTTACCTCGGATCACATTTGCTGAGCTTGTTCAGAAAATGGAAATTGCATTATGCTGCTAAAATTAATTTTAGATGACAATCAAGTTCAGTTGGTTGTTAAAAGTTGCTGGACAAATATGCGGGACATAATGCAGTTGTGATGGCAATGCTTTAAATTAGATGATTGTTCAAAATAGCCTATTGAATATCAGGAATGTATCATATATGTAAACCCTGTTATTACACCACATCAATTTTTCTTTAATGGTCCTGATACTAAGACCAAAATGTTCCTCATTACATGGTGCAGGTTGCCAGCTTGAACAGGGCCATGACGATTCGTTTTCGGGTCGGAACCGGTGGCAACCTTTGATAGGCGCAACATCAGGACCAATATTACAGTCCTATCAGAAGGGCAACTGTCCCCTTTTGATTGCAATTCCTCATCTTCTGATTGCATTTATTTGTGAAATTAAAATGACAGTAAGCTGTCTAATTTCAATGAATTGTCTCAATACTCTCCCCATTTAACCAAAACTTAGGAGTGAAAACAATCAGGGACATCCGGGAGGTGAATTAGCGATAAACACACATTTCTGTATGGAGACGGCTTAAGGGCAGATTTATTTTGCGATAAACCAAAACTTATGCGACAAAGTGTTTTTTTAGGCATGACGTCATCACGCACACCATTTTTATCGATAAAAGGCCATTTGAATGAAAACAGGCAGAAGACGGCAAATGTTGCAATTTATTTTTATCGCATTTTCACATTGTCGATAACAAAATAGCGCAAAAAGTGGATGGAAACTAGGCTACTGTCTTTGGTTTGACTTACTTAAATTAAAATTCTGTCATTTACTCACCCTCATGTTTTTTTAAACCTGTACTATTTAGTTTCTTCTGTGGAATATGAAAATACATTGTAAAATGTAGATGCTGCTAATGAGGCTGAAATGAAAGCGAGGCTGTCAGTTTCTATCATTATTCCTGACATGTCCTTTTGAGTTCCTCCCACAGAAGAAAGTCAGTTGTTTGGGTTTGGAAAACATGAATATGAGTATAAATGATGACTCATCTCATTTGATAAAATATTTTTTGTCATTTAGTTGCCAAAACTTTTATTGAGTTCTGTCAAGGCATTTTAAGGTAAATAGGTTTTAAGAGTGTCTGTTGTAACAGGTGCAGCCTCCAGAATAAATTTAAATAAATAATTCAATTAAATAATAATAACTGAATAAATAAATTCGGGCACCAGACAGGTTTAGGCCTGTCACCAAATGATCACCTGACACTTCAAACATTTGTATCCAACTTAACTCTGCTACAGAGCACTTCAGCGGGACAGCAATCCTCTGCTATTCATGCCACTCCGTTTTAAACATTGAGTCAATGGTTAGATGGTTTGGTCCTTTCTTTGTATCCAGGCAAACAATGTTAAGCACTAGTTGGAACTTTTTGTAGTCCTCTGTTCTTTTCTCACTCCAATGGCGCTTCTGATATCACACGTACACTGGGCAAACTTTCTCCAAGCACTGACTCTGTTCACCCCACACTTGTCTCACACTTCTGTCTCACACACCTGGTGCACTCAAATGAGCAGCCATTTTATACTCTCAGGTTTGGGATTGGTGGCGGATCCTTAAAGTGACAGGGAAAATTTTCTCTCTGCCACACTGTTTTTTTAACACTTTAAAGCAAGTCTGTTGGCTAAAAGGTATAATTTTTTGGTTACAAATTACAGGTTGTCATGCATGTAACTACAAAAGATAGTACATTTTAGTACATGTATTTACACACAGAAACACTGGAATTGAACATTACAACTGGAATGCTGGAATTTTGCTTGAGTTTTTTGTACATGAGTATCCTCATTGCTACGTCATGGTGTTGTTGCAGTTGTCTGTGATGGATACTCCTAGTCAGGGTAAGAGCATTCTGCACAAATGATTGGAAAAAATAACAGTTACACGTTAAAAACAAGTCCATTACTGTATAGAAAAGAACATGTTACATAAACAAGACTGGGCCGTGGAGCTTTGTGATGTCTTACCACCAGTAGCACAAAGGTCCCACAACTGTTTCCAAGTTTTTGTGATGTGGAGCAGAGAGCACCAGTTCTCCAGTATCCTCGCAACTGTTTTATTATTATTATTATTATTATTATTATTATTGTCCTCCTCTCACAGCCCATATACTTCCTGAGTAAATAAGTGAAACACGCTTTGTTTTACAGGGTTAACATAATTATTTCTTGTGAGTAACATTGGACTGGTCTGCTATAACACTTAGTGCTAAAAATATAAATCCTTTGAAATATTACTTACATTTGTTTTAATACATTACCATAATGTGAAATCAAATTATTGGCATAGCAGATTTTGTACACTGTGTAATATAGGGTATTAATTTATGGTTTGTGCTCCTAAGATCATCTAATATGATTCATGTTTTATAAAGACACTATCTGTACTACTGATCTTTTGTAGTGTCTACACTGTTAAAAAAACAAAAAAAAAAAACTGTAATTTTCTGGCAGTAGGGGTGCTGGAAAATGTCTGTTGAAAAACAGAAAAGTACTGTCAGATTAAAAACATAGATAAACTGTAAAAAACAAACAAACAGTAATTTGCTTTACCATATTTAACGTCTATTACTGTAATTCTACAAGAAATCTCCCTATAATTCCATGAAATCTTTTACTTTTAACATATATTGTTAGAATAGAGTCATACACCTCTAAAACACAGAATGATTATCTTTAAAAGAATGATAAAGAAAAGCTTAAGTACAGATAATTACTATTGTTATTACAAAAAATACTGTAAATCTAAGACCATTTATATATAAAACACAAAATAAAAACATGTAATTTTACTTTGCGAAAGCCCAGGTTTAAACTAATTGTCAGAAGTGTTGCAAAAAAATCTGTTAACAATAAAAAAACAATTATTCAAATACATTAATAAACTGTCAAAATAAATGCATTTTCTTTCTCTAAATGTAGATTAACTGTACTTTTGCATTGTGTCATTCTTCATTTAAAAAAATATAAACTAATTATCTTATTGAAGCAGGATGAGATTTGTCTGCATGATCCTTTAAAATCACTGAAATAGTGAAATTGTTGCAGCAGTTGCCCCCCCAAAAAATCTTTACATAAAGGTTATGCTGTAGAATTAAAACTTTATGCCTGTGGCAACATTTTGGAAAATAGTTCACAATACTAATTAAAAAAATACACCACGACTCATTGATTCTTTATTTATTTATTATTATTTACATAAACAACATACAAAACAACATACAAATTATTTGTTCAGCATATTACAAGAACTCATTAGCAACGGCTTTAAATGCTTAAGCATATTTTTCACACAACACTTTTGTTGCTTTTTTCACTGGTTCATAATTTTTTAAAGCTGACAAACCAATCTCTAAAATGTTTTAGTTCTGGGAACAGCTTTTGTTTTCCGCCCCTGAAAAAAAATTCTATGGCCTTTTTGCCTTTACATAATATGAATTAAAAAATTATATCAAACACACATACGCACACATGCAGTGGTTCCACGTGATTGAAACAAGTTCTTTTAACAAAATGCAATAAAACAGACCATGTAAAACTAACTTGAATGAATGGTGTTCGTTTAAAATGAATGAATGGTGTTCGTTTAACTTGAATGAAGGGTGTTCGTTTAATATGAATGAATGGTTTTCATTTAACTTGAATCAGTTATGTTCTCCTATATTTAAGCCTTATTGCCTTGTTTAGCCTACATGTTTATATCATGTTAGATGAAGTCGATTAGGTCAAGTTACTAGAACTAGGTATAATGCCAGTTATAAATGTCAATTCTATTTTCTCATTTTTCGGTGACTGTCAAACGAGATTACAGAGGCAGCACACGGTATGAAACTAATGCATTTATTGGAAAAAAGTTCTGAAGTCTGTTGTACATACCACATTCAAAGCTTAAGGGAATACAGGTTCAATAAATTTAAGCTCAATCGAAAACTCTATAAGCCTGTATAAGTTCTACTAACTTAAAAAACTGATTGCCTTTACTTTTACAAGTATCAAAGTCTCAAGTATGCATAACTTGTTTTTCTCAGAAACTATAAATTAAAAGAAATGACTTTGGTCCTATCAAAATATGCAGTAACTAATGTTTATTTTAATTAATCACAACTCAAAATATAAAGTTCTGCAAACTTAATTAATATATTTATACAACTTAAAAATATATGTTTTTGAAATCATGAATATGCTTTGTATTAACTTCAAAAAATGTTTTGCAACTTTTTTTTTATTTTTATTTTTAATTTCCTTAACTTAAATGTGACATTTTTGCAACTTAAACATAAAAAAAGAAAATAAATAAGCAAACTGCAGGTAGTAAACACATTTAATATAAAAAGACAAGGTACAGTTATTAACAAAACATGAGGCACAACACTGAAAAAAATATATATATTGACAGCAACAGGATAAATTGTCTACAGCTGCATTAGTTAAAACCTTCAACGTTAAAACCTTATAAAGCCACCTGTCTTTAAAACTATTTTGGGTAACTCAGATCCAGTGCATAAATCAGTCCAAACGTAAAAAGAAATCTGAAAAGCCTGGGCAGGTGTGTGATGACTTCGCTTTCAAGAACAATGAAATGTTTGACCAGATTGTAGTAAATTGCAGCATCTGTGAGTTCTCTGACTGCTGTTAACAGGGCAACTGGTGAATATCCAACATGTGGCTCTTCTGAATCTTCAGCCCTGAAATGCAGAAATAGAAAAAAGTGGCAAAATTAAAGAACAGTTTATTAAAATCTGTTTCAAAATACACACCTACATAAACGAATATTTCACACAAAAATTATGTCATTATTTACTCACTTGTTCCAGACCTATATGACTGTATTTCTTCCATGGAAGACAAAAGCTTTGTTTGTTTGTTTGTTTGTTTGTTTTTTTTGTTTTTTTATAAATCATCTTCTTTAAAAGGATAGTTCCCCCAAAAATGAAAATTTTCTCAACATTTACTCACCCTCATGCCATCCCAGATGTGTATGACTTTCTTTGTTCTGCTGAACACAAACAAAGATTTTAGAAGAATATTTCAGCTCTGTAAATCCATACAATGCAAGTGAATGGTGACCAGAACTTTGAAGGTGGAGATTTATAGTAATAAAGGACTTAAATAATTGATCTGTTTCTCACCCACACTAATTATATCACTTCTGAAGACATGGATTTAACCACTGGAGTCTTATGGATTACTTTTATGCTGTTTTTAACTGCTTTTTGGAGTTCAAAGTTCTGACGCCCATTCACTTGCATTGTATGGCCTTACAGAGCTGAAATACTCTTATAAATATGTGTTTGTGATCTGCAGGTGAAAGTCTGAAATGGCACGAGGTTGAGTAAATGTTGAGAGAATTTACATTTTTGGGTGAGGTATTCCTTTAAGTTGAAAAAATGGCTAAATGATTTAGAAATGTGTGAATAAAGTAATTTATCCCACATGTTTTGAAGAATCTTGAAGTGTCTTCTCTGCAGCACAGGAAGTGCACGAAGCACAGTGGTTCGACTTGTGTGGACACTATGTTGATCCTGAAAGTACATTTTTAATCTAGTGTTAAATGTTGAATGTGTTATTCAGCCTAAACATTGTGAATTATCTAAAACCCCTCAGTTCCCAACCCAAATTCATTGCTTTTGTAACCTTCACAATAGTCTGAAGATAGGAAAGCTTAGGCCCTGACGGAATCTGTAGACATTTTTGGCCTTTCCAAGCAGATTTTTTGGGGAAATCTGCACAATTTTGTGGAAGGGATTTATGGTAAAATGTGTTAACGGAAACTGAGAGTACTATACTCTTAATGGTTGCTAAAAGCATCACACAATAAGCCAAACTATTTCACAAACAACATGCAAGTGATGGGGAATTTGTAGAACATTTAAGAAATGATAAGTGAGTTTTCTGCATGCACAGATTTTGTCTGGGTTTATAACATAAACATATTCTAACATAACATGTGAATACATCTTTTCAGTACACTCACCATTAAAGAAATAGTTCACCCAAAAATGAAAATTCTCTCATCATTTACTCACTCTTATGTCATCCCAGTTGTGTATGACTTTTTTTCTTCTGATGAACGCAAACAAAGATTTTTAGAAGAATATTTCAGCTCTGTAGGTTAATTCAGTGCAAGTGAATGGGGACCAAAGCCTAAGCTCCAAAAAAGCACATAAAGGCAGCATAAAAGGTAATCCATACGACTCCAGTAGTTAATTCTATATCTTTTGAATTGATCCAGTTGGTTTATTGTAGGTGAGAATAGACCAAAATATAATGAATTTTTCACTATAAATCTCCTTGGTGATCATGATTCCAAGCTCAATTACACTTCCTATAGCGCCATCTAGTGCTGTACAAATGCATTAAGCACCAGGAAGTGTAATCGAGCTTGAAATCATGATTGTGCTTCGAGATTGCAATGGAAAGATGTTCAGTGAAAAAGGGGTTTTATTTTGGTCTGTTCTCACCCAAAACCAACTGGATCACCTCAGAAGACATTGATTAAATCACTCAAGTCGAAAGGATTACTTTTATCAACTATCATTCTCTTGAATTGAATGGACCGACAGAGCTGAAATATTCTTTTAAAAATCTTCATTTGTGTTCTGCAGAAGAAAGAAAGTCATACACATCTGAGATGGCATGAGGGAGAGTAAATTAGGTTTTATTTTTGAGTAAACTCCCTTTAAGTTTGGGACAGGCTCAAATTATTCTGTGTAAAATCAAGGTCTGTTGAACCACAGAACAATATTAAACAACTAAGACCATAATACCTTTAAGGAATCAAGAGAATCTCAGCAAGTTCATCAGAAGTCTTTTCCGACTCAAATGTCTTCTGATGATATAAAGTCATCAGCGAAGACTGTGCCGATCAAGTTCTGCATACGTGTGTTTGGTAGATTCTGGTTTGTAAAATGCTCCTCAGCAAACCCCTGAAACAGAGAGATAAGAAAGGCTAGTTACATTCACAACGGATTGAAAGACATCCCTACAAATGATCAAACAGTTTATGTTGCCCATTTAGAACAAATAAAAAAATATGGCTATTTACAGTAAACGCACACACACTTGTTACTTACTGCGGAAACATGTAACATGCGAACAACAAAATACATCCAGCTTGTTCAAACTAGGGCGGGAAACTAGTCCAAACAAGTCCTTTAAGCTGTCAGTATTCTTTAGAATGGAGAGAAAAATGAATGGCATTTAAGTCTATCAGTTAAATTACACAGCAGTAACCTTAAAAAATACTTAATTTAATCTAAAGAATCACAGGCTAACTCCACTAAAAAAATTCCTCAATGTTAAAATGCTTGTAAAATGTAGAAATTGTACCTCTGTCGATCCACTGAGGAGCTTTAGTTAAAAAAATATCCTGTGGACAGACTTTAATTAATACAAATGTAGTGATAAAGTGAGTCAAAATCTGATTAAATTTAGTTTTTAACTGTCTCTAGGATAGTCAGTACCTGTGTTTTTTCAGTTTATGTATGTAAAGTAGTGGTTAAATTATGCAAAATGACAAAATATTTCTTTCTTTAGTCATATATTTTCTTGCAATTATACATTTTTAAATGTATTATTAACAGTATTTTTATGTATTTGACAGTGATATATCACCATAACAAAAGCAATTTTTGTAAAATTAGAGAAAATGAGGCTACTTTTGTCAATAAAGAATACTTTTTTACATTTAGTTTTGTTAAAATTGTCATTTAATAGCTGTTAAAAAATAGATATTTAATGTATTTCATTTATACAGAATTTTTTGTTAAATCACGTGACACATTTCAATAAACAGTTTATTCTTGTAATTTTAATAAAATGTTCCTGTCATTTTGAAATACAGGGAAAAAATTTAAAATGTATTGTTAAAAACATAAAAATAAAAAAAATAAAATAAATAAAAATAAATTACAGTGTAGTAGTGTGTCTGTTTGGATCTGCCATGTAACATTATAAGTAAAGGCTTTGATGTCACATTTCAGTCAAGAAACTTGGTTAAAATTAAAATAGCAGACTCATACAGTCAGCCAGGTTAGCTATAAAGCTAATGATCAGGACACTCAACAAATGGGCAATTTTCAGCTGTTGACATTTAACAAGACACTACACATGTTTATAACTGAGAGAAAATTATATGAACATTAAATCACAGTATTCCACTGATGTCCGTTTCTTTAAAAGTTTGCGGCCTTGGAGCTTATCTGTATGTGCTTGATTCCATGCTCATGAGAGCGCTGTGACTCTGGTCCTGCCTTGATAGTAAAACGAATCGTGATTGGTTGAAGATAGAACGTGCTACGATTGGTCCGCACAATGTGGCCGTTATTTGATTAGCTTGAGTAGACGATGGGTGGAGTCCACCTATTTGTAGATTTTTGTGCCCGTTTGATGCTAGATTTGTTTCAAAATCGACAAATGCATGTAACGATCCACAAATGCACAGGAAGCAATTCACAAATAAATGCATGTGATTCACAAATGAATGCTGGACAGAGTTGTATTTGTGAGTAAAAAAATATTTTTGTAAATAATATTTTGTTTGCAAATCTTATTTTATTTATTTGTGAATTCACTTTATTGTGAAACTCCTAACATATATTTATAAATCTCATTCTTTTTATTTGTGAATTCACTTTATTGTGAAACTCCTAACATATATTTATAAATCTCATTCTTTTTATTTGTGAATTCATTTCATTTTTGTGAAACTCCTTACATTTATTTGTGGATCTCATTCAATTTATTTGTGAACCAAATTTTGATTTGTAAATCCATTTGTATGTTAATATGAAAAATAACCCCATACAGTTGTCATGCTCTATTAATATTTTACAGTCACATTGATGGTGTGGCTCAGAGCATTCTCAGTTTTATCATGTGTGGAACGTTTCTCTCTACCTGCTGACATGTCAAACTAAATTTGGATGCATGAGAAAGTGGTGTTGTTATGTGGGTGCAAATTTCTGTCTCTGTGTATCTGTTTGTGTATTGTGGGGTTTGTTCTGATCTACCTCCTAGCTGGAGAGTAGATTATTGTTTGACATTTTCTTTCTTTCTTTCTTTCTTTCTTTCTTTCTTTTTCTAATGTTCAGATTTTGAATGTTCTACTTAAACAGCATATACTTTCAAATTCTAGCTTCCCAAGCTTAAAGGAATAGTTCCCCAAAAATAAAAATTCTCTATTATTTACTCACCCTCATGCCATCCAAGATGTGTATGACTTTCTTTAATTTGCTAAGCACAAAGATTTTTAGAAGAATATTTCAGCTCTGTAGGTCCATACAATGCAATGCAATAAGACTCCAGTTGTTAAATCCATGTCTTCAGAAGTGATATGATAGGTGTGGGTGAGAAACAGATAAATATTTAAGTCAATATTTATTTTTACTTTAAATTCTCCTCCCTGTCCAGTAGGTGGCGATATGTAATCACCAAAAACAAAAGAAAAAGAATGTGGAAGTGAAAGTATAGGTGGAGATTCACAGTAAAAAAGGACTTAAATTTTATTCTGTTTTTCACCCACATCTGTCATTTCATTTCTGAAGATATAAATTAAACCACTGGTGTCAGGATTAATTTTATGTTTCCTTTATGTGATTTTGGAGCTACAAAAATCTGATCACCATTCATTTGCATTGTATGGACCTACAGAGCTGAAATACTCTTCTAAAAATCTCTGTTTGTGTTCAGCAGAAGAAAGAAAGTCATACACATCTGGGATGGCATGAGGGTGAGTAAATGATGAGAGAATTTTCATTTTGGTGTGAACTGTCCCTTTAACTTAAATAGTTAAAATACAGTCAAGCTACTCTTTAAAAAAAAAAAAGTTGTTAGCTACTATGGAGCTTATGTTCTGACGATTTTAAATGAATAAATACAATGATAATAGTCATTATATTCATGATTACTATAGTAAAACCATGGTTAATTTTTGTAAGGGCTAAACAAATATGTTAATTTACATGAACTCTCTGTAAGAACTGATTCACTTTAATGATTTGGATTTAGGACGATTTAGTTAACTACTCCCCAACACTGATTGCTAGGGGCATTGCTTGATGGTTGCTATGGTGGTTACTAGGGTGTTCTGGGTTGTTTTCTTTTCCATGTCAAAGGAGCCCACCCTCAAGTCTCTATGATATTCTGGTCCTTAGATACAGTATGTCTAGCAATAGATACAGCTTAGCAGTTACTACTAAAAACACATTTATCTGCAATAAAAGATTCAACCATAGACAGAGACACACAGAGAGTTAAATAGAGCCGTAGGCTGTATAGAGTTTCAGAAATTATATCTAATGAATCAAACATGAACAGATATTGTCAGACACTCTTGTTTTGTTTTGTTTTTTTCCAAACAACTTTTCTGTTTGGAAATGGATAAGTAAACTTGCAAGAGAGCAGTTTTATATCATTTACATTATTATAAAATGTTACATAACTGTATGAGCAAATGTGAGTTTTTTTAGAGAGAGAGAGTTTGGCAGTGTGCTTTGATTTAAAGGCATTGCCATTTGTCAGACACAAAGTAACTTGCGTAAGAAGGGCTTTTATATATCACAATGTTGTGGGCTATTAAAGTCCATTCATCTATCATGCTGATGCTGTGCTGTAGCCTGATCCTTTGGTAAACATGGACACTGTCCCTCCTACCAATGTGTGTGAGTGTGTGTGGATCTGGAGTGGAGCAGAACTTTACATAACAGTGTGGTGGAAAACAGGAGGAGGGGGTAGGTAAGTCTATAATTAGAGAACTGCCTCTAACACTACAGCGAGAGAAAGAGAGAGAGAGATGAAAATAAAATATAGATGAAAAGGAGAGATGGAAGTGTGTTTTGTTGCTGATATGGATCTGACAGTTCAACGTCAAACTGTAGAAAGACAGGAATATAGAAGTAACAAGCGAGTTATTCAGCTACACTTTAAAAAATCTTATTATTATTGAATATCTGTGTCTTGTTTTTAATCAAATATATATATATATATATATATATATATAAAGATGAAAGCAAAATTCCAAAATGTATCGATATGATAGTATAGTGTAATTAAAATAAAATAATGTATTTCTAAGTATAATAACACATTGAAGGGAAAAACACGATAAAATTCAAAGATTGCCGAGCCTGTGATGGAATCATCTGAACTGAGGAGAGGCCGTTCTGTCCGTGACGTTTTCATTGTGCAGGATGTTTTCAGACTTGTTTTCTGAGAATATCTTGCAAATCATTTTTTAGATGATTTAAAAATTAAAATATTAAACACTTTTTATTTCAAGCATTAAGCAATTTTGTTTCAAGAACATTCAGGAATTTTTTTACAAATGGGTCAATTTTAAAAGAAACCTATAAGATCATACTGAGTGATAAACTGGTTAAATGAATCATGCAGTTTACATTTTTGTCCCAAACAATGCTAAAATAGGTTTAATCTAAGTTCTATGTGCACACTGTATATCTTACCATACCAAAGCCTTTTTGTGGTCTTTTTTCAAGCAGCCTTCAGCCTTAAATCTAGTCTTATATTTAACCTTCTGAGACCCGAGGGTGACTGAAGTGTGCATTTTCCATTTCACTTTTTTATTTGTAACTGGTAGTACCTTAAAAAAAAAAAAAAAAAAAGAGTAAAAAAAAAAAAGAGCAGATAGTTTTCCTAAAAGTTGATGCACTGGTCTCAGAACAGTTTGAAATGCACCTGATTTTCATCCTAACCCCATATAAAGGTACAGGTAACATTTTTCAGCTTTTGGATGAACCCACTGATTCTCAATGTGAAAATGTACAGTAAATATAGGAATGCATTTATAAATGTAAATGTATTTAACCGTATTGTACAGTGATAATGAAATTAAACATGACAAAATGTATATTAAAATTAAGCAAAATGACCCACAGATTAATACATTTTTAAAAGTGAAAAATGAGACAGTGATTACTTTTTACACCCAAACAGGTTTCAATGAAAAAAGTTAGACGTTTCTTACCAGAGGCACTTTTGTTGGCTCTGCGCCTGTAGAAGCGCTTAAATCTATGTCATGTTGTTGTGTCGTGACTTGGTGTGACAAAAGTTTAACCCTTAAATGACAGACTAAAGTGTTGTGAACAGTATTTAGCTGGTTTAAATTGATTTAAATTATGCGTTCGTTTATAGCGAAGCAAAATACAACGTCCACACATGTGGAAGGGAGGTCGCATGAGGTGAAGCAATATCAAGGATTCTTTTGTACTAAGTTTGGATGTGATTCAGCAGCAGGTAATTGCAATTGCCTTGAAATGTAATGATTTGAAAATTCTTTATGAATTAAAAATAATTTATAGTGCTTTTGTGACTGTACTTGAATTTTCTTGTAACGTCTTTTTATATTGTTGAGAATTGGTTAGGTTTAGGAATGGGGTTGGGTTAAGGCCAAAGTATACTTCGGATTTTCATGTCGAAACGTCTCACGCACAGAATGCGTGACGCAAATAGTCACCAGCAGAGTCCGCATGGACTGTCCACATGCAGCCCACCTTTTCTAGACCCTTGACTGTGCTAATAGAGTATCACAAAGCACTCGTAGTTCCAATGTGTCGAACGCGTCCGTATGCGCTCACGGTCAAAAGAGAATACTTCAAAAGGTTAAGCACTCGACCCAGCGCGGGATGGAACGGTGTGCGAAAAAACAAAGTACACCCAAGACTTTAGGGGGTCTATATTGATATGATAGTATAATGTAACTAATATAATGTATTTCTTAGTATAATAACACATTGTAGTGAAAAACATGATAATATTCAAAGATTGCCAAGCCTGGGACAAAATCGTCTAAACTGAGGAGAGACCATTCTGTGATGTTTCCATGGTGCAGGACATTTTTAGGCGATACCTTGCTAATGTGATTGCCCTGACTTTTACACAACAATTCAATAAGAAAGAAGTCAGTGTGGGGTAACTTGTGTTTCAGACAAAATATGACCAGTTATTTTGTCTATTTGCTCCCTTAATGAAAATGTCAATACAAAGCCAAACTAGAATCAACTGTTGTGTGTCAACAAGACTAACAGCTTGTCAGTAACGCCGCAAACACACACAAGCAAAGTGATAGAAACAGTGAAGTGTCCTAAAAGCTCTTATACTAAGCATTAGCACACACGGAACGTCACTTGTCTAATCTGATTAGAGGACCAGAACTAGAGTAACTGCTGAATAATCTTCATTTTACAATATAGATAGAGATAGTTACACAGTGAAAAGGCCTGCACACAAAACAGGATTGCGCTGATTTATGAATAGCACATCTGTGGATAATAGCACAGACCTCAGTTTACCCATCAGACCTGAAACATCCTATTGTGTTTAAGTGGATCCTAATGGATCATAACACTCTGCCGGATCTCATCCGTGACTATCTGTCCATCAGCACGGAGCGAGAGGGGATGTGGGAGGGCTGTTACTCCGCTCTCGGTTAAAAGTGAAGGATGGAGTGAAAATGAGTGGTTGAATGAGAGAGGAGGGTGGCGGGGGGAGCAAACAAATGAAAATACATGTCAAAAAGAGAGATATCATGTATGAAATGCTCGTTGGTCACGTGGAACTGCTAACTTTTCAAATGTTAACATGTGCCTAAGAAATGAATAAAAGAAAACATCAGGGAGTTTGAGGGAGTGTGTGTACCACAGGAATGCTGTTCACTTTACAACTTTGCCCAGGTCATGGTGACAAAAGCAAACACGCTTACACACACGAACAAACTCTTTTTGGAAATCTCCAAAATGGTTGGTCAAGATTATGATCAAATAACTTATTTCAAATCAGCAGTAAAATCGGACAACAATGGTATCATAAATTGTGCTTCTTAAGCTCAGATAACGATAAAAAAAGCAATTTTTCAGGCTGGTTCAGCTAATGCAAATTTAGTTCTCAAATTCCACACACTGGAATTACATTTCTTACTCATATCAGAAGTTACTCCACCTAGAAAAGTAGTCTCACCTCAAAGACAACTTTACATAACAAATAAAAGAGTCGAAGAATTAATAAATGTGCTTTAACAAAAATACGAGCTGCACATTTCTAGTTTAAAGGTGCACTCAGTAATTTTTTGAAGTATTCCGAAGTGGCTTTCATTGGCTTACACTGACACCTAGTGGCCTGGATGCTGCATCATTCAAACACAGTGGTTTTTAGTTACCAATGCCATTGTAGAAATTCACTATGCACAGTAAGCCAGGATAAATTGAATCCATGAATGAAAGGGTCCAATAACAGGGCAGTTACTGAGATTAAGCGTGTAGTATTCAGCTGGTCATGTGATCATAAAATGGCTTCCCCTACGAGGCACCCCTGCTCTATGTAGAATAAAACAGCTTTTATAAGGTTACTGATATGACTGAACTCTTCATCTCACATGAGTGTTCATGACTTTATAGTTATGTTTCAAAATTATTATTCATATCTTTAGAAGTAAAACTTTTTAAATGAGTAAAAAATATTACTGAGTGCACCTTTAAACCCACCGGCCCACTTGCCTGCAAGGCTTCCATTGTAAGTGAATTACTCCCAGTTTGTTCTTACAAACTGAAGAATGAATATATATTTATTTATTTTTGTTCTGGATAATTGACAGCATGCCACAGATGCTGTTCATAGACATTAATTCTATAATACTCCTTTAATGAGTATGTCTTTAATGAGTATTGTGTCTTCGATATTAACTGCAAAGTTTTCTCATTGGACCATTTTTGCAATCAAAACTGATCTGGGAATGGTTGTGAATAATATAATATTGGGGTCCTGAATCAGCAGTCAGCAACTGGTAGGCAATTGCACTTCTGAAACAGTCACACAAGTCAGCGGCTGAGCGCATTTCAACAGACCACAGGAAGAATGATGTGTGTGTGTGTGTGTGTGTGTGTGTGTGTGTGTGTGTGTGTGTGCTGCTAACTTTAGCACACCACTCACAATGTTCAATGATTATTGTGCACTTTTCAGCAGGCCAGTTAGCTTTCGCCTATCTGAAATACTGCCAAGTGGCGTGACATATCTGCTTCCTGAAAAACACACCGAACAAAAGAGTCGAAACCAAATGAATGTTAGGGACAGTAGAATAAAAAGTGTCAACTACAGTGGCCCCAAAAAGCATCTGGCCCTTTAAGTCACACTTAAATATTATATTACAGCCAGAAAAGTTTGTGATTATCATGAATTTTGTTTCCCATAGTGTATGCCTGCACAATCAAAACTATGTGTGGACACGGATCAACTCTGTGTGTATGTGTATGTGTGTGTGTGCGTGTGTGTGTGTGTGTGTGTGTGTGTGCGTGTGTGCATGTGTTTGTCTGCCTGTGTCATGCGGGGTGACGGTGCTTACGATATTTACATACACACACAGTCAGGCTGCATTATAGATAGTGAGGTGACCCACATCCACACAGTCCCCAACTGTAAACAGATGCTCAGAGAAGTTTGACTGTTCTCACAGATAAATATTATCTGTTTATTATCTAACCACAAACACAGTAGAGCCATTTAATTCACTTTCCTTTATTTGATATTTCTCATATTTCTTTTTTTCGCTCTCTCTTTTGTGGCTCCACATCATACTGCACAGACAGTATAATGGAGTGGCCCTTTCTAAGTGCCCCTGGAGCAGCACAGAGTGAAATGAGTCGTGTTCAGAGGAAAGACTGTTGTCATCAGGCCCTAAGCCAACGCTGAAGGTCTCTGTTGGTCCAGAGAAAATACGGGCTCAGATTTGAACCAGCGTACTGATACAAATCTGATGCATGTTTCATAATTATGAAGGTAAATCAGTAGCAAAACTCGAGAGCTTGCATATTTAGATTTGAGAACTTGCATAATAAAAATGCGTACTCATATGTTGAAATTTAAACTGATAGCACTGATGTGAAAATGTAAAAATTTGTGAATGTTTAAAAGTTGAATGTTGCAATCTGCACTCACAGACAATAATTCAAAGCTTGTGTTTTGAATTCACAATTGCACACAAGTAGTCACAAATGTGTAAAATGATATTAACATAAATGCAACTACAGACACAAACTTGTATTACACATTAACTTTTGTACTTTAATTCATTTTCACAGTACAACCACAAATTGGCACTTACAACCTCTCAAATCTGGCACTGCAACTTTAAATCTTCATGCCTCGACTTTTGCAACTACTTTTGCAAAAAACCTGTAGTAAAACTCACTTGTGCACTTGTAAAATCCTGATGCGAGAGAGCAAGACCAGTGTTCGGCGGGGGAGGGGAGGGGTAGATGAAGTCGTTTTATTGGTTGATGCCTAGCCAATGAATGCCACCGGTATGGATTGTATTAACTGGGGATGTGCACATGCGTGTGAATAATTTTACTTGCCTTTTTAGCAGATTCGTTCAATGTGAATTGCCAAGGAGCAAAGAAAAGGCTTTTTGCACATTATAAAAAAATGTTGGTAACATTATTAACCAGCTTTGTTTCATTGATGTCTGTTCTAATGAATTTGACAGAGTTTAAGAGTGATTTTAACGGTTTCATTTTGGCAATTCACATTGAACAAAACTGCTGAGAAGGCAAGTGAAATTATTCACATGCACGCGCACATCCCCAGTTAATATGATCCATACCGGTGGCAGGAAGGCGGGAAGATTTAAAGTTGCAGTGCCAGATTTGAGAGGTTGTAAGTGCCAATTTGTGGTTGTACTGTGAAAATGAATTAAAGTACAAAAGTTAATGTGTAATACAAGTTTGTGTCTGTAGTTGTATTTATGTGAATGTCGTTTTACACATTTGTGACTACTTCTCTGCAATTGTGAATTCAAAACACAAGCTTTGAATTATTGTCTGTGAGTGCAGATTGCAACATTCAACTTCAAATTTTTATTTTACGAGTTTTCACATCGGTGCGGTGAGTGTAAATTTCAACTTACGAGTACAAATATTTATTGTACGAGTTCTCAAATCCAAATATGCAAGCTCTCGAGTTTTGCTACTGATTTACCTTATACATAATGGCTATTCAGGAAAAACATAAGCTGTCCAAATTTAAGTTTTTTCAGATGCCAAAGGAAGGACCCAAGCCATGAGGGAACAGAATATCTAATGGAATTTTTTGCACCCTTGAAGGGCACCACTGGAAGGTACAGTAGGACTTTCAAAATGAAATTCGAATGTTTCACAATTATATTAAAATTGTATAGACATTATTTTAGTTGTCTCCTCCGTCCACAGGAGGGCACAATGAATCAATATAAACCAATCAGCACCATGTTATAACTTTTATTGCAAAGAACTTATTAGGCTGACAACAAAATTGTGTAAAATGTCAAATAGTTTAGCCAGTTAACATTCTCAAATATTAAATAAAGTAAAACGAGAAAAGAAACGCTTCAATAGACAGATCTGTGTTAACTTAGTGTTGCACAGTAGCCTGTACCGGTGCCGTAGTACTAACACAAACACAAGCTTCAAAATACCTGCATCACCACACTGTTTTTCATTGAATACAGCTGTACGTACCTAATGCTTATGCAGCGAGACGGTCATAAAAGCAAGCCCAGGCATAGTCCAGACACAACCACCAAAGATGCCTTCACCTAAGTGTTACTCCAAATGTGTCCAAATGTAAGCATGCACTAGACCAGTTTTTCCGTAATCACCCCCACAGCACCATCAGTATGGCTGAAGTACCCCTTCATCGACACAAAATCAAAGATATGTACCAAAGACTATATCATTTAACATTATTGATTATAATTAGTGATAATAATCAATTATATTTCATCTATATTTTAGTTATAATGTCCATTTTACTTACATAGGAAAGAAATTGTAATTGTATCATTAGTTTTCCATCATTTTAGTCATATTTTAGCTTTTTAAAAGTGTACAAATTCCATCAATAAATATGTCTTGAAATTAAAATTCTTGCTTATATTATAATTCAAACATACATTATGTTTTGTTACATGTTTATTGTTTACATGCATAATTTGTACTTTTTACAATTAAAGAGCTTTTCAGTTGTGAAGTCAGTTTGTAGGCGACCCCTGGAAAGCAAATTCTCCATGGGTTTCCTCTGGAATTTCCTATGGGTTTTTATAATTGCAGTTTTGGATTTATGAGTAAAATATTGTCTGTGGTAAATATTACTTGAAGATACTTCGACGTTTTGTTCTACAACAGCAATTACACACAGTCATACCTCAAACGCGAATTTTGAGGTTAGGAATCAATGCGCTAGGTGGATGTCTTTGACTATAGTGTGGTGTCTTGCTGTTTTTAGCAACAGCATGACAATGCCTTGGCAACCACCCATAACACCACCTTGGATGCAACTTTTGCACCACCCACATTTTATTCCATTGTAAAAATTTGGTTTGCATCGCACTTCTCTCTGGATATTTTATGTCTAGATGTATTTTGTGTTATATTAAAACTGTATTAATATATTAATTTTTGTTTAGTGAGATTTATATTAATCAAAACTAAATTGATTATCTATTCTAGATCTAGCCTTTTCAAATGGCAGCCCATGGGCCAAATCCGGCCCGTTTGAAATTTTCTATGGCTCGCATGAGATTGCCAATTAACTATTGCAACCTAAAATGTATGTAAATTTCATTACAAACAAATGAGTTAATCACAAATCAAATATGTGCTGTACCATTTACTGTCATTTATTTCTCTCAGACTGCTTTCCTTATGGTAAAAAAAATCACTTCCTATGATTTTTCTGTAAAACTGTTTTCTGCATTGAGCACGTCTCTTCATGGTTTGACGTCAAATGTAGAGAATAACGTGATTATTTCAAATGTCATGTAAACATGGATTTCTTGCCTTGTCAGATTTTTTTTAAATAAGCTGATTTTACTACCACCCCTAGAATCACGAGTTTGAATCCAGGGCGTGCTGAGTGACTCCAGCCAGGTCTCCTAAGCAACAAAATTGGCCTGGTTGCTAGGTAGGGTAGAGCCACATTGGGTAACCTCCTCGTGGTCGCTATAATGTGGGTCCTGTGGTGAGTTGTGCGTGGATGCGGCGGAGAATAGCGGGAAGCCTCCACACGTGCTATGTATCCGCGGTAACGCGCTCAACAAACCACGTGATAAGATGCGCGGATTGACGGTCTCAGACGCGGAGGCAACTGAGATTCATCCTCCACCACCCGGATTGAGGTTAGTCACTACGCCACCACGAGGACTTAGAGTGCATTGGGAATTGGGCATTCCAAATTAGGGAGAAAAGGGGAGGAAAAAAACAACAACCTGATTTTAGAGTAATCAGCGTATTGATGTGCATGTGAACTGGCTCAATGTTTTGCAACAGTTCTTCTTTGACTTATTCCATTGGATGGACATTCTACATGTGAGGAGAGTTTTGATAAGATCGTTTTGTTTTTCACTGAAAACAAACTGGATTTACCAAAAGTCTGTCTGTTAATTGCGGACACAAGGGCTGGTGGCAGAGCTGTCTGCAATTGCTCTTTATATGCAGTTTTTACACTGCATCATTCATCAGTCCGTGCTTTGCGCAAAACTTTGTTATGAAAATGTTTAACTTTATTCGCTCAAAATCTAGGCTGCAGCATCTCTTTCTGCAGTTAGTTGCTGACATGTCCTCAGAACATACATGCACAATGATGTCAGATGGCTGAGCAATCTGACAGAGTCGTTTCTGTAAACACTGCAAGGGAATTGTGTCTTTTCTTCACAAGAGTAAACAAAAAAAAGAGCACTTAATTTCTTGGAGCAAATGTTGGATGTGCAGTTTATGGCAGAGGTTTATTTTCTGTGTGACATTTGTGACATCTGTGTGACTTGAATTTGTTAAATCTCCGGCTGCAGGGTTGCAAGAAGTCAATTGGCGACATGGTGGAATGCCTTAAGGCCTTTAAGGCCAAGCTGAGAATTTTTGCATCCGACCTTACAGCAACGAAGCTGCTTCACTTCCCTCAGTTGCACAAATTCTCGAGGGCAGCAACAGAGGTTCACATCACACCTGTCATGACTGACTTTCTCAGTTAACTCAATGAGAACTTCACAGAGAGTTTAGATGGATTCACCTTAACTAGTGAGGCACTGCAGTTCGCCCGAGATCCTTTTTCAATCTCAGCTGAGCTTGAGTTCTGTGCTAAAGCCAAAGAAGTAATCCTGGCTGTCGATGAGGGTCACTTGCAAATGGAGTTAGTTGATTTGCAGTGCTCGTTTGCATCAAGACAGCATCTGCAATCTAATGGTGCAGTGGAGTAGCCTTGCTTGTGTTGACAATGTTTGGTTCAACTTTTATATGTGAATATATAAATATATGTTATATTTTTCTCACATGAATGCCATCTAAACAGGTGCACGCTGTTCCATTACTAATTCCAGCCTGTGTCATTGTCTTAGAATTGCAGAACCAAAGTATGTTGAGATAGTAAATACCAGACAGTGTCATTTTGTATATGTATACACCTAGTGAGTAGTTCATATGTGGTCTCACTGCCTTAAAACTTGTTTATAACATGTTTTTGATTACTTGATTAACTGTAATTTGTCTGACTTTCCTGATAGGTGAAGAGATTCTCACAACAACAAAAAATGAAAGCTATAAACACGTTTTATGTACTGTATGCTGTGAAATGTTAAAATATTATATCATAGAACTATTATCTCAGACTTGTAGACTTATTTGACCAAATATTCTGGCTTAGCCCGCAAACCTCAAAGAATGTTCTGTTAGGCCCACTTGTTAGTGAAGTTAAATAGCCCTGATCTAGATGATGGCACAGTGTATAGTGTAGAGAGATGGGTTAAGTCTCTCTCTTTCTCTCTCAGTGAGGTGCTGGCTTTATTCCAGCCAATAGCGGGTGTTTTTCAGTAATGGAGCTGCTCTTTGGAGCGCTATGAGGCAGGGCCGGTTCTGTTTACTTGAGCCTCTATCAGCTAACATGTGCAGCCAGGCCTGGGTTAGAGGGGAGGAGACACACACACACACACACACACACACACACACACACACACACACAGACAGAGCAGGCCAACAGGCAGAGATTAAAACATGGAGGTGTGGGAGTAATAGCTGTGCTTCCTGCTGCCTGCCATGTCCTGCATACTCACACAAGCAAACATTACATATTCAGAGACAAACAGTGGAATTTTAGGATTTTTATACATTTAAAACAAAGAAATACAAAAATTGAATGCAAAGAAATAGGATTCTGCTCTATTTATAGTAGAGCCCGACCGATATGGGATTTTTGAGACCGTTACCGATTTTAGAAAGGGGAAAATTCACCGATTACCAATATGTTGGCCGATATATTTAATTTTTGAGCTGGAATGAAAACAGACCTTTTCTATGTGGGTTTTTCACAGATTTTGCACCGATATGACTATGCAAAGGTACTCAGAAGGCTGCTTTCTTAAATATTTTAATCAAAGAATATTTGACATTATTATTATTATACATTGTCAACAAATTCTAGAAATGAACACTGAGAAAATAAAGAATAAATAAAAATAAAATAAATAGCTAAATAAACATCAGTACTGTATGTTTAGTATGTCAAATGCTGACCAGTAAAATAGAGAATAAATAAAAATAAAATAAATAGCTAAATAAACATCAGTACTGTTTAGTATCAGTCAAATGCTGACCATTAAAATAAAGAATAAATAAATATAAAATAAATAGCTAAATAAATATCAGTACAGTTTAGTATCAGTCAAATGTTGACCGTTTAAATAAAAATAAAATAAATAGCTAAATAAACATCAGTACTGTTCAGTATCAGTCAAATGCTGACCATTAAAATAAAGAATAAATAAAAATAAAATAAATAGCTAAATAAACATCAGTATTTCTGTTTAGTATCAGTCAAATGCTGACTATATTAATACTGCCGAGTCAAGAGAAAAACAGCGGCAGCAGTGTTACACTGTATTCTGCAATACAAGTTCAGGGGAAACTTTCAACGGTGGAAAACCAGACTTTTAAATATTACATTTTATAAATGCAACGACTGGAATTGTTCGGTTGAAGGGGGTACCAAACTGTGGATCCTGAACAAAACAGTTAGGTGAATACATGTTTACACATTAGCTTCCACTCAGCTGACAACAATGAAAGTAGCTACATGAATAGCTAGTTAGCTATGAGCTCGGTGTCATGGAGAGTAAAAGACGGACGTTGTTTATTTTACTTTCCAGCATCGTGTCTCACCAACTAGGTAATAACATAGCATGAAATCAACACTCAACAGACACCATCCACCACCGCACAGTTGTCTGTTGAGCTGCAAAAAGATGCTCTGATGTTTACCTTTCAATATGCTACAATACTTACTGCACTGACAAACTATAGCTGGCTAACAGCAAACAGACATGAGTGACATGGTTGTCAGGGACAGGGTTAACATTATATTAGTAATATTGAAAATGGAAAATGATGGGGTTATTGTTTATTAAGTTTCCAGTATGTATTTAACAGACTAGTTAACAACTCTCCGTGATGACACCGCTGAACTCCGTCCTGTCTGCAGAGCCACCGTCAGTTCAGCTCTGTAAACAATGGAGTCGGAGCGTGCTCTGCTGGACAAACTACGCTATGACACCAATTCTGAAGCATTGTTTTCTGCATTATATATTCTGAAAAAAAGCATATAAATATACGCCGATACCGATATATCGGTGAAAGTTTCATAGTCGGGCACTAATTTATAGGTTACTAATCAAATAAACACATTTGTTACGTTGACAGTGTTAACATTAATTCTCAAATCATGGTGGATAACATGGATCATCAGGTTTTGCACAAACTTGTGGAGTCCATGCCAGCTCAAGTGCATGCTGTCAATAAAGCAAAAGGGACCATGCCAAATACTAAGACATTCTGAAATGTGATTTTCAGTTAAACTTTTCACTCAAATTTGTTATGCTGATAATGTAATTTGTATTGAAATACGTAGTGCAATATAATTTCTATTGAAAAATTAATTTTTTCCAAACCCATGAGGTCCACATATTGCTGGTTCATCCAAACCTGAGTGAGTCATTGATAAGCTGGGCTGCTAAGAGTCTGCCTGGTAGTTTCTTGCATGCATTTTTATCTACTGGAAATGTCAACACAACTTTGTTGCATGTTTACTTAGTATTAAAGTTGAAGTTTGTCATTTCTGCACCACCAAATGGAAGAATAAATATTGTTTTTAAACAGGTTTCCTGAACACTCTCTACTAGAGGTCGACCGATAGTGGATTTTTCTGATAACTAAAGTGGTGGATAGGGCTGATAACCGATTAATCGGCAGATAGTTTAAAATAATTATTTATAGAATGTAAAAATATTTTCTTAGACTTGCCTTACTAAGATGGGCATATACAGAGGCAGCAAGAGTTTACAAAAATTATTACAAAATTAATAAAATCCCAGAGGCAGTTTGATTCCCAGAGGCAATCAAAATCCCAATACTAACCAGAAAAAAATAAACATTGGGTGCATTAATGCAGGACTTTTAACTATAAACAAGCCGGACACACACTAGGGACTCTTATTTTTGAAATGACGAAGACTTGGCAACTATCGACATAGATTTTTTTATGATAACCGATACTTAACCATTAAATGGTAAAACCGATATATCGGTCTACCTCTACCTAACAACTACACCTCAAACTCACGCCATGAATCAATGTTGCTGAGTCTGGCTGGTCGGGTCACTCAAACAAACAGAGCAATTTTTATTAGGGATGTGCACTCAGTTTTTTGTAAGTTAGAGTACTTGTCTACAAAATGCTTACCCCTAATTTTTATACCGCCGGATGCAGTTTTCACATTTTCAGCCTACGAATGGCTTACTTATGAATAAACTTACAAATGGTCTCTGCGGATTAATCTGGGATACAAGAAAGTATTTTAGTTTAAATGTCTGAACAACAAACAAGCTGGATCCGAACAAAGAAGTTCAGTTGAGTTCCCAGACTGTATCTCACAAAAAACAAAATCTGTTTCTAACAAGCCACCACAGAACTGTCATCACAGCGATGTAACAATTAGACTTAGACATACTGTAACACAATACAAACCACAGCTGTTTCTTCTCAGATAATATAACCTAGAGCTAACCAAGAGAAAAACCCAAATGGAGATGCTCTTTAAACATAATAATTTCTTTATTTCCTTTGAGTCGTGGGGTTCAGATTGGGGGAATATGTACATTTATTTCAGACGTGGGTACAAACGAGCCCTGTAGGCAGTGGAGAGCATGTCTAGCTGAGGTTAGAGTTGATGGTCATCTCTGTGGTGTTCAGTATATATGTTACACTGCACCACGACAAAACTAGAATTTTCCCATATTTATCAATTACAGTGTAGACGACTTTCTTAACACTCTAATTTTGGCGCGTTCCACTTGTGCTGAATACCATAAGAGCTATCTAGTTTTGTCACAACGGAATTCCTTTCACAATTTTGCCGGTTGGGCAAAAACTCTGATTATATCTTCCATACATTTTATTGTGTGTCGCTTTCTTCCATTGCATCTGTTTAGGACACTGTGTTACACTATGTATACACTACAGTTGACAAACTAGATCAATGCTATTACAAGTGTAGACGGCTTCGTTTTCTTTTGTTGTGCTGCATCATGCCACTTACTTGACACGGTGTAAGACAGGCCTGTAGATGCTGTTGACAGTTGCGATTGGAGGATGGGGGTTAATTCATAATAGTTACTGGTATAATTACACACAAGCTCAAATTTTACTTCAGTACTCAAATCTAGATTCCAGAAATCCTATTTATCCCACTCACTCACACACACAAACCATACATTCAGTGATTCTCTATGCACACCTCTTGCCTTGATAAAGTGTGTGTGTGTGAATATGTTCAAGGATGAATCATACAGCTGAATGTGATAAAGAGCTTTTTCGGGAAAAGTGTGGAGAAGCGGGAAGGCTCCATGTCAGGAAATCAGGCGGTGTGTGAGTGTTTGAGAAACAGAGTGGGAGGGAAACATTCAGAAAAAAACATCCCGAACATATTTGGTGCTGGTTTTAACAGTGGGACTGTGATATCCTCTCCCTCTTCTTATTCTCGAATTATTTTGAATATGTGTGTGTGTTTACTTTGCTAAACTTTGAGACAAAATTGCTTCTAAATGTTAGCTAAATCAGACAAAAACTCCATTTTGGGCACATTTTCAAAGGTAAAACATGGAGCCCCTTCAGAGGACAGAGATGGAATTTATTTTCTGAAATAGTTTGCATTCCCTCACAAAAAGTTTTGTGTTCCCTCACAAAAAAAAATGAACTATGGTTTTACTACAGTAACCATAGTTGAACTATGGTATTTGTAGCTAAACCATAGTAACCACAAAATTAACCATGCTTTTACAAACCACCTGGCTACATTTACTATTTTTTGTGTTTTTTTGACAGGATGATTATGAATTTTATTACCATAATTTTGGTTTTCCTGTATTATTACTATGGTTTAACATGAATATCATGGGTAAAAATGGTTACGTTATTAAAAACATGGTAAATTTTGTGGTTACTATGGTTTAACTACAAATACCATAGTTCAAGTAGGGTTACTATAGTAAAAAACATGGTTTACCCTAACAAAAATTAACCATTATTTTGCTACAATAAACGTAGTTTAACCATGGTACAGTATTTGTAGTAAAACAGTCATTAGTAAAACCATGGTAAATTTATTGCAAGGGAATGCAAAATGTATTGTGAGGGAGTGCAAACTATTTCAGAAAATAAATTCCCTCCCTGTCCTTGAAGGGGCTTTGTAGTAAATAAGGTTTTTTTATGCTTTCTTTTAGGGGTAGCATCAGGATTTGGGTTAGTCTGCAGTATAATTAGCTTATATAAAAACAATAAAAGTCTACAGTTTGTCCCTATTTAGATATCTAAGTAAACATGTGTATGAATGTACTTATCTGTGCTTTAGAGATAAAATTGTCCCCTGAAGTAAGCTAAATCTGACAAAACCTCCCTACTGGGATGTCCTCAAAGGTCAAAAAAAAAAAAGATGCAAAAGTAATGTTGTAGTAAATTGTGTTTTTTAAATTCTAAAAATGTAAGTTGTTTTTAATAAATGGTCTACAGTAATTATGATAAGCTTTATATAAAAACAATAGAAGTCTATGATATGTCCTCATTTAGATTGCTAGGTACAGTAAACGTGTGTGTTTGTGTGTGGAGCATACATAAAAGCTATGTCCACACTAATACATTTTAGTTTGAAAATTCATCTTTTTCTCTACATTTTGGTCTTCTATCCACACTGAGACAGCATTTTTGTCCAGCGAAAACTGAGCTTTTCGAAAACGTTCTCCCAAACATTGTCTTTTTGTTGTAGTGTAGACAGGGACAATGGAAATATCGGAAAATGATGACGTATTTGTTGTCATGTAAAGTAGTCATGATCCATTCAACCCAAAACAATCAAGCTGGCGGCCCATGTTGTTGCGGAAAGAGTGAAAAATATAGGTATCCTCCAACAATTTTATTTTTGACTGACAGCTTTTAAATACATCACTTATCTGTGATAAACACTACATGTATCTGATTCCAAAAAAATAACACAGACACATGATTACAAAGATAAAGAGATAAAAAGTTATTTTCAATACACTGATTACCATTTTAAATCGTGATGTATGAAACAATCCCAATAAAATCAGTTTATTTATAGGGTCTGCATTGCCTTTAATGGCGACAGAGCGAGTTATTGTTGCGCATAAAACATTATGGTCAAAACAATGCAAAGAATGCAACAAAAAAAAAAGTCACTCTTAGAGCGCACACGCATGTAAAGTGCACATTCATAAGCTGCCTTTCAGTAATACAGCGGGCGGCTACAGAAGCGAGGAGAAAAAAAGTCAATCTTGTAGATTTTATTTAGATCAACCAGGTGTTTGTCTTGCTATCTGGATTGATGTAATGAGCACCCCTGGTCTAGATGACGTAGCAGTAGCCCTAGAACATAGGCTAAATGTAGAAAATTACTCAAGTTGATAATCAATATCGAGGATTTTTCCCCCCAATAAATATCGAGATTGTTCCATTGCCCAGCTCTATTGCTGACATTGCAGAAATCTCTCACAGCAGCCCAATAATCTCAGTGATAGATTGCTAATTTACAGGCTATGTTATAGATACAGATAAGGTAGATAGAGGTAGAATTAATGCTGATGTCTCGACTGGTTTGAGCAAGCTAAACTCACGACACAATCAAGTAATTGGCCTTCTTCGTTGCGAAAAGCCCTTTCAGGTGTGGTCATGGATGTCCAGGTGTTGAACTTCTGCTTGAGGTATCCTCCACATCCATGATGATTTATAGCAGTTGATGCTGACTGACGTTCAAGTTTTCTATGCATTTTTGATTTGACGGGAGTCACGAGACACTCTGAAGCCAATCACATTGATGGATAAAAATAAAATCAGGACAGGGAAGTAGCGAACACAGATGGAGGGAAAAAAGCACAGTAAAAGTACAGTTACAGCACAAACACACATACTCAGTACATTTGCATGCCACGTTAGTCTTTTTAAAATGTCATGTAAACGCTTTAGTCAGTTTTTGGTGAAATCAGGCTAACAGACCTAGATAATGAGATTCGTAATTGTGCGCATGCTTGGAAAGACAGAAGTGACGACGTCCATACATCCATCTTCTTCTTTTTCCCCTTTTTCTCCCAATTTGGAATGCCCTATTCCCAATGTGCTTTTAAGTCCTCGTGGTTGTGTCTCGGGCTGCAGGCAGTGAAACACCCTGGACAGGTGGCCGGTCCATCACAGGGCATGACGACGTCCTTCGTTGAAATATTCAGTTACGCTTGTGTCATGTGTAATTTGACAAATAGTTGCTTGACTATACAAAAACCCATTTTGGCTCGATTTGTGCATCTAAATGTACTAAGTGTGGAGGTGGGTTATGCAGGGATCTCCTTCATTATTAATTTTATATGGAATAAAAATACAGATGTGCATGCAACACACAGTTTCATATACCTTTTATCTATAATGTTTCTAATTTTCTTTGCCCTTTTTCATTTTCTCCTCTCCTTTCTTGTTTCTAAAACTCATTAAGGTGGACATGTCAGATTTTCACAGTACGGTTTTCAACTTGATCTGTCTCCCTTGCTCTTTTTCTCCTCTCTCAAAAACTGAGGCATTTGCTTCATATTTTATTAATGCTCCTCAGTCTGTCTGCTTCTAATCCAGTGCTTGCTTTCTTTTTGTTATTTCTCTTTTTGCCGAGATAAGTTGACCCACATAAAGGAAAAAAGTTTGACAACCCCGCCAAGTCTCTGGGCTTGGCTTTCAGAGTGACTCCAAACCAGTTTGCTCTGGTTGGGTTGCCAAAGCAGGCAGGGGGTGGGCGGAGTTTGTGTGTGTGTGTGTCGGCAGAGAGAGAAAGCATATTTCATGAAATTATGAGGGAGTGTGAGTGAGATTTTTTTGATTATATAACACAGAGACACAGCCTTGTATTGTGTCTTTTTCTGTTCTTAGATCAGTGCTGCTGTGTTTAGAGAGTCGGAATGAGGGAAGAATCTCATTACCAGAACTTCTGTATAACCCATGATACTCAAGCATGGGTCAAAAATTACATAATTACGAATGTTGAAATAGATATTTGACTTTAACCTCTTGAGACCTGAGCGTGATATTAATAGTAATATTTTTTTCTAGAGCAGCGGTTCTGTGATGAGGGTCATTGTCCTCACACTTACATGTTTTATATATGTATGAACAAGATTTTAAAGCTGCAGTGGATAGGAAGATTTCTGGAGAACAATTTATGGGTGTTTCTTAAACAAAAATCTCGTTAAAACATTTTTCACGGGCCTAGGTAGCTCAGCTAGCAAAGACGCTACTTCTACCCCTGGAGTCGCAAGTTTGAATCCAGGGTTTGCTGAGTGATGCCAGCCAGGCTTCCAAAGCAACCAATTGGCCCGGTTGGGTAGAGTCACATGGGTTACCTTCCTCGTGGTCACTCTAAGGTGGTTCTAGCTCTTGGTGGGGTGCATGGTGTGTTGTGTGAGGGCACCGTGATGAATAGCGTGAGTCTCCGCCAAATCTCCACGGTAATGCACTCAGCAAGCCACGTGATAAGATGCGTGGGCTGACTGTCTCAGAAGCGGAGGCAAAATTCATTCTCCGCCACTCTTATTGGAGTCACTGTGCCATCATTATGAATTAGACAGCATTGGGAATTGGTCATGCAAACTTGAAGATAAAATTTGGTCTATTTTGGTCTACTAACAATGTCCAAGAGTGTTTGTACATGACTTCACAGGGGATTTATGTTTTTCTGAAAGTCATGAAGATTCTCACTACAGTGTCATTTCCAGCACATCTCAAATTCTGTATTGTGTTAAAAAGAATTTTGTGGTGGAAATGACAGTGATGGAAATACATTTTTTTAATATGTTTACACTTTTTGCATAATTTGGCAAAATTACAGCTTGTTTGGTAATGACGCCCAATAAAAATATTCTCCTCACAAGTGATATTTATCTTGATTTTCTGTTTTCTTTAAATATCTCATATTTAAATTCACTGACATTTTGTTGACTAGGTTAACAAGTACACTAACTTTTGTCAAATATTTATTAGGGGAAAAATAGGTTGGTGTGGTGGAAATGATGCCACAACTGTGGGACAGTTGTAATTTTTGAAAACAATTATCAAAATAATTTTCACAGAATAAATATTGAAATGGTTTATTCTCATTTCACTCTTTGTTTAGATTGTCATAGTTTTAAACATGTAATAATTTTTATTTTTTATATTGAATTTTCATAGTTTTTGTCTGGGTCTGGGACAGGGCTAAAACAGTAAAATCTATGCCTGCAAGGCACTTGAAAGTACCAAAAATGAAGGCCTGATTTCCTAGTCGGTTTAAATGTGACATTGTGTACCACACAAGTTGTATGGACTACTTTTATAAAAATAATAATAATAATTTGTATTTATACATGCCTTTCTCAATACTTAAGGTCACTTTTACAGAGTAATCTAATAACAAAGCAGAAACACAAAGTAAAGAATAATACAAAAGCACAAAAAACAATTGCAAGAAATTATAACCAGTCTGGTGGTTATGAATGCAAAAAACAGTTTTACCATATTTTCTACTCAACAATGGCCAAAGACAGGAAATATTGCACAGTTGAAGAAATCATGCTTTTGTGACATGATTAACATGCTGTTCAAATGTTAGTGAGGGGTCAAAGATCACCCCTAAGGATTTAGAAAGTTGGAGTCCAACCAGTGTCTGAGATCTTGAATGCGTGCAGACAGAGATGGAGGCAGAGAAGCTGATGAGTAGCGTTAACTGATATAAATTTGACTGTCATCAGCATTGCTGTGAAAGCCAAGGCCATGTTGTCTCAGGATTTGCCCCAGAGTGAGCATGTAAAAGATAAAAATGAGTGGACCCAGAACTGAACCCTGTGGAACACCACGTGAGACAGGAGCAGTAGATGATTTGGGTTCTGCATAGAAATCTTCAGATACGATCTGAACAAGTGAAGTGCTGTGCCCGAAATACCTACTGTGGCGAGGCGAGAGAGCAAAATGCTGTGGCAGACAGTATCAAAGGCTGAGGTGAGATCCAAGAGCAGATGAATAATAAGTTCTCCAGTGTTTGCTGAAGAGAAGAGTCACTAACATCCTTAAGAAGTGCCGTCTCCATGCTATGATAGGGACAAAAACCTGACTCTAGGGGTTCGTAGAGATTAGTGGTGAGCAAGTGAGCTTGTAGCTGGGTGGCAACAACTCTATCCAATATTTTGGGATCAAACGGGAGATTTGAAATGGGTCTTAAGTTTTGTAAGATTGACGCATCCAGGCCAGGCTTCTTGAGGGGGGGTTTAGCAAATGGCAATTTCAGGGCAGAGGGCACAGAACCAGATGCCAGAGAGCTGTTAATAAGGTAAGAAATAGGTAAAGTGAAAAGATGGAGATCGATTTAGAGAGAGGTAGTATGGATTTTTAAGGAAAATATATCAGGGCTGATTCATGTTGAAAAGTTGATAGATGGAAAGACTTTCGGGAATGACAAGAGATAAACATACAAAATCTGAAAAAGTGCTTTTAATATTGTTGTGTTTGTCGAATTAACACATCTCTGATGCATTTGGCTTAGTTCATCATTTATATTTAAACAAGCTTAATTTGCATACATATTTACTGTAGAAATATACAGATCATTGTTCTAAAATACATCAATATCACCTGTGTGCAGGTCACTAAATGGTTAACAGAGCTTTTTATTCACTACACACTAAACCCTGGTGTTGATTTACAAACATAAACTCGCTCACACACACACACACACACACACACACACTGAATAAATACAGTTGATAATCTAGCTGTGCAGTGTGGGCATACTCCAGAGACCTAGTGTTAGTGCTCAGTTAATGTTTATTACTGCGGTGGAATTTTCCATTACTTGTGATGTGTTCAGCCGAGCCGAGTGTTTACTGTGGGCTTTAGCCTGCAAGGCCGAGAGAGAACGAGAGGGATACAGGGCTGAGCCGTATGCAGAAAAAAGATGTAAAGAAAAAAATATGCAGAAATAAGATTTAAAGTTTTTACTAAACGTTCTTAATTTAGACAGCACAGACATGCACCAGACATGAGCACTAGAGACAATATTTAGGACCAAGGAGGTTTGGCTTAGGTGTGGCTGCATATATAAACAGAAAAATAATGCTAATGTTGCATGCATTGTAGATCTGATACGAATAAAGGAAAACATAATGCAACATAATGACTTGATGCAAAGACACACAAACAGACGATATGTAAACAGAGGAATAAGTGTTATAGATTGGCATATCATGTAACACATTTGTTGCACCAATAATTACAAATGAAATATGTCATGTGCTGACAGATAAGACCCATGTTTAAATCAAGCAGGGTCATAGTATTAAATACAATCAGTTAGTAGCATATAAAGTTGGTTTTACAATGGATATTGTACCTACAATTCCCTATTCATGTTCAGTGTGAGAGGCGTCGTCACTTTCCAAAAAATGTTCACAAAAATTCTAGAGTTCTATCATTTCATGGCTGCTATTAATCAGAGGGAACTTTGATCAACCAGCATTTAGCTTTTAAATGGTTAGTTCTCTTCAGAACAGTCTAATATTGCTCCTTATTTCCCATATAGTGCACCATGTGGTATTCGCTATAAAGAGAGTAAGTGAACGAGTGAGTGATTTCACATTTACTAAGGCTGTGTTCATTCGATGGTAATCTATTTTATGGAGAAAGAACACATAGTACGGAGATTTAAAGCGATATAAACATAATATATTGTAATTGGAGAAGAAAGCATTGACAATTAACTTTGTTCAAATGGACACAAACAGTTATGAATAATGACACAGAAAGCCGAACTCGGCAGCTTCCATCCAACCATCCATTTACCCGCTTATCCTATTTACCTGTAGGGAGGCAGGTAGTGAACTCGGCTGCATTAACTTTCTTTTAAAGTGCGCTTTTTTCCCTTCAGTCTTGCGTGCTCAGGGTCTATTGAAAGAAGGCTCATGTAATCTGAGTCTGGATCTGTATCACATTGGGTATTAATATAGTCATGATAATTGATTCTTAAATTCTGTAATCGATGCATCAGAATTTCTTTGTAAGATGCATTTTTACAACCCTAGTCTTTAAATTAGTTCACCCAAAAAAATAAATTCTGTCATCATTTACATACCCTTACAATTTACATGTTGTTCCAAACCCATATGACTTCTGTGGAACACAAATGGAAACATTTTTAAGAATTCTTAAACTGCTCTTTTTTCCATACAATAGAATTGAATTGGGACTGAGGCTGTCAGTCTCCTTTTAAGATCAGAATGTTTGGAACAAGATGAGGGTGAGTTAATGATGACAGATTTTTCATTTTGAATCAACTATACCTTTAAACTTGCAAAAATGCAAAAATGTAAAAAGCAAAAATGGCTTGAGTTGGTAAGTTCGATTTATTTCTGTGAATCAGTTTAAACTGTCAATTTCAGTGACCACGTTTACATGCACTTAAGAAAACGGTTTATTCAAGGGTTTTTGCAGAAAGCGGCATTCTGAAACTTAATGTAAATGAGAACGCTGATTTCCTTATGCATTTAAGGGATTAAGAGAAAGCGTTTTTACACACCTAGGTTTCTCCTGGGGAACGCGGCTTAATGTGGTCATGTAAACACATAAGCGGCAATCTAACAGGTTTTTGAAGAGTGCACATGTGTGTGAACAGTCTGGATAACAAATGTCATAGGATGAAGCCCCAAAGCCTCAACACAGTGGAAAGAATTCAACATTTCTTGGACTACAGTGTGAAAAGCACATACACTATAAACTATACCCATACACAATAATGTAAAATATCGACAGTCCCTCATGTTCACTATGCGCTCAAGTACACTGGGGGAATCCCAGAGTTTTATGTAAGAGGGAAACCCCACTATTGCAGCGCAATTCCTCTGCAGGTCATGATAGAAAGTTAAGGAAACAAACACAGCAACAACTCTGGAATATCTGGAAATAAAGCGACGCAACAGAGAATAAAATAGTGAAGTCTTCCTCGGATACCATGTCTGTTATTTACACAAGCATCGCGGGGAAATTACGATGCTGTGGAGAAAGCTGTTTACTGACTGAGCTGCATGTATACGGGAGTAAAGACTACACTGCTGGTACAGTGCATGCAAATGGGAACGTTGCTTTCTTGTAATAATCTGCTTTTCGCAATAAGCTGCTTTCTGGTGTCCATGTAAACGTAGTGAGTGATTTGATTCAAAACTTGATTAAAAAAACTATTTATTTGCGTCATCACTCAAAATGTTCATAGAAGTCTCTTTGTGGCATTTATCATGGATTGAAATGTTTAACTAACATGTAGGTAAATATTGCAGTTTTCTTTTTTTACTATGTATAAAATAATAAAATAAATATAATTCTACCTTGTTCATTTAGTGAAAAACATGCCTTGATTAATCCAGAATGTTCTTGCATTGAACAGTTTGAATCTATTTGGCAACAAAAGCAGTTTAGTTGAAATGATGGTTGCACTTACTGAAAAGTAATCGGCTTTTTAAGTAATTTCATATTGAGATATACTATATATCGAATATCAGCAAATGGCTGAACATATCAAGATTTGAACTATATCACCCAGCGCTATGTCAGAATTTGCTAAACATCTGTGTCTGGTTGATGTAATTGGTTTTAGTTGATCCAGGTCTTAAGATGTGAGTGACTTGTGAAACCTCATTTCTCTTTCTCTCTTTGAACAGGAGACCTTCTGGTCATGCTGATAAGGAGGTGATGGCCGCTACCGTCCTGACCACACTTTCCACCAGTCCGCTTGTGCTCAACCCCTCCACCAGTGTCTCAGGTTAAACTCTGCTCTGACCCCTGTGTACCTCTTCAAAGCTCTGTGCTACCATACAAGCAGTCACTGCCTTTCTGACTGATAGATCTCATAGTCTTTGAGTTCACAAAAGCGTAAACAAATATGACCTTAAAGCTGAAGTGTGTCATTTCTGTGCCACTATCGTCACCAAATGGAATTTCAAAAATAATCACTGTTTATAAAATAAATACTGCCCTCGTCTTCCATTGATTGTACAAACATATAGTCCTGCTCCAAACTCACACATTGGTCAAGCCAGTGTTGCTGTGTCGGGCTTGATGGGCCGCTCAGACAAAGAGAGTAATGTTTTAATAGCTTCTCAGTGTTACACTTTTAGGTGAAATTAACCTACAAATAGCATGCTTATAGTTGACTCTGCATATTGAGCTGAGAAACGAGTAAGAATTTAAAAATCAAAAAATTATACATATCAACTTTTGAAACAGCTCAACCTTGAAATTTATTAATATTACACTGAAAAAAATGCTTTGAATTTACATAATTTAATCATGTACATCAGTTCTACATGAATCAATTAAGTTACATCAACATGTTTTTTCCTCTATATATTTTTGTTTTGTTTAGCTCATTAATTCTTTGTCAGAAAACACCATTTGTTCTCGTAATTTCAACATAAAGGAATAAAGTTATTTTTAAATGTAAACAACATTAAGCACTATTAAGTATCCCCCTTTTCTTATCTTGAATTCTTAAATTCATAAAATAACATTTAATTTCAAAATGTTTACTCTCTGCATCAAGTTCCATCCAAAGTATGCTGGGAGCTATGTTATATATACTGTAAAAAAACTAGATTATTCATAATATACATGTATAATTGTAAAGAGGAGGCGAGAAGCAGCTTTCCTGGTTCAGGTAAGGATTTATTTTTCTCTTTGTAATATTCACTAAGTTGAACTTTAATCACACACCACTTCACCAAAATAAAACTCTCATCATCACAAAACTCTTGCTTCCTGTTCGGCTCTGTGGTGCCCAGGCTCTCTCTTTCTTTTCTACTTGCGGTGTGGCTCTATTTATGCCGCTCTCCCCGTGCTTACTGGAATTAGAGACAGGTGTTAGACATAATTTAGCTCAGGTGTAAGCGCCCTTACCGCTTTCTCTCTCTCTGGAGAGATGCTTGACCACGCCTCCGCTGCCACAATAATATTCCAAATATAATCTTATTATTTGTCTTTATTACCTGTATAAATATTATGACCTTATTTTCAAAAAACATCATAACTAATCTATCAGCAAGGTCCCCTCTTTCAGGATTTCATCTGTTAATTTTCTGTGCATTTTGTCTAGAGGTTGACCGATAGTGGGTTTTGCCGATACTGATAACTAAGGTGGGAAAACAGGCTGATAGACAATTAATCAGCTGATAGTTTTTAAAATGTATAATATGAATGAAAATTTTCCACTCAATGTAAAATCGTGAACTTTAGTAAATATCACTTTCAGTGGTAATACTTTATATATTTCTCCCACTCTGGTACCTTGTTCAAAGCCTTTGTCATCTGAAATGAATGAATGTATTAATTAAAATATCACAGGTCAAATGTGTTTGTTGTTAAGCAGTAATGTAAAACACTGCCTTACAAAGCCAAATATGACAATATTTATATTTTATTGTCATATTAAATATATGAATGATGTACATGAAAGGAGAGCGAAAAAGGGATAGAAATAGTCATTTTAAAATAGCATTGTTTTATATAACAATGTGCCCACTCATGAATATCAAATTAATTTTTCAGACATATATATTTTACCATGCTCTTTTGTTTGTTTGTTTGTTTGTTTGTTTGTTTGTTTTGTACATAACTATGTCATAAAATGAGTTTGAATGGACAGAAGTTAAATTTGTCAGAACAGAGAAAAGTTTGGGAAACTTTATAGTCAAAAATCTAAAAAACATAAAACTATAAAACTGTTCCTGTTCACATGCATTCATGCAATGTAATTTGCTGGCGCTTGATCTTCTGAAGCAAGCGAATGACCGAGCAAAAGCAAAAACTCAGGCAGCATATTCATATAAGGTTGGCATTAATGATTGATTTGTAACTGATAATTAACTTAGAAATTCACTTAGAAGCAAAAACTTTTTGGAGCGCTCATGTGAAAAACCTGACTGGAACAGACTGGGCACCTTTAAACCCGAAAAAAAAAAAAAAAGAAAAATTCAACGGATCTACATAAATTCATAAGTGATTTTTTTTTTTTTTTAGTATTCAAAACAGCATATTAAGAGGAAAGGTAAGCAGTTTCCATCCTTGACTTCTACCCATTCAGACAGCTAATGATAGCGTCCTCTCCCTTTGTCGGCAATGCAACTATCCAGTGCAGCGATTAGTTGTAAATAAGTTAATTATCAAACCAACGTTTTGTTGCCTTAAATGGCTGATTTATTGTACCATTACAATAATAATAACTTGTATTGTATACATACCTTGGCTTTTCTCTGTCAATGTTTTAAACCCACTTTTGAAGCATCCGTCTCTATAAATAGCCTAGTCACCTTGCAAAACAAACTCCACACGGAGTCACTGATTGTTTTTTATTTAACCTCTAAAGGGCTTCATTAGACTGTAGAACCCTCCAGCGCCGTCCACGTAAAAACAAAACCAAAAATAACTATCGGTAACTATCTGTTTATTTTTTCCGATAGTTAAAAAAATGTAACTATCGGCCCAGATAAATCAGTAAATCCGATATATCGGTCGTCCTCTAATTTTGTCAACTTTAAACTGGAAAGCATTGACTTATTAAAGGGAAACCACCACTCTTAAAGGAATAGTTGTCATCACATACCTTCATGTTTTTGCAAACTCATATGGCTTTCTTTCATCTGTTCAACTCAAAAGATGTTAGGCAAAATGTTTTAGTTACCATTCACTTTCATTATATGGGGAAAAAATAAAAAAAAGGATTAAAAAGGGACTAACATTCAGCCTAACATCTCCTGTTGTGTCCCACAGGAGAGAGATATTCCTAAGGGCTTGGAACAACATGACTGGTTTCATCAAACTTGTGACCCATTTTAGTCAAGGTTTCTTTCACCAAAATACATATAGTTGTAATTTAGTTACACATGACCATTTCACACCTTCTCTCTCACGCTTATAATGTTTTGCAGCTGCACATTTAAGACTTCAGTATGTACAGAAACTGCCTAACTGCTGCATATCAGCATAATTCACACTGTTGTTCATCAGGGTAGGCCAAGTTGCTAAATACTGAATAGCCATTGGTATACAGTATAGGCATAGGCAGTCATATATGGACATAACCATGAATTCGATAACTTTATTGCAGCATAGTTTCAGTAAAAGGGGATTTGCATTGTGAACACTAGCATATGTCTACATAGTACATCAAACTCATTTATTTCGAAAGAACAAGAACATCCCTGTTTTCCATTATACTGTATGTCCTTTTCAACATGATAACAAGAAACACAGGCCTATTTGAATGGGTTTGTAAAGTGGTATGGCCTGTCCTACCTTCAGCTCGGGGTTTAAAAACCAACAAAAGACGTTGTGCAGCAATAAAAATTTAGTCAGCTTTAAATGTGCGCTTTTCACTGGTACATTTTGCTTCAAATCAGCTTTAGCAAAAAGCATGCCTGAATGAGCGAGTGAGCAAGCCAAAGGCAAATGTCAAGGAAAAAAATATGTTAGTCTTTTTATTTTAAGTCCATCCTGAGTGCTTGGCCTTTCTCATTGATGATGAAAAGACTTTGAATCAAACACAGATTTTGTCTTTAAAAGTGAAATGTGTCATTTCCATGCTTCTAGTGGGACCAAACAGAGTTGCTAAAGTAATGACTTTTCAAACAGGTTTCCCGAACACTTCCCTAACACTTCTTTATCGTTGCAAAAATTACACTTCACCTTTTAAGAAGTGTAACCAAAGATAGTTATTTTTAAGGAAATGTGAATTATAATGTTTACAGGAAAGCAGTGGTGAATGCAGTCTCTTATTGCGTCTGTTCTGACCTTTTCAATGATCTTAAGAAGAACCGGACGGAAAATGAGATTATTGTTCAGCTCTGTCACACTGGTGTCCCAGTCCACAGTCCCTCACATTTATATCTTGGAAGGAACAGGCTATTTTAATGGATCCCCTGAACCCTATCCATGAGGAATTTCCCTTCTTGCTCATTCCTTATTGAGCAATTCAACAGATGGTCTCTAACTGACCTTCTCTACACTAAAAAAGGTTGCAGGTTGTTCACTTAATTAAATTTAACTAAAGCAACACAATTCTAGAACATTTTGTCTTAACTTAAATTCATTATGTTAAATTCAATTCAATTTGTAAAATTAAAGTTTACTTAATCCATTTGAGTATGGTCTACATGAATATTATTTTGTAGCATTGATGAAACTGGCCAGGGGATTTCCATTTCCCAGCATGCTTTGCAGGGGACCGGATGGTGTGAACAAATGTTGACACTAAGTGTTATTTTATGCATTTTTGAGCAAGAAAAGAATAGGATGAGTTTTGTTCATGTTTACTGTTTTATAGTTTTTTAAAAGTAGTGTTTGTTTGGCTGGAGTTTGAGGGTTACCATTGTGGTGAAGACTGTTGCTCGTGCTTTGGTTTAGGATGGACTTGCACTTTCAAGAGATGTTTGATTTGAATGTTGCTTAGCTTTTTAAGCAGTTGCTATCAAACAGACAGTCCTACAGTTGCTAACCTGACATATACAAATGATTAAAAAAAAATACATTAATTTGGACCAACATAAGACAATCAATTAAATAAACCTTAGTAAATTTATAAAATTAAGTTGGACCAACATAAAAACATTGTTAGATTAATCTAATAAAGTTTAGTTAAACCAGCTATATTGCATTTATTTAACCTAATCCAACTAAATTATGTTGGTTTAATGAAACTGAATTAATTAAAAGTAACTTAATTAAATCGCTTGTAAAAACTTTCTTAAATAAAATTTAGTAAAGGTAATGAATTGGTTTTTTGAGTGTCATTTTATGCCACTGATCTGATTATATTGTATCCTTTTGGTTGGCCAACTTTCGAAATTAATTTTTGTGGTAATCAACATTATGCCACAAATGTTGACGATTAAGCTTAACTTGTATTGAACCCGGAATATTCCTTTAAACAAAACTTTTAGTATTTTTTAAAGGTTTTATGCCACTAAATTTGCAAACTTTGACAAAAACAGTGATTAGTTCTTCCTTGAAGTGTTCATTGTATCAACCTGGTACCTTTTAACACAACTTTGTATTCAGTTAGACTGATTAAAAAAACATTTGTTTGCCCGTCAGTCAGATTGGAAATGGTGATTTAAACCAGCATTTGGTGCAGCCTGTGTTGTTTTATGCTGAGACTAGTAGCTCGGAGGTTAAGGATCTGGGCTGTTAGCTAAAAAAGCTGCAGGTTCAGTCTCATTAAGAAAATATAAGGCTACTTAGGTGACAATTCTTTGCAATTACTACTGCGCCCTTGAGCCGCACAATTAACCTCTAAACCATGTTACTCCAGGGGTCTGTTCCTGTAATTAGTGTACTGTAAATTGCTTTAAATGAAAATCATCTGCTGAATGGCAAGTGCACACATGCTGAAAGAACCCAGACCCTAATCCTAAGAGGTCAAGGGTCATGGAATGGGGGTGGTCGGCCTGTTTGGGGTCAGACGGTGTTAGAAAATCATGTACTGTTGCTCAAGGATGTGTGACATGTCTTTTTTTTTTCTTTTTTTTTTTTTCCCCAATTTGGAAAGGCCAATTCCCAATGGACTCTTAAGTCCTCGTGGTGGTGTAGTGACTCGCCTCAATCCGGGTGGTGGAGGACGAATCTCAGTTGCCTCCATGTCTGAGACCGTCAACACGTGCATTGTTGAGCGTGTTACCGCGGAGACTGTGGAGGCTTCACGCCATTCTCCGTGGCATCCATGCACAACTCACCACGCACCCCACCGAGAGCGAACCACATTATAGTGACCATGAGGAGGTTACCCCATGTTACTCTACCCTCCCTAGCAACTGGGCCAATTTGATTGCTTAGGAGACCTTTCTGGAGTCAGTCAGCACACCCTGGATTGGAAGTCGCAACTCCAGGGGTGGTAGTCAGTGTCTTTACTCACTGAGCTACCCAGGTCCCCGTGACATGTCTAAGCTGAGAGATTTAGCTGTTTAAGTTTGTGTTTGGAGGCATATATTGCCTAATGTCAGCTGGACAGTGTAGCTTATCCTGTTGTTTAACTCAGCTTTATGTAGGTTTATTTTGTATCTTTAGCCTGTGTTTACACAGCCTTTATGTTTTTATACGTTTCTAATTATTTTTCTTAGCATGATTCTAAGAATTACAGTCATGACTGCCAATATGGTATTAAATGTGTTGCTATTTCTGGGATACTAAAGTATGATTTTTAGTAGTATGAGACATTCAGTACAGTTGCATTTTATTTGAGTAAATTGGAACAACAAAATGTGTGAATTTTAACTTTTTATTTGTGCTACATTTGAATGTCATATAAAACATTTTACTGAAGCAGTTACCTACATGAATAACTGGTACATTCAGTATTAACTTGCTTTAACTCAATATTTTTTGACAGCAAAACAAAATCTGTATCTACTTTAATAACCTGCAGATGAGTCAAACTAAATGAGGTATTGGGTGTTGCAATTTATAATGTATTCAACCCTTTGAAGCTTTTTTTATTTGTATTTTTTTAAAGATTTCTTGTTTCAGTGGCATACCCATAATTAAAGGCTTATAAGTCGACAAAGAAAGGGGGTTTGGTATCATTTAAAAAATAATAATAATAATAATAATAATTTATGATATATTTTAAGAAACTGCTGGGGGGAAAAAAAACTTGTGGCAAAAATTGTCTTTTTTAAAATATTTTTTTCTGATTTGATATTATATATCTCAGGTAGCTCCAAAAAAGGTAGCTGCTTTTGTTTTGTTCCCAATCATGTCACCTGTAACTGAGTACAATTATTTGCTGATACAGCAAAGCAATCAAAAATTTATCCTAGTGTCCAAAAGCCTCTCCAAACAAATAAATTCCAGAACAAATTGCACATGCAAACACAACAATGACTAAAGGTTTGCATAGCATGCAGACATGATTTTAATAATGAGATTTCACAGAATGAGTTTAATTCTGTGCCATTTGAGCCATCATTGTGTACTTGTCAATGATGGCTCAAATGGCGTGTACTTGGCGCCATCTCCTGGTGGCCATATGTAATTAGAGTGATTGATCACCCGACTCTCTGCCCAAATATGGAGGACTATCACCACTGGTTGGAGCAATATGAACCCAATCAGATTGGTTTAGTTTTCCATGATGCTACAGCATTTCCGATGACATCGTCAGATCCAGGAAAGCTAACATGTTTGTAGCCAGATGGCAAAAACTAAATAGCCAGATGCTGTGTGCACCTTGTGCTTCGTGTGGGTTTTCTGATGATTTATGCATCTGATTGCTTTGTGTGTGGGCTCATTTGCGTGTGGGCTCAAAGATAATCATCTCCTCTAAGTAATGGTATGTGCTATTTTATGTTCTGTTTATTTTCATGAAGTTATAAGCGAAAATGCTGCATATGAGCAAAACCTGTTCACATGAAACATGTATGTCAAAGACATATACTTAGCTATTACTCCCTATATTTTTTCTGTGAGTAAAACAAATATTCTACTCTTTGAGAGCTTTCCAACAACATATGACACATGGCTATTTGATGAGTTTCATGTTATAGTTTACAACAATGTACAGTGCAACATTTTTAATAAATTATCAAAATGAAACACTTCTGATTTGTCTACAAATTTCAAAGCACTTGTTCAGTTTTGGTCATATTGCCTACATGCACTGTAAAGTAGAGCCTCTGCGCTTTAAAATGATACCTATTTTGTGTTGGTCAAGACTGTAGTTATTAATATTTGGATTATTTTTTTTCTCATTTGAGCTTAAAGGGTTAAATAAATAAATATATAAAGGTAAAATGGAACAAAGTGGGTTCAGAAACGTTTGGCAGTGAGAAATGAATGAAATAACACAGTGGGCTTACAGGTTAGAATGCTGCTGTTATATTTTAACTTAAAACAATTATTATTATAAAAAAAAAAACCAACAATGTGCATCAACACTATTCACACCAAGTCGGAGTTCGGCATTCCCCAACACAAAGGATACCTTTGGATATTCTTTGTCATGTAAACTTTAACAACAAAAATCGAGCTAGCCTTTACCTAACAAAACAATCATGGCATTTTAATATTGTAGACTCGGGTGGAGTTCATAAAGATGCATTGTTTCATTTTAAAATCATGTTACATATGTTCTTCATGCCGAAAATTCCAACTTGGTATGTAAAGGCTTTGTTGATATTTTTTGCACTTCTAATTATAGGTGATGTAATTTTTTTTTTTTTAAAGTTAAGCACTCCTATCCTGGCTTAATATGCAACGACAACTGTAAGTAAGTCATTCATAGGTTGTTTTCTCTGAAAAAAAAAAAAAGGTAAACAATGTAACTCTTTTGGGCTAACGAAACATCGCTCTGTTCGTTTAACCTGATACAGCAACATTGACCTGACCAGTGGCAGATGTTGGGAGTCTTCGAGAAAACTGTTTGAGTGGCACAGAAATTACACACTTCAGCTTTAAAGGTGTACTCAGTAATTTTTTATGCATGTCATCTTGGACTTACATGGCAATGCATGAATGCAACATCATTAAAATGCAAATGTTTTCAGTTACTGAAGCCATTGTAGAAATTCACTATTCAAAGTCAGCCATGATTAATTTATTTCATGAAACTGTCCAGTAACAGGACGTTTACTGAGATTAAGCGAGTAGTATTCAGCTGGTCGTGTGATTCTAACATGGCAGCCCCCATGAGTGGACCCTCTCCATGTAGAATAAAACAGCTTAGTATAAGGTTACTCATATGACTGGAGTCTTCATCTCATGTGAGTGCTCATGATTTCCTAAATTTTTCCCACAAAATTACTATTAATTTCTTTAGAAGTAAAGATTTTTAAATGAGGAAAAAAATTACTGGGTGCACCTTAAAGACCTACAGTGTGCATGCACTGTAATTAATAGCCTCAGTAATAGTACTATAGTTAATGGCTATTTGTCAAAGGTCTTCTCCTATCTTAAATCCTGTTCTCTGTGTTCAGGTGCAGAGCTGACTAGTAAGGGCTGGAAGGAGAGCCTGTCGACCAGCTACAGCAGCTCCACCAGTGGGAACTGGAGCTGGGACACCAGTGACCAATCAGTGCCCTCCACACCATCCCCGCCCCTCTCCAATGAGGCTGGTAAGAGTTTCCTGCTTTGCTCCCAGAGTGATGACAACATTGAGGAAACCGAGACTACACACTTCCTGTTTGAGGACCCCATCCCTCGAAAACGAAAGGTAGGGGACAAAACATAAAGTGGATTTCATTGAGTTACTGCACCTTGTTAACCAAGTTTGACTCTAAGGATTGGATCTCTGTTACTCTTGCTCATACTTGGGGCTAGAGGTGTTTCAAAACTGTTGTCACCCACTGAATAAAAAAGGCCACAAATCACACAAACTTAGATTGAAGTAGGGACCTGAGCCATTTCTATAAGCCAGAATATCATAGAGATGAGGATGGGCACTTTTGGGCTAGTAACCAAACATACAACCATAATAACACCCTAGCAGCAATCTAAAACATCCTAGCATCCTCATTGCAATGCACTAAAAAACTCGTAACACCTTAGCAACTGTAAAGCAGTGCACTAAAAAAAACTCATAACACCTTAGCAACTGCATTGCAACACTTGAAAATATATAGAGATCTGGCAAACCCCTGTGGAAAACTTGCAGCATATTTGCCACTCACTTCTTTGCTGCAAACTCTTCATTGTTGCCATAGGTTTGCCAAAGAAGTGTTTGCCAGTAGCTGCAAATTGTCCATAATGAAGAGTTTTCCGCAAAGCTCATTTTGCGGCAAGTAGTCGTGTGGAACAGGATTTTGGACCAATGAGAGTTCACATTGGGTGGGGCAACCAAGAGTGAAAGTGTAGAAGTGTTAAACTCCATCGCTTGTCTAGTCTGCCTGGTTATATATCCTTCATTCAAAGCAGACAACATACACAATAAATGTATAAGCAAACCGCTCCCAATACTGGCACAGTGTGAACTCTTATAAAACATGTGAACAGTCCCAGCAGCTACTGAGAGGCCACATGTTGAGTCTTTTCCTTTAATGAGTCAGTGACTGTGAACATGCTCATTCAGTTATTTAAGAGCTCCATTAAACACACCAGCTTGGCACTGGCACAATGAGTCTTGTCACCCTCTTGCCTCTGAAGGTGATAGAATGTTTTCTTTCTCTCTTTTCTTGTCTCCTCTGCTTTTCTTGTCTGTTTTTTGATAAGCATGGAATCACTCCAGATCGTGAATGTGGTTTCAATATCAGAAAGCCATTAGCCCTTCTGCCCAATCACCTTGTTTTGGGAGAGGCCGATGGCATGTGCGTGCGTGCGTGTGTGTGCATGTGCGTAGGTGGATGGAGATTGGGGGATTTCCATTACAGATCTGTTACAAAGTGCTTCACACACAGTAACACAATTTTTTCACACAACTTTCAAGTGTAACGTACTATATGCGTGATACTTGTCATAAGATCTTATCATGAGATGCTGCCTTTTTAAAAAAAAAAAAAAAAAAAAAAGGAAAAAGTTAAGTGTTTACTCAGACAATATTTTTTTTTTAAACGGAATGTTTCTCAGTGCATTGATTTTGCAATTCCAGATACCGAACAGAGAAATAATATGGCAAATACATGACAGACATAAACCTCATTCACACTGGGCTCTGATCTCGGCTCGAAAATGTTATCCCGGGATCAGACCCAAGTAACATTGCCGGGATCAATCCCGGGACATATCTGTGTGAACAAAAGCAGAGCCGATATCATTAAGGGTGTGTCGTAGTGATGACGTATTTATCATGTGAAGGAGAAAGTTTGTCTGCAGAATAGAGATTCAACTATTTTACGGTGTACCGCGGTTTAAAAAACTTCATCTGTCATAAACCGTTGCTATTTTTTAAATTCACGGCATTGTGTGTGTTTTTTTTTTTTTAAACATACAATAAAGAAATTCAGTTAAATAATAATTTTTAAAAAAGCAATCGGCTAAATTTACAGCTTCACCAACCTGACGTGATCAAATACATTTATTTTTCATTCGGAGCACACCGAATGTCGGAACTTTATTTACCCTCATATATATGCTGCAGTTGAAATCCGCGATGTAGGAATACTTTGGGTATTTAAAAATAATAATTATTGTTACCCAGTTTGCAAATTGTGACAAAAAAAGTGCCGTCTAATGCAGGAAACACTCTAAACCTGAAGTAGGGGAGAGCTGTGGCTTTGTGTATTCATTGTTAGGTGTCAAAATGACTGCTATATTATACATGACTTTTATTGACATAATATTTTAGTTTATCTTCTATTTATTTTAATCAGATCAGATACAGTTGTTGGAGGGGGATTTTACGCTGTATTGTCATGTTACAATGTATAGGTGGGGCACGTTGTAACATTTCACTTTCCTTTTATCCAGGTAGATGGTGAAAAAAGTACAAGCTGTATTCATAAAACAAGACCACATATTCGTACCAGACATGTGGAAAATTAATGTGAAAAAAGAAAAATACTTTGAACCCAAAGTGCATTTACACAAACCAGAAAGTGTTAGTTTGTGCCCTGCTCTCCCCAACAACCTGTTTTGTTTTTTTTGGCGAAGGTGAATGTGGGTTAAGTGAAAATACGGTGGGTAGGCTAAAGACCCCCTTACATAAGAAACACAACCAGATACACTTTTACCAGTTTTATAATGACTCAATATAGCTTTTTAGGTGACTAGTTTGCCACAGCGCTTGCAACCTTACAACAGGCCAGCTGTTTGTTCATACATTTATTTTCTTAACCTTATAAAGGTCAAGAACATAATGATACAGAAAATCAATTTATTGCTGTTTTCCAACACATTAGGTTCCAAATAATACATTTCTGTTTTTCTCCAAATATAGCTTTTATTTTCAATTTTGTAGAAATCATGATCGAAAATATGACATTTGACTCAATGCTTCTCAATGCCTAATCGCAGCGCAATACATACAATGTGTATAATACTAATACATTTTATTTGTAAAGTGTAAAAAGTGCTTAAGGCATACAGAAAAAAAGGGCAGTGCCAGTCAAAAAAATATATATATTAATAATATTGCAATGCACCTTAATACCTGAATTTATGTTTGTTTGTTTGTTTTTTTGACAGTTAGCACTTTCACTTTCAATCTTTATTGTCCTTGGGAGACATTTCAGTTGGTAGACAGCAGCCAATAACACAAAAACAATTAACATCAAACAAAACAAAAATGATCTTATGTGCCAGAATATAATCAATAAAATTGTCTTTCATGCAAAGCTCCCTACCAGGGAGCTACTCGCCATCCACGCAGATGATTAAATTAATCGTCAGTTTAGTTTTACCAGACGCAATTTATTTGTTTAAGAGGATGAAAGAGCGGGCTTCTTGAGAGAAAAGACATGGTTATCAGTAAACTTAAGATGCTGTACATTAGATGTCACATCGTGATGTCACTTTGGTCTTTATACGATTATACGTTGTGAATGTGAGCACAGATTACGGGAAGGCTCTTGCAGTGTGAATGAACAAATTTTGCAGTCCCAAAACAGTTCCCGGAACGACTTTTCCTGGGATTAATGCTGGGATCTCTGTGTGAAAGGGGCTATAGTGATATTAGACTTTAAAGGGAAAGTTCACCCCAAAAATGAAAATTCTGACATCATTTACTCACCCTCATGTTGTTCCAAACCTGTATGCTGTTATTTTTTCAGAAGGATACATTTTTGTACAGTATTTATATAGCTCCTGCCATACAACAGAATAGTGACACCAAAAGGACAAAAACATTGTAAAAGTAGTCCATGTCTACTTGTGTTCTATATACCAAGTATTCATATGATAGCTTTGTGTGCAGAACACACCAAAATGTAAGTTTTTAAGTCACTTTCATCCTCAAATGTGAATTTTGAAGCTGCCGTGTTTTAAAAAAAAAAGTATGTAATTCAATACTGCTTCATAATTCACGTTTGAGGTATGACTGTGTAATTTATTTTGTAGAACAAAACGTTGACGTATCGTCAGGTAACGTTCACCACAGACCTTATTTTACACATAAGTTAAAAAAAAAAAAAAAACATTATAAAAACCCATAGGAAAATCTCGAAGGAACCCATGGTGAATTCTCTTTTGGGTTTTTGGACTACAAGCTGAACAGCTCTATTAGGCGAAAAAGCAGATAGTCCCACCCCAAACTCGCATTATTGGCTGAGCCAGAAGTTTACTTGAGATGGATTGCAGAAACAAACAGAGGAATGTTTTAATAGTGCCAGAGAGCCACAGTGTTTACACTGTTTGGGAAGTCAACTTGTGAATGGCTTACCGTACTTACAGTTGTCTGCATATTAAACTGGTATAGGTATTTTAACATTGAATAAATACACACATCACCTTTTAAAGAGCACCTATTATGGTTTTTCAAATATTACCTTTCATGTAGTGTGTTATATAGCTGTTTGTGAATGTAAAAAAGTCTGCAAAGTTTCAAAAATCAAAGTGCACGAAATATGGAGTTATTGACACCCAAAAGAAAGAACCGATTCTGAACACCTGAAACGAGTCGTTAGTAATTCCAGACTTACTTCCTGTACTAACCTACATAATTTGGTCACAAAAAACCCACCTCTGGTCTTCATTGGCTGCTCGTGAACAGCTTTGACCCGGCCTCAAACGCTACACTAAGCGGTAGACCAATCACAACAGACTGGGAAATCTGACCAATCAGAGCAGAGTAGGCTCTCTGAAAGGAGGAGTTTAGAATGAATCCTTTAGAATGGATCATTGAACGAGTCGTTTTTGACTCTGGGGGAAAAAAGGTAATGCTGCAATTTAAATTATGTGCAAATTGAAGTGTTTTTTGACCTTGGATGCATGTAAATCTATTGTATGAGACCTTTAAAACAAAATTAGGCACGTTTGAAAACCATAATAGGTGCTCTTTAAATCAGGGATTGCCACATGCAACAAGAATTATGCATTTATTTTGAATGGATAACTTTGCGTCTTTTGACTTTGAAGCCTGTTTTAGAAAATGATAGACTACATTTCCTTCAATAATGGATCCTGAGGTTAGTTATGTCCCAACAGCACTAAAATTAAATAATTTTTGGCTTATTGTTGGCTAATATGTTTTTTTTTTTTTTTACATCACCAGAGCCACAGTGTGTTTCTCCTCTGTGTGTATGATGAAATATCTGCTTTGTAAGTCAGACGGATGTGTCCCATACTGCTAGTGCTTGTCTTTAACAACAGCGCTTGCTACCCCTTATATTATTTCAGCTCACCAGAGGCCGTCACTGCATGCCTAAATGTCCTACTTTAGCCAATAAAAACCACTTTGAATAGAAGAGAGAGAAAAAAATAGTTATTTGAACTGATCCAAGCCAAATGTTGAGAAGGCTGACTTTTCATTCATAAAGGCAGATGGAAATTAAGAATTGTTCACACATCTTTGGTTTTCTGTCTATGAAGGGGTACTGATGGTGCTGTGGGGGTACTTACAGCAAAAAAGGTTGGGAAACACTGGATTAAGAAAGGAAAAATGGCAATGTCCAATCAAGTCAAAGTAGTGAAAAGATTTAAAATTCTTCCCTGTATTTACTTGATTGCATTATTGTGATAAAAGAAAAATAACTAACATAATTTCAGTCTTTAAAAGTTTCATATTTTATCCAATATATTAAAGGGATAGTTCATCCAAAAATTATAGGACCCACTTTATATTAGTTGGTCTTAACTACTATGTACTTAACCATTTGATACAATGTAGTTATTATGTACATACATGTTGTTGCATTGTAATTACATTTAAAGTACTTGCATTTAATTACATTTGTAGTTACACTGTTAAATTTACCCCTAACCCTTACCCCAAAACCTAACTCTAACCCCTAACCCTAACCCTGCCCTTACTCCTAAACCTACCCGTACCTCAACCTCAGTAGCAGCAAATGTGGGAATTTTGCAGAACAACATGTAGTTACATAGTAAATGCATAGTCTTGTCTTGTATTTAATGTTAGTACATAGTAGTTAAGGCCACCTAATATGAAGTGTGACCAAATTATATTTCATTCATTATTTACTCAGTCTTGTGTTTTTCTAAACCAATATGACTTTCTTTCTTTTTCGGTAAACAAATGGAGAAATTTTGAAAAAAAGTTTTGCTCACTGTTGTCATACAATGGCAGTGGATGGTAACCACCTCTTCAAACTTCAAAAGGAAGCAAAAGTACAATTAATAAGTCTAATAAATTATTGTATGCAACTCATGTCTTGTTCTGAAGGCATACGATAAGGTTTGATGAGAAACAAACTGAAATCTTATTGATTATTTAGTGAAAATCTTGACTGATTGTTGCTCTCCTGTGGGCGTTCATGAGACTGCACAAGAGCAGCATTTATGCTGCCCCCGCTCTCGAGATGGGGCGTTCAAACAAAAACTCACTTGTGTTGTACAATCGGACCACCACAAAGATATTAACAACAAAAAACAACTCAGCTGCACACAAACCAGAGAACAGAACTTATCAAACATACCTGAAGAGTTTGAAGTCAAAGAGGAGATGCATTTCTATGTCCAGCCTTATTTTTTTGTACCAGAGTGCTCAGAAATCAAACAGAGATATAGAGGAGGCTGAAGGCAGCTACACTTACACCATGTCCTAACCGGACAGCAAATGACACACAATAAAAGTTATCTTTTCTATGTTAATCAAAGTTTTTGTCCTAACCAGCCACAATGAGCAATGGGACATTCTGGGTTTCTATTTTCGGCATGGCACCATGCAGCCCCATCCACTGTGAGCTGGAACTGGTCAAAAAACGTTGTCATAACAGTATATTGAAGCCAGCATCTCACTATCCGGTTAAAAACGAATTGATTTTGGCCAAGGGTGTTACACCTACCGACTGTTTCGCTGAGGTTTTGCTCTCTTCAGTTTTGTCACACATACACCAGTTCAGAATGGAGAAGACCTCTACCTTTCTCTCCGTTTCTTCCACTTCACTTTTGGTAAGCGAAACATCCAAAACCGCCAAAACACTGCGGTCTCATGTACTCTCTGTCTTACTTTGGCTTCTTTGTGTATATGCAGCTCTTCAGTCTCTCTCAGTTAGATTTTTTAGTTGATACTCTAGTTTATAGAGATAAGGCTGGTCAAAGAAATGCTCTTGTGCACTCTCATGGATGCACACAGGAGAGCAACGGTCAGTCAAGATTTTCATAAATAATCAATTAGATTTCAGTTTATTTCACACCAAACCTTATCGTATGCCTTCAGAATGTGAAATTATTTATTTGTCTTCTGAATTATACTTTGGTGTCCTTTTTAAACTTGAAGAGGTGGTCACCTTCCACTGCCATTGTATGACATCACTGAGCACAATTTTTTAAATTTGTCATATTGGTTTAAAAACAAAATGGGATGAGTAAATAATAAATTAATGTTCCTACCACCCCTGGAGTCGCAAGTTCGAATCCACCCGGATTGAGTCACTATGCCACCACGAGGACTTGGAGCGCATTGGGAATTGGGCATTCCAAATTGGGGAGAAAAAGGTGAGATTCTTTTTTTTTTGTTCTTCAAAATAAAATAAAAAAACTATCAGGTGAACTATCCCTATTTAAAACATACTGTATGATGGGGGCATGAAAATGTACTGCATAACAGAAATGATCTAGGAAATGTTTTGCAGGTTTTTGTAATCTGTGGAAATGTCTGGTAAGGGTTAATATCCTCGGCCTTGTAAACCGCCACAAGTATTTGCTTGTTTTGTATGTGTGTGCATGTGTGTAGACACACACCCACTCATTCTCTCTAATGACAGCAATGAACAGGTCCAGGCCTGTTTTAGTCTCAGAGTTAATGTGTTTTTTTTCTCACAGATTAAATTCATGGTGAGTTTATTAGAAATAATGATAATAAATTGCTTTCTGCCCATGTCAAAAGTACCCCCTCAGGTCTCTATGATATTCTAGTCCCTAGATATGGCCTGAGCTTGTCCTTCAACGCAAGTCTATCTGATTGTTTTTCTTTTTTTTTTTCTTTTGGTGCATGTTTTATTGTCCACCTGTCTAAACTGGTCTGATCATTTAGAAAAGTAATAGCCAGCCTGAACTCATGACAATAATGTGACTGTGGTGACATGTCTGCAAAATTAAGTGGTTCCTTAAATGTATCATAGCAGTTAAATGGTGACATCTCCACAGAGTGGTGCTAAAAACAAATAAAACAGATAATGCATTCATTGTCGGTTAATGCTCTATCGAGTTAAAAATCAACCCTACCGTAAACCTAAACCTTACTGATACTGTTGTAAAAAGCAAATATTAGATGAAAAATGTTATTTTTTTTTTTTTTGTCTTACAAAGCACTACTAAGTTCTATATAACTAATTTCAAACACACTGTTGCCAACTTTCATCTATAACTAAACAATGTGTTAAGAGAACAAAAACACTGTGAGACAATGATTCATTGCTTTGATCACCTGTAGAAGTGAAGAAGCTTTGCAAGTGTGATAAACACATACATTTTAGAGAAAAAAAGGAAAGAAAAGAAAAGTGTCAGAACAGCATGAATACAGTGCAGGAGGTGTGAATTTCCCACACTGTAGACATATGCTCTCACCTGGCAGCTTCATTTTCTTTTTGAAGTGCTCTAATAGTTGTTTCATTGCAGCATTGAAAAGCTTTGGTGCTTTTGGGCCAGTCGTGGGCTGTAGGGAATTTCTGCTGCATATACACATGAGGCTTTTGCTTAAATTAAACCTCTGCAATCAAGCCTTGTCTGCAAATAGTGCAGATCTCTTTACACCATAATGTTACTCTTTATACGATACTCTGTTTGATCTCTCACTTCCCTGGTCTTTACTACCATTGGCTTGTTTTATTTTTCTGCAAAATGTCTTAGAGTGGGTTTTTTTTGTTGTTGTTGTGGATTTTCTCCCCTTTTCTCTTCAATTTGACATGCCCAATTCCCAGTGCGCTCTAAGTCCTCATGGTGGCATAGTGACTCGCCTCAATCTGGGTGACGGAGGACGAATCTCAGTTGCCTCCGTGTCTGAGACAGTAAATCCGCGCATCTTATCATGTGGCTTGTTGAACGCATTACCGCGGAGACCTAGCACGTGTGGAGGCTCACGCTATTCTCCGCGGCATCCACGCACAGCTCCCAACGCTCCCCATCGAGAGCAAAAACCACATTATGGTGACCACAAGGAGGTTAACCCAACGTGACTCTACCCACCCTAGCAACCAGGCCAATTGGTTGCTTAGGAAGCCTGACTGGAGTCACTCAGCACGCCCTGGATTCGAACTTAACAACTCCAGGTGTGGTAGTCAGCGTCTTTACTTGCTGAGCTACCCAGGCCCCCCAGCTTAAATAAATTGTTTAATTTTTAATTTCAGACTTGGGTGTGCTATTTATTGTTATATATATTTTTTACATTTATTTATTTATATATTCATTTTTGTTTTTATACATGTTTCTTTTAAAAAAAATATATACGATTCAAGTTTGAAAAATCTTTGCCATTTGAAAATGTTTGCTGTTCAGATTCTGACAGTGAGCGCATTTACATGCACACTTCTACACCGATTATGGTTAATAAGCTGCAACATGTGTGGTCTTAAATTCCTTAATATGGCTGGGCGATGTGACGATATGACGATAAATATCATGGCGACGATATAAATAGTCAGTCGATAGAGATTTTGATTTATCATGTATATCGCAATATGTAAATATCCATGTGTGGGGCGTGTGTGTATCTATCAGTGGGCAGGGCTTCACGTAATACTGAGAGAATTGAAGAGACATGGACAGGGTTTTTACGGCATTAAAAATGTCAAAATTTCAAATTCAGTGACATTCATCTTGCAATCAGCACTTCATAAGCGCTAAATATGCTTCTCATCACACACACACATCTGTTTTTTCATTTAAATGATGTGCGCTATCTCTGAAGCACGCAAATGCGCGAGTCCAGCAGGCTTCCCAATATGTGTGCTCTAGAGACAGGATTGCGCAGAGTGGGATCACTCGTGCTACTCAGTCCAGCTTCCCTCAATATTGCGACACAGACCACAAAACTTATGTGACCCATTTGAATTATACTGTTTTTTTTTTTTTTTTTTTTTTTAAACCTTAAAGTGTTATATTGTAAATGTCAAACTAACTAATTAAAAGTATTTAATTCATTGAAGGAATTCTCTAAAAATAGACATTACAATATGATTATTTATTATAAACCAATTTTTATTTCTTCCAGAAAAAAATTACTATATCGCGATATATATTGTTATTGTGATATAAGATTTTGTTCATATTGCCCACCCCTATTCCCTAAATTGTTTATTATCGTACCCCAATGAAGGAAAACTTTTTAAGGAAAAGTCGATCAACCCAGGTATATTTTTGCCCATTACCCTGATTTTGTTTTGCATGTAAACACCTTTACTGCCATTCTTACTGGCTTATCCAATGTGTGCAATTGTTGTGCGCATGCCCGTTCATGTTTTGGCGTCAAAAGCAGAGAATAATCAGGTTATTTCAAATCTCATGTAAACTCAGTATTCTTGCATTGTCAGTTTTTTTTAATAAGTCGGTTTTTGCTGTGCGTGTAAATGCGCTCAATGTTTTCGTCTTTGTACTATTTGCATACTGAATTTTGATTGGACTTCTTTCTTGCATCACATCTATTTAACCAATTGAAACCACACTGGAAAGAAAGATTGTTTATGCATTATGTGTTGATTCTCATACATATCCAGCAGAAAACAAGTTCCATGCTGTGTGTCAGGGCAATGGCAAAGATGCTCTGAAGCAGCATTAACGCAGCTCAAAGCCAAAAGTCTAAACTTATCTTAGACTTTCACACCAATTTTTGCTGCCTGCAACCAGTGGTATTTCCTTCAGATCTGATTATGTTTGTTTGTTCCAGAACTCTATAAAGGTGATGTTTAAGTGTCTGTGGAAGAACTGCGAAAAAGTCCTCAGCACCTCCTCAGGGATCCAGCGGCACATCCGCACCGTCCACCTGGGGTAAGTGTCAATCACACCAACACCAGAGACAGGTGGACACGTTTGTCCTCCAGACAAAAAAAATACAAGAGACAGGTGGGCAAGTGTGCCATCAAATTTGTCATCTAGCTGGCAGTTCAAAAGCAGGAAAACACCGTAAAATTATTCAGATGGACACAAAGGATCTTTTGTTTTTAAAACAGCAACAACAACATTAAAAAGTTAAAGGGATATTCCTAGTTAAATACAGTGGAAATCTAGGAAGCCACCATAAAGTTAAAGGAATAATTCATCCAAAAATGGAAATTCTCATCATTTACTCACCCTCATACCATCCCAGATGTGTGACTTTCTTTCATCTGCTGAACACAAATTAAGGTTTTGAGAAGAATTTTTCAGCTCTGTAGGTCCATACAATGCAAATGAATGGGTGCCAAAATGGGTGCCACACCTATCAAATCACTTCTGAAGACATTGATTTAACCACTTGAGTCGTACGGATTACTTTTATGCTGGCCTATGATTTTTGGAGCTTCTACATTTTGGCACCCATTCACTTGCATTGTATGGACCAAAAGAGCTGAGAAATTCTTCTAAAAATCTTTATTTGTGTTCTGCTGAAGAAAGAAAGTCATACACATGTGGGAAGGCATAAGAGTGAGTAAATGATAAGAGAAGTTTCATTTTTAGGTGAACTATTCCTTTTAGGTTGTTTGTTATATGAAACTGAGGTATGAGTGGAAATAAGTTTGTGTGGTAATTGACAGCTTAACTTTTATGCAACCTTCTTTAAAGTTGAACTGATTTTGGAGTGGAGAAGATTTTGATTCATTTGAAGGGTGCAATTTATCATTGCCAGCCTCTAAAGATGGGACAGCTCTAGTGTCCTCTTCCCTTACTCAGAACCATAACAGGAGGTAGAGAGGGAATCGCATTCTGATGGCTGTAGTAAGGGTATTTTTATAGCCTCTTGTTGCTACCTGACCTTACCAAGCAAATATAAGCTTCAGTTATGATGTTGGCACTGCTGCCCCCTGCTGGCTGCTTGGTTATCTGTAAGAGATGAGGTTTATGATTGCTAATCGGCAGACACTTTTCATCCGATGCGACTTGCTGCTTGACCAAGGATACTTAAGAACTCACTAACTCTCTAGTTCATTGAACCCCTTATGAGAGTCAAGTCTTTTGGCTACCAGCCCTAAATATTATCCTTTAACTATTAAACAGGAAGTTTCTTTGTGTGGTAATCCATTCCACAAACAGATTCATGCTGGGCTGTCTTTGTATGGGGTTGTAATAAATTATATATATAAAATAAATATAATAGTGTAATATAAATATTATATAAATATATCATATAAAATGTATATAATAGTTGTAAATGTAATCTAGAGCTGTTGGGAATAGTTATGTTTAGCCTAGCACTGAATTTTGCTTATAAATGTGGGAATTTCATGAATATTACATTAGTAATTAGTAATTATTTTTCTCTAATTGATTCAAAGTTTCAAAGATACATGGATGCGATGGGACACATCCTCAGTGAAGTTCCTGAGGTCATCGGGTGAGGTCACACTCGCTCAGGCCACCCAGCCAGGCCCTGATCCAAAGGCATCTGGAGGCCCTCTCTGCAGCCTCCATGGTAGACTTGATGGCTTTCCTTTTTGCAGCCCCAGTGATGCCAAGTAGAGTGTAGACCATGCACAGTGTGTGGCTAGCAAAGCCTCTTTACCCCACTTCAGTTTTCTCACAGCACGCTTTCTAGCCTCTCCTCTGGCTCTGATCCACCAGTTACTGGTACTTGAACCACATTGTACTTCCGCACATTTACCTCTTCCATATGGTCCTCCCAGGGAACTATCAGCTCTATCAGGAGCACCTGCTTTGAAGAGGCTGATGATAGCACCAAGTCTGGCCTCAACAAAGTTGCCATAATGTGGTCCGGGAACTTGAGCTGTCTCCCCAAGTCGACTAGGAGCTCCCAGTCCGACACAGGTGAGCAGATCGGCTACTGATCTGGGCTATGACTGAGGCTGCTCACCAGCCCTGACAAAGGCGATGTTCCTCTGACCATGGACATGCTTGTTGTTGGCTACGGCTTTGGAGATGGTCTCTGCAACTGTCTTCAGCACCTGGTTGTGTCACCAGCGGTAGTGGCCCTCCTTCAGGGCTGTTGGGCAGCTGCTGAGGATGTGCTCGAGTGAAACTTTTCTGGAGATTTTCTGGGCTAGGTAGGACATCATACACAGCTTGAACCATGAACTTGATCCACTGGAGTTCTACCTGCCAGATATCAGTCCAGGAGATCTTCGTCTCCAGTGCACCCTCCCACATTGTCCAAGCTCCCTGCTGCCGCATGCCTGCCATCCTGCTGGTCCGTTCCTCATCAACACCTGCCCGCACCTCCTCCAGTAATAGCTGGCATCTGTCCCTGCCATGGGCCTTATCAAAGTGAGGTTGTGGGATGGCTCCCAACCCTGCCCGTCCAGTTGCCACTGTACCCACCAAAGCCCTGTGTCTTTGCCGAGACTCTGCTATATCCAGGCCTTCCTAGGCTCTCCACTTCCTGCCTGTCCGCACCATAATGCCTTCTGATGCCACTCTAGAATCCCTTGAGTCCCAATAGAGCAGTGCCTCTCTTGTGTGTGAAACCCTGAACTCTTCATTAAGGCTGCTGATAGAGAGCTGGAGTTTATTGCTCCTCCCATACAGTGCTACACTTCTTAGGCTGTGTGGCAGACAAAGCCATCTGCGGAGGTAGCTACTGATCTTTCTTTCCAAGATCTCCACTGTTGACAGGGTTACCTCGTATACCAGCAGAGGCCAGAGGACTCGAGGTTAAATGCCATGCTGGTAAATCCAAGCCTTGAACCTGCCAGGTAGGCCAGCCTTGTCCACTGTGGTGATCCAAGTCTCTAGCTCATTGATGGTTGCTTGGATTGCCACTGCATCCCTGAGGCTACAGTCAAAGAATTTGCCTAGGCTCTTGACTGGTTTCTCGATGATGGATGGGACTGCAATGCTGTCCAAAAAGAAGCAAAACTTGTCCACCACTTTTCCCCTCTTCAGCACCATGGCCCTGAATTTGGCAGGTTTGAAACTCATCTTTGCCCAGGAGATGAGCTTTTCCAGGCCTGTAGGATCCACCTACCTCCAGGCACCAATGATGTGGTGACAGTGAGGTTGTCCATAAAGGCTCTGATGGGGGGCTGCCGAACACCAGACTTGGACAGAGAGGGCCTCTGCACTCAGTTTCAGCTGCTTTGACCACCATGTACATGGCAAGGGTGAAGAGAATAACTGAGATGGTGCACCCAGTTATAATCGTCTTTTCGAGTCGGTGCCATTCCGATGTTGTATTCCGAGCAGTGACTCTAAGCCTGAAGTTCCCATAGTAATTCAGGATAAGGTCCTTGATCTTACTTGCTGCATGGTGTCGGTGGAACACCCTGGAACTCCAGGAATGCCAACTTTTTGTACCGAGGTGTCAATGTAGGCATTCTTTAGGAGCACGTTTGTCATCCTTCTGGATAGGACACTGAAGAATATCTTCCCCTCCATGCTGAGAAGCGAGATGGATCTGAACTGCTCCAGCTTGGTTGAGTTCTCTTCCTTGGGTATCCAGACGCCCTCCGCCTGCTTCCACTGGTCCGCTACCATGCCCTTGCACCAAATCACTTGCAGACATTTCCAGAGGATTCTAAGGAGTTCTGGGCAGCGCTTGTACACCTTATAGGGTACTCCACTGGGTCCTGGAGAGGAGCTGGCTCTGGCTGCCGTAACCACCTCCTGCACTTCCTTCCAGGTGGGCTCTCTGGTGTTGAACACCCTTGGAGATGGTATGTCCAAAAGGGCTCTGAGAGGCCCTAGCTCTTGCTCTCTATCAGGGTCGCTCAGGGTGTTGTGCAGGAAGTGTTATACCTCTTCTGTAGAGCAGCCAAGATGGCTTCTGCCCTAACAGCTACTTTGTAAATCCAAATGGATCAGCTATAAAAGCACTCCGCTTCCTGGCTCCCTCTCTCTCCTCCATCTCCTATGCCATTCTGCTTTGCACAGGGTCATGAGCTTCTTCCTAATGATGTTACGTTGCTCAGCCAGTGGGGGTTTCTCCTCCTCAGTTGCTACCATGAACTGTCTTGCCAGAGTCCGAAGCTCTTGCCACAGTTGGAGGATCTTTTCTGCCCTTCGGTTCATGGTGTAGTTGGGTCTGGCCACATCCTCGTTGAACTGGCACCAGACTTTGTGTTGGCTTGCTGGAGGCCACTTGATCCGGCGCTGCTGAACTACTCTGCTGGGAGCTAGAGGGCTTAGTGCTTGGAGTTTCTGGGTTCTGTTGGGTGTCTCCAGGCCGGGCTCCTCCTGCGTCTCACAAGGTGTGGATCCTGTGCACTGTACTGCTCTCCCCTGCGCCAAGCATTTCATTCATACCTGATGAATTTTAAGGCCACGCTCTTTCTTACAAACCTTGCCGCAAATGCATCTTTCAGTTGCTGTCGTCGATAATCCATTTGCCAAGGTCTTCATCGTTAGGTCTGTCCTATTGTGGTGCTCATTTTTTGCATTGTGAATTATTTTTGTGACTATTAAGCATATTTTCTCCTAAATTCTAATTATTGTAATAAAAAAAATTTGAATTCTCAATACTGTAAAACGGTCAAGGAATGTCCGGGTCATATTCCTTATTTAAAAATATAATAGGATTTGTTTTATTTATTTATTTATTTATTTATTTATTTATTTTTTATTGTGAAATTATTTTTGTGAAAATTAAGCCTATTTTCTCCTAAATTCTAATTGCCATAATAGAAGAAAAAAAAAATCTCATTCTCAATACAGTAAAACTGTCAAGAAATGTTCAATTTATATTTCTTATTACTAAATGTAATTAAAAAAAAATGTATAATAAATTTCATTCTGGCATTATTTTAGTGAAAATTAAGCATATTTTCCCCTAAATTCTAATTAACGCAATAGAAAAAATGTAAATCCTCAAAAATATTACATGTATACATACAGTAAATATATAACTTTATTTTATTTTTTTATTTTTTGCATAAAAGCAAAGATAATTCGATTTGTTTCCAATAAATTTACTTTGTGAGATTCCCCCAAATAAAAAATATCACTCCTCCGAAAATATAACATTTAGTTTTATATGTGTGTGTGCACGTGTTTTCAGGCGAAATGGAGACTCTGACTACAGTGATGGTGAGGAGGATTTTTACTACTCTGAAATCGAGGTGAACATGGACACACTTTCAGAGGGGCTGTCCAGTCTCACACCCACCTCACCCACTACATCTGGGCCACCCCCTGTCTTTCCTGTCCTGACCTGTGATACGCCTCGATCCGAGCCCGCTCACACCCCTCTCAGCCAATCAGCACCATCGGCGCTGTGCCACATCCGCACTGACCATGCTTACCAGGTAACATTATCCTAACATACCAGGCAACATTATCCGAACATTATCCCCAATCTTGAACACAATCCAGGTCACGGTCTTATAAAATACTAATTCATTTTCAAACACAGTCTCTGTTTTGGCTAATTACAACTGCAAACAGTGGAACACTCATATTCTATTATGGCTTAGAGATATTTGGATTGTGATGAAGTCTCCAGTGACTCTCTCCAGCAAGGCTTTATAATTCTGTTTGGGCGCATGTGTGTTTACTTTAGAAACACAAGACCCTGTATTAGTCAGTATTGCACTCTCTCTCTCCTTTGAGGTCGAGTCAACAAAGCTTTATATATAAAAAAAATAAAATAAAAAGTAATGATTCACCAAAAAATTTGGAACTTATTTAAGCAAATAATTAAGCTGAGTAATTAAGCCATGAAAGTAATATAATGACAAAATGGATTTAAATTAATTACATATTTAACAAATGGGAATTAAGAAAAAAAATAGGGCAAGAATGATAACATCAGAATAATAAAGTGTGAATATTAACAGTAGTTGTCTTGCTGTCCATCTCTAAAACAGGCAAAGGTTAAACTATTTGACCTGTAGGATTCTGTTAAATACTCTGCCTAGACCACTGAATACATATATGTCTGTTTAATTGCTGGAATCCGATTTATTGATGTTTTTTGGGGTTAATGCAATGTATGTGACTTAAGAGGTTGGGAAAAAGACCTGATTTCAGGACCAGATTCGATAGATTTTTTTCCCCCTTCGCTGCTGACACAATCTGTTTTAACCAGCCTATTTGTAATACTTTTGCAGCTACTAGCTTTTCATGGTTTTGTTTTTGGGACAGCTCTTCTTGGCTAAGGGGAAAATCAGTTGGGTTGTGGTTGTGCTTAACACTGTTTTCTCTATTTCTCTCTCTGCGTGGCTTTGCTAATATGGCCTTTTACACTCACACACAAACAAACACACACTGTTTTTCAGGCTACAACCTCTGTCAGCATTCCCAGCATGCCCTCTGAGCCACCTCACAGTGAGGACAGAATTAGTGTATCCTGGCAGTCACCTCCTGTCATATTTAAAGGCCCACTGGTGAGATGGTTTCTTCCTTTCTTTCTTTTTGTCAGAAGTAAAGTGAATGTTTGTCACATTCTAAAATATATAGATCTCACTGACAAAGTTCACAGAGGAGTCATCCTGTAAGCCTTGTTCTTTGTGTCTCTTTTGTCTTTCTCTGTCTGTTGGGGTCTTTTCAGAAGTTGCACTTGCATGGCTTCTGGTTTCCTGTTTCAGATGCTTTTGCAAAACACGACAGAAAATATCTAGTTTACTAAGTTGACAGTTAAAGAACCTGCAGAGTTCTTTTACCTGTCAAAAAGACATCTTTAAATATGAACTAGTTTTGAGCATATATTGTTATTAGAGATGTACCTAAATAGACATTTTGGTTGACACTAATAGCCAATAGTTATTTTTAAATTATAGCCAAAAGTTGATATGTTTGGTGATAGTACAGTATCTGTTGTTTATAAAAAAAAGTGTTAGACAATTATGCCCATCAGTGCCCGCCCACTTTTTCAGGGCTTTGGTATTTTTCCCATTAATTTTTTTACCATAGGTATTTCATAAAATCACTCATGAAAGAGTTGTAAGCCATCAACCAAACCAACCAGCTCTGAGGTGAATTGCACCATTCTAAACTGTGATTTAAAGAAAATATTATATTAAAATCGGACAAAAAGACAAAGGTACAAGACTGTGTACTTACCGTCTTTAATGGTGGAATTAACTAAAATCCCATGAAGCATTGTGAATTACATAATTAAATTAAAAACGATGGAAAAATAAAATTATAGATTTGAAGAATAGAAACAATATAGTTTGATTTTATTGCAAAATATGTATTTATTTATTTACTTAAGTAGTTTGAGAGTAGGGATGGGCATTTTAGAGTAATTTTTGTTGTCGAGTACTCTAACCCACAAAAAACGAGTAATCGATTACCTGTAAATTAAAATATGAATTATGACACATACGTCAAATTTGTATTTTGATTTATTCACAAACCTTACCAAGAACGGTTTAAAAAAGGGGAAAAAGAAATAAAATTAATATGCATTAATAAAAAATAACAGTAAAAAACATTTGGACACACAATACTGACGGCATTTGGGTAATGCATTTATAAGCTCTGAGGCTGCGTAAACATTAATCCGGATACATTTGAAAACTGCGTTTTCGTAACGCTCTGCATCCACACTGCCATTTTCAAGCATTTTCCAAAAGTTGCTCATCCACACTAAATGTATGAAAACTCTTAAATCCCCTTACTGCGCATGAAAAAATCACTGTTCCATGTACAGTCCGAAACAATGCAATTGTTCTGGTGTTTCGTCACCGGACAGCAAATCTGAATAAACTTCCCATCGCCTTTGAAGGAATGCAATGTGAAGGTTGTACTAATTAACATTTATCTTTAACAATGCTATCAAAGTTGATAGCAGCCATTACAACGCCGTTACAACAAAGGCCGCCATCTTGATTGTTTTGGGTTGAATGGATCACATCACTGCATCACATGACAACAAATACGTCATTGTTTTCAGATATCTCAGTTTTCCCCATCCACACTACAACGCAAAGACGTAAAAAATATTTTTTTAAAAGCTCCGTTTTCACTGTCAAAAACGCTGTCTCAGTGTTGACGGAAGGCAAAAGTGTAGAGAAAAAGATGCCTTTTCAAACAAAAATGAATTAGTGTGAATTAGACTCTAAACGAAGTAGAGTCTACTTAAAGGCGATCACATTTTTATAATTTCACATGTAATAATTCAGAAAAACAAGTGCACTCTTTTTATTAAGTGCAGTCTGCCCATGTTTAAAGATTTCTCACACATACTGGTCTGATTAGCTAACAAGTTTCTTGTACCGCTTTGCATTTCATTTCCACCATAAAAACAGATCCTTTTCCATTGGATTGCATTACTCCAACAAGAACCAAATATCAAAAGAGTATAATTCAATAAGAATCAAAATATTACAAGTATTGCGACACTTGGCTTTGCTTGAAAGCACACAAAGACGCAATCAAAGTTCCTTCTCTCATCCAACACCTCAACGACACACATCCACAGCGCCCCTCAGTGGACTCAGTTGTAACTGATCATTTGAAATGTGTCATGGAAGTGGGCGGTCACTGCAGAGCTCTTTTGGCATGCTTTCTTCACCGCAATTCTCTGACTGGTGGACTTTTTCCTTTCAGGATCATGGGTAGTGTAGTTGTTCACCAGAAATTCCGCCATTAAACGAAGATGAAATAACGCAGACTGATGGCTTCAGCGGAAGCATATACCATCAATTATCAACCTCAGAGCTCACAGTAGATCTTTCTTTAAAGGTTTATATGTTATTGTAAAAATATACACCACTATGGAGAAAATGAATGGGATTTTTACTTCTAGAACCCGACTGTTGCGCTCTATACGGTTATAATGTAGAATTGTATTTGCAAAATCAGGTATGAAAACATACAAATGTACAGGAGAGAAGATAGATAACTGTTATATAATATTTTATAATATTTCATTTTAACATTTACCAGATCAAGCTCATATTCAGCCTTACTATCAGAGCTACACCTGGCAGACGAAAAAAGGCTGATAAGAAATATCATAGACTTGCAGGAGGGTCCTGAGCCATATCTATGGAATATCATAGAGACTTGGAGGTGCACTCTTTTGACTTGGGCCAGTAAGCAACCACTAAGAATACCCTAGCAACAGCAGCGCCCCGGTAACCACCCACAACACTGTAGTATCATGGTGGCGAGTTTCGTCACCACTCATACTTCCTTTAGAAAATGTAAAAATGTAGTTGTTGCGCATGATGTTTAAAGTGAGTGCAACATAGGTCATCTGAGATGTTAAGCTTGGCTTAAATTCTTGTGTATTTGGTTGTGCTTTTGTTGAATTGGGTCACTTTTAATATGAAATACCTTTGCAGGGCCCAATGACTCAGATCCGCACTGTTAGCATCGGTGAGAAGAGACAACCTGTTAACCACACCACCGTAAGCAAGACGCATATCAGCCCCTCCAATTCCAAACCCACCACTGGAACCAGGTATCCTGTGTGTTCACATGTCTGGAGTCGTAATGGAAGAGTGAATGTATGATGTTTTTGAAGTCTTGCGTCACAGCTTGTCTAAAGCTGAAGTCTAAATCAGAAATTTACCAGGGGTAGGGGGAAAATGTAACCAAAAGTGCCAAGAATGTCCCACATGATTAAAAAGTGGGATCAAAAATGCCCCAGTAGTGAATTCCTCTTTTTTAACATGTCAGATTTTGCAATAAATCTCATGTTATGGACACCTTAGTGACTTGTAGTGGTAAGATATCAGAATGGACCCATTTCACAGACTGTGATGACGCATGTCTGCCTCAATTTAGCATCGTAAATTTAGCAAACTTTTAAATATTTTCATTTTTTAATTATTTATTGTTTAAACTATGTCAAATATTTCCCCAGGAAACCCCGTAGTGAAGCCAAGAAGTGCCGAAAGGTCTATGGCATGGAGAAGAGAGATTTGTGGTGCACAGCATGTCGCTGGAAGAAGGCCTGCCAGCGTTTCACTGACTGAGCTCTAGTCGTTACTATGTCAAAATGTGCTCTTCGGTTGTCGGTGTACCATGGACTGAGAACTGATAAACTCCTCCATGCTCTCAGAAGGGTATTTTCCTTGAGAGCTGAGATGATGCTATTCTGAGAGATGTGGCCATTTAAATGTCACTGTTTTCTCCAGGCCACAAGAGGGTTCTCTTTTCCTGCAGCTTCCATAGTGGAACATTTGAGATTTTGTTCAGAAAAATTAAGAAAAAAATGAAAAATATCCAAAAAATATTTGAGAAAAAACTTTGGCTTTTGCTGTATTGTTATATTAGGGCAAAAACATTTTTTAAAAAATTAAAAATGTAAAAAAATATATTTAAAAACATCCAGAAACAAGACTTTCAAAGCTGATTTTACAGTTTATTATACTTTAACATTGTGCATGTGTTCTTTGGAATACACTAGCAGAATTTTTTCCCAATAATTTTTAAGTGTGGCAGACTTTATACATGGCAGTTTTACTGTTATCAAACTCTGTAAGCTATTTTTTTATTTGGTATTGACTATTTTTGAACAGTTAACCATCTTACTTTTGGTTACATTTATTCAGCAACCCAAATTCAAATGCTGTTTAAAAAAGAAACCTGGCCTATCACATCATTTACACTTAAATCAAACAGTCTAACTTGCCATCTGTTCAAAGTTGAACTGTTTCTGGATGGTTTATCTTGCCTATAAGCACTTTTTAACACCCATGAAAATTATTTGCTTTTCAATTTTGTAAAGCAGATTACAGTTTAGCATTGCTGTTTCTTTTAGGAATCGCATAATGCATTCTCGCACTCTTGGCGCGTTCATGTAAACAGTGACTGTTTTAGCAAATTTTCAAGAGTTATTTCAACACTCTTTGCTACGTTTTTGTCTCCTAATATCTCTAAATAATAATGAGCCTTTTAGAGAGAGCCCGCTGTGTACTTCAGCGTGAATAGTTGTAGTGCAGGAATGTAAAATGGTCTCTCTGCACTAATGCACCAGAAAAACTAATTCTCTGTCCCTTACAGATCAACTGCATGCCTCTTTATAAGCTATGAGGTTTATTCCTATCAGTCCTCAGTATTAATTTAAAATAGTTGGCACTTTAATTGGCCAAGATTTTACAGCGGCTTTAATAAGTTCACTTTAAAATTGAACAAAGGCAGTCTGCTGAAGTCGTTTAGCACAGTTAGGACATAGTGATAAGGCTAATGTATACTTTGGTTTTCCGCATGCTGCTAAACCACCATCCACACTGTCCGCCTCGTGTACTTGTACATGCCTGTGTGCATTGTCTGCGCATGTGTCTGGAATTGACTGTTCAAAAAGTAGTCATGGTGCGCATGCGTTGAATGCATCCACACAGGCTCACAGTGAATAGACTACACTTTGAAAGGCTAGAACGGCTGACCGTGTGCGAGATGTAACGGCACGTGGAAAAACAAAGTATACCCTAGCCTTATAGTGTACTTTGGTTTTCCGCGTGCCGCTATGTCTCGCGCAAGGTGCACGATGCATACATTGTCATCAGCACAGTTCACACGAAGCCCAGTTTTTGTAGCCTTGCGTACTTGTAGGCATTGTCTGTACATATGTCTGAAGTTTACTGTACTAAAGAATATCACAAAGCAGTCGTAGTGAGCATGCGTCGAACATGTCCATACAAGCTTATGGCCAATAAATTTCATCATTACCACAGTCTGCATGGACTATCCACGTGAGCCACCATATGGGCTCATGGTCAATAAGCTACACTTTGAAAGGCGAAGTGATGCAGTGACATGCAGAAAAATGAAGTATACCCTAGCCTTAAAGTATAATTTGGTTTTCTGCGTGCCACTACATCTTGTGCACATAAATTCCATCATCAGCATTTCTTCAGCATGCAGCCCAGTTTTTGTAGCTTCTTATTATTGTGCACATGCGCATGTGTCTGGAGTTGACTGTTCTAAAGAGTATCACAAAGTAGTCATAGTGCACATGCGTCAAACGTGTTTTTACGGGCTCGACGCAATATAGACCAAATTTCTAAAAGCTAGAAAGTGCCACCGTGCACGAGAAGTTACAGCAAGCGGCAAAACGCAGTATAACTTAGCCTTAAAGTATACTTCAATTTTCAGTGTGCCGCTACACCTTGTGCACAGTGCGCCTCGTGTAAATTTCAACATTAGCACAGTCTGCACCGACTGTCCGCATGCAGCCCTGTTTTCATAGCTTTGCATACTTGTGTAAATTCACAAGTGCATGTGCCTGGAGTTGACTGTACTAAAGAGTTTCACAAAGCCGTTGTAGTGCGCATGCGTCAAATGCGTTTGTACGGGAGTATACTTTGAAAGGCTAAAATGTGCAACCATATGCAAGTATACCCTAGCCTAGCCTTAAAGTATACTTTGGTTTTCCACGTGGCGCTAAACCTTTCACATAGTGCACGTGGTATAAATTTCATCATCAAATCGGCTTGCATGGTCTGTTTGCATGCAGCCCAGTTTTTGTAACCTCTCGTACTTGTACGCGTCTGTGCGCATCGTCCCTGCATGTGAGTGGAGTTGACTTTACTAAAGAGTATCGGAAAGCAGTCGTAGTGCACATGCGTCCAAAATGTCCGTACTCTCTAGCGGCCAATAGACTACATTATGAAAGGCTACATGGACTGTCCGTGTACAGCCGAGTTTTCGTAGCCTTGTGGTACCCTTTGTGTCCCATACAGAATGTTGTAATTATCGCCAAAATATGGGACGTCCCAGCTAATATGGGAGAGTTGACAACCCTAAGCCTTGCTTACCTGTCCGCATCTGATCACATCGTCTGTCCATGTGCCTGGCATTGACTGTACTAAAGAATACACAAAGTCAAATGCGTCCATTTGGGCTTGCGCTCAATTGAGTATACTTTAAATGCTAGGGATGCACAAGATGTAACGACACGTTGAAAAACAAAGTACACCCTAGACTGTAGTGACTGGCTAACTAAACTAGAACAGGACATACCAGTTTCAAATGATCCAGTTCCAAATTACCATAAAACTAGTGTTTTTTGTACAGATGCAGAACTTGTACGCAGTAATTATTTGCAGCTTTCCCTGGTTAATCCTGTCCATGCTGTGCTTCCTAAGGAATTATGTTCTTCTTATACAGCATATAGCTACAAACCATATGGATCGGCAGCACTGTACATATTATTCACAGGCTTACTCTGACAACATGTAGACGTGTGTGAATGTAGATACTGCCATGTCTTACACTGTGCTAGACTTTCGCTTTCAATATCGAGTTGATCATATGGTGTTTTCATGTATACACACGGCTGGGTGTGCGCTGTGCTATCTGACCCCGAAGCCAGCTCTGAGCTGTTTCCCTTGATAACACTTGAGTCATCTGGGTCTATAGTGACTGGATATATGAATGTGATTTGTCAGATCATTAAGGTTGGAGAACATTAAAGCAAAAGTTCACACAAAAATGAAAATTCGACATTAATATATAATGTTTATTTTTTTCCACCTTGCAGGTTGGAAGAGTTAATATTGGTTTACCTTTTCAGTCCAAACAAAATAATCAAAAAGTGTAGCACTGTCTCAAAAAGCTTTTATAAATCATGGGAATCAAAGAAACAATTGGGCTGGTGCACAATGCCAAATGACCAAATGTCAAGGCATATTGTCCAATCACAGCTTAGAGCAGCTTTGTCTTCTCTTTTTCCAGTGGTCAGAAAGGAAAGAGAGTGTGTTCCTCTCATGATCATAACCTTCACTAAGTGCCAATGAGAAGAACAAGAGGGAAAACATTTAATTGCACTAATTTGTACTGCACAAAACGTATATTTTTATGTGTCGTTTTTATACACAGAAATTGAAGTTTTTAAAAGAAAAAGCTTAATGGTCGTATGGTGACCGCCATCGTTTTCAATTTTCATTGGGTCAGGGATGGGTCTTTTCACAGACCTCCTAAGTATAAGCTTACTTGGCGGTACTTTATGATGTTGTGCTAGTTTGGGCCTCGCAGCACATGTCTTGCCCTCAGCGATTTGACTGCAGGCTTTGGTGACTGTCATTCAGGCTCCTTTGATTCTTGGAAATGTCACTGTCTTAGTTTTTGATGGCTTGTCTTGTTTTCCCATGTAAAATGTTGCGTTGTTGTCCATAGGACAAGAGTCATGGGAAGATTTGGATTTAAAGGGAAAAGTTCACCCAAAAATAAAAAGTCTGTCACCCTTTACTTAACCTTGACAGATGTTAGGAAGAATGTAAGCCTCAGTCACCATTCACTTTCAATGTATGAAAAAAAGATGCAATGAAAATGAATGAGTGAATGAGGCTGTCGGTGCTGAACGTTCTGACTAACAACTCTTTTTGTGTTCCACATAAGAAAGAAAGTCAAACTGGGTTTGGACATCCCTTTAACCATCAAAAATCGAATGAGTTTTTGAGCCAGGAGTCACAAAGTGAATCACTTTTTTGGCTTTTTTGCCAAAACTTATATATGACATAAGATATAAAATGGAAACCATAAAAGAAAAGAAAGAATTGTAAGATTGCCTTTTCGTTTTTGAATTGAGAGTCTAGTGAAAAAACATGTAAATATTCATTGTATATTTCGGGCTAAAGGGTAAATGGGGAAAAAGAAGCATCAACGAATGTAAAATCTACAAAACAATATGCCTGTAATCTTTCACGGCTGTTTGTTTTTTTAATTGCCTGTCTCACACAAATTTCTTTCAGTCTTTTATTTTCATGCATATCAACCACTCAGAGTTTTTTCTTTTTAGTTTTCATTTTCAGTTGACATGCTTTAAATCTGCCCTTGCATTAATACGATTTCATTATTCAGAAATATCTGTGTATAAGTGAGTCTATACATCATGATGTATGTATTTTTGGAAGGTAGGATGGATGTTACTATGTGGATCATGATGTCATTCTGCCCTGCACATTCCATTTGATGATTTTTGTCTGTCTGTTCCCTGTAATTCTAGCTTCACTTACTGCATGTTGGTTCTTTTCAAACTGGATTTTCAAATGTTTCAGTGTTAATAAAATAAGGATTTTCACAGTACTCACAATAATCGAGACGTCACTTCGGTGCAGGATCTTTTCAAAACAACGATTTCTCCCTTTTTGTGTTAGTTTTACTGTTTAGGCCTTGACGTTTTGTCAAGCTCCCTTTTGACTGTACGTTTCCTTTCTTTCTCCATTGTTCCGCATTGGTTTATATTTGATGCATGTCTTGTATCATCTTTGTACTATCTGGCTTTATTTGTTTTTCAGAGGTTGACAGTGATGTGTCCAGAGTTGAGTGAATGCCTGAGAGGATGGAGGTGTTTCTGGTGTTTACTTGGTTGGTAATGAGAGTGGGATTTCTGTAATGTGGAGATTTAAATAAACATGGATTTCAGAAAGATGTTTGACTGCAATTGTATGCTCTTTTTGCTTCATGCTTTAAATGTAAATTCTGTCCTCTTTTAATAACAAAGCATAATGTAATAGGTTACTACACTTAAAAATGTATTACACTGTGAACTCACTGTAGCAACTCATAACGTAATCACAGTACGTAATGTAATAGCACATAATGTACAAGTGAAATTAATGTATACAGTATAATAATTTTCTCTTAACATTGTCATGGGCATAAAACATAATAATAGTTGGCAAATTAGGTTATTACGTTAAGAGAAATATACTAGGCCATAATTAACAATGCAAGTGAATGGTCACCAAAACTTTGAAGCTCCAAAAAGGCACATAAATACAGCATAAAAGTAATCCATTAGACTCCGGTGGTTAAATCCATGTTGTCTGAAGCGATCCAATCGGTTTTGGGTGAGAACACCAAAATGTAACCCCCTTCTCACTATAAATCTTGACATCTGCAGTCTCCTTGGAGATCATGATTTCAAGCTTGATTACACTCCCTAGTGTCATCTAGCACTCTGCACATGTGTCAAGCATTAGGAAGTGTAATTGAGCTTGAAATCATGATTGTGTCTAGAGACTGCAATGACAAGATTTATAGTGAAAAAGGAGTTATATTTTGGTCTCTTCTCACACAAAACCAACTGGATCGCTTCAGAAGACATTTATTCAACCACTGGAGTCTGATGGATTATTTTTATGCTGTCTTTATGTGCATTCTGGAGCTTCAAAGTTCTGGTTACCATTCACTTGCATTTAAAGGACCTACAGAGCTGAAATATTCTTCTAAAAATTTTTGTGTTCAGCAGAAGAAAGTCATACACATCTGAGATGGCATGATGTTGAGTAAACGATGAGAGAATGTTCATTTTTGGTTGAACTGTCCCTTTAAGAATGGATTTAGATTTGTTTTGTTTTGAATATTATTACATTTTTCATTAAAATCTTTTTAGCTCATAATGTAACATTCTCAATGTAATAACCTATTACATTTAGCAAAATAAATGTTATTACAGTATGCGCTCACATTTTTGTTTTACATTTTTAAAAATGATTACAATATTACATTTAACTTGATGTGCAGTTATTACATTATGCTTTGTTATTGCGTTATGAATTGGTTTTTGGGTGAAATATCCCTTTTAGTCTCTACCACAAGGTTTATGCCAAGAGGTTTATGTTATAAAAATAATTCAAATAAAATACTTTCCAGTAGATATTCCAGTAGATTGAGTTATTTCCATGAAATGGCCCCAGAATTTAACTGTTTAAAACATCTCTAAAGTTTTTACTGAACTTCATATAAATGACATACAGTAAGGCTTCATATTTCATTTGAGCTTAGCTTTGGTCATCTGTCTTAAAAGAGCATAAGCAACCACAGTTTCAGTTTCATAATCTAGTTCACAGGATTATGTTTGGACATGAATGTTGGTTAACATGAATATTTTACCAGTGTAGTTGATAAAAATCTGTTAAAACAACAGAAAATTAAACATGTTAAGAATAATCATTTTTCTATTACATTATTATTATTATTACATTATCACACCAGGTAGAAAAGTTATGTAATGGGAATGAAGCAGTGTAATTCTCCTCCTGTCCACTGGGGGGTGGTATAGTTCACACCAGAAGTGGGTTATCCAGTACAGCTACTCCTGCAGCCACACCCCCATCAGCATGCTCAGAGCTCTTGGTCCTCAGCAGGTGGCCCACACATTCATTAAACACCATGTCATTGCCTTTCCTGCTGTGTGCGAGGTTGACGACAAGAAGGAAAATGTTACATTAACCTGCAGATGATTTACAAATGAAGTGAATTTGTAGCAAATTTCATATAAGGGTACATTAACACAAGGCTGCTAAAAATTTTCTATTCCTGAGCTTTATTAAAATAAATAGTTAACAAAAAAAACTGTCATCATTTACTCACTCTCATGTTATTCCACACCTGTGTGACTTTTTCTTTCTTCCGCGAACTCATTAAGGAAATGTTTTAAAAATTTTTCAAACTCCTCTTTCCCATACAATGAAAGCATACAATGACCAGAGGCTGTCAAGTTCCAAAAAGCACCATTAAATAGTCTATAAGTCTTGTGAGCTATGGTTTTGTTCAAAGAGAAGAACAAAATTTAAGATGTCATTCACTGAAAATCTTGGCACCAGCAGGTCAAATGCTTACTGTTTTGAGCTTAACCCTTTTATTAAGCTGCAAATCCTGAATATCCCACCTGACGTACGCTCCAAACACACCCAGTTCACTGAGGCAGGAGCTCAGTCTGAGAGGAGCTCCTGGTCTGAGCAGGTAATTCTCTACGGGACGAGGCTGGATCTTGTCCATCAGGATGTAGGCTGTTCTGTCACTGGAGTCCTTCATGTTCTCCAGTACCTCACAGATCTCCTTTCCATAAATGTTGTTACCTGTGGTATAGTGGGAGACCGATGTGAGCAAGGTCAAGTGTTGTGAGTGTGTGCACACAGGAAATGAGTTGTTACTTACCACCTCCCTCCCTCTGAGGCTTAAGCACATATTGATCAGGATTGGCCAAAGCCATTGCCACCGTTTTATCACCTTCTTCTCCCTGTGGAAAGACAGAAAAAATTATTAATATCAATTGCAGAAAATTTCATCTGTTTAAGGAATTGTTGACCCCAAAATGAAAATTCTGCCATTATTTAATCACACTCATGTTGTTTCAAACCCCTATGACTTTCTTTCTTCTGAGGAATACAAAGGAGAAATTTTGAAGATTGTACTGGTTGCTCTTTTCCATGCAGTTAATATGAATGGGGACTGAAGCTTTCAATCTACAAAATGGATGCAAAAACATCATAAAAGTGGTCCATATGACTCGTGTGCTACATTGCAAGTCTTCTCAAGTCATACAATAGCTTTTTTGTGAGCTGTTAACACAAGAACTGCTGCGACCAGATCATTAGATCAGTGAGTTCAATGAATCATTCAGACCAGTTTTGCTAACTGGATCAACTGATTCACTGAAAAGATTCAGATCGAAACAATTCATTTATGAATTGGACATTGCCACTTTTTTTAATGAACTGACATGAACGTACCAAGGAGAGTTAGGGTGGATGTCACGATTTTCAGTGAATAACAACTTAAAGCTGAAGTGTGTCATTTCTACACCACTGGCACCACCGAATGAAATTGCAAAAATAAATATTTGTTTCAAGTACTGCTCTTGATCGAACAAACAGATAAACCCGCCCCAAACCCACATTTACTGCAACCTATCTGAAGCTTGAAAACTCCAGTCTCCATTCTTTGTAATTGCATGGAAAAGAGCAACCGGTACATTCTTCAAAATTTCTCCTTTCTTTCTTTCATGGAAAACAAAAGTCGTACAGGTTTGGAAGGACATGAGGGTGAGTAAATGATTCACATTTTTTATTTTTGGTGAACTATTCCTTTAAGTCTCATACACAGTGGTGGCTCAATCCTGCTTCTTGAGGTTAACCATCCAGTAAAGTTTAGTTCCAACTGGCTCTAGCATACCTGCCTGTAATGTCCAAGTGAACCCAAAGACCTTGTGTCTGGTTCAGGTATGTTTGATTCAAACTGTAACTCTGTTGAAAGGTACTGTAGCTCTCCATGAGCATAACTGAACACTCCAAATTTATAAATGTAAATGTATTTTATTTTATTCCTCTACCATGTCCAATGTGTACAGCCCAGCAAATGTGGCCCGAATCTGAACAACTGTTTCAGGTTCATCAGGGAATAAGCGCTCCAGAACCCCTGGCCGAGCCAACTCCTGCTGGACCTTCTTAGTCCCAACAAGATGGGTGCTGATGTCTGGACACTTCACAGCTAGAGAGCGCTCCATCATCAGCCGTGCCTCCCAGCTCTGAAACACAGACATTACATATTAGCCAATATAAGGGGTTGAACCCTAATAGATTAGCTAAGCCTCTGATCCATGCATTTGGTGCAGAACAATTGTTGATCACATGACTTCAGTTGTGCTTGTTCTAAACATGGAAGCAGCAGAAGGAAAATTCCTCAGTGTATCTGTGTGACATTAGCTTTGTAGGGTTAACTAACGATGATGCTGCAAACTTACATGCCAGAGTACAGGAAATTAATGACAGCATTTAAACCCAGGGACAATAAAGCAGTGTCCTCACCTGCTCTGATGTGTAGTTTTGGGGCATGTATCCATTACGGAAGTAAACAATGGCGATTTCTCGCCCATCTCTGCAGATTGAAGAAAAAAGAACATTATAAAAGCAACATATACATGACTGTAACTGAAGACAGGAAATGTTAGAAATATTTGTGATATTGAATCATAAACACTTGCACAAAGAGCCTCTTGCTCTGGTCCAGTGATCCAGTTCTACAAACATCTTCAAACTGTCTTCTTATAACAGGAATATTTCTGTAAATATGTAAAGAGCAAAGACCATCATTTAGGTCCCTAAAAACAAATCATCACAAGGCAACCAAAATGACCAAACACCCTCCCAGTGTACTAAAACTTATTTTGAATGTTCTTATGTAGTAAGTTTACTATATAATTAATAAAAACTTTACCTTTGAATAACAGAGTCCATGCTACACTACATATTACTATAAATAACTTTCACTTTCAGAATGTGAGAGGATGTGAAAGCCGAGATTTATAGTAAAAAAAGGACTTCAATATTGATCTGTTTCTCACCCACAACTATCATATCGCTTCTGAAGACATGGATTAAACCACTAAAGTCTTATGGATTATTTTTACGCTGCCTTTATGAGGTCTGGTCACTTTTCACTTGCATTATATGGACCTACATAGCTGAAATATTCTGGGATGGCATGAGGGTGAGTAAATGATGAGAATGTTTATTTTTGGGTGAACTATCCCTTTAATTTCTGTGTCGACCATAGTAGAACTATTTGACCACTTACTTCTTCCACAACTCATTTTCTACATATCGATGGTCATAAATATTTCTCTGGACATCCTCAACCAGAAACATAACCACTGCCCTGTAATGGACAATATCAGACATGAGGATACGGTCACTTAACCATTTCAGTTACATTATGTTAACACAGATAAAGCAATGATTAAACATGATAATCACAATCCACGTTGAAAAGACCTTTCAAATAATGTACAAAAACAAAATAGTCATCAGATAACTGTTTTAACATATTTGTAAAGGAAAGGATTAAGTGTTTGGAACCTTAAGCCACACTAATAATATATATTTATTGCAATGCATTAGAAAACAAAGCATCAAACCAAGTGGCCTTAGAAAACAAATGATGCTAAAGCTTTTTTCAGAACTAACTTCACTTAGTCATTTCGAGTCATTGAGTCACAGTGAGTCATTTTTGCAATTACTTTTAACCAACTGGTCTCAAAGTAATTCCACACAGGTGTCCTACTGTAGCAGAGCAACCAAAGGTGTAGTTCAGCACATTAACTATGGACATGTTCTGCTAATATCTGACAACCAGAAAGTGTCCTTTATTTTGAACTATATTACAGTACTGTATGTGGTTTTAACATTTCAAACATAAACTTTTTGTGAAACGGCTTGCTTGAAAAGTGTGCTTGTGCTATGTTTCTTTAAAAAAAAATGACACTTGGATTGATATGCACCTATGATACCTTATGCAATGACAATCAGAAATGTTGTGCACAAATACTATTTGGGGCCATGGTATTTCTTGCCATGGCACCATCAAATAAATACACTTTTAAACACACCTCTCAGATCCATAGAGCTCCCAAGCTTTTGCCAAACCTCTCGCCAGACCTGCTGCTGGGTTGTTGTCAAGAATTTGATCACATTCCTCTAACAGGTTTGCAACCTTCAGAATGTGCCTAAGAGGAATAAAAACAGCACTGTGTAATTTACCTTTACATAATACACAACCAGAAGGCATTGAATGATGAATCCATATGGAAAACAGAATCGCAGTAAGTAATGTTTTTGCATTTTAATGCAAACCCTCAGATGGTTTCAGGCCTCAGAGTTTGGAGTTGTACGTTTTGTTTACCATTTTGGTCACACACTTACCGATGAACATCTGGTGTCCGTGAAGAAAGACCACCAAAACTGGCAGCTATAGTGTTGATTTCAATCTGCTTTAAAGATGTCCCACCTTCTGGATTTTGGTCCAACATGTAGTCTGAACGATTTAGTCCCAAAACTATTGACTTAGGGGAATATATGAACCATGGCTTAAATTAAAAAGAAATTAAATAATTGTACAATATCATTATTGTTATTTATGGAAAACGAATGGTCTGTTGTAACTCAAAAAATAGAATATGAACTGATTAATACATTACATTGCATTTTATACAATTTAATCAACAAACAGTCTGTGAATCATTATACCTGGGATTGACATTCCTGTCGAACTTGTCTGTATATGCTGAAAAGTCTGGCTGTAAAATCGTCAACTTTGATGGTGCTGTTGAAGCAAAAGTAGCATTTATTTAAATCAAAGCACCATAACTATTACTAAAGATTAAATTAAAATGTACAAAATAAGGCAAAAAGGAATAAGCCACTAAATAAATTTCGATCAAACAGTACCTGGCCAGAGTTTCCTCTAGAAAGGTGGGATTCTGGCTGACCTGGTCCACCAACCGGTTAAAATATGTTTGAACTGCCAGTGCCTGATGAAAGAGTGCTGAAGGTACTGGTGATGGGAACAATGTGAACGGTGCATAACTCACCACCTGTGAACAAATATACATTTATTTTACATGTATGTACACCACCAGAACACTTCAGTCATTGCTGAATCTTTGAGCCGACAGTCTTTTGTCATTGTTGACTCACCGAGGCAGAACTAACACTCTTTAATCCACAAACAAAACATGGCCACAAGAGTGACAAAATTCCAGCCGTGACTGTGAATTAATTGCGCCTCCATGACTAGATGATGATTTGAGATCGGTTTTGTTGCCATTAAATAAATGGCTATCTATGAGTCTTAGCTAGATAACTAATGTCCGGGTTCCTGTAGCTGAACTTGTAGAGTATGGCACCTGCAACGCCATGGTCATGGGTTTAATTCCCAGAGAATGCTTGTATGGGATGAAATTAGTCTCAAAATGATTAACACATGTGTGCACATTCAATACTTCACAAAACCATTTTGTGTTTGATTTGGAACTCTTTTTGGCTGCATACACAAATTGTGATACATTTATACAAAAGGGAACATTTGTGTTCACAAATATGTCTCTCTTTGTACAAATCCCAGCACATTCGTTTAATTTTGAATTTCACAGACACAAGTTAAAAGGCATATGTCTGTGGATTATAAAATACATTTGCAACATTATCAAACTGATGGATAAGAATGCATGCATGTGTTAATCATTTTGAGACTAATTTCATCCCATACAAGTGCACTAAAATGCATATCTTGCATTAGGGGTAGACGATATATCGGTTTTACTGATTAATCAGTGCCGACAGTTGCTTTTTGGAACTACTATTATCGGCGATGAAAGAAAAATAGACTATATGGACACATACATTGTGTCTCTTTTGTATTATATTATGCAACTTCATATATCTTGTGAGTAATAATAACCCTCATTCCTTATTAAACTTCATCTGGTGAATATATAGGCTATAAAAAGCTTAATTTGATAAATAACCTACTTAACTATAGAGCATTGTAACGAAACCAAATCTCCATCATTTCTAATTAAGAGTTGCCAAATATGTGTTGGGCTTGTTTATAGTTGAAAGTCTTGCGTTATGCACAAAATCTTCATTTGTTCCGGAAATTATTGGGATTTTGGTTGAACAATAAACTGCATCTAAGAATTTATTAATTTTGGTGTCATACAGCATCAAAGTCTTTGCTTGTCACAGTAAGGAAGAATTTTTTTCAACATTCAATAAATCGATATTAAAAACTACCGGCTGATTAATTAGTTATAGGACTTTTCCACCACATTAGTTATAAGGCCTATAACCAATTAATCATTTCTTCTGGCCACATGAAAACAGTAATGGTGCACTTACCTCAGGAGAGTTGGGAGTTTCTTTGGTCCGCATCAACACCCCATGTAAAAGAGCGGTGTCTTTTGCTATCTCCTCTAGATTTCTGATCAAATTTTCATCTCTCAGGACATCTTTTCGTATTGCAGACATTGCAGAAAATCTAGAATCTGAATAAAGCACATTGTAGTCAACCTATATGCTTCATGTGAAAAAAAATTCAGTTACACTTTAGAATAAGGTTCCATTTGTTAACATTAGTTAATGCATTAGGCATCATGAACTAACAATATGTGTAACAATTATGGAAAGGAGAAAGCTGGGGCTGGCTTGACAAAACACGTAGACATTTATTGTCGCACTTTTCAGTCGCGCACAATAAGGCTGCTTTTCAGCAGTACACAAAAGGTTTGCTTTTCAGCAACACCACACTGACACACAGATACACACAGACAGCTTCACGTGTCTCACTCTCCCGTCTGCTACTGTCTCTTCTCGTTAAGTACTCCTGTCGCCCCTCGCTGGAATGTGAGACCGGTGTGGCATGCAGGTGAAAGTTATTTGCCACTTATCTTCCCGGCCTCGCTCTGCCCAGACGTCGCTTGGCTCTGCTCTGCTCACCACAATATATTTTACAGCATTCTCAGTTCATGTATTATAACTATTGTTTTACCTAATGTTTTTTTTTTCTCCCCTTTTCTCTCCAATTTGAAATGCTCAATTCCCAATGCGCTCTAAGTCCTCGTGGTGGCGTAGTGACTCGCCTCAATCCAGGTGGCGGAGGACGAATCTCAGTTGCCTCCGTGTCCGAGACCGTCAATCAGCGCATCTTATCACATGGCTTGTTGAGCGCGTTACCGCGGAGACACCCACGCACAACTCACCACGTGCCCCACCGAGAGCGAGAACCACACATTATAGGGACCATGAGGAGGTTACCCCATGCAACCGGGCTAATTTTGTTGAGACCTGGCTGGAGTCACTCAGCACGCCCTGGATTCGAACTCACAACTACAGGGGTGGTAGTCAACGTCTTTACTCGCTGAGCTACCCAGGCCCCCAATGTTTTACCTAATGTTAACAATTACAACCGTATTGCAAATTGTTACCATAATTTCCCTTTAAGAAATGTGGAAATTCAAGAAATGTTTTTTTTTTTTTTTTTTTACCCAATTTGGAATGCCCAATTCCCAGTGCGCTTTTAAGTCCTCGTGGTGGCATAGTGACTCGCCTCAATCCGGGGGGCGGAGGATGAATCCCAGTTGCCTCCGCGTCTGAGACCATCAACCCACACATCTTATCACGTGGCTTGTTGAGCGCATTGCCACAGAGACATAGCGCGTGTGGAGGCTTCACGCGCCCCACCGAGAACGAACCACATTATAGCGACCACAAGGAGGTTACCCCATTGACTCTACCCTCCCTAGCAACCGGGCCAATTTGGTTGCTTAGGAGACCTGGCTGGAGTCACTCAGCACGCCCTGGGATGCGAACTAGCGAACTCCAGGGGTGGTAGCCAGCGTATTTTACCACTGAGCTACCCAGGCCCCTGAAATCCAAGAAATTTTGATGTTCAGGGAGATTTAGTGTAAATTAATTTGAAATCATTTATTGAAAAAAAAATTATTTAGTGCTATTTAGTGGTATTTATTGGTAAACATTTAATGGTAATTATTCAGTACCATGGTACCACACAGTACTTTGGTAAGAGTATATAAATGGGCCATTGCATTGTTAGTGGTGCAAACAGTAATTTTCTCATCATTAAAAACAGCTGTACTTCTTCAGAGATTTTGACCACTTACATGAGATAAAGACTCTAGTCATATCAGTAGCCTTATGAAAGCAGTTTTATTCTACATGGAGAGGGTCTCCTCATGGGGGCTGCCATCTTAGGATCACATGATCAGCCGAATACTACTCGCTTAGCTCAGCAGTACCTATACATATACTGTATATACCAAGAAAGTTGTTCCTTGTGCTTAAATGGTGCTTGTTTAACAAAACCAGAGTGGATTATTTTCGTGGTTGTTGTTCTTATTTCATATATTTAGGTCACGGGTCAATACCTACCAGGCATGAGCCATTGGCATTGAGACTGGGCAAGCATCAAGGAGTCTTTAATACACATTATTAAACGCTGTGCACAAAATGCGTTATACGGGTGAGTGTAATGTCGCAGAAATGTTATTGGCATAAATTGTTGCCTTAGAACCCTTCAGTCAATGGAAACAACCATGTCACAGTGGCAAACTTCATGACCAAATTATTTTAAATTCAGGACGGTAATATTGTTCATGTCACACAAATTAAAGATTGTCATATATTGAGCCAAGCATGTTTAAGTCCATTAAATCATACAATGAACCATAGTGCCAGAAGAGCTTGTTTTCACATACAAGAAAAAGAAAAAGATAAGATTGCCAGTTAATAGTTTCAACATCATATGCCTCACATGTCACTCTTCCCACAGTTCAGAAACACTGGAATGGACAGCAGCAATTAACTTATCTGACCACCAGTCAACAATCTTTACCTTAAGGTTTTTTTTTTTTTTCTCAAACAGACACTGCGCCCTAACGTTAAAACTATAAAACAGACTTAACACAAGAAGGACGTGATTGCCATATCAGCACTTCATAGCCTCAGACTAGCCAGACACAATGATCTAGTATTTATGACCTAGTATCAATAACACAGATTTTTAAATACATACATTATCTTACCTTTACTGGAACACAAAACCCATGCATCTCTTCTTGTGAATGAACATCTCTGTCACTTTGTTGTAAATGTCGTCCGCTTGTTGAAGTTTCGATAGCCTCTCTTTCTCGATTTTAATTGAAATTAACTTTGCCATGTCCACGCAGGTTATTGATGCTTACACTGCAGATATCCATTTTAGTGCTTAATAACAAATTAGCAGAGTTGGGGAGTAACTAAATACATGTAACTGGATTACGTATTTGAAATACAAAATATAAGTAACTGTATTCCACTACAGTTACAATTTAAATCATTGTTCATTAGAATACAGTTACATTCAAAAACTACTTTGATTACTGAAGAGATTACTTTGCATTTTATTGTCATTTATTTTATTTAATATTTAGTCCTTTCAGATGGAAAACATTTATACATATAAATGATGTGATCCAAAGTGCATTTGAACAGCGGTGAAACACTTTCTTATGATGTGTTACATTCATACGAGCAGACAGAGAAGTAAGTTTGAAGTAAGTTTGGAGCAGAAGAAATAAAAATAAACCTTGTGTAAATTGTGTAAATTGTCAGCTTTACGCTAAGATAAAATGCTATTTCCAGCCATTTTACATGCACGTTACCAGGCACGATCATATTTTTTTATCAAATAAATTCATGTTGGATCATAATTTCTTTTTTTCTAGTAAGACCTTTGATATTAGGGCAAAAATCATATTTTTGATAATAATTTTTGTATTGTTTTCCTGTAAAAATATCAAAAAATCCTTAAAACAAGATCAATTTGATTAATCTTGTTTTAGAAACAACACTGCATAAGATATTTAGGTTTTTCAGAGAATGTATTTTTAACATGTGTATTTTGTCTTACTGTACTGGCAGAGTTTTTATAGTCAAAACAAGTGAAAAAATCTACCAGTGCTGAAGAAGTAATCCAAAGTATTTAGATTTCATTACTGACCTTGAGTAATCTAACGGAATACGTTACAAATTACATTTTACAGCATGTATTCTGTAATCTGTAGTGGAATACATTTCAAAAGTAACCCTCCCAACCCTGCGCATTAGTTACGTGAACCTGAACGTGTTGACACAAAACTAATCAGATAGCATGACAAAAGGAAGGAGCATTCTGACTGGCTTACTAATTTGGTAAGCATGCTTACCTTGGCCATTTGTATTAGTTGACGTGATTTGGTTTGAATGAACAATGTTGAATGAAAGGGCGGTAAACAATGGAATCAGAGAAAGCATAACATAAAGTGCTTATACCTGAGGGTGGCGCCAAAGCGAATACATGAATAATTGCCTGTGCTGCTCAACTTGAGATGAAAGATGACAAATTTGAACTAAAACAGTAGTTTATATTAACAATTATATTTAAATATTTCATAATGTGTAATTTTCTTTTCACCCTTCTATTAGGTAAGCACTGCTTACCTTGCTTATATGGATGGCACGTCCCTGATACCTATGTCCCTGGATGTCCGCAATATTTTCATAATTTGCATGTATACCTAAAGAACGAGAAGTGCGTCCTTCATCAAATACAGTATATACTCTGACAGTACGCGATTTCCAACCCAGCCTATGAATTAGACACACCCCCTCTTTCCAAAACACTGCCCTCCAAAAATACGGTTGTACCTTTGAGACCGTCACCGAACTGTAGAGCAGCAGTGCGTCTTCTCACGGTTGCCAGACACCACAGTAGCAAAATAGCCATCAACAGACGACTGTTATGAATCTGATTATGCCATCAAAACTGAATGTTACATGTAGGTATAGCTGCAGGCTGGAGAACTCCAAATGGGGGCGTAATCTCCAAAAGAGGGCGTGGCTACTCTTGAAGGGGCGGGGTTACTCCAAAAGGGGGCGTCACTTCCACTCAGGGTTAGGGAAATCTTTGTTAGTTTGGAGCCCCTGGCCCTTTTTAGTGCTCTGCCTACAGCCATATCCTTCTCGAATATTCTGCTTCAACTACTTACACTCTAAAAACGCGCAAAATGATTGACAGGCACGTCAAAGTCTTCTGATTGACTGATTAAAGAATGTGTTTAGTTTGCTGTTTACACAGTCTAGTGCTGTCAATTATTTCAGTGATAACTTTCAGGGAGAAGGAACATTTTCTGCGTAACATTCCATAAAGTAATCGCTAATAACCTTTAATAAGAAAGACATCACTTCTGTTAACACAACACATTATTAGAGCTGCGGAGAAAAGGGGAAGTTCTTGGAGATGTGATCAATTATATCTTAAAGAAGAAGCGCAGATGAATGAGATGTATGTTGTGTGATGTAACAAATCTCTACCTGTGTGATCGCTGAGCTCATCATGACAAGACATATTGACACTATGCGAACAAGCGACTGGCTCATCAGTGCATTGTTTTACAGATAAAAGTACTGTAAGGCATGTAATGTAAGCAATAGCTAATTTAGCTGCCGAAAGAGCACTACTCGGAAAATAGATCGAGTTATGACATACCTGATACAAGTGAGTCTTCCTGTTTACAGTCAGTTTGTATGATTGTAAAGAGTTGCGTTTAGCTTGCGCTCAGGTTCACAAACATATGAAGTAGTTTTACGCGTGCTAACCAATGTCCGGTATTCATATCACTGGATCATACATTCAATGCCAGTGTCTTTCTACCACTGAACTGGAAAGCTGATGACGCCACGCCATCTGTACTGCAGGGTACACTCTACAGGGGGCGCTCTAGGGCTCAGTCTGCGTTTTGGTTCACTCATCAAAGTTTAATCCGTGTAAATCTATGAATGTTAATATATTTAATAAGTAGTAACTCTACAATAATTAAATAAAATAGTATAAATGTTTACTCAAATCTAAAAATGAATAATATCAACTGTATTGGGACCCGGAGAAATTGTAGAATCATCATAAAGTGTTGATTTTATTATGTACTGACTCTTCCTCACCCCATGTTTTCAGTCTAATGCTTTTTTATAGAGTACAGAAATGTCAACATATACAGTTCAACCATTTATACATACAAAATAAATAAACACATTTGAAGTGCTTATCAAACAAAAAGATTTATTTGTATTCAGTATTTCCCAGTTTTATGCAATGTCACTCTCAAATTTTAGTTTCAAAGTACTTTATTGTGTTTTTTAGAAAGAAAGAAAGAAAGAAATTAAAGAAAAGAAAGGAAAAAGAAGAAAGCAAGAAAGAAGAAAGAAAGAAAAAGGGAAGAAAAAGAAGGAAAGAAAAAAGGAAAGACAAGAAAGAAAGAAACAAAGAAAAGGAAAAAAAGAAAAAAGAAAGAAAGAAAAGAAAAGGAAAAAAGAAAAGAAAAGAAAGAAAAAAGACAGAAAGACAAAGAAAAAAGGAAAAAAGAAATAAGAAAGAATGAAAGAAAAAAGAAAAGGAAAAGACAAGAAAGGAAGAAAAAAGGAAAGAAAAAAGACAAGAAATAAATAAAGAAAAAAGAATGAAAGAATGATAGAAAAAGAAAGGTATCAGTAACAAAAATGGTGATCAAGCACTGTTTCTGATGGTGTGCAGTACAAATATTAATTTGCCCCAGTAGCACATGCATCTGATCTTTTTTTTTTTTTCTGAGAAAGTGAAACATGTGGTATGTATATCTTCTCTCCAAAACTGTGTATACCCACTGCAAAGCCAATACTAATTCATTAAATAATTGAGACTGATAAACTTAACGGGCGTGCCAAGTTTACCATAATGTAACGTAAGCGAGTTAATGCTTTTAAAAGGGGGAAATATTACGACGAGCTCATCAGACTTGAATAAAACGCAACGGTCCGCCAGGTGGCGATACACGTGACGAACATCGACAGAAACGCGGACGAAGAAGAAGAAAGACTCTCGTGGAAGTGCGATTCTCGCGTGTGTTCATTATTTTCACTATGGCTGCCTCCACGAGCAGTGCGGCCAGTACAAAACACAGTGAAAATCTTTCATCAGCTGAAGAAACAGAGTTTTGTCCGGGTTTTAAAGATGTCGACGCATTTGTCAAGGTCTGTGGGCTTTTTAACGTGTATGAATTCTGCTGTATGTTGTTTATCTAGCTGTCAACACATCGCAACGTGCAAATATTAGCCATGTGTGCAGTAGCACACGCAGTAACATTGCTAAATGAACGTCTGATATGTGTTTCCACAGCATGGACTGGGAGCTGTGGTCGCTGCCACGAAGGCGAGTGCGTCTCTTCCTTCAGCAGGAGATGAGTTTGATCTGTACCGCAGCTTCTCTGCGTTTCAAGAGTTCTGTGTGTCACAGGGAGATCGACTTCTACACGGGTAAAACCATTACAAAACATACTGTGCTGCTGTCATGCTGTTAAAATAGTACTAATCATGATCATTTGGTAGAAAGCCAGATAGTCAGAAATTAATTACTTAGTAAGAAATATAAAACATTTTCCTTTGAATAATGTTTGAAGTAGATTTATGCCAAAAATATGATTGTTTATGATTATGTATGTGTACTTTTCAGTCAGAGTATCTCAATATATTTCAGTTTAGTTAGGCTTCTGTTTTTTTAACCTTATGAAAATGTACCATGGGTTTATTACAGTAATCACTGATCTTTATACTGTATCTGTGTTATAGATTAGTGACTGTAACCATACTTTAACTATGGTATTTGTAGTAAAAATAAAAAATAAATAAATAGTAACCACAGATTTAACAGTGGTTACTACAGAAACAAGGTCACAACAATATTATTATTGAAAAACTGTGGTTACTATATTGATACTACAGTATTACTGTAGTAAAAACCATTGTTAATTGTATCAAAACCAAGGTTTCTGGCAAAAAAACAAAAGCAAAACATGGTTACTACCATAGAGCTCTAAAATACCGGTTATTAGGACTGGGTAAATATATAGATTTTCTGATGCATCACAATCTTCATTTGAACGATCTCGATATTGATACTTAAATCCCAAAATCAATCTTTTACTCTCAACTACAGTGAGAGGAAATCACTTGCATTTGCAACCAAATTTTGTGCTATGCAACTAAAATGTTTATATTTGTTAACTGGCTGGCAAATGTTCTGATTTCACTTACCAGTGATTGTGTAGTGCTGGAGTATTCAGCAAAGGAGTAGCAAATGTGTTCTTTGTCTTCAGATACCAGTTGTGGAAAATAGAATCTATGTATGCTGGTTTATACATATAAAGGCATCTCATGTGGGGAAAAAATGTCATATTTATTTTGATAAGTATTTGTGCAGTATTGCAAAAAGGTGTTACAACTGTACTCTATCTACCCTACTACCATGGTTCTGAAGGATTACAACATTCATTTGCACTGGTGTTTACCAGGAACTTTCATGTTACTTCAAAGAATGCCCAGATAGCACACGTACATCTCCGAGATGTCCGTTTGAGATCTTTTCATCTGGAAAGCATCGCACTTTAATTCAAATATGATAAACATCTTAAAAAGAACAGATTTACATGCATTCTAAATCATAAACATCTCAAAGACATATTTCAGATGAGCAAACAGTCTAAAAAAATACGTCTTCCTGATGTAAACACACACAACAAATATTGTAGACATCAGGGTGATAGCACACATACATCACCCAGACATCTAGTGATGTGTGTTTACATCTGGAAGACGTATTTTTTTTAGATTTTTATGATGAGACGTTTATGAGTAAGAATGCATGTAAATCTGATCTTTTTAAGATGTTTATCAGATTTGAATTAAAGTGCGATGCTTTCCAGAGGAAACACTCTTAAACTGACATCTCAGAGATGTACGTGTGCTGTCTGAGGATGGTATGCTTTGGTACTTTTTGTAAGGCAACTGATTCAAAACGTCAAAATGAGAACGAAAAGAAGAAATGCAATGAGAAATTTGCATCTTTTAGATCGTAGTTCCCAATATTATTATTACCAGTCGGATAAAATGTAATTGTCATCAGAAGGAAATTAAAGAAAGTCTTTTAAGATAATGCACAGTATTAAATATTGTTAAAAATCCTATTGGATTCCTAATTAACAGACCAAAAAATTACATTACTGTTTGGAAATTGAAACGTGTATTAATTATCTATAAATGCGGTGAGTTTTCACGTGTGAATATTCTGCAATTGGTGTACACTGTACCAGTGAAATCTTGCCAGCTGCCTATTTGTATAGATCATAGCAAAAGCGATATACATATTATAAATAGGTTAATTCTGAGATTTCTTACTTTTAACACAAAGCATTGCAGTCTCTTGGACCTCAGACAATGAGAAAGTGAAGTCAGCAGAACATGAATGAATATGCCACATCGTATAATGTCCGTTAGTGTCAGTCAACTTCAAGTTTAGTGTATTTTAACTGAAGACTTGATCAATTGTTCTAATATCTCTCTATTACAGTATGAGCCAGATAATGCAACACCATGGTTGTAGATCTCACATGAGAGACCGGAACAAACTGACAGGCCTGGAGGACAGATTTGACCTGGTGGTGGACTCAAATGATGCCATTCTTGAGAAAGTGGTATGAGTTTCAGATCTTTAAACCAATGTTCTTATATACACCACCCCTATCTTCTTTACCCTGTAATTATGGTTTGTGATGGTCCAAATGTCTGTACCTCTGTACCTTTCATCAAATCATACAGTGCATCCGGAAAGTATTCACAGCGCTTCACTTTTTCCACATTTTGTTATGTTACAGCCTTATTCCAAAATGGATTAAATTCATTATTTTCCTCAATTCTACAAACAATACCCCATAATGACAACGTGAAAGAAGTTTGTTTGAAATCTTTGCAAATTTATTAAAAAAAAAGAAAAAAAAAAGAAAGAAAATCACATGTACATAAGTATTCACAGCCTTTGCTCAATACTTTGTTGAAGCACCTTTGGCACCAGTTACAGCCTCAAGTCTTTTTGAGTATGATGCTACAAGCTTGGCACACCTATTTTTGGGCAGTTTCTCCCATTCTTCTTTGCAGGACCTCTCAAGCTCCATCAGGTCGGATGGGGAGCATCGGTGCACAGCCATTTTCAGATCTCTCCAGAGATGTTCAATCAGGTTCAAGTCTGGGCTCTGGCTGGGCCACTCAAGGACATTCACAGAGTTGTCCTGGAGCCACTCCTTTGTTATCTTGGCTGTGTGCTTAGGGTCGTTGTCCTGTTGGAAGATGAACCTTCACCCCAGTCTGAGGTCCAGAGTGCTCTGGAGCAGGTTTTCATCAAGGATGTCTCTGTACATTGCTGCATTCATCTTTCCCTCGATCCTGACTAGTCTCCCAGTTCCTGCTGCTGAAAAACATCCCCACAGCATGATGCTGCCACCACCATGCTTCACTGTAGGGATGGTATTGGCCAGGTGATGAGCGGTGCCTGGTTTCCTCCAGACATGACGCTTGCCATTCAGGCCAAAGAGTTCAATCTTTGTTTCTCATGGTCTGAGAGTCCTTCAGGTGCCTTTTGGCGAACTCCAGATGGGCTGTCATGTGCCTTTTACTGAGGAGTGGCTTCCGTCTGGCCACTCTACCATACAGGCCTGATTGGTGGAGTGCTGCAGAGATGGTTGTTCTTCTGGAAGGTTCTCCTCTCTCCACAGAGAAACGCTGGAGCTCTGTCAGAGTGACCATCGGTTCTTGGTCACCTCCCTGACTAAGGCCCTTCTCCCCCGATCGCTCAGTTTGGCCAGGCGGTCAGCTCTAGGAAGAGTCCTGGTGGTTCCAAACTTCTTCCATTTACGGATGATGGAGGCCACTGTGCTCATTGGGACCTTCAATGCTGCAGAAATTTTTCTGTACCTTCCCCGGATCTGTGCCTCGATACAATCCTGTCTCGGAGGTCTACAGACAATTCCTTGGACTTCATGGCTTGGTTTGTGCTCTGACATGCACTGTTAACTGTGGGACCTTATATAGACAGGTGTGTGCCTTTCCAAATCATGTCCAATCAACTGAATTTACCACAGGTGGACTCCAATCAAGTTGTAGAAACATCTCAAGGATGATCAGTGGAAACAGGATGCACCTGAGCTCAATTTTGAGTGTCATGGCAAAGGCTGTGAATACTTATGTACATGTGATTTTTTTTTTCGTTTTTTCTTTTTAATAAATTTGCAAAGATTTCAAACAAACTTCTTTCATGTTGTCATTATGGGGTATTGTTTGTAGAATTTTGAGGAAAATAATGAATTTAATCCATTTTGGAATAAGGCTGTAACATAACAAAATGTGGAAAAAGTGAAGCGCTGTGAATACTTTCCGGATGCACTGTATCTTAAAAACTTCCAGTACTGACCTGTTTCTGATCTCTGCTCAGGGCATTCTCCTGGATGAGGCCTCTGGTGTGAGTCGCACCCAGCAGCCTGTGATGCCCACAGGCTATCAGCCACCCAAGATCGTTGTGTCCAGTTGGAATCGCAGGGTTAGTTAAGTGTTGCATCGTTTTGGATTTGTCTTTGAGGAACAGGTTCTGGTATTATATCAGGCTACTTCTCCTTACAGGGAGGAGACCGGAGCACAGAGACCTTTCACCTTCTACATGCCAAAAATGTTCAACGGCCGCAGCTAAAGTTCAAGGAGAAAGTGGATAACAGCAACACCCCCTTTGTCTCCAAAATCTTCATCAAACCCAATGCTTTAAAACCTCTGCCTTCATGTGAGTGTGCTGAGCATCCCTTGGGAGATGACCATTTTATGCCAATATATTTTGATGTACAGACAATCAATAATATTAAAAAGAGAGAAAAAAATATAGTAATTTGTCTAAATACTGAAGTGTAACTAAATGTGCCACTAGACTTTACCAACAAACACATTCGTAAGGAGAGACCAGAGGATTTGGACGTTCCTGCTGCGCTGGCGGATTTCATCCATCAGCAGAGAACACAAGAACATGTGGATGACATGTAAGAGATATTTAGTGTTTATTCTCATTTTTTATTTTTTATTTCACAGTATTAAAAAAAAATATGAGCTTAATTTACTTCACTAAAAAATTGCATGTAAAATGGTGTTTCCAGGTTTTCTCACCCCTACCAGTATGAGCTGGACCATCTGGTCATGCCAGAGAGTCTGAAAACCAAACCTGATCCCCAGGTAAATGTCTTATTCATCCTCATTGTTCCTGACTACCTGTGTCTGTTTTGTTGTCAGCAACTGTGATAAGTATTTCAATGTGGTTTTGGCCTTTTTTCATTATGACATTTCTTTTCATTATAGATGTATAAACCATTTGCTGACTCAAGTTGTCAGTTCATTGACACTTTAGAAGATCTCGTTGCTCTGAATGAGAAATTGGCCAAGATGACAGAGTTTGCGGTGGATCTTGAGGTATGACTGAGCCTCCCCAATCATGTTTAGTCGTGCCTGCTTGACATTTGTCTCTGTGTTTCCTATGCTCAGATGGTCAAAAATTGGTAGTTTCCATCTATCAGCAAAGTTGAAAATGAACTGAAGCGTCTTTACATTACAAAAAGGGCAAGTTTTACAATTGTGTAACGTACGCTGAGAAGTAATTAGCCCTGAAATGTAACTTCTTTTTATTCCTTACTAAATAATTATGTTCTGTACACTATACACATGCTATTTTTTTTAATAGTATCACATATAGCACACCATATATATACAGGTGCATCTCAATAAATTAGAATGTCGTGGAAAAGTTCATTTATTTCAGTAATTCAACTCAAATTGTGAAACTCGTGTATTAAATAAATTCAATGCACACAGACTGAAGTAGTTTAAGTCTTTGGTTCTTTTAATTGTGATGATTTTGGCTCACATTTAACAAAAACCCACCAATTCACTATCTCAAAAAATTAGAATACATCATAAGACCAATAAAAAAAACATTTTTAGTGAATTGTTGGCCTTCTGGAAAGTATGTTCATTTACTGTATATGTACTCAATACTTGGTAGGGGCTCCTTTTGCTTTAATTACTGCCTCAATTTGGCGTGGCATGGAGGTGATCAGTTTGTGGCACTGCTGAGGTGGTATGGAAGCCCAGGTTTCTTTGACAGTGGCCTTCAGCTCATCTGCATTTTTTGGTCTCTTGTTTCTCATTTTCCTCTTGACAATACCCCATAGATTCTCTATGGGGTTCAGGTCTGGTGAGTTTGCTGGCCAGTCAAGACACCAACACCATGGTCATTTAACCAACTTTTGGTGCTTTTGGCAGTGTGGGCAGGTGCCAAATCCTGCTGGAAAATGAAATCAGCATCTTTAAAAAGCTGGTCAGCAGAAGGAAGCATGAAGTGTTCCAAAATTTCTTGGTAAACGGGTGCAGTGACTTTGGTTTTCAAAAAACACAATGGAGCAACACCAGCAGATGACATGGCACCCCAAATCATCACAGACTGTGGAAACTTAACACTTGGACTTCAAGCAACTTGGGCTATGAGCTTCTCCACCCTTCCTCCAGACTCTAGGACCTTGGTTTCCAAATGAAATACAAAACTTGCTCTCATCTGAAAAGAGGACTTTGGATCACTGGGCAACAGTCCAGTTCTTCTTCTCCTTAGCCCAGGTAAGACGCCTCTGACGTTGTCTGTGGTTCAGGAGTGGCTTAACAAGAGGAATACGACAACTGTAGCCAAATTCCTTGACGTGTCTGTGTGTGGTGGCTCTTGATGCCTTGACCCCAGCCTCAGTCCATTCCTTGTGAAGTTCACCCAAATTCTTGAATCGATTTTGCTGGACAATCATAAGGCTGCGGTTCTCTCGGTTGGTTGTGCATCTTTTTCTTCCACACTTTTTCCTTCCACTCAACTTTCTGTTAACATGTTTGGATACAGCACTCTGTGAACAGCCAGCTTCTTTGGCAATGAATGTTTGTGGCTTACCCTCCTTGTGAAGGGTGTCAATGATTGTCTTCTGGACAACTGTCAGATCAGCAGTCTTCCCCATGATTGTGTAGCCTAGTGAACCAAACTGAGAGACCATTTTGAAGGCTCAGGAAACCTTTGCAGGTGTTTTGAGTTGATTAGCTGATTGGCATGTCACCATATTCAAATTTTTTGAGATAGTGAATTGGTGGGTTTTTGTTAAATGTGAGCCAAAATCATCACAATTAAAAGAACCAAAGACTTAAACTACTTCAGTCTGTGTGCATTGAATTTATTTAATACACGAGTTTCACAATTTGAGTTGAATTACTGAAATAAATGAACTTTTCCACGACATTCTAATTTATTGAGATGCACCTGTATATACATGGATTGTTAATAGGGCACTAAAGCATTGTCACATTACTTACCAAATTCCATATTCCTGAAAGCCAGAACAGATGTTTGAAAATGGACAGTGTGCATTGCGACTTAGTTTTGTCTAATTTATTTAGAGATTTAGAGAGGACTTTTGCGTAAAGTGTGATTGATTTTTGTAATCATTTCCATAAGAATTTTTTTTTTTGCAGGAGCATTCCCTGTAGGTTTTTATAAATTCAGTGCAAATTCTCTGTCTACAGCATCATTCCTACAGAAGCTTTCTAGGAATCACGTGTCTGATGCAGATATCAACACGGGAAGAGGATTTCATTATAGACACGCTGGAGCTGCGCAGTGAAATGTACATTTTAAATGAGACATTCACTGACCCCACCATTATGAAGGTGATTTCTTTTCTTAATACACTTTATCCACTTGAATGTGTTTTTTAACTATAAACTCTATATAATTCATTTTAAAGATATGTTTGTGTAACCTCTTTAACTCTGGTGAATTTTTTGGCTGCCACATGCAATTTTTTTTAGAAAACCCCCCAAATAAAAAAAAAAAAAGACTCCAATTACTCAGAAATAATATAGTATATATTTTTACAATCTTATGATGAAGAGAAACAACATTTTTTGTTGTTGTCCTTACTTTGTAAGAATGTAATTCTGGTTCTGATCACTCCATTTCCTTTTAAAAAGTCTTATTTCATTACACTAGATGGCAGCAAGTACTAGGAATTGTTTTTTCCTCTATCACCTTCCATCACAATATGCAGATCTGAAATGTAGGTGGTGCTCTAAGGCATTTCAACCATCACAGACGTGCTCGTCCATAGACACTACCCCCATTGTTTAATCGAATATCTTGGCCCCTGAGTGGACTACAAGCTCAATCTAGGTGTCATTAGAAAGCGGAGATCCAAGATATAACGTTGAATTATACAACCAAGCAAGCTCCTCAAGGTAAAAGCAGATATAAAGTTTGTGGCTACTTGAGGCTTACAGCAACAGTGATCGGCACATAAGAGACATTTGTATTTGATGTCTTACTTAAATCATATATTTGTGATTCTTTTAAAAATCTTTCGAACTGTTGTATTAGGACAACAAAATATGCATTCCTGAGAATGAGAGCTTTCATTTGATATATGAGTTGTCCATTTAGGTTCTTTGTTAAAGACTTACATTATGTATGACATTACCTTTAGCAGGGCTCCAGACTAACATTTGAGAGCGGTTACCAAGTTCTACAGATGGTCGCACTAGCACGGTTGGTTGGGGGGGGAGGGGAGTGTTCCTAACCAGACACAACGCAATACCGCTATATTCATTCTCTAAAATTATTATAAATGACAATAAAATCAGATGTTACAACAGTCGGATGGAACAGTCTGTTTATTGAACATACCTAATTTTCTCACTGCGTATGGACACTTTCTACGACAAATCTCAAGGGGATGGTATATGATCATACACGGAGCAAAGTTACTTTATGAATCACATCAAAATTCAGTCTGTTACCATTTTTAATGTTCACGCACTCACGCAGTACTCTGTTGTTATTTAGTCGATCTCCATGTGACAGGTAACGGAAAGAAATTCAAAATGAGCCTCCTGTGTGTGTGTGTGCATCTATAGAGCTCCGGTTGAAGAGAACGAGACCTCAAACACAACAATCCGTAGGTCTGTGCCATCCTCGGTGAAAATAAAGTTGTTTTGAACCGGCTAGTGTCACCCCGGCTTTAATATACTGTTATGAGAAGGATCGCTTGTTGCAGCATCGCGTCTGGTTGGGACACAGTGTGACAGCAGGAATTAGTTTTCTTTTCATCAGGATGTGGTATTTGCAATAAGATCATACAAACCAAAGGTAAAAGTAAAACCATGCCAACATGGACAGTAACCATAAAACAAATTATGCAATTTTTCATAAGAAAAACACATCCTGAAATTAAATTGTATTCCTTCACTACCCCGTATATTGTTTCGGGTAGATATTTTTAATATCTGTAATGTGTGGATTGAAAGCCTTGGCTACGATTTCTGTCTGTTCATGGTACAGATTTCTCCTTTATTCCTTTTCAATGCTGTTTAGAATTCTGGAGCCATTTAATATGATTTTAAACTAGTTTAATCATCGATACATTATGGGTTTTCATAGAGGTTTTGAACAAATAATCAATGCCGAATCCACAACCCAGCCCACGCTTCTCGCAGCGCTGTTGATGATAATCTGCGCTCGAGACCGGTCCACGTGTAAATGCACGTCTCTGCGCTGATCTGTCCATTGAGCCTTGAGCCGTGCTGACTGATCCAGATAGAGCTGTTTCCTTTCGCGTTTTGAACGTTTGCCATTCAATATTTCTCTTACGCAACAAAAAACAACAGTGCACAATCAGAGAGTTGGCCAATTGTGTAGTCGCACAATTGTGACCTTTTGCAAAGTTGAATCGCACTGTTAGGAAAAGTGGTCGCAAAATGCGACCATTTAGTCGCAGTCTGGAGCCCTGTCTAGGTGGCGCTTATTCGTGACGCAGGTGTTTTCAGCCCTTATTTTGTTATTTTATGTAACATAAATTTAGACGTTAAATTTTCATGCTTTCAAATGATACGATGTATCCGGGGACTTTAACATTTGAAGCTTAAACATATTTTGCGACATAGCGTTCCCCTTTGGACCCACCGATGGGTCCATAGAGTTTAAGGAAGACAGCATGAAATCAAAATTGACCTATTTTATACTTGCTTAATAGTTGTTCCTGGTCTCATTGCAAGTAATTCGGTGCAAGTTATTATTAAAAAAAAGTTTGTTTTCATAATCTGTCATCAAAGTGCAATAACTTTCTACACCTCTTCTGAAGCAGCTTTTATGCTACCAAAGCCAAAATTGGGCGGGAAAAATGGGAAACAATTATACATAGCCTAACATGCTTAACCCTATAACAGTCCTGTCAAAACAAATGGATAAATTCATGTCCCGCCCTACATTGTATACGGAATATACTGTTTCTCTCGTAAATATGCCACATTATGGACAATAAATTAATAGTTAAACCAAACATAAAAATTCATGATTTACACACTTCCGTCAAGAAAGTCAACCCGTTTTTTATGCAGAACACAAACGGAAATGTTTTAATAAATATTGTGGTCCATATTTTTAATATAATAGCAGTTAATAAACCCATAAGTATCAAAAGTAGTCCATGCAAGTCCTGCATCATATTCCAAGTCATCTGAAGGCCTATGAAAGGTTTTGGTGAGAAACAACCTGTACATTTTCTGTGAAAATCTTGACATCCATTGTGTGTTCAAGAGTGCTATGAGAAAAGCTCATTTACAGTGTTCATGTGAGAAATGTATCAGTTTTTAACACTAAACATTGTATTTATTATTGTGATTCCTAACTCTTCCTTTAAATGCCCTGTGAATGCCATTTCACATTGTCTTTACTATGAAGTGGCTAATGATTGTTTATCTTGAATATAATGCATTATTGCATCACTGTGTGTTGCTCTTGCAGTTGTTTCATGGTGCTGATTCAGACATTGAGTGGCTTCAGAAGGACTTTGGTCTCTATGTTGTCAACATGTTTGATACCCATCACGCTGCTCGTTGTCTAAACCTCGGCCGAAACTCTCTTGACCATCTTCTGAAAGTATACTGCAACGTGAACTCGGATAAACGCTACCAGTTGGCAGACTGGAGAATACGGTACTATAATATTATCAGCACATTAGATTTCCTCATGCATTGATCTAATATTGAACATATAATATTGATCCAAACTCATTATGTTTTTATATTACTACAAATTAAAATCAACAAATGTTGTTAGTTCCCGCTTTTACAACGGAGTTTGTGTTTTTTCTTATTGTTGTACCATTCAGGTACATTACTAATTATTTGTGTTGTTATTGTCTTGCAGACCATTGCCAGATGAGATGATCAAGTATGCTCGTGCTGACACTCACTATCTGCTCTATATATATGATCGAGTCAGAGCTGACCTTTATGATTTGGGCAACGGGCAACCCACCCTCATTCAGCAAGTGTGGTCTAAAAGCAGAGACCTCTGCCTCAAGGTACACTGATTTCTTCATAGCAACTAATTAAATTTATCCACAAGATAAAAATCGTTCAACTAAGTGAAGATATCAAGATATTGGCTGGATAGGACACCACTTTTAAAAGCGCTCCATATTCCAGATATGTTTAAAATCATTGAACTCTTGTTATTATTGGTTATTTGACTCTTGATGAAATTTTGGTTTTGGTCTAAAAGATTAATGACCGGAACCTTGTATGCAGATCCCAACCCATTCGCCAAACTTAACTGTACCAAGTAGTTAATTGTAGATTTGATGCACATATATTACGGGAAAGTTAGTGGCAGCGCTAGAATGATTTGTTCATAAATTGGACACCACTACAAGATGCTGAATTGGTTTTACTTGAGCTTTTGAATATTGTTACAAACTTCATTTCTTTCTCCTTAGAAATTTGTGAAGCCTATTTTTACTGAGGACTCGTATATGGAGCTGTACCGTAAGCAGAAGAGGATCTTCAACACGCAGCAGCTGGCAGCCTTCAGACTGCTTTATGCCTGGAGAGATAAACTCGCCCGAGAGGAAGATGAGAGTACAGGGTAACTGCCCAAACTCAAAGCTTGTGGAACAATGGGGTTAAAGGCACCCCTTAAGGAAAATGTTCTTTTTTTCTGGTCACAAAGTGTATCAAGATTGGAAAAAACAGTTAATTTTATTGAATATTGATGGAGCAACATAATGTGTAGAAAAAAAAAATAATAACGGAAGGTTGTTTTGATAAAAACTTTTTTTAATAGGTAGCAAGGGAGCCTTTTACCCCTTACTTGTAGATATAGGGGCAATAGAAATAGGGCAAATTTTGTCACCTTATGCAAATAAATTTGAGACATCTAAATGCTTTGAGTGACACACTATGATTATGCTTATTCAAAATAACCTCTCAGGGTGTAAATAAGGTAGCTCTGAAAAATTTTGTCTCCAAGTGTCCAAAAGCATCTCCAAACAAATAAAACACACTAATTGTACATAAGAACTAATTACATATGCAAATACAACAATGACTAAAGGTATGCTCTCTCTCCAAAGTATGCAGGCATGAATAACGAGATCTTATTCAGTTCCATTCTGTGTCATTTGAGTCATCATTGAGTCTGTGTCATGTACTTGGTGCCATCTCCTGGTGGCCTTATGTAATTAGAGTAAACGATCCTCTCTGCCCATATTTGGATGACTTTCACCTCTGTTCACAGCAATCCTAGTATTATTGGTTTAGCGTTTTATGACACTGTTTTTCCATCATAGGTACATCTTACCAAACCACATGATGATGAAGATTGCTGAGGAGCTTCCAAAGTAAGTTTAAAGGGGTCATATCCTAAGTGTATGAAACAAACAAAAAAATATAATAAAAGAATATTTAATGTTTTTCACCGGTGGCCTACTTATGATTTTTTTCAAGGTTGCTTGGACCAAAAATGTTGTAATTTAGTTTAACATGACCATTTCCATCCTCTCTCTGACCCTTACAAATACATGGGTTGTTACTCTACTTTTAAGACATCTTCTGTATATGTAAATTACCTCTGTTATAATTAGTACTGCTTTGATGTATTCTTTATCATAGGGAGCCACAGGGTATCATCGCATGCTGTAACCCCACACCACCACTAGTGCGTCAACAGATCAATGAACTTCATCAACTCATCAAACAGGCTCGAGAGATTCCCCTACTGAAAGTATGTGCTGGTTAAACACATATTTTAATCTGGTTTATTTAAGTACTTGTTTTATTTATCTGTTGTAATATGAATATATTAAATGTGTAATTTCTAGTTCTAGACAAAATACAAACAATAAATTTTTTTGTGTCTCTGTAGGTAGAAGTTCTTGCTGAAAAAAGGAAATCATTAACCCCAAAAAGAAAGGTCTGTTGACAAGTTTTAATGGTCATTTTTTCATGGACACAAACTGGAAAATAAATCTGTTGTCAGTTGTATTATTGAGTTTACTTCTAATGCCCCACTGTTGCTGTTATTTTATAGCCACAGTATTCATTATTTGGACCGCATGATACCTCCCGCTCATCTGAGAGTGATTTCCTGGACCTCTCTTCCATTGGTAGGTCAAAGTATTATGAATACCTCATGCGCATGTAATTTTCATTTTTATTTCAGCGTGTTATTTTAAAATGGCTTAATAGCCAATAGAATGACCTTTTGTAATGTTTTATCCATTTATATTTAGAAACACCAACCAAACCGGGAGTTCTGTTTGCAGAGGAGGACAACGAAAGCATGGACAAAGATGAACAATTGTTGTATAGCCTCAAAGCAACAACAAAAATCAGCCTCTTTGCGGTAGGATATTTAAAAGGTTAAACATGTATTAGAGTCACTGACAAATCAGGTTGGCAAGTGTCAAGTTCGCAGAAATGTGTCCATTTGAAAATAAAATTATATTTTCGACAAAATATTGATTTAATGACTAAAAATGTATGGCTCTGTAGGTGAAAAATGTTTTATTCAAATGCTTTCCACAATTGTACATGATGTAATCATTCATTTTTTATTATGATTTCTTCACACAGTCTTGAGGCTAAAGGGGTCCTCTGTTGTTGTTGTTGTTTTGTCACATAACAAATTGGGTAACTGCATGTTGGTTACACCACGTGACTTTAATTTTTTTTTAAATATTAGTAATAGTTGATAAAATTGTTTCTTATTTAAGAAATAATAATTAAAAATATATATTCTGCACTACTCAAGCCAACATTTCTTTAAGAATTTCTGCTTTTAATTAAAAATAATAATAATTTTACTTTCTCCTGATGGTTACACCACATGACTTTGATTTGGTGGACAAAAGCTTTTCAAACATAAATATTTTAAAGAAAAATGTATTTACTGCTTAAAATTATTCGGCACTACTCTTGTCAAGAATCTAAGCTTTTAATGAGACTTTCTCCAGTCTAATATACCACATGACATTTGTTAATTTATGCCTCAGAAAAAATATCAAAATGACTTAAAGCTCAGTAATTAAGACCATGTGCATTATAGAAGAGGTGTATTCTAGTAATTGTTTTGTGAATTTAATTTATGTATTTTTGTTGATAAGTTAATAGATCAACAGATCAAAAAATTGAGTCAAGTCATTGACCCATTACATGAAAAATGTTAAGTGCTTTGTCATGCTGTGTTTTGTGCTGGATTATTTGTGTTGGGAAAAGTAGGAGAATTGAGGAACGTTGTTTGTTATTCAGGAGGAGGAGGAGGAGACAACAGCAGCTCCTGCTCATCTGACAGTGGCACAACAGAAAGCACACAGTATCATGGCATCATTTGAGAACCCTTTTCGAATGGTACAATTGTTTTTATTTTTTTATTTTATTTAGTTGACATCTTTTGTCTAGGTTCATATTATAACTATGTGACTATTTCCTAATATTTACACTTTGTTTCAGTATTTACCATCAAAGGACATTCACATATCAAAGAATGCCAAATATGACCCCTCGACAAAGATCTACGAGGTACAGTTTCTTAGTATTGTACTAACCATGTTTGCATGAAAATGAATTGCATTTGTTATTACATAATATTTGTAATGTTTTTCGATATTATTAAATGATTTTACTTGATTCATATAAATCAAGACATACACTTAGTCATGTTTAAAGTTTAATATGATAACTCCAGAATTAGTCATAAATCATACAATGAAAGATGTACTTAATGCAGAAAAAGTATTTTATTTCTTTAATGACATGCTTTTATATTGACTTTTTTATTGCGTATTTTCTGCCTTTGAACACAGATTCGTAACAGGTGGAAATTACAGAGTATTGAGCAGCAGCAGAAGGAAGCTGAAGTGAAACAGCAAGCCAAAGAACGGGCAAAGAAAGCTCAAAGTAAGAACAACGTATGATAAATCTGTTCATATTTGTTATAGAAACTTTATGCGACCTGAAGGGTTTGTATCCGAGAACCAATTCTACTTTTTAAAAATACCGAAACTGCGTATGATTTTCATAACGTGCAGTTTCATTATCGGGTCTTTAATGTGCATTCTCGACATATTTAGATGGAACACAATACTGAAATTCTCTGATAGTGTTTCCTTCCATGCTGTTTTATGGCTCGGCGACACCTCTTCCTAGTCTATATTGTGAAACACACAGCACGACTAGGGAATATTGCCAAACCAATGATTCTTTTCTGCCAGTCCATTTTCAGAGAATCAAAAATATACTGCACGACTAGTGTAGCTGGTTGTTTTTAGAGAATCTTAAGCATATAGTGCAACCAGTGTAGTCTGATTAAGGAACATGACTCTTTTGAGCAGGTTCTTTTTAGAGATCTTAAATGCATACTATGTGACCAGTATAGTTCGATTGCTGCAAGAATGACTCTTATGAACTTTTTTTTTTTTTTTGTGTGAATCAAAATCAATTATGAATTGTTGGAGCAGTTAATCTGACTCTTTGTAGTAAGTCTACACTAATCTAAACTTTGTAGTATGTATAGATAAAGATACACATTATGAGTTTGTAATCAGTGGTATTTAATAAAAATGAATAAATGCATTTATTTTTCAAATATTTCTTCCTCAAAAATACCTAAATGTATCGTTAATGGAAATGTTAAGATGAGCCAGAATTGTTCAGTTACTTATGATTCCCATTCCTAGTAACCTTTTAACCCACCAATAATTTTAATTTAGACAATGCCCTAGTATACTAAAATCCTACATTTACATAAAAAGAACTACAATACTTGTCCACTTTTTTTCTATGTTATGTTCCATTTGTGTAAAAATGCTGGTATTTCTCTTTCAGAGGAACGCAAGAAAGCCAAACAGAGCTATCAGGAGTCGCTGCAGAATGTGAACACTGTCAGACAGCAAGTGATGGTGAGGAATCTTCATGTCACAAGCTTTAAAAGCTGTTCAAGGCAGTTCTGATTCATTTCTTTTTCATTTCTACATTAACTTCTGGTTTGTGTAAATCATGTGTGTTTTAGGAAGCAAAGCAGTCTGGGCAGAAGAGGGAGAGAGTTGCTAGTGAAGTTGGCGAAGAGAGCCTTAAACCAAACAAGAAAGTCTTGAAGACTGCGACATCAGAGGCTGAGCAGTCGACCACATCTGCTCCGAGAAACCAGAAACCGAAAGCTGCTCAAGATGTTCCCAAACAAAACTTTAAACCTTATGACTACACCCAGTCAAATTTAAAAATGTTTGATGGTAAGAGATCATTTTTTTCCCCCTGTAATTTGTTTTTTAATGGTGTCTATACGAGTTGTCTTCATTTCAATATTTTTTGTTTTGTTTTCTACACATAGGAAAATCAAAAGAGAGTTCACATTTTGATCCCAACAGACAAGCACATGAAACCAGGCAAAAGGTATTTATCGACCTTTAAGTCTATTTGAATCTATAAGCTTTCACAGCCTCATGAATTTCAAATGTGTGTCCTTCATGTCTTTCCATCTTAAAGGGATAGTTCACCCAAAAATGAAAATTCTCTCATCATTTACTCACCCTCATGTCATCCCAGATGTGTATGACTTTCTTTATTCTGCAGAACACAAATTAATATTTTTAGAAGAATATTTCAGCTCTGTAAGTCCATGCAGTGCAAGTGAATGGTGATCAGGCCTTTGAAGCTCCAAAAATCACGTAAAGGCAGCATAAAAGTAATCCATGACTCCAGTGGTTTAATTAATGTCTTCTGAAGCAATCCAGTTGGTTTTGGGTGAGAACAGACCAAAATATAACTCCTTTTTCACTATGAACCTTGGCAATCATGATTTCAAGCTTGCTTACATTTTTAGTGCCATCCAGCGCTCTGCGCATGGTCAAACACTAGGAAGTGTAATTGAGCTTGAAATCATGATCGTGCCTAGAGACTGCAACAGCAAGATTTATTGTAGAGGAGTTACATTTTGGTCTGTTCTCACCCAAAAATCAATTGGGTTGCTTCAGAAGACATGGATTAAACCACTGGAGTTGTATGGATTACTTTTATGCTGACTTTATGTGATTTTTGGAGCTTCAAATTTTGGTCACCATTTACTGAATGGATCTACAGAGATGAAATATTCTTCTAAAATCTTTGTTTTCTGCAGAAGAAAGTCATACACATCTGGGATGGCATGAGGGTGAGTAAATGATGAGAGAATTTTCCTTTTTGGGTGAACTATCCCTTTAAAGGTGTTCACACAAAAATTAAAATTGTCATTATAGCTTCAACTTTGTTTGATGTGGTACTGTTCTCAAAAGATCTCTGATCAATTTTGATTCTCAGAAAAATCAAAAAGGAAAAAAGAAAGGTGCTATGGGTGGCAAAAGCATGTCTTACTTGCCAGCAAAGTCAGAGAGGTGAGAGTAACATTCAGTAACTCACATACAGTACATAGTTATACTAAACATAAAATGAATTCTAAAAGTTGAAAATTGAAAAGGTAATTATATGATCCTTATTCATTAGATTCTAAATGGCTGTATTTTATCTTTCTTTTACAGAGGGTTTCACCATAACTGGCCTAAGAGATAGAAATTTACAATGGATGGTTGCCCTCTTTCTTTTTTAACAGTTCTTTAACATTTATTCTTTCAATCTGTTGCAGCCGTGATTTATGCTTGTAATTGTATTCATTTTTGGATTTTGACCCTTCATTAAAAAGGCATTTTAAATCATTCTTCTCCTCTCTTTGTTAAAGTTCAAAGTTTGTTTCCTTTTGTGCCAGACTCCATGACATTTGCTTTGATCCTCCCCAAACTGTTGCAGCAAAGTTGGAAACATAATTCTTTAGAATGTCATCATGTTGCCTACTGCACTGAGACGTGTCCTCAGAAATTAAAAGCTTGTGTCCTCATATGTATCCGTTGTCTTATTTATGACATGTTTTGCTTGAAAAGTTTGCTTGTTACAGTGGCAAAAAAAAAGTATGTGAACCCTTTGGAATTAGCTGTTTTTCTGCATTAATTGGCCATAAAATGTGATCTCATCTTCATCAAAGTCACAATGTGCTAACAACACACAAACAATTATAATATTTCATGTCTTTATTGAACACATCCCATTAAAGGAGCTGTGGAAAAATTTAATCCATGCATTTAATAACTAGTCAATCTTTGACATCAATATCCTCAACTGAGTGTTTCCGGTAGCTGTGGTTTAGACCTGCACAACGTTCAGAAGGAATTCTGGACCATTCTTCCTTACAGAACTGCTTCAGCTCAGTCATATTCTTTGGATGTCTGGTGTGAACGGCTCTCTTGTGGTCATTCCACAGCATCTCTATTGGGTTAAGGTCTGGGCTCTGACTGGGCCACTCCAAAAGGTGGATTTTCTGTTTCTGTAGTCATTCTGTAGTGGATTTACGTCAATGTTTAGGGTCATTGTCCTGCTGCATCACTCAGCTTCTACAGAGCTTCAGCTGGTGCACAGCCACCCTGACATTATCTTGTAGGATATCTTGATATACTTGGGAATTCATTTTCAAGCTGTCCAGGCTGCAAAGCAGCCCCAAGTCATGATGCTCCCTCCAACATACTTCACTGTTGTTATGCAGTGCATATTTTATGCCATACGTAGTGCTGCGTGTTCTTCCCAAAAATGCAACCTTAGTTTCATCAGTCCACAAGACATTTTCCCAGTAGCGTTGTGAAGTGTCAAGGTGGTCTTTGGCAAACTTCAGGCACACTGCAATGTTTTTGTTGGAAAGCATCAGCTTCCTTCTTGGTGTCCTGCCATGGATACCATGCCTATTTAATATTTCACGTATAGTAGACTCATGAACAGAGATGTTAACCAGTTCCAATAATTCCTTCAAGTATTTCTTCTAGGGAGAGTAGCCACAGTAATAAATCATCTCCATTTATAGACAATTTGTCTAACTGTGGACAGATGAATATCTAAGTTCTTCAAGGTAACTTATAACTCTACTCGAGATATTCCTTTCCAGCTTCATGCAAAGCAACAATTCTTGATAGGTCTATTGAGAGCGAGGCATGGTCCATGTCAGCAGATGCTTCTTATGAATAACAAACTCAAAATGTTTGAGTGCTTTTTATAAGTAAAATAAGCTCTAACCTACACTTCCAATCTCGTTTCGTAAATTTTTTTGCTAACTCCTGACTCTAATAGCCTTTTGATGTCATTAGCCTAGGGGTTCACACACTTTTTTCAACCTAGACTGTGAATGTTTGAATGATGTGTTCAATATGTACAACAGGGTTTCTCAATGGGAGTGGTACCGCCCCCCAGGGGGCATTCAAAGGATGCCAGGGGGCGCTGAGAGCAAATTAGTAGAGAGAGGGGCGTTAGGTTACAAATGGGGGGCGTTTATCAGTCATGTTAATCAAATCTATTGTCAAGTTCCTGTTTGCATTAAAATGTTTATCTAGACTCCATTTATATGGGTTGGTATGCATTTGTACCACGGTTCATCTGATTCTGAAGACTAGCGTCGCACCTGAAGTATCTGGTTTAGCTGTGTCAAATAGACAGGTGAAGTCACAACCTCTGTTAATGCACCTGTATGGCTCTGTAGGTGGATACGGCTCAATGGACAGAGCAGCGCGAGCGCAAAGCAGGTGCATTTTTACTCACAGACCGGTCTCGAGCTCTTAAATGCGCAGCTCTGCGAGAACCAGTGAGATGTGGAAACCATTTGGATTCGGCACAGAATTCTACATGACCAGCCTTGAATTTACTATAGTAACACTAACTGTACTTCAGGCAGAAATAGATTCATAGTACATATTATCATATCACTACTTCAGCTCTATTAAATTTGCCATATGCTACATTAGGGGAGTGAGGGAATATAATACATTTTGTTACAACTTTTAAATGTTTATATTTTGTATTTATTGTTTTTACATGTGTTTACAGTTGGCCTACTGTTTGTAATTACAAAAATGCCATAATTTGTTTTATAGAAATCAAGTTACATCTAACCACGGTAGTGAAGATCCATGCATCTGTGTGCTTACTATGGTTGTGTTACAAATACCACTGTTAAATCTATACAAATAAATAAATACATACAGAAATATTATTGGTCCTTTCACTTATTTTTGAAATATAATAACAATACCATTTTTATTATTAATTTCTGTCTTTGCATTTTCATTTTATAGTCCCTGTATGATCTGTACATACAAATCATAGTGACGTTCGACACCGAAGATTTAAAAAAACAAAAAAACCTTTTACACTGAAGCACTGTATCTGAGCTTGATTCTTTATGCTAAAGCCACTTGATTTGTGGTGTCCAAAGCTTAATTCCAAGGAGCACTAAAATATATTCATAAAATACTTTTAAATAGTAATACTATAAAATACATTCTTAAAATACTTCATTCGACTGAAAACCACATGACTTTCTGGCTTTGGGATCTAGTTCAAAGAATCACAAATCCCAGCACAGGTTTGAACCCAACACAGACACACAAACATCTTGCAGGTTAATAAAATGTTACTGCCCAGCACACAAACATATTTATTTCCCAAACCACACATTAATAATCAGCAAGTGCCTTTTGAGGCAAGTCAGTCCACTTATCGGCCATCTTGGGAACGCTCGTGGGCAGCCATTTTCTATGGATACAAGCGTTATAAATGTACACTTGAATGGGAAAACACCGAAATCCCCAAAATGGTTGGTGAAGATTACAATCAAATATAATTTTAAATCAGCAGTAAAATCTGACAACAATGGTACCATAAAATGCACTGCTTTAGCTCAGATCACGAAAAAAAAAAAAAACATTCAGGCTGAGTTAACTGATACCATAGGAGAGAGCATGATGGTCAACTAGCGTGTTATGACAGTACATTACTGTTTACGGATACCATACAAATGAATGGGAAGAGCCGTAAACAGACTGGCGCAAAATGCTCTTATAAACAGCAATTGTATTGCAGTAAACACCACACATAGTTCACCTCAAAAATATTGTTTAGTGTAAAACATGTTGAAGATTAGCCAACTTAAGTGATAAACTGTTTCTTCACAAAAGCAGTTTATTCAGCACACTAAAGCATTTCCTCCAGACATCCATAAAAAATAAGAAAAATAAAAAAATGGCCTCTGGTCTCCTTGCAAGTGTTCTGCCGTGTTTCACTCTGTTTTGCTAACCTTGAAGGCTCAGCCTTGTTAGAGGGGTTCTGGTCTGCATCTAAAAAGTGATTAGGTCTTTTACCTGTTTACCTTTTCTACATCCGCCATATTGGGCGTTCCAATTTCTCCCATTGATTTTAATACAAATGCTAAACTCGGGCTAAATTGTCTCTGTAATCAGTTATTACTCTTATATGTCATATATAAATATAGCATTTTGTAACTCTTATGAAGCCCTTAATGCTTTAGCTTTGAATTACTTGGTTATTTATAATCACTTACGATTATTAACTAAATACAACAACGACTTAAAGTCCCCATTCAGAAGTGATCATCCATATGCCCTGTTCCCTTCAAAGACAATTACTCTCCACTGTGAGAGCTTCAGATGGCTTAAAGGTGATAATGGTCAGTCAGAACTCACTTTTTAAGTGATTCTTAATGGAAAATCTGATTGGAATGACCCTTTAGCATGGATTGTGTTCCCTTCGAAGTGCCCTATAAAGGCATGATCATCACCAGTTATAACAAAGCCAGGCGCGCTGAACAGATGCAGAGGAAGGGTGCGTTTTAGTTTTAGAAAGCATTTGATTGGACAACGTTTCTCAACCTCTATGTGACATTCTGGATGTTCCCAAGTCTTTTTAGTCGGAAGAGAGAGACTGCAGATTTTAAATGCTTATATCTTCTGAAAACTAATTTTGTAAACATTTAGAAGTCTACTAACATACAGATGATCTTAAAGCTAATAGATTTAGACTACAAGTAGCAAAACTTATGTAACCACATTTAAGGTTAGCCAAAGCGGCTTACTAGGTGCGCTTTATTTTTTGACCACCAGATGGCAGTAAATTGAATCGTTTACTGAAGCGTTGAGTACCCCATATTCAATACATTTCTTTTGAAAGCCTCATTGGTTCCCATCACTAATAAAACAATAATTAATGTAGCTGTAATACAACTACAGTACCTAGGTGTTACTTCAGTGTAACTGTGTAAGATCTAGCGTTCAACAACGTCAACAGTGCCTGTTATGTTCATCAGTCTCATATGACATGTTGAGGAACATACAGTCAAAATTGCTGGATAAGTCATTTTGCAGTGGAAAATTGTGTTAGCTCTTATCAGAATGTTTGATTTTCTGATTTTGTGTGATTTTGAGAGAAATGCGTCCTTCTGTACCACAGCTAAACCAGAGGAAGTATTAAGTTTCACAAATTATACTTTTATTTTTAAAGCGGTGTCTGTTCACATCAAAAACGCGTTATAACATTTTAAAAGAGTGCTTGAGCGGCAAGATAAACTTTCGAACAAACATGTCCCTGAGCCGAGAGTGAGTGCAAATCACATACAGGCATGCACAAACCTACAAGCTTTCAGAGCGCCAACCTTCACCATTTCCTGCAGCTCAAGACTGCGGTTTTTTTGCTTCAGATAAACAACACAATAGGTACAAAGACAGGAAATACCTCATTCAAGATACTCTTGTCAAACAGTACAAATACAGTGATGCCCTTGTTTTTCTGTCAAGTTTATTAAAACAGCACAAAAACTGATGGCTTTTTAGACTGTATATACAGTATTCATAGAGATGTGTACAACATTACAATCCTGTTGTAATTCATAAATATGTATTTCTTGGTATTTTCATCAGAAATTTACATCCTAATAATTTTCACATCAGACTTTTCTTGATGTCTTGATCTTAAAGGGATTATTCCCTCCAAAATGGAACTTAAACATTTGACTCAGTCACCATCCACTTTCATTGTTTGAAAAAAAGATGCAATGAAAGTAAATAGTGACTGAGGCTGTCCCTGACATTATGACTGACATCTCCATATGGGTCATACAGGTTTGGAACAACATGAGGGTGAGTAAATGACGACAGAAGATCACATTTGATTTAAGTGTACAGTAATACACGTCTCACTAAATAAGATCCAGAAAGTACGAGAGGAGTGGAAATGGATGCACACATCACACAGCTGTGTTCCCCCTCCCACTCAAACACTCCTCTATCATTCTTTCTTTCATTCTTTTCTCTTTCATGTCCGCCAGGAACGAGTCCACACAGGAAACTGTGACATTTTTATCTCCAGCACCCACTCTGGAAGAACAGCAATGACTCAGAACGCTTGGACCTTCATTCGACGCTGCTTTCGCTGTCAAACAAATATTGTGTATCCTCAATTCAATGCAAAAATGCATATGGATGCCTCGATGTATTAAGATCTGAAATGGAGATCTTTTCTGGGTCAGTTTCTACAGTATGTGTGCTGGTGTTTGTATGCCAGAAAACAGCATCAAGAGTCCAAGCTTTGATCAAAGTCATTCAAACACTTATTCCTCATCACAAAGACTCAAACGGACTAAAATGAGACTTTACTTCACAAGCATTCAGTCTTCCGCCCCATTTGTCCACTCATGTCTCCCAGTGCTGACAGCAGTCCTCACAATTTTCTGTCATGTATAGGTAAGAGTTAATGGCCTCCTTTAGTCCTTCGCTCACTAGAGAGTCCTCTGTATCATCTTTGCTGCGTCCGAAGATCATTGAGCTGCAAAGAGAATTCATTTAGAAACTGCTCAACAATGCAATTATGTATGGCAAGCCTTTCTGACATTTAATTGAGTACAGGAAATGAATTACAGATCTACAATCCAATTTTCACTAGTTAAAATGCTAATTCTTGATATCAGCAATGGAATTACACTAGTGAAAATGGTCATTTTTTATATTAGTAATTTGGTTTTCACTAGTAAAACTTTTAATTCTTGATATAAAAATTGACATAATTACTCATGAAAATACCCATTCATGATTTCTGTAACTGCATTTTTTTCTTAGTAGAATGATCGGTCATTCACTCCTGTTCAAAACACAATTACAGATATCTAGAATAAATGTTACTAGTTCAAAATACACAATTCAGCTACACACTTCCTACTAGTAAAAATGCTAATTTTTCATTGGAATAATTACATTACTAGTGCAAATGTCCATTCCTGATATCAACAATTAAATTACAACTAGTAAAAATGCTATTTTTTCATATCTGTAAATTAGGGGTGTAAAAAAGTATTGTATCATACGATATGACGCTCACTATAAAATTCCATATGTATTGTACGATACATAAACACATTATAGTGTATAACAGCACAATATTGAGAGCTGTGAAACAGTCTCCTCCCTGGAGAGGTGGTGCTGAGCGCTCACAGGAAATCAGAGCAACATATCTACAGTACATAGGTGAGAACATCGATGGCAAACGCCAAGTTTATTGTAGCGTTACAGCTTGATGAATTTGCCAAACAATGGTGTCATGTCTTGGCGCTACAGTACATAAAACATGTTGTTTTATTTACGCTGACACCACCGTGCAAATCAGTGGATTTGGGAGGCAGAAACAGCATCAGTAATTTTAACAGGTGCCTCTCCCAGCCGACAATGAGTGTGATATGCACAGCAAGACGCTCATAAGTTATGAGTCATAACTATCAAAAAACAGCTTATTCAAAAAACCAACAACGTAAGAAACCCGCGATTACATGAGACATAATTATCTGGTTTTGACTTTGAAATGTAAACAGCTTTGAGAACAATACTTGTGCACATGTTATAAGCCGGTAATAATGGTGGTAAAATTTACATGCAAAGTGAAAAGGGGAAGAGGGCAAAAAAAAATTTTGTGTGCCGATCGGTTTTTGCTCAAGCCACTAAATAATATTGGATTATGTACATATATTGTAAAACCAGAGGTCAGGGTCCTCACTAGTTTTTTTTTTTTTTTTTTTCACCACTAAAAAACATTTGAAAGGAGTTTTTTCCTTGCTACAGTCACTTCAGCTTGTTCACAGTGGGATTTGAACAAGGCATGATTTTCTATAAAGCTGCTTTGAGAAACTATGTGTATTGTGAAAAGTGCTATACACATATAAATGACTAGAATGCAGATAAATTTATTTTCTCAAGAAAAACATGAAAATTGTGAGTTTATATTAGTTTTTCTCAACAATTGTTTAAGTTACTGCCAATGTCAGACACTTTTGTGGCATTTATGATTTAAAAGACATTTATGTTGAATCCTTGAATAAGTTTGAGTGAAACATTTGTGGGTGCTCGTATCGTATTGTATCGTATCGTGAGGCTACACATCGTATTGTATCATATTGTATCGTGAAATTTGTGTATCGTTACATGCCTATTGTAAATGTATGTCAGCATGTTAGATCTGGAATATCAGATATCTGGAAATAGTGTAAATGAAAATATCTTTACAAATTATTACTTACTAGTTAAAATATCATTTTAGATATCTGAAATTAAAATTGCCACTAGTGAAAAGAATTACAGTTATAAAAAAATAGCATTTTTACTTTTTTTATTTATTCATTTACTTATTTATTTTTAAATTTTAATTCAATTGTTAATTTCAGGAATTAACATTAGCACTAGTAACAATGATGTAAGAAATGAGCATTTTCAAGAATGACAGTTTTTTTATATCAAACATTAATGTATTTACTAGTAAAAATCTATTCACTGATATCGAGAATTTGCATTTTTACTTTTTTTATTTTGTTAATTTACTTATTTAATGTTACGTAGTAATTGATATCAACAATTAGTATATTCAAGAATAGGTATTTCCACATAAAATTATGTAATTTTTTACATAAAGCATTAACATCTTTATTATTAAAAACCTATTCACTGATATATATTTAAACTTTTTTATTTTTTCCATTAACTTATTTTTATGTAGTAACTGTTTTTAAGAATTAACATGTTAACTCTTATAGATATCTATTTAGATATTTATTTCCTGATTAAATTTCAAAAGGGCTTGCGATAATTATAGAACTTTTGTCATAAGTAATTAAAAAAATAATAATAATAATTATCCCCAATTTGGAATGCCCAATTCCACTACTTAGTAGGTCCTCATGGTAGAGCGGTTACTCACCTCAATCTGGGTGGCGGAGGACAAGTCTCAGTTGCCTCCGCTTCTGAGACAGTCAATCCACACATCTTATCATGTGACTCATAGTGCATGACACCACGGAGACTCCCAGCATGTGGAGGCTCATGCTATTCTCCGCGATCCACGCACAACCTACCACGCGCCCCACTGAGAGCAAGAACCACTAATCATGACCACGAGGAGGTTACCCCATGTGACTCTACCCTCCCTAGCAACCGGGCCAATTTGGTTGCTTAGGAGACCTGGCTGGAGTCACTCAGCACACCCTGGAATCAAACTCACGACTCCAGGGGTGGTAGTGAGCGTCAATACTTCCTGAGCTACCCAGGCCCCCTATAAGTAAATCTTTTGAACCTCTTGTGAGGTCACTATCAGATGATGTGTCATCAAACTTCATTCGTGACTGATATTGTTTAATTCGACAATGCAAACGTACCTGTTCACATCTTTCCAATTTATAGTGGGCCTCTTCACGGCTAAAGGAGGCGAACCGGTTACCACGGGAACATTGTTGCTTCCAATGATGTAGCAGGGCTCCCCGAGAGTACAGCACAGCCCATCCGATACTTCTGAGGAAAAGTTCACATTTACACTCTGTGCAACAATTCAGTTTTAAAAGACTGACATTAAGCAAAACTAAAGCTAAACTTTTTGTTTTGTTTGTTACTTTATTAACTTAAAGATGCACTAAGTTGTAGTTAATGTTTCTCTGGCCGATATAACAGTGGTCTTAGAGTTTATACTGACAGCTATCAATGAAGATGCACTATCACACACAAAATCAATTACCAATGCCATTGTAGAAATACGCTATTCATTGTATTTTTCACCTATGATTAATTTGTTTGGCAACCGAAGCTATCCGATAACAGTGGGCTAACTGAGATAAAGTGTGTAGTATTCGGCTTGCCATATGATCTCAACATGGCCTCCATCATGAGGAGCGACCTGCCTTACAGTATGTAGAAGAAAATAACTTCTCCTAGATCACTGATATGACTGAAGTCATCTTATGTGAGTGTACGTCATTTTACCATGTGGGTAAAAAGTACTACTTCATTACATTAGTTGTTGAAGATGGCACAGTGCTGAAACCACACAACTAGTAATGTCACATTCAGCCAATGGGTGCAAATAATACATGCTACACTGGCTATGATGCTTGCCTTTATAACTCTGTGTGTGTTTGTTTATGTACCTGAATAGTGTGCAACCAGGTCTGACAGGGTTCGGAAGGTGAGTCTGGGAGAGATGTAGACCCAGCCGTTCTCGATGGAGCTGATACGGTAGTGTTTGACAGAAGCACGTTCCTGTGAGCTGCTCTTGCGCAACGACAGAGTGTGGTTTCCTGTGAAAAACAGTGTACATTACAATCTGGATTTTTACATTTTCTGAAGAAAATGTGAGTTGTGATTCCCTGTGCAAATCTCACCAACACAAGTAGTTCTGAGTGTTTTTTAGCATGTTGCTATGTGGTTGTTAAAGAAATATTCAGGGTGCAATACAAGTAAAGTTCAATTCAAAGCAATTGTGACAATGTTGATTACCACATAAAATTATTTCGAAAGAAGCAAAAATCAATGTTAAAGTGAGGTACATTTTTGGAGGGTTTAAAAGGCAGAAATGTGAAGCTTATCATTTATAAAAGCACTTACATTAAATATTCTGTTAAAAATCATGTATTATCTGAGCTGTTAAGTTGTTTAAATCCATCATTTTAGGGGTTACGGCATTACGTAATCATGGCAATGACATTTTTAAATTAGATAGAACTTTACACAAAAAAGGTTAGTAAGCAATTTTTTTAACTTGTATTGAACCCGGAATATTCCTTTAAGGTATTCTTGGTGTTTTCCTTGGTGGTTCCTTCCGTCCTGAGTTAAAAAAGCCCAGCCCTTACTCTGGCCCCTAGAAATGGCTCAGATCTATGAGAGTTTTTCCTCCATTTTAACGTCTGCCAGGGAAAAATTCTGATTGCTTGAACAGTAATAACACACCCCATGATTTGAGGTATTATTCAAGTCAGTAGCACAAAAGGTTTTTTTGCAAGTTACTAGCCAACGTGTGATATTTACGGTTATGGGTTTGTTTAAATTTCAAACTCTAAGTAAGAGCAATAGTAAAAATTGATTTTCTTATTTCTTTGTTCATTGAATACTCATTTACTCATAACAAAATTGTTTTTGGGGGTTTTATGTATTTTTTGAAATATTCTTTTGTAAGTAAAGAATAAAAAACTGCTGGTGTTTTCCTGATACCCTCTACACAAGTAGCTTTGGTTAAAAGATTGAAATGAACTTTAACTAGCATTAGTTTGCGTGTGTCTGTACCTAGAAAGGTCTCGCTCTCTCTGATTAGAAAAGAGCCGGGCTGATTATGGGGGAGCAGCAAAAGTTCCTCTGCTTTCTGTTTGCTGAGACCTACAAACTGCCACCTGCACACACACACACACACACACACACATACAAACAGACAGAGAGTTAGTCACAGATACGTGATAATGTACGTAATGAAAGACAGCACAGAAGGAAAAATCGAGCGACTGATGATCAGAGTCAGTGCGGGTAAAATACATTGACAATAACAAAATTTCACAGCACTCATTGTAACCAGCTGTATCCACTCTACACACAGTTATTAACCCACAGCAAGTTCTCATTTCTAAAGAAATTAACCCCACTTCAGAAACTAGTACTGACATCATCACCCCCTCTGGAGGAATGATGATGACATGCGTGGAATTATCCATTGGACCAACTTAAGAGATGTATTCTCTGAACCAATCAGAACAGACCATTTTGACACTCAGACTTGCTTTGGTAGAGGTGTTCTTAGAGATTTCGGCCACTTTGCTAACATCCAACATATCTAGTCACTGAATCTTACGAGAAAATATGTAACAACTGCCCCCAGTGGCCAAAGGTGGAACTACATTCCTGAATATGCACAACTGTACTGAGAACAAAACAACGTTATTTCACCTTTGTCTTTGAATGGATGCGGTATGAAAGGCACAGTGCATCTGATTTTCAAAAACATTTGAGTAGCAATACGCCAAAATACTCCTAATACAAAACCTTACCCTAACAGTACGGATACCAAAACAGCAGTTTTCTGATTAATTCTTTGCAAATGTAGTATCTCGCTAGCTGGAGATCAAAAGGTATGTGATGTCAAAAGCACAGCGTGGGCGATTGTCGGGGCATGAACATTCGCTGCATGGTTTTGCTTTATCAGAATTCACTGCATCGGTTCCGAATTTGGATGGAAAACATTCAGAACTAACCCTGTCTGTGTGATCATGTTGGAATTAGACCGGTGTCGTGCCGATTTTTGACTCCCTAGTATCCTTATGTTTAGGGGTAGGTGTAGGGGTGGACTTAAGGGATAGGGGCCAATGACTCCCTACTTTGGTTAGGGTTAGGGGTGGGCTTTAGTGATAAGGACCAATCAGGTAGTGGGGAGTAAGAATCTGGCGGGTAGTCAAATTTCAGCACAACACTGGCCCCACTATCCCACCCTCCAAAGACTAAAAAGAAGAATTTGTAAGCCACTCGCAAATCTTCTTTTTGCCATTTACAGAGTTCAGGACAGTCACAGAGATGTACTCAGGACAGAATCGGAATATCACAAAAACAATTTGCGAATAAAGCTGCGTTTCCATCCCATGTGTTTAAGAGACCAAAATTGTCACTTTTGGGGAAATTGGTGCAAAATAGAAATGAAAATGGAAGTTGAAGCCATTTTGGCTTTTTAATTAATTGTAATGAATTACTTGTCGTTGAGAGCATGACAAAACATTCTAACGAACTTCATGTTTGCTAATGTTCAGCGGCAGATGCCTTATGTATGGGAATTAAATAATTTTGATGACAGGCTTTGGCATTTCTGAATAATGAGAGCAACATTGCAGATGCCATGCGATTAAATTAATGATATTCTCTGAGCGAATTATGTATTTACATGGCTTGAGGCAAAGTCACATGACTATTTTGATGCACATCTACTGTATATTCTTATGTAAATTCTATATAGGTATATTTTAAGTTAATGTGTTTCTATCATATTTTTCATAAATGTATCCACCTTCAGAGGGCATTTAATTTTTTTTTATGTGCATTTTGGAGATTATATTCGCATCTTGGTGAATAAATAATTCAATAAATAATTTTCTATATCCAAACATTTGCATAGAAAAACATGGATGGATACCCAGCTAGTTATGTCTGACAGGTAGTACAATTTTACACATGCCATTTCAAAAAAAGGTGCTTACAGCACTTTATATATACTAAAATAAAAAATTTTTTCCCTTGGATTGATCCCTACTGATTGTATTATTCTCATTTTATCTATCTGATCACTGTCTGGTTCATCTTCTTCCAACCTACAGACAGAAATTAAAATCTGCTAAACCTGCAATTAAGGACTGTAAAGAGATGGACCAATGAAGCAGAGCTGGAACTACAAGCATGCATTGACTGCACTGACTGGAGTGTTTTTGAGGCTGCAGACACCAATCTGGACGAGCTCACAGATACTGTTACATCATATATCAGTTTTTGTGAGGATATGTGCATTCCTACTAGGATTTCTTTAACAACGACAAACCATGGTTTACAGCGGAACTCAGGCAGCTTCGTCAGGCCATAGAGGATGCTTACAGAGTTGGGGATAAAGTCTTGTACAATCAGGCCAGGAACATACTGAATAAGGGAATCAGAGTGGCTAAAAGAAGATACTCTGAGAAGCTGAAAAACAAGTTTTCAACTAACGACCCTGCATCAGTGTGGAGTGGCATAAAACAACTCTTACCCCCAACCCTGTGGTGGACCAACAACTGGCTGATGACCTGAATGTGTTCTACTGTAGATTTGAAAGGCCCAATCTCACACCCCACACCCACTCTGACCTTCACTTCACACAAACAACAACACCTCCTGCAACCCCCCTCCTCCCCCCTCCTGCTACTCAACCTGCACTTAAGATCTGTGAAGATAACGTAAGCCGCATCTTTCGACAACAAAGGATAAGGAAAGCACAGGGCCCAGATGGCGTTTCACCTGCATGTCTAAGATCCTGTGCTAACCAGCTGGCCCCATCTTCACACAGATCTTCAACAGATCGCTGGAGCAGTGTGAAGTCCCATGCTGCTTCAAACGTTCCACTATCATCCCCATCCCAAAGAAACCAAAAATCACAGGACTTAATGACTACAGACCTGTCGCCCTGACATCTGTGGTCATGAAATAATTTGAGAGACTGGTGTTGGCCCACCTGAGGAACATCACTGGACCCTTTCTAGATCAAAATGGTGGAGATGATTGTGGACTTTAGAGGAACACCCCAACACTGCCCCCCCCCACCATTCTAAACAGCACTGTGGCAGCAGTGGAGTCATTCAGGTTCCTGGGCACTACCATCTCACAGGACCTGAAGTGGGAGACCCACATTGACTCCATTGTGAAAAAGGCCCAGCAGAGGTTGTACTTCCTTCACCAGCTGAGGAAATTCAACCTGCCACAGGCGCTCCTGATACAGTTCTACTCAGCAGTCATTGAGTCTGTCCTCTGCACTTCAATAACTGTCTGGTTTGGTTCAGCTACAAAATCAGACATCAGAAGACTACAAAGGACAGTTCGGACTGCTGAGAAGATTATTGGTTGCCCCCTGCCCCCCCTTCAAGAACTATACACTTCCAGATTGAGGAAAAAGGCTGGAAAAATCACTCTGGACCCCACTCACCCTGCCCATTAGCTCTGAGCACCAGAACCGTCAGGCACAGGAACAGTTTTTTCCCTCAGGCTATCCATCTTATGAACAGCTAAATTGCCCCATTGAGCAATAACTATGTGCAATACACAGTTTAGTCTTTCTTATATTTATCCAACCTCTTCTGCCATTTCATTCCTCTGAGAAAAAAAAAAAAAAAAACATTTGCACTGTACATAACAGATTGTATTAGATTTGCACTACCCATGTGTATGTGTGTATGTATGTATGTGTGTGTCTGTACGTATGTGTATAATTATTTTTTATTTTTTTATTATTATCTATGTCTTACTGCTGTTTTCGTATTGTTTTTGTATGGTTGTACACTGGAAGCTCCTGTCACCAAGACAAATTCCTTGTATGTGTAAGCATACTTGGCAATAAAGCTCATTCTGATTCTGATTCTGATTTTTAGTTCACAACGGATGAATATGGTCACTATGCTAAATGAATAAAAGTACATGTAATGTAAATTATATAACAGGAGGCATTCCAAGAGTGCTGGTAGTTCGAATAACAGCACTGGAACACTTTATCTTGTACACTTTGTGTTCACATTATTCAAGAAGGCTATCAGTTTGTGCATTGCTCAGCAACATTGATTCTGCTTTGGCAAAAATAACTGACTTTTATTTGTGTCTAAAATATAAGTGACTCTATATTAGGTTCTTGGGTAAATACCTGCTGTATAAAACCAATATCACATGAGCAAGAGTGTTATTGCCCTGAAATGTACGCTTGCTTTTGTGATTTGCTTAAATTAAAGATGAGAAATTTAAGTTGAGCTCTGCTCACCTGTTGTACACTTTGGCGGTGTAATTGCTGGGTATGTAGCTCTCATTTCCTGTGGCTGAAGAACTTACTTTCCACCACTCTCCCTCACTGTAACACAAATTACAACATCAGATACAGATGCAGTACAAGCAGCACTTCACTCTCTCTGCACTGCTGTACACCTATTATCAAAACAGTGCAAGTGATTCTGGACTTACTCTGACAAAACGTTGAGTCTCTCCCCCACTCTGATGGCGCAGTCACCTGGACCTCCCGATGGATAATCGTACAGTGAAACCACCACGCATCTTCCATCGTCTGTACAAAGAGGTGAAAACAACACCATTTCACATGTTGGTTCAAACTAGACAGCCTTTATAAGTCTCCTCGTCACAGGATTTAACACTTGCACACTCTACAGACCGTTTTAACACTGACGTGAACATGGGATTTTTAGTTATTTAGTTATTGACATCTGAGAAGTTGTCTCTATGACTGAACCACTTGCTAACTTCAAGATTTCGAATTATTGTAACACAAAACCTACATGAATTTAATGACAGGAAGCATATCCTCAGAACATTTGAAGCACTGACACACAAAAATTACGTTACTGGTTTTGTTGGCGTGAATATATATTAGAAAACAAGATTATACAATTTTCTGACGAAAATGTAAGTGGTGCTTGCCTATGCAAAAGTCGTGTTGTGCGTGACGGTCTGGACATTGCTTTGCAGTTGCTAGGATGTTATGAGTGTTTTTAGCATGTTGCTATGCAGTTGCTGGGATGTTCTGGCTGTTTTGAGCATGTTGCTATGCATTTGCTTAGATGTTCTGATTGTATTTAGTATGTTGCTTTGTCATTGCTAGGATGTTCTGTTTTCAGCATGTTGGCTATGAAGTTGCTTGGATGTTTTGTTTATAGCAAGTTGCTATACCGTTGCTAAGATCTTCTGAGTGTTTGTGGCATTTCCCTATGCAGTTTCTAAGATGTTCTGAGTGTTTTCATTATGTTGCTATGCTGTTGCTAGGATGTTTTGTTTTTTGCATGTTGCTATGCAACTGCAAGAGTGTTGTGGGTGGTTGCTTACTGGTCCAATTAAAATTGCTTGTGCGAGGTGCTAGCCTGTGGTAACCAGGAAGCAATCACATTCACATAAACAATGGTGAACGTGATTCAGACGTTGCATTTTCACTCTAAAAGGACGTTAACTCCATTAACGGTAAGATTTAGGGTTGCGATTAGGGTTAGGGAGTAGGATTAGGCCTAATAAAATAAGCATTCCTGTGGAATGAATTACATCCTTTACAGTATTGGGTAGTAACAGATTACATGTAATCTGGATTACATACTCATATTACAAAAATCAAGTACTTGTAATTATATTAAATTATATTTTAAATTACTTAAATTAATATTTTTATAGATTACATGATTACATATTAACAAGCAATGGCAGTAAATTGTTAATAATTTATTGATCATTTTTATCATCAATATCATCATATTCTTAACCCAAAGCACAATAGTCTCACAGATGAACATTTTGAGCATGTGCTCCTTTTACGTTACAACAGTAATGTATGCCTCAGATAAGGAATTAGCGATGGACTATCAGTAAGCAGTAAGGGTTAAAAGTTTTTCAGAGTTTTTAGATGAAAGCTTTGACCTAGGCAACGTCATAGCTGTTGATTTTATGGCCATTAATTTGCGTTCATTTTATGATCGTTTTATGTTGATTTTATGTTCATTAATATTCGTAATGCTTCTATTGTTTTATGCATTTAAAATGAACTTGAAGTATAAGTGTTTTGAATTATAAACTTTGGCCATGCACTGTCATTGCTGTTAGATTTAATGTATTTCATTCATGTAATGTTTAATGCACTTTTTAAAAATGTCATGAGCTCTTTTTGTGAGGCTCTTTTTTGTTAGTAATAAAGAATGGAATACATTTTATTCCTCTTTGTTCTTTTATGTTAAAATGACTATCCTACTGAAATGCATGTGACAAAATAAAATAGAATTAGGTTGATCAAAAGTAAATAATCCAAAAGTAATCAAAAATTAATGGGATTAGATTACCCCAAAATGTAATCTATGAAATTATGTTACTGACTGCAATTTTTGTCATGTAATTTGTAATTAGTACCTGATTACAATTCACAAGTAATCCACCCAGCACTGATAAATTACAATTAAAAATACAACTCAATTTTGGTGCCACTCTGTGGTCATTTCACCCTAGAAACTGAGAAGGGTATAGCTGCAGGCAGAGCTCCAAAAAGAGGCAGGAGCTCCAAACCGCCAGCAAAGATATAGGGAGCCACAAACCTAACCCTTTCCCTAACCTTAACCATGAGTGGAAGTAATGCCCCCTTTTGGAGTTGCCGCAACCCCCCTTTTGGAGTAACCCTGCCCTCTTTAGGACATTTTGCCCCCATTTGGAGCTCTCCAGCCTGCAGACATACCTATTTGCAGAAACTGGAGCTCACACTTTACCAATTTCTGCAGGAAAACTTTCGACCTAATGTCATCGAATTCACAGTGAGATGAGTCTGATTCACATTCTAGTGCTATGATTGTGAAAGCAAGTCAACAGGACCTCATGCATGTATAAAATCTGTTCTAGTCCACAGAACTGATGATTGCTTATCTGGGTCATGTTTGCAGTGCTGAACTCACCCAGGGAACGCGGACCGGTGCTCTCTTCCGGGCTTAGGAGGCCAGCATGTCTGATGGATCTGCACTGGTCTTTACTGGGCCGACTGCCCATTTTGCTCTGGAGTGTTTAGGTGCACAATACTGGTGGGAACCACAATCTAAATAAAAAATTGTGCAAACAGTTTTCTATTTATTCATTTGTATTGATTTTTATGTTAGGGTTAGGTTAAAAAAGCTAATCAAATCAAAAACATAAAACATATGCTTTACAATTTTATCAGGTTATGAGTTCCTCTCACGCTTTGAACGAAGGGAGGAAGGATGCCGACTAACCACTTGTGAGCTTTGATCAAAACTTTCCATCCACACTTTCAAAATCACACTTATTTGTCAATTTGGGTGAAAAAAAGGTTTGGCTGTTGTAAAATTAGATCTGGTGCAGCACTGAGAACATTCTACACTTTTCTTCGATTATATCATAATTGTTCATGCTGCAGTTATTTAATCGATCATTACACAACTCTGTGTGTGCATGAGCAAGAAACAGAACATTTTCACAAAGTAAATCCAATAGATAAAAGTTATTTAAAATGCAAATAAAACAGATATGCACAAAAACCTCACTGGTTGAGATAAAATTACGATATAATGAGTCATATGGAGATTAAGTGACAGATCATGTTGTTTCTAATAGTGTCCTTAACTGTAATTAAAGCGCTGCGATCATATTATTCAACAGTGTTCAGTCTGGGTGGGTATGATTGTATGTTATGAAAAATGATGACTTAATGATTACTGGAAATCAGATGAATTAGATGGTATAAATGACATGTATAAAACAAGCTATATACTTTACAAGAACCTTTTTTGTGTGTTTAAATACCCCAAAACATCAGTCCTTTCACTTGAAATGCACTGACACCTATAGATTGTTGAACATTATTACATTGTTATAGCAATTTATTACATAATAATAACATGTTACTTCCCTGATATTGGTAATATCAGTAAAATATCACCATTGCCATGATTTAAACAACCTCATATGCCAAATATCAATATTCATTGGTGATCACTGCAACCTTTGTGGGGCATGTTTTCATATTGTAGTGTAATGCAGTTGCACCCACAGCTAAATGGCATTACTGAGCAGATGGTCACCTGGTACCAGTAGCGGTGTTAACCCACCATGCAAACCACGCAAATGCGTGGGGCCCCGCAGGCTTGTGGAGCCCCCTGCTGGCCACAAGCGGTTAAATCATTTGATAACTCATCCTTTTGACCTCATTTATTAGTAACCGGCTAAGTAGAAAGAAACAACCATGAAGCACACGTATCCAAGCAGCACTAAAAAAACAAAAGAAAATAAAAGAGAAGAAATCCAATACTGAAAGTTTGCCAAAGCTTACAAGTTTTTTCTCCCTGAAAAATCCAAATGAAACGTCTGATGAGGAGGAAGACCCAGCCAGGTCACCCGCTGAACAAGCCACGCCTGCACCTCTCACCACGTTTGCCGGCGGCAGTGATGATGCCATTACCCCCGATACCCAGACCGTACCACACGATTGGGTGGTAAGTGAAACCGTGCTTTCTGATGACCCAGCACTTTGGCCTGAGAAAATAATTGACCAACAAAGATGCAACATTTTCCTCAAAATTATGACAGAATTCCTCTTCGGTTCACTGCGGACTGTTATTACAAAAAAAGAAAAAGAAAAACGAGGAGAAAATACAGAGAAATTGGTTAGTTTATTCAGTCAGTAGTGATTCTGTGTTCTGCTTCTGTTGCAAGCTCTTTGAAAGGGGAAGCATATTTTCATGGAGAAGTGGTGGATTTCACTCGTGGATCAGTATCCACAGTCACTTAAAAGAGCATGAAAAAAGCAAAGTGCACCGCGCAAATATGCAAACCTGGTGCGAATTAGAAGAGAGACTGAAATCAGGAAAAACTATTGACAGTGAGAGTCAGGAATTACATGCTCTTGAAACACAGCATTGGAAGGCTGTGCTAAGCAGAATAATTGCTATTGTCTGTCATTTAGCAGAACGCAACCAGGCATTCAGAAAAACTTTTTTTGAACCCCATAATGGCAGCTGTCTTGGACAGGTAGAGCTCATGGCACAGTTTGATCCTATAATGAGTGAACACCTGAGAAGTAGTGAGAAAAAGAAGATCAAAGATCACTATTTTAGTAATATCATCCAAAATGAGCTCATTGCATGAGTTGGAGAGAAAACAAAGGATGCCATTCTTCAGAAAGTCAAGAAGGCAAAGTTCTTTTCTGTGATAATGGACTGCTCTCCAGATATTAGTCACAATGAACAACTAAACTTGGTGCTTCACATTGTGAATTGCGAGTCGTTGGTGGGAGCAAACATTGCAGAGCACTTTGTTGGATTTGTCAGTGTGAATGACACCACAGGGAAAGGCCTGTTTGATACCCTAACTGAGCAGCTTAACAGTTTCAAATTGAACTTTTCGGATTGTCATGGTCAATGGGATTAATATGATGGGACACAAGCAGGAGTCCAGAAAAGACTGCTTGAGATCAACAACAAGACACTGTGTGTTCCCTGCAGCAGTCATTCACTGAAATTGGTTCTGGCTGATGCTGCTAAGTCATCTCTGCTTTCTGTGACATTTTTTGGCATTCTTCAGCTTCTGTATAACATCTTCAGCTCATCAGTACAACGCTGGTCAATCCTGCCATGTGAAGCTCACTGTCAAAAATCTGTCAACAACAAGATGGCAATGTCACATTGACAGTTTACAAGCATATGCCTCCAGTTGCCTGAGGTGGTAGAGGCCTGGAGGATTTAGAGACATTGTCTGTGGCACAGAATCTGTGTAAGATACTGACATCCTGGCGGTTTGATCTTTATGTTGTGATCTGGTACAGTGTACTGTATCCAATTAATTGTGTAAGTAAACTTCTGCAGAGTCCCAGCACGTCAATCGATGTTCTCAAATGGGAAACAGAAAATGTCAAACATTTTATCCAGGAGTACAGAGATAGTGGACTCTCGTCAACTCAGACAGATGCCAGAGAAATTGTTGAAAAGATGCAGATAGACATTACTTTTCCTCTTGTACAACAAAGAGAACAACCCGCAAAAGAGGAGGCTCAGTTTACACCAGAGGAACACTTCAAGCAAGATTTTCTTCCTCTGCTCAATACAGCACTTAATAGTGTCAGTAAAAGGGTCACACAAATTGACTTTTTTTTTTCTCTGTTTGGATTTCTATATTCGGCAGATAACATGAAGAAGGCAGTCCAAGAGAGCACACTGGACGAGTCATGTAAGAAACTGGAGCAGACATTGGGAGACATTGACAGTCAGGACATGATTCTTGAAGTGAGGGCAGCTGTCCATGTATTTCCAGATCACATTTAAAGTGCCTATTCTATTTTAGAATAATGTTTGCTTGCATTAATGATGCATTATGCCTTATGGGTCAGTATGAGAAATGCACATTTGCCCATAGATAAGACTCAGAGCAAGGTTACTAACTTCCTGTTGTGGCCATAGTGCAATTTTTACAACATTTTTTTCTTTATTTATTTTTTGTCAATATTTACACACAGGTCTTCAGTCAGTATTATCAACATATCAAACATTCAGGTTGGCAGAGAGAATCATACTAATCTAAGACAGTGGGTAAGTTCAAAATTGCATGCAAATCCACAAACGTGTCTGAAATATGATAAGTCTTTGAAGCAACTTCAAGACTGCTCTGCAAGCACACGCTTCTAAAGACTTTGAGATTATGACTTTGAAGATTACTGCTCTGTTAAATTCTTTATGTACATGAAGACTTAAAACTTTTTATTTTTTGTCTTTTGCTTTTCTTTAGGACAAGGTCAAAATTATTTCAAATTCTTGAAATTCTTTCTACAGAAATTGGATCAGAGCATAAATAGAATAAAATATTAAGGAAATCTTTAAAGTCTTTTCCCCAACCCGAAAATAGTATTTGAGCTATTATGAATCAATGTTAACAGGTGAAGCACTCTGCACAAGAGTAATAAAAAAATATATAAACAAATACTATATATATATATATATATATATATATATATATATATATATAGTATACACATTTGTTATATTTGGGCACAAAGTATCTTACCTCATGGTCCTCAAGCTGGCATTTATGACAATCCTTCTTTCCTCTTCACCAGCACATCTATTTAAGAATGTGTGCAACAGGCCTGAAAACTGAGATAGCCAGACAACAAATCTCTGTAAACCAGTTTTGTGTGATTGGAGTGATAGTTTTCTTCTTTATTCAGGTCACTAAAGAGCGGAGGAGGAGCAATAGTTGAGCTGAGAGTCAGGAAGTCAAAGCTATCTGATGTTCCTGTGGTCTTCTGACTTTTGGTATGCGCACTACACATACAGCTCTATTTACAACACACTTGCAGTTTCCTGTGACGAACAGGTCTAACTGTCACACCTTTACTGATGCAAAGACAGAGAGAATGAGGTAGAGGGGTTTTGAACTGTACAAATACACAACACTGATGTTCAAAGAGAAAAACAAAAACAAATGTTACCTTGTCATGGGTTATTCATAAAGCCAGACACACACTTTCCAATGGATGAGGCTTGTTGAATTTGTTGATACAAGACAAAACGTACAGAAATTCTCTAGTCCTATTAATGTCACATATTCCCAACCAATTACCATAGCAATAACTGCCATGGAAACTAAATTATCAGAGGAATTAGATAATGTTCTGTTATAGTCTCAAAACAAAGTTTTCCTACAAATTATGGCCACTAATTTACCATCTTAATGTAGAATTTCAGCTCATTAGCATAAAGGATCCATATAAACTGAACTTTTAGTGAATTTACAATGTATTTTCTATGTACATTGCATTACTAAATGTAAAGACGTTCAACACTCATTCCCATGACAAACGGAGAGAGTTAATTATAGTTATAGTGGGATGTCATCCTACTGGGTCTCCAAAGTTCTTGCTCCTATTTCAGGGGCAGAAGAAATCAAATCTGCCCATCTCTAAACAGTAAGTGATCATGACAGATAAATAAAACAGTGATTATGCACAGCCGATGGAAAGACAACTCAGCACTGATCTTTTATCACTGATCCTGCTGTGGTCAATATGCTAAGTGCTTGAAGTGTGTATGCATCAGTTTCTATAAATAGCTTTAAAGTGTGTCATCTCTGCCTGCATGCTATCAATAAAACCTACAAATCTTGCTTGTTGGATCGGAAACTTTCACAGCTGGCTGAGATGACAGAAAAAGGGTCACTGTGATAGTGTAAAAAAAAAGTGCATGCTGAGCTTCCCGTTATCAGTGCATGCAGTGTTGTGAAGTGATTTGGGTCTTAAAGAGGTCATATCATATGTTCATTTAAAAAAAACAACAAACATTTTTAAACTGAAGCCCATTTATGTAAATCAAGTTTTTATGTGCTAGAAATATAGTTTTTCCATGACTATTTTCCACCCAAATTTTGAAACTCAAGCGGGTAGCACAATGGATGAAAAGTGCCACGCAGAATGCATCGGTACAGTGCATGGAGGTGGCAGTATAAAACAGTGAATCAAATCAAAGTACAGATAAAAATGACATACAAAGGTTTTTGCCCTTCTTCAAGAATAACAAAAATTGGAGCTTTTTTTGTGGAGGAACGCACCTTTGGGACAGTTTTGTGAATAAATCTACACGTTCTTTGTGTTTATTCTGCCTAGTGGCTGGAGTTTGTTTTATAGATTATTTTCGGTTATGTAATTTTGTCTCACAAAATTTGTATAGAAACACTGGACTTGAGTAATCCGGCGGGTGCTCTCGTAGGCGTACATGGACTGTTTTGAGTTTAGTGTGATGGACACGCATGTTTTTCTTTTTTCTGTTTGTTTAGTTCGGGGGGAAGTTTTGGGTTTGACTGTTGCACTAATGTTGGAATGTGGTCTTTATAATTAAATTTTTGACACACAATCTATTTTTCTCATATGTCAAAATGTCAAATGTTAATATGAGTGGATTGTCTCTCTCCATGTGGATTGTGAATGGGTTGGGGCACCCCATAAAATGAAGGAATGTTATTTCTTTTCTTAAATATGATAGTGTTTCTTCAAGAAACACATCTTTCCCTGCAGGAAGCTGAGAAATTTGGTAAGATATGGGGTGGACATGTTTTCTTTAGTAAATAAGAGCAGGAGAGTCATTACATTGATAAGTAAACATCTACAATTCAAATGTCTCAAACAAATTAAAGATAAATTAGGAAGAGTCATTATTGTTTTAGCAGAAATTCAGGGGCAAAGGTTGATTTTGGCTAATATTTACGCACCTAATGCTGATGATCCGAGCTTTTTATAGATCTTGAAGGGATGTTGCAAGCCGCTGGCACCCCTCTTGATATAATATTGGGAGGAGACTTTAATCTATTGATGGACTCAGTCCTTGATCATAGTGAAGCAAAAGTGTGTAATTCCCCTAGACACTGAGGCTTCACAGGATGTGTAAATTTCTTGGTCTTACAGATATTTGGAGACTTTTGAACCCATCTGGTAGGGACTATACATTTTTTTCATCAGTCCATAAGATTTACTCTAGAATAGATTTGTTTTATATATCCAAGTCCCTCATTTCATCAGTTGTTGATTGTTCAATTGGAAACATCTTAGTCTCAGATCACGCCCTGGTGTGTTTAGAGGTGTTGCCACAAACAGAGAAAAAGAAATCATATAGTTGGCGCTTTAATGTTTCCCTTTTGCAAAATCCTGATTTCCAACAAATGTTAAAGGCTGAAATCAGTGTTTATATGGAGACCAACTGGTCCTCAGTATCCTCTGTGGGCGTGGCTTGGGAGGCACTTAAGGCGGTTCTTAGGGGTCGGATCATACAGTATGCCTCATTCACCAAAAAATCCAAAGCATGAGGACTCGTGGAGCTGGAAAGGAATATTAAAAGTGCAGAGGCAGAGCTGTAGCGCCAAATGTTGAATGATGGCCACAGTGAATTGACCTGAATGAAATACAGATATAATACTATTTTACCGCGGAAGGTGGAGTTTTGGTTATTCAGGGCAAGACAGTCATACTTTGAATCGGGGGACAAAGCAGGGAAGCTTTTGTCTAGATATATAAAGCAGAGAGAGTCTTTTTCTACCATTCCCTCAGTGAAATCTGCTGGTAATTAAATTTTTACCTCAGTCATTGATATTAATAATTCTATCTTGATCTCTATAGTTCCACGTCTTCGTCTACTGATGAGGATATTAGAAATTTTGTGGAACCATTAGAAATCCCTAAACTAATGAATGAGCAAAAAAATATCTTGATTCAGAGATAACCTTTGAGGAGCTTGGCAAGATAATTAAGGCCTTGCCTACAGGCAAGGCTCTGGGGCCAGATGGCTTTGCCGCAGAGTTTTTTTTAGATCTTATACTACAGAACTGGCTCTACTTTTGTTAGAAGTTTATACGGAATCATTAAAGAATGTGTAAGAGTTATCGTCCAATTTCCCTGATCCAGGCTAGACATTAAAATATTGTCAAAGATTTTGGCTAATCGATTAAGTTATGACATCTCTTATAGATCAGGTGGGGTTTTTTCGGGGCCACAGCTTTTCTGATAACATTAGGCAACTCATCAATATTATGTGGTCACTGGTGAATGATCAGACTCCGGTCGCGGCCATCTCACTTGATGCTGAAAAGTCGTTTGATATGGTAGAATGGGATTATCTTTTTAAGATTTTGGAAATATACGGGTTCAGGAATACTTTTATTGGATGGATTAAGTTGCTTTATTGACACCCGGTAGTGGTGGTACAAACAAATGTATTAATTTCAGATTATTTTACTCTGGATAGTAAGTTATTGTTCTGTTTTGCCCTGGAACCATTAGAAGATGATTATCCAGGGGTGGTGGCGGGAGGTGTGGTGCATAAGCTTTTGCTTTACGCAGATTATATTTTATTATTTGTCTCCGACCCAACTAGATGTATGCCTTGCCTCCACAGAATTATTAATTCCCTTAAGTTCTCAGGATACAGAGTTAATTGGTCTAAGTCCGAAGCTTTGGCTCTGACAGCATACTGCCCAGTAACGGCTTTCCAGCCCGGCGCCTTCCAGTTGCCCAAACAGGGCATTAAGTATTTGGGCATTTTATTCACAGCAAATCTGTCTGATTTGATTAGAGTTAATTTTGATCCCTTAATAAAAAGGATTGTGCAGTGTGGGTAGGTGGGCTTCATTACATTTATCTATGATTGGGAAGGTTAATGTTATTATGAATTGTATTCCAAAATGTAACTACCTGCTACAATCTCTCCCTGTAGATGTCCTCCTCTCTTATTTCAAGCAATCTGATAGCATAGCAAAGACCTTCATTTGGAATGGTAAGCGTCCCAGTTACATAGGCCGATTGACAAAGGTGGGCTAGGCCTACCCAAGATTTTGTTTTATTATATAATGCATTCGGTCTCAGACATTTGGTTCATCGGTCGCTTCCACCTGAAAGAGCCCCTCCCTGGTTTTGTATTGAACAGGAATTTCTTGCCCCTATTCCACCATGGCAAAGCCTTTCTATCAAACTAATCAGAGAAGTTACACTCCGTTATCTCGCATTTGCACTCGGTATGGAGAAAAGTGTCCAGAGCGTTTAATTCTGACATTTATTTTAATGTCGCCTCAAGCATATGGCTGAACCCAAAATTATGTATTGATAAGTCCCCTTTCTGCTGGTCAGAGTGGATTGTGAGGGGGTTACTACACTCGGTGACCTATATGAAAGTGGAGTGTTTAGATCTTTTGAAAATTTGGTTCAACATTTTGGGATTCCCAGATCTCAGTTCTATAGGTATTTACAGCTGCACTACCTGCTCTGTAGTGTTTTTGGGAGTAGTATACACCCCCCTAAAGCGGGAGGTGATTACTGCTTTTGGAAAATGTCATGAGACATTGGTTTATTACTCCCTGTTAATTCGGAGTCTGGGGGACGGAGCTCTAACTTCTATCAAGAGATTATGGGAGAAAGATTTAAACTTGGTATTGGAGGAGGGAGTGTGGGCTAGGATTCTAAAAATGTCAAGTCTGTATCTAGAGATGCAAGGGTTCGCCTTATGCAATTCAAGGTTTTACATAGATTCTATTGGACCCCGTCTAGATTGTATAGGCTTGTGGAGGATTGGGTCCTAACCAGTGTTATGGTCACCAGACAGGTGATTTTGAGGGGTTGGAAGTCAGCTGGAGCGCCCCCATTTCAGGACTGGTGCTCGGAGATGGGGAGGGTGGCGGCTTAAGAAGAAGGGTCATAGAGAAGAATGGGTAATTTGGATTTGTTTGTTGTGAAATGGGGTAGATACTTGCCGTTCTTGGAGGATTCTCGGGGTGGAACAGTGGAGAGAAAGGTAGTTATTAATGTGTGTGATTTTTATATATTTTTTTATTATTTGTTTTGTTTTTTTTGCTTTTTGTATGTGCTCATGTATGACCACAGGGGTGTTTGTTGAGGGTCAGGGTGTGGTTGGGGATGGGTGGTAGTGGGTGTTAAAAGTTGATTCCGTGTATTTATGTTTTGCTTTTCTGTGTTTGAATAAAAATGTTAATCATAATTTTTTTTAAAAAAAAGAATACAAAAAATGTACATTGCTTTGCATTGTTGGTGTATGAAAAAAAACCCTGAAAGATTATAAAGACACAAACGAGGTTTATGTACAACTACTTTATTTCAATATTCGTACAAATTTATATACTCAGCAGACAGTATGCAGTACAACGCCCCCTAAATGCTAGGAGGGCAAAACTTAATGCATTACAAACTCACTAAAGGCAGCGGTACAAATCAGCAATCAACAGAACTGCCACTTATTGAAATAAGAATAAAGACCAATAACAATAAAGCTCCAGAAAGTAGCAGAGTATTCAAAATAATCTGAGGTTTTAAGGATTTCCACTGTACAGAGGGAATGGAAAAATGGCAAAATTGTATGCCTATAGATTTGCTAGTTAATGTAGTTTGCATTTTTGCTTTTTATATCTGAAAGACACTGCTCTCTATGGTAAATATAAGTGTTCTTTGAGCTATAGATCTTAGTTGCAGTTATTGGGATATCTGCTTGTATCTGTAGCTGATATATGAAATTGCCAAACACAGATGGTGTAGTGCGTTTTAAGTGGAACTCTTTGCTAGAAAGGGGCTTCTGGTATAAAACTTAATACAGCTCTCCAGACTGATCAAAATGTAACCGTTCTGAATTAGCAGTTGTAAAACCTTTCTAAGAAAGATCTAAACATAAGCAATAATAATAAGAATTCCTATGTTACATTTTAAATAGGGACATGCTAGTTAGTAGCTCTTGTTCTAGAAATAATACAATAATAGAGCCATAAATTAAAATGAACGTAATAGTAGCCACTGCCAAATGATAATCAAGACCAGCAGAAACACACTAAAAGAGAAAGAAATCAGTTCAGAAAATGAAGTACAAAAAGATAAATATATGACACGTAGGAGAAGTAGTTTGGTCGTCTCTATAGTAAAAACACAAGGGGCAAGGAAGACTTTAGAGAGCGAGAAAAGGGAAAAAAGACCTTCTGAATAATGTTTAATATAGAACAGACTTCAGCAAAATATATACACGAGAAGCATAGAGACTGAAAAACTAACCGCTTTCTCCAAAAGACGACACAAATATAAAAGAATGGAGTAATAGAATAGTGAGCCAATCAAGATCAAGGTAAAAACAACAGCAAAATATTAGTGTGTGTCCATGCAGTGGTAAATATAGTAACATTTTAAATACATGGATTACAAGTCAAACATTGCATCCCTTCATTAGAACAATCCCAAAGATGGTGGTTCTGGATGCTTTAGCAGGAGACCTCCATGGTTTGTGGTCTGGTCTGGTTGTCGTGGATGGAGCCGCCAGTGGCGCCCTCCATCTGTGAGCTGGTATGTGCGCGGCTGCGAGAGCCATCTGCTGAGCTCATACTGGAAGCAGAGTGGGTGCGAGACCGTGCCAAACGGGTCATACTAGCAGTGGGCACTGAGAAAGAGAGAAAAGAAAAATCGAAAGGGGTGAAAACATGTAAGCACTCCTGAAGCTGCTTTTAACTGAGGCATGACTAGAGGGAGGATCCCGAATGAGGGGCATGTTGTTGACAGTAAAGTCAGTTTTGTGCACTCTGCATTCGGATCCAAACATATGGATGTCCAGGAAGGGGAGAATAATGAGTCTCCTTACATTTAGTGAACTCCTGCACATCTGTACCCTTATAATATAGACTGATAAAGTTTCCTCTGAGAATTTGAGATTGTGAAAAGATGCACTCTGTAATTTTTTGTTTATATTATGCTGACACTTAATGGCATTGCACGCAAGAGCAAAACATTCAGAGTTTCCGATGCCACTGTAGAAATGTGCTATTTGTAGTCAGCCATGATAATTTTACTCTGCAAGTGAAAGCATCCAATCACAAGAGATTATCATGATAAAGTGAATAATATTTGACTGGTCATGTGATTCACTGATCAACCTAGCAGTGCTCATGAATGTGCACCTAGCTATCGCATGCCCTTTTGACATTTAATTATGTGCAGGAAATTAATTTATAGATATCAACAATTAATTTTCACTAGGTTAAATGATAATTCTTGATATCAGCAATGAAATTATTACTAGTAAAAGTGCAAATTTTTATATCAGTAAGTAGGTTTGCACAAGTAAAAACATTAATTCTTTACACAATGACATCATTAATCACAGAATGACCCATTCTTGATATAAAAAAATGTAACTAGTAAAAAATTACATTTTTATATCATTAACTGCATTCTCAGAATTTTACAGTGATCTGTCATACACTTCTGTTCAAAATGCAATTACAGATATCTATAATTTCTTACTAGTTGAAATACCAGTTTCTCATATCATCCATTTACATCTTACTAGTAAAAATCCTTTTTTTTTTTTAAGCCAATAGTTATATTGTTACTAGTACAAATATCCATTCCTGATATCAACAGTTGAATTACATCTAGTGAAAAGGCTCATTTCTGATCTGCAAATTGATTTCAACATGTTGGATTTGGTATTTCAGATATCTAGAAATGGACTTCACATATCTATAAATTAAAGAGAAATTCAAGATATCTTAAAATAATGTTTTTACTAGTTACAATGAAATCTAAACTAAAACATTGCCACTACTGAAAACCAAATTCAATTTCAAGCCCGTTTCAAAAATTACAAGTTGTAATTAGATAAGGCATAGACTTTTGCACTAGTAACAATGTAATTATTTATATAAAAAAATTATAATTTTTACTAGTATAATATGTGAAATTGTAATTTCAACTAGTAAGAAATGATAGAAATCTGTAATTGTGGTTTGAATTGAAGTGAATGATAGATCATTGTGAAAATTTTACTAGTGAAAAGGCAGTTACAGATGTCAACTTTGTTACTAATTGAAATTTCAATTTTAAAAAAATTTACTTTTACAAACGTAATTACTGATATCAAACTTTCACTTTTCTACTGCTTATTTAAATGTTTCAATCACAAAAGCAATCACAGCATAGACCACCTTTAATGATAATTTTACACTGAATCCCAATAGCATACTTCTAAAGCGATGTTCACACTGACAGTGATTAATAGCAACAAAGTGAATGAAAGTCATTCATTGTCAATGCAAATTGCTGACTGGAGGCTACATGATTGGCAGAGACTGTATCAAAGTTGAGCAGACTTCCATTTCAAGTAAAATGAACACAGAAACAATGCAGAAACTACCAATGGAAGTGAGCACAGTGGAGCTCAAGTGATCCTCCTGATAAAGTTGGATACAGTAGTTGAGTTGGGATGCCTACCAACAACCATTAGTACAATGACATACAGTGATTTAATTGCGGTCAGTGTGAACACACTGACTGCAGTGTGAAAAATATGCATTGCACCAGTGATGGGAAAGAACATGCTTTTGAGTGAGTAGCAAGACAGTACACTAGTACTGGGATATACAAGAATGCAGCGGCGGCCGTGCATTTCAAGTCTAGGCCTTCAGTGTGATTCATGCCATTAAGAAAAACACAGTTTCACAATGAATAAGACACCCTATGCCTTTGGGCATCATACGTTATATCGCAGCTAACTAGTAATACCAATTGACATTTTAAAAACTCGTCCATGCACGAAAGCCAGAACTTGAAACGACACTTAATGATCAAGCAAGCCTAATTTTCACTGCAACATGAGTGTTTTGTGAAATGAACGTCTCCCGAACAGACATTCAGAAATCATAATTTTTCATATGAATCTACCAAGGAGGTCTATAATACCTGGAAAAATCTATCTAATAATATTTGTGATTTAAATGTTGCTTGTAATAAATTTCGTTTCATCAGGGTACACGGTTATGCAGCGTTCCTTTCAAGCTGGATGTGGGATATTCCTACTTGATATCTCCGACCAAATATGCATTCCATTTCCCTGATATTCGGAACTGCAACGCTCCCGTTAGCTTAGCAGGTGTTTGACTCTCATTAGAGATGTCTCCTAGCAACACAACTGATAAACAATGCTGCAGCGCTAGCATTTGTGCTTCAGGTGTACAATTATCAAAAGAGATTATAATGTTTTATACACCTGTTTCTGCAGGCGTTTGTTAAACAAGCTTTAATATCATATAATGTGGAAACAAACTCATTTATCGATATTACTTAATAAAGTGAATGTTTATCACTTACTTTATATCTCCCTGAGTGTCGACACATTTGTGTGACATCATGCCCCTGCATCTCGGGGAAATCAGAGTTGAGAATTTCTGCACGAGCCTACAAGTTGTAATTCTGACTTAAAGATGCATTCCATTGCACTTTTACTAGTAGGAAGTTGTAAAATCCGACTTTCTGAGTTGAATGGAACGCAGCACTACTTTTCAAAACTTGATCCAACACTGAATTCTCAAGCAGCCTAATTTACACTTAGAAAACTCCTGATGTTGCTATAGCAATGCAAACAGCACTTACCAATTTGCTTGAAGTGAAAATCAGTCCTCCTTTCCTGTTTAATAAATTAAACAATCACACGGTCATGCAGAACATCTTGTGTTTTTAAATCCATAAGGATCTCTTTCTCAACGGCGATAGCGGTAGTGATGACAGCCGACTGTTAGCAAGATCTCACACTCTTCGCTTTCAAATTACATCATTTAAAGCGTGATTGCGTCACTCAAGGCCAGCTAGAAGGCCTTGACCGGGAAATGTCCTAAAGATCACACCCACCAAGAACAAATAAATCAATCTGATTGGCTGGTGAATCTGACAATCTGACTTTAGTTGCTCATTCATTTGCACTGTTGAGGGATTCTGTGGAAATTCTGAAGGCCTGATGGGGTGGAGCTCAGACTCATGCGCTGCTTCGGGCATGCGATTTGTGAAACAGTTGTCACACTTTGCTTGTAAGCATCAAGGAATAAATTCTGACTGGATAAACTTTGTTTTTCTCTATTTGTTTGTAGATTAATTAAGAGTGGAAAGTGATAAAAAATAAAATAAAAAAAAACATAGGCAAAAAAGGTGATTGAGAATGAAAGGATGAAAAATATCTATTTATTTGGCATATTAGGCCAGCAGAGAAGGCTTTGCTGGCCCTGAGAATTCGTCACTGCTAGAATGTCCTAAAATAGTGTCTTGGCTTGGCACAACATAAGAAAATGATGCAAACCAATCCTCCCATATAGTGCAACAGATTGTCTGCAATTTTAGTATATATATATATATACTAGTGTATATATATATATATATATATATATATATATATATATATACATACACTATATTGCCAAAAGTATTCGCTCATCTGCCTTTAGACGCATATGAACTTAAGTGACATCCCATTCTTAATCCATAGGGTTTAATATGACGTCGGCCCGCCCTTTGCAGCTATAACAGCTTCAACTCTTCTGGGAAGGCTTTCCACAAGGTTTAGGAGTGTGTTTATGGGAATTTTTGACCATTCTTCCAGAAGCGCATTTGTGGGGTCAGACACTGATGTTTGACGAGAAGGCCTGGCTCGCAGTCTTCGCTCTAATTCATCCCAAAGGTGCTCTATCGGGTTGAGGTCAGGACTCTGTGCAGGCCAGTCAAGTTCTTCCACACCAAACTCGCTCATCCATGTCTTTATGGACCTTGCTTTGTGCACTGGTGCGCAGTCATGTTGGAACAGGAAGGGGCCATCCCCAAACTGTTCCCACAAAGTTGGGAGCATGGAATTGTCCAAAATCTCTTGGTATGCTGAAGCATTCAGAGTTCCTTTCACTGGAACTAAGGGGCCAAGCCCAGCTCCTGAAAAACAACCCCACACCATAATCCCCCCTCCACCAAACTTCACAGTTGGCACAATGCAGTCAGACAAGTACCGTTCTCCTGGCAACCGCCAAACCCAGACTCGTCCATCAGATTGCCAGATGGAGAAGCGTGATTCGTCACTCCAGAGAACGCGTCTCCACTGCTCTAGAGTCCAGTGGCGGCGTGCTTTACACCACTGCATCCGACGCTTTGCATTGCACTTGGTGATGTATGGCTTGGATGCAGCTGCTCGGCCATGGAAACCCATTCCATGAAGCTCTCTACGCACTGTTCTTGAGCTAATCTGAAGGCCACATGAACTTTGGAGGTCTGTAGCGATTGACTCTGCAGAAAGTTGGCGACCTCTGCACACTATGCACCTCAGCATCCGCTGACACCGCTCTGTCATTTTACGTGGCCTACCACTTCGTGGCTGAGTTGCTGTCATTCCCAATCGCTTCCACTTTGTTATAATACCACTGACAGTTGACTGTGGAATATTTAGTAGCGAGGAAATTTCACGACTGGACTTGTTGCACAGGTGGCATCCTATCACAGTACCACGCTGGAATTCACTGAGCTCCTGAGAGCGGCCAATTCTTTCACAAATGTTTGTAGAAGCAGTCTGCAAGCCTAGGTGCTTCATTTTATACACCTGTGGCCATGGAAGTGATTGGAACACCTGAATTCAATTATTTGTATGGGTGAGCGAATACTTTTGGCAATATAGTGTATATATATATATATATATATGATATATATATATATATATATATATATATATATATATATATATATATATAAACATGAACGGGTTGATATTTCAAAAGTGCAAAAGAAACTGTATCCCAACATCTTTGACCGCTTACTTTTAATGAACTACGATTTGAGAGGCACTCATCACAACAAACTTTATAGGATGGATAGTCTGCAAATTGGGATTCAGTTCTATTCACCCTATAAGAACAAATTCTAAATTTCTAAATCCTGAGGTCACAGAACTACCCTGTTTGAACACTGCAGTCATTATTCTCCCATGAAGGAAAGAGAACCCTCGGGTCAGGATCAAGCTCAAATTTGACCGCTGCAGCAAAATGAACAAAGAAACTGCAGACAATGCAGAATGTGGCATGCAGAATAAAGGCATGTTATGTGAATCTGAAAAGCATAGAAAAAGTAATAAAACAATTGTTGATAAAGTGAAGATAACAGTGTGCATGAACATACACACACTCTCTTTGAAAGCTTATAATTTACAAACACTGACAACATAATGATGTATGTTCTTATCATGCTGTACACACAATGATGCAGAGACAAAAAGACATTTTAATGGATGTGATTATGACAAGAGGGACTTGAATGGACAGAAAGTGAGGAGAGGAAGCACGGGAGGTTGAGTAGATGGGCTTAGACGCAGTTAAAGGTGCTGGCTGATCTCCTGGTACCTGATTCGTTGTTCAGGTGGCTGAGCAGAACATGGGGGACTGTTGGCATTGAATGTAAAGGTCAAGGAGAAAGAGAGAGGAGGGAAAACAAACAGAGGAGGAAAAAGGAGGGATAGAGGAAAGGGAGAGATTATTTGGTGGCACTTTTTGGAAGAGGGAGGATAGAGAACAGGAAAGGCAGAATAAGCAGAAGCTAAAAGGAAAAGACGCAAGTAAAGTAGGGGAAGTTAGACTTGGTGATGGGAATAGCCTTGATATCCAGTGTTGAGAAATAGTCAAAATGCTAATTATTTGGCAGCCAGTGGCCAGAAAACAAGTAATGGTTATGATTCCATTTTGGATATATTTATTTTATTAGGTATTAATATGAATATCCTTTAACTGTCTAAGTGTGTACACTACAAATAATAATAATAAAATATAGCTGCAAGCAGCCATTGTTGGGCCAAGCCCCCTAAATGGCCTAATTGGCCAACAGGACACATTGACTCAGAGTGATTATGTATGCATATTGCCTGAGCCAAGAACTTAACACAGTGTGCCACTTTGTTTAACATGTCTTACTGATGGCAATGAGATATTCCAAGGTTAGAGTCAGCACACAGAACAGCTGGTTATCTTTTGAACTATAGGTGGCACTGTCTCCAACTGCTCAGGTACTTTCAGGACATGATGTCATTGATGCATACCAATTTTCTTTAAAATCTGACAATGCATTCAAAAGATATATATTTATAACAAACCATATTTATCAGAAAACAATCATAAGATGAAGAAAAACAAGAATAATACCTGCAAGCAGATCTGGGATAAGCCCTGCATTTATTCAGTAAGCACAATGCAAAGACCTCCAGTACAATATAAAATCCACTGTAAGACTGGTGTGAAGTGGGTATCAATCCCACAACCTTTGAAATTTAAGTCCAGTGCTTAACACACTGTGCCACTCAGTTGACATGGCTGACTAATGGCAAAGAGACTTGCTGAGGTTAGAGTCAGAAACAAGTGTGGGTTATCTTTTAAACTATAGGTGGTGCTGTCTCTAAATTGCTCAGGTTTCAGGCCAATGGGTTCAAACAATAAGCACAAAGAAAAATGCATTTTTGAACTGGTGGTGGCATAAAAGGGTTTGTCCTAGAGACCCCAAATTCTGTCTGGTGGTTATTCATGCACACCTCTATCAGTGTACCAAATGTCATCATTTTTCTATGTACAGTTCTATGGGCTGCCATAGACTCCATTTACAGGACCCAAAGAGTGGCTATGATGTATACTGCAAATGCACAATGGTTTATGAGTCACCATAAGCAGGGTTTGAACCTATAACTTTCCATATTACATCACTGTGCACAATCCACTGCACCATGCTGCCACATGTATGACAGCCACCAAAGGGACATAAGCTGAGAGAAAGCACAGCAGTTACCATGATCAACTTTATACTGATGTAACCTTTTAACAAAGATGAAAATCAAAATTTAATTAGCCCTGCAACCATTCCGTAAGACCAATACAAAGAGCTACAGTACAAGAGAAATCAACCCAGATGACCTATCTAGGTTGGGATTCAAACCCACAACCTTTGGAATTATAGTCCAGTGCTTAACACACTGTGCCACTACGAATGACAAAGAGACTTGCCGAGGTTAGAGTCAGAAACAAGCATGGGTTATCTTTTGAAATATAGGTGGCACTGTCTCCAAACTGCTCAGGTTTTTGTGTTGAAGTTGCATATTAATTAAGAAAACTAATTTCAAACACGTGGAGCCACTGTCCACTGATCAAGTTCAACCAAAGAGCTATTTTTAAGTGCAATACCAGAATAAACTGATGATTAATTTACAATTAATTAAAATATATTCTGAATATTTATTTTTCCTAATATTTTTGTGGTTTTTAATGCTTAGTATTGTGGCATTAGCTTAGCAACATGTTAATGGCAAACTCTATTGAAATCTTACATGGAGTGCATCAGATAAATTACTTATGAGGTTCCATTTAAATTATAATGCTGCCCAAGCATAAGGCAGTAGATACAGTAGCTCTACAGGTTTTGGAACAGCGCTACAATCTTAACATAAATACCCTCATGAACATAATCTGTTGATCTGATTCTGTTCATATAATTGTCAAGACTGTGAAAAAAGTCTGTGAAAGTATAAAGAGATAAAGTGTTTGTGAAGGGCGGGTTTGTAAAACAGTACCCAAGAAAAGAACGAAAACTTCAAACACACTTAACCAATTCAAAACACAAAGTGGAATTTACCAGTGACACCCTTCCTCTTCTGAAATACAAACATGTCAATGACAAAATAAACCAATCAATATTAGTCTATTCTTTATGACTCACTCTACACATTCTCAAATATTTCCATAGAAAAAAAAAAAAAAAAAAAAAAAGATACCCTCATAGATGTGTTAGGTATGTTTCCGGTCTGAACCAAAGGTTAACATGAAAAGTTCGTTAAAATCACAAATAATCAAATAAAATAATAAATAATAATTTATCACTTTATATAATTAGTAGTAGTAAACACACTTGCAAATTTTTACCAACGGTGAAATGGCAGGATAACATTTCATAAAGTGTGTTTACATGCACACCAATATGCTGATATTTACTAAAAATCAAGTTATTTAAAAATAAAAAAATAAAAAAGTGTATCCCCTTTTCTCCCAATTTGGAATGCCCAATTCCCACTACTTAGTAGGTCCTCATGGTGGTGTGGTTACTCACCTCAATCCGGGTGGCGGAGGACAAATCTCAGTTGCCTACGCTCCTGAGACCGTCAATCTGCGCATCTTATCATGTGGCTCATTGTGCATGACACCGCAGAGACTCGTGGAGGCTCATGCTACTCTCTGCGATCCATGCACCACTTATTACATGCCCCATTGAGAGCAAGAACTACTAATCGCGACCACGAGGAGGTTACCCCATGTGACTCTTCCCTCCCTAGCAACCGGGCCAATTTGGTTGCTTGGGAGACCTGACTGGAGTCACTCAGCACGCCCTGGATTCGAACTCGCGACTCCAGGGGTGGTAGTCAGCGTCAATACTCGTATTTTTAGGCCTACCTTCAAACTCAGTGCCTCTTTGCTTGACATCATGGGAAAATCAAAAGAATCAGCCAAGACCTCAGAAAAAAAATTGTGGACCTCCACAAGTCTGGTTCATCCTTGGGAGCAATATCCAAATGCCTGAAGGTACCACGTTCATCTGTACAAACAATAGTACACAAGTATAAATGCCATGGGACCACACAGCCATCATACCGCTCAGGAAGGAGACGCATTCTGTCTCCTAGAGATGAACGTAGTTTGGTGCAAAAAGTGCAAATCAATCCCAGAACAACAGCAAAGGACCTTGTGAAGATGCTGGAGGAAACAGGTAGACAAGTATCTATATCCACAGTAAAAAGAGTCCTATATCGACATAACCTGAAAGGCTGCTCAGCAAGGAAGGAGCCACTAATATTTGGCAATACTACCAAATACTAACAAAGTGTATGTAAACTTCTGACCCACTGGGAATGTGATGAAAGAAATAAAAGCTGAAATAAATCATTCTCTCTACTATTATTCTGACATTTCACATTCTTAAAACAGTGATCCTAATTGACCTAATACAGGGAATGTTTTCTACGATTAAATGTCTGGAATTGTGAAGAGTTTAAATGTATTTGGGTGTATATAAACTTCTGACTTCAAAATGTATGTGTGACTGCACCTTAAGATTGAAATCCTAGAATTGTCCCTGGTTTATATTGTTTATTTGTATTTAAGTTTAATAAAATTAGTTCAAGTAATTTTCTGCATTGAGGTATTTCATTATTTTGACAGTTTTTACTACAACCTATCTGGGCTTTCAGTGCCCTTTAAGTGTCAAAAATTCACAGTAAATAAACACACATGACAAGGCGAACATGAATAACCCAACTTTAATTCTAAGGTCGTTATCAGCTATTCCACAACCGATGGATGCAAACACGGGTCCGGCTTTGTTGGTTCATGGACGTGCGCACAACAGCACTGCTGCTGAAAAAAAATCCTAGGGAAAACACTGTTAAAGGTGGAGTATGGGATTCCTGAGATATTTGAACTCAACAGCCAAACAAACACACCCCTCCCTTAAGTGCTTCTTCAGAAGCTCCGCCCTCCCAAATTCATGCATGCGCAATAGTGTTGTGTGGATTGGTCTGATCCATTTTGTTTATTTTCCCATTTACAGAGACAGGGCTGTGTACAAACACCAGATTTTTTTTCAGCGCACACACAGAACGGACATCTAGCGGACCGTGAAGAGATATTTGCAGAATTTGACTAAAGTGTACTGGATTAAAATGACTTACTCCACATTTAAGGCGTTTATGGCCTTGCACGTTGTTGGCTTAACCATTATCGGTGTATGACTGTGCATGTAAACGCGGTCAATGTCAACACACCCTGATGTATGCCAAATTGTTGTTGTACATTTTTGGGGAAAAAAGCTGACCTTAGTATCCCAAAATCAACAATACATTTAAAAAAATCCTTATTAGGGGTGTTAAAATACATCGGTGCAATGCATAAATCCAGCAATGAAAATGTTACGCAACAATTATGAAATGTGATCGTCGATTATGATTACTGAAATAATAACCAATGTACTACACATTCATTTCTTATCCAAAATAATAATTGTGCCTATTAATGTAAAACCATTAATGTTTTTGTGCCTCCAGTTACATCTGTCTTCAGTATATTTTTAATTATAATTATGAATTGTACCAAAATAATCAAATAGAACCAAATTGTGAGCAAATTTCAGAATTAATAATGCAACACATCTTTTAGTAAAGATAAAAAGAAAAAATTTTCAAAGCAATTTTTACATCCCTAATTCTTATAATACCAGCGGCATAAGAGTGGCTTGGAATTACAATTCGCAACGGGTCTGTAGCTGAACTACACTAATATCTTGCAGTGTGTTTAGTCTACTGAGTGAAGAATAGACTACGTTTTTGAGTCTGAACACCTGACCAAGGATCAACTGATCAAAAGGATAAGATTAGTGACTTATGGAGGAAGAATGTGTTTAATCATATAAAGATTTAAACAAACACTTTCAGGCTGAGTCAAGGCATTTCAATCACGTTCCTCACATGCTCAATATACACCTAATCTTTTAGAACTTACTTAAAAAAAAAAAAAAAAAAACACTTGTTACTAAAACTGGCAGAACTTTAGCAAGTGAGTATTGTGTTAATTATTCCCTCAAAGTCACACTCACTAGAATAAGAGCTTAAACAGGTACTTAAGAATTCAAATGAGCTTGTTCAGTCTGTTCATTTGTGGAAGTGCTGTAATGTCTGCATTCATTCAACACGCAAACAATTTGAAGCAATACATTTATCCTTCCACTTTTCTATTATGATTTTACACTTAAATTCATGTTTAGTTCAATAATCTCTAAATTGAGATCCCATATTTTTGGATTGATCTTTCTCTTTTATTATTTATATGGTCCAAAGCCTAAAATACTGCTACTGTTTTCCAGGAGCCAGGCAACCAGGCACTAAACCCGCAGTTCTCATTAATAATGCTCCACACAGTTGTGAAAAACACTCAAATACTGGTGCTTTTGTGGCAAACCGTGAATAGCAAATGCATGTAAAAAAGCATATCTGAAAGTATCAGTTGGGGGTGGTGGAAATGTGATTTTCATTTTCTCGCTATGTCTGAGGCACAATTAGCGACTCTGCACCTGCATCAGTCTGTAAAGTTATGCAAATGACAAACAGTTTTCTCATTGATAACATATTAGCATCTATTTATAAATATCATCTTAACACTACAGGCAGGCGCAATTAGTGGATAAGCTGGTCTATTCACTCTTAAAGAACTTTTAAAAGTTGTTTCCGATGTTAACATTTCTTCTCATATCCCAGTTTAATGTGCATTAAACTGGTTACAGGTTGGCTTCCTTGTAGAAAAACTCATCTCTGTTTAAGCAGTTCAACATATTGCACTCAAAAATGACAAGCACTTGCCAAAAACGCAAGCACCAATTTGATTGGCTGGTTTCATGCGTTTCAGGAAAGAGGGTACTCATGTTCTTAGTAGTTTGCCTGAAAGCAAAGTCATGCTTGCAATGTATTGGTCTACGATATGTATTACAATTAAATCTAAGATTTTTAGAGCTTTCATTGAGATACTTAGAAGCAAGTACAAAAAAAAGAAAAACTGCAATTCCGTTTGGTGCCACTCGTGGTGCAGAAATGACATTATTCATATTGAAGCATCAGATGAAAACTTCAATGTTAATATCAATGAACAGACGTCCATTCTGAACATAACCATATAAACTTTAAACAGAACAGAAAGAAGCTGAGGTCTTCAACAGCTTTGTGCAAGCTTGAGGTGTTGAAGCGATAAAGTTCCTAATAAGAAACATGCTATTCGAACCATTGTGCAGTTCAAGGATCTTTTAGGGCACAAACAAACCTGAATATCATAGAGAAGGTTTGTCACACAGGGTTCATGCCACACAGCATGCTCTTAGAGAAAGACTAGTGTACTTACACGCTGAAGAACGCATCATTGCACAGCCACACAGAAGACAAGTCATGTGTTAGTGCAGCGGAGGGGTTCCCCAGTAAGAACTGTTCTGAGAGCTGTTTTACTTAAGAATCGTGGCCTTGTACTTTATGTAGTAAAGATAGTCAAATATGTCTCAGATCAGAGGTTAACTTTACTTTTCAAGATGAGGTACAATCCAAATTACTTATTCCTGAAACGACTGAACTAAGGGCTCCTAAAGGGTTAGTTATATTTGGCCTGAGGTGAAGCCATACTGTGCATTTATTTTAGCATTCCTGCAGCTGTCATTAAAAAATCAAATGTGGTGTGTGAGTAGTTATGAAGTACATTATTAAACCACTGGAGACATTCAAGCGTGTGTTTGGGAGAAGAGAAGCTGTCGGCCAAGGTGAGATAATGTTGACATCTTTAACAACAAGATGCTTTCAGACACAAAATGCAAACAGGACACAAAGTTCATACATACAGTGAAGATAAATAATTAAACTATGAGAAAGCCAACATGATTAAACGCTTAACATTAAAGTGAACTAGAAAAAGAATGTAAAAGGACAGTTACTCACTGTAGCCCATTCCCTGGACAAAGTACTTGAAAGCCTCTGCAAGTTTACCCGGCTAAAAACAGAAACATATCTCATTCAATATAAAGTTAAAACTATGAATTCCATCAAGCAGGCAAATTGTTGCTGTTGTTTATTCTTACTTGGACAACTGGGGGAAGTCCACCACAATCTGCCATCTGAAGACAAGAGGAGAGGGCAATATCAATTCAATCATACTGAAATAACAATAATCAAATGATTGTCTAGGAGGGAATAAAACTGACGTACCTTGAGCAGAGTAGTCTTGGTTGGGTTTAGCCTTGAGTTGCATTCAACCTGTGGAAAAAAACCCATCAAAATTCCACTTGGTCAGCTCAGAAAGTTTCTGTTTGGTGCCACTAGTGGTTTCTGGATCTGAATAACCCCCAGGATTAAAAACATAGAAATTAATTGTAGGACGTCCCCAAAAACACGCAATAACATTTCTTTGTCCAAAACGGTGAAAGCAGGCAAAAAACAACAACAAAAAAAACTCCAGCACTAATATTGCATAAAAAAGTAAAAACATTGTCTATTCTGCCATTTACATGTGTGTATGGTCTTGTGTTTAATAAAATTTTAGATTAGGGACTCACCACAGCCTCTACTGCTGGTGATGTGTCACCAACGATTAGCAGGGCAGGACACCTGAATGGCAACAGAAGAGTGACATAAAACCTAATGAAAAGGAGGCACCCTGATTTAAGGCCAAAAAATAAAAATAAAACAGCACCAAACATCTTACTTCAGTGTTTTGATTGTATTTTCATTAAGTCCTGGGATGGGCCTCTCAATCTCCAGATCTCGCCGACTGTTTTGAGGTGACAAAAACCTGATCAAGATCAGCACACGTGCCAGTGATCAGCACATTAACTGGTCTAAGACCAACGCTTTGATAATGTCACCTGTTGTAGGATTGGCAGAAGAGAGCCAGGTTGTCCTGGTTGATGTCCTGAGCGATGTGCAGGCGATATGTTTGAATGATCTCTGTATTCTCGGTCAGCTCTTCCTGAGGTAAAAGAAAAAACTTTGCTCATGAGCCGACTCATAAGTGCCTGTCAAATCTCTGCAAAGACCCTTCGTGTTGAATTCCCTCAGAGATGCTGAGATGATCGTATTTAAAGCCTACCGTGCTGAAATGGTGCTCCATCACAATGTCCACGAGATTACTGGTCCATCCAGACAGCTGAAACAAACAAACATCCACACACACTTTGAGTGAAAAGTACATTTGCATCATACTGATAACTTTATAAAATAGTTCTAGGCAGTGTTGGGTGTAATTTGATTACGAAGTAATTATTTACAGTAATCTAATGGCCTTTAGGTAAAAAAATTAATAAAAATAGTGTAACATTACATTTTACAAATTAATTACTTATAAGTACATTACATGGGTTAGACATGATTAAACAATATTAAGTAGAGTACATTTAGTATACAACACGATTTACATTTTTATGTACGTCCATTCGCATTTCTTTGACATCTTTAGGGTGTGCGCCCCCTAACGAGGAAGAAAAGAGCTGAACACCAGCAAAATGAACCGCTTACAAACGGGTTCATTACCTCACTCAAAAAATCCTACTTATACAGGAGATTAATCACTATATACACAACATTTATGGAATAATACAATTTAGAGTACATCTGCACAGACAATGAAGTGAATGAACAGGTGAACTTGAAGTTACATGCTAGCCAGAATGCGTAACTTATGTTGGGCGTACGCCATTTCCATAAAAATGCACTACATGCAAGCAATATCCCAAACTGTCTACAACAAGGAATAATCTCTGAAGCATAATGAATTAAGAACACAGTACCTTATAAAAAGAATTACATTTATTGTGTGCTATTATTTCAGGAGCTCAGGTTTCACAAGGACAGTTGTATTTTGTATGTATCTTTTATATGCTTGATGCATGTTTGAATTAATACATATTTATACATTTTTTAAAATGTTTGAATATTTGGTTTGGTCGGTTACAATTTTGATTAACAATTTGTTACAAGTTTTTGTCATTTAACATATGAACTAAAAATGTTATTTTTGTTGAGGAAAATGGACTACAATTAATTCATATGACATATTGACTAAATTTAAAGGACATTTTCATCAAAAGACTAAAACTACGTAGTTTTAGTTTCGTATAGGACTACAACAAAGTAAAACAAATAGCGATTTGACTTGTAAGCTTATAATAAAGATTTACAATAGTGCATGTAAGGAAAACCATTAAGCAGATCAAGCACACTAATCTGCTGAAAAATCTTAGGTATGGAGGAATAGTTAGGGCCACTGTTTGGTTGTTGGACAATGATGGGGTTTAATAATATGAAACATCTTCTGGGGATCAATATTCAGAATTTCACCTTTGAAGCAGCCCAGTCAATCCAGCCCTTAGCACAGGGATCCACATTGATGAGAACCAACCCCTCCACCAGATCAGGCTCATTCAACTAGATGAGAGAGAGAAATTAATGATATCACACGGATTAGTTAATCATTACAGCTAGTACTGATTTTAACACCAAGGGTCCCTACTGACTGAGAGGATTAGGTGCTTGACATGTGGCAGACAGATCAGACTAATGAGAGATTCATGACCTCTTGTAGAATAGTTACTTGTACACTCATCTGGGTCATGTGATAATCTCACCCCAAAACATTGTGATTGGTCTGGGTGCAAAAAAATGACATCAAAGAACAGAAAGGTGAGGCTGCAGTGGGCCTACCATCTGTGTACCTCAGCAGAAATCCAGATTCATCAGACCAGACTTGTTTTTCAAGTGTTGAAGTGTTGTGCGTTCTGAGATGCTATTCTGCTCACTACAATTGTACAGAGTGGTTATCTGAGTTACCGTAGACTTTGTCAGCTCAAACCAGTCTGGCCATTTTCCGTTGACCTCTTTCATCAATAAGGCATTTTCGCCCACAGAACTGTCACTCACTGGTTGTTTTTTGTTTCTGGCACCATTCTGAGTAAACTCTAGAGACTGATGTGCGTGAAAATCCCAGGAGATCAGTAGTTACAGAAATACTCAAACCAGCCCATCTGGCACCAACAATCATGCCACTGTCAAAATCACTGAGATCACATTTTTTCCCCCATTCTGATGGTTGATGTGAACATTAACTGAAGCTCCTGACCAGTAGCTGCACGATTTTATGCATTACTGCCACATGATTGGCTGATTAGATAATCGCATGAATAAGTAGGTGTACAAGTGTTCCTAATAAAGTTGTCGTGAGTGTATTCAGGCATTGTTTTAGACAACTGGGTAGTGCAGCTTTTCTAAAATATTTTTAAATACAGTAGCTAAAATAATTTAATGTCATTATGGGATCAGAATTTGGGAAATTGGGATTAAACCCAGAATTTATCCCCTTCCTGAAAAATGGGGAGTAGTCATACACAAATCGACCGTGGGCTCGCATTCAGGTCTGACTCCATTCTAGTATGGAACGCACACTTTTCACAATCCAATAAATTCCTTAAGTCCTACTGTACCCAACATTTTTTTCCCCCGTTTAATATCCAGTTCATGTGGAAATATGTAAAATTACCGAAGAAACAATACAAATGCAGTTTTATGTTGACTTTAAGAATCCTTTTGTTTTTGAAGGGAACCATGCTTTTGAGAGCTATGCATCACCAATATGAAATCGAAAAAGAGATCACATAAAAAATTGCTGCAAAGCTCTGAGAGAGTCTACATTTTAACCATAGCATTGACCAAGCAAAACCTCCCACTGGTGTGACCTAACCACGTTTTCATGACTCCAGCAATTTAACCAACTTCTCAGTATGTCTGTGTCCAGAGCGATGACTTACAGAAAGGGCTAAATGAGAACCGTAGCTATTTGCAGCCACATGAATGCAAGTCAATATCTAATGACAATAGTGATGGAAAAAAGAGCAGGTTTCACACCTCTTCTTTTTTTCTCTCTGCATAATGTTCTGTAAGGGAGTTAGAGAGAGAAATGCAAGCCTTCGGGGTAACACTCTTACATGACCACATGTCTATGGACATGTACTGTATGTGATAATCATCAGTAAAAACTGAAGCATAATTCATTCATGCATTTGGCAGATGCTTTTATCATGAGTCCATGCATTCCCTGGGTATCGAACCAATGCATTGAGCTATATTCGAATGATTTAAAAGTTTACAAAGCTGTACTTGTTCTACAGGACTGCGTAGGAGTGTTTGTATGTACCGGTCGTCTGAGTTCACAGAGTCTTATAAGCAAGTGTGTATGTGACAGAAATATAATAAACGTGCAGTTCAAGCTGTAAGAAGTGTGAGAAGGCGAGGCGCTGGACCAAAGTAATGGAGTCAGTATTGAAAGATAAGTAACATAAGACATGTGGAGTCGTGAAAAGCAACAGGGTTGACGGTCACCAGCATTCTTCATATAATCTTTTCATAGCTTGATTATAACCAGCGGGAAACTTGAGTGTGCACATGTATTAGAGTCCAAATGAATGCGTTCATGAGGGCATCTATCCTCAGTGAGTGAGAGTTTAGTTGGTGAATGAGGGTTTTGTGTAGGGAGAGAGTGTGAATGTGTATCCAATCTATTTGGCAAATATGTGTATTAGAGGTGTGTATGTGTGTTTCAGATTAGCTCAAAATTGTAGGGGATCTTATTGAAGACTGAAGACAGGTGGCTTTATTGTTGATGGACCCCAATAATCTAAGATCTGTTTATTATAAACTTAACTTCATACATCTGTCCATTTAGTCCACAAGTAAAAAAAAATGCTTGTATTTTATTTATTTGTTTCTACCAAATTTGATTATTAGCATAACAATTTGAGTAAAAGGTATAGAAATTAGTTGTTTTAGTATTTGGTAAGTGCACCTTTTGCTGTCCCATGCACTCAATTTTGCCTAGATTTAATGATACAAGAGCAAGAAAAAGTATGTGAACCCTTTGAAACTAGCCGGTTTTCTGCATTAATTGGTCATATAATGTGATCAAGTTCTTCAAAGTCACAAAGTATAGACAAACAAAATGTGCTTAAGCTAACAACACAAACAATTATAATCTTTCATGTCTTTATTGAACACATCCCATTAAACATTCGCAGTGCTGTGGAAAAAGTAAGTGAACCCTTGGATTTATTAACTGGTCGATCCTCCTTTGGCAGCAATAACCTCAACCAAGTGTTTCCGGTAACTGCGGATTAGACCTGCACAACGTTCAGAAGGAATTCTGGGCCATTCTTCCTTACAGAACTGCTTCAGCTCAGTCATATTCTTTGGATGTCAGGTGTGAACGGCTCTCTTGAGGTCATTCCACAGCATCTCTATTCGGTTAAGGTCTGGGCTCTGACTGGGCCACTCAGAAAGGTGGATTTTCTTCTACTGCATCACCACCCTGAATTTTCCTGTAGGATATTTTGATTAACTTGGGAATTCATTTTTCCCCTCGATGATGGCAAGCAGTCCAAAGTCAAAATGTTTGAGTGCTTTTTATAAGTCAAAGTAGCTCTAACCCACACCTCCAATCTCGTTTCATTAATTGGATGCCAGGTTTGCTAACTCCTGGCTCTAATTAGCTTTTCTTGACGTCATTAGCCTAGGGGTTCACATCTTTTTCCAACCTTGACTGTGAATGTTTGAATGATGTATTCAATATGTACACAAACAATACAATAATTAGTGTGTTAGTTAAAACAGATTGTGTTTGTTCATTATCATAACTTAGATGAAGATCAAACCAGATTTTAAGACAAATTTATACATAATAAAATCAAGAAAAAATACATACGATTCTGCATTATTTCTTGGTCAGTATAATCAAATAAGCAAATTTGTGACATTGGCAATGTTAACTTTTGTATTCTCAAATCCATGAGTCCATGTCAGATAGAGTGCATGCTGACGTTAAAAGAAAAAGGGGCAACACTGAATACCAAGACATTCTAACATTCAAGTACATTTCTCAACATTTGACTATGCTGATATATAATCTGTACAGAACATATTTGTATATTATAACAGTACATTATAAGAGTGCAAAATAGAAAAAAATAAAATAGTGGACTTTTGCACCCCACTGTACTGTATTTACAAACTACTAATGACTAGATGGCCATTACCACAAGCTACTCTTATGAATAGATACTTATTACATAATTCAATTCAATTTCATTTGAATAGCACTTTTTATAATACATATTGCCTCAATGAAAAACATAACATTACTACTTGCATATTTTACATAAAACCTTAGTGAGCAAGCCAAAAGAAACAGTGGCTGGACATACTCCCTAAGATGTTAAACAGATTGGGAAATATACCTTATACAATGACTTATTGGTTATTATAATGAAATAAAACATAATGATTCACTTACAGCCAGTCTAGTGAGGATATAGGCTCCAGCACCCACACCAATTCCAATCATACTGCTGATCCTGTTTATTAAAGCACAACAATACATATAGCTCATTAAATCAATAGTGTTGATGGTATATATTACAAAAAACACAAAATGATCTGAGACATTAGTAGAACAAACACTAAATATTCTGACTTCTTGAACTTTAGGAATTAATTTGATTCCTTTATTCTACTGAATTAGGGAAAAGAAAACAAAAATTGAACCGGTATGGCTGATCAAGGTTCTGACTCACTTCAGCTGGGTCATAACTGAAGGTAGCATCTCGGCAAGTTCATCCATGGTGGGATACTGGAACCTGAGAGTAAGAAAAGGTTGAGGAGTGACAAATTCCTATGGCTTTGATTTAACATTTCAAAAGCACAAGCAAGCCAATGCATTTTGATTACAAATAAATAAAAAAAAAAAAAAAAAAGAAAAGTCTGTGTTTGGGACTAACGGAGCTTAATGCAGCAGCACATAATGAACGCCTGCAAATTTTATGACTGCTCAAAAAGGCATTTTAAAATTAGGCTACCTCATCAATACACCGCTTAGCATTGCGATTTATCACACTTTCATAGCAGACAATAAGGTTAAGATTTGGGGACAGTTTGACCTAGTAAGCTGTCTATGTAGTCAGCAATTTTGTGTAACATAGTCGATTTAAACATTTTAAAAGCATCAATGATTTCCTAAAATGCCATATAGGTAGGGCCCTAACTAGGTTTTGAGACGCAGCTAGTTTTCGTAGTCTTACCCAGTGGGGAAAGGAGGGGCAGATTCTTGCTGTCCTGGAGCGTCCACATGGACCACAGCAAAGTGCTGGGTGATCTCCTGCATGTCCTCAAAGTTAAAGAGCGTGTTGAAACATGACTTATCTGCACCGAAAGAGAAAAACAAATCAAAACATATTTAATTAGTCATCGTTTGCCACCAAGAAGTTCACAGGAATGTTAGCCTCAAAATATCTGAAATATGACATTTTAGATACATTCATTTTCCAGAAATCTGTTGGTTTGTGAAGGTTTATCAAAAGTGACAAGCAGACAATGCTGTATGATGAAAGCCAATCAGATATAGCGACTTTCTATCTGGCTGCCAATCAGGTCAGAGACTGATCCTGTCTAAAGGCCCCAGTATGCTTCCAGAGAAGTTCTTCATTCTTTGTTCAGGGGTAAAAAGAAGTTTGAATAGTCGAGCATCGGTATACTGTTTGTGAACATTCAGACACCCGCCACACCGCTGTGGGAGGCATTTAGAGTAGCATTTAAATATGAGGATGCTCAGTAAAACCTTAAAGGTGCAGTATGTAACAATTTACATGTAATATTCACCTTTTTTTTTTTTTACCAATGTGTGAACGGCTTGTAACGCAACTTAAAAAATGAGCCCTTCCTGGACTTCCTAGGTTGCCTATTAAAGCCTGTAGACTGATTTTCATGCGAAGGGAGTGGGTCGCTTTTGCTGGGAAAATCCAAAAGATGTGACGTTTATGCGCACTCCCGAGAGCCTTGCCTCAGACAGTAGCTTCTCTTCCGCTATTCAACAGCGACAACAAACTGCAACACTAGGTAACGTTATCTTAGAGATGGAATCCAGCAAACGTCTGGCTCCCAGAACAACACCGACTCCTACACAAACTCAGAGTAAGGCAAAAAAACAAAAAAAAAAACATTTATCTACTGAATCCCGTCTGGCCAAGCGGGAACGTGATCGTGGTGGAGCGAAAACTAGAGAGAACATCGGCAGGGCATTTGATTCCTGGAGGGACCTTCGTTCGGTTTTGGGGATCAGAACCAACCCTGAATTGGCGTTCTTCTTATTGGACAGGTAAGCTTACATAACTGCAAAGCATGTGAAATATAGTGCCATAAGGACTGATCTGTGTAATTTTAGCTAACTTGATCTTGCATGCTAACGCTGATGAATTGCAAGCTACCTTGCTTCGTAACTTTCAAATAATTTCAACGATCTTCTCTTTATACTAAAAGTCAGGTATACAGGATAAATTTAAGCAAAATATGCTGGTTTCTTGATAGTAGTACAACATACGACATACAAAACATACAATAGTGCAACATAACAGCACAGTGCAACAGTAAACTGTCTGGTATAGTTCGGTAGTGTGTATCAGTATGCTATGTTAGCTGATAAGTAGTTTTAGTTTAGTCTAATTTTTAATTATGCTACCTCATCTGTCAGCATGATGCTGGTGAATCACGTTCAGCCTCCTTGTACGTTACGTCATTGTTTTGGCCGATGCTCGCTAGAGATGGGTTGTTCATGAATGATTCGTTCATTTTGAGCACGAGCAACACGAGCAACTGCTGGCTGCAGTTCACTTAACGGCCACAGGTGTCATTAATAACAAGGGTTTCTCAATCTTACATACAGCAACATTAAAGGTGCTGTAAGCGATTTTAGCCATTCTACTTCCACGAGACTGAGCCATTGGATTAGCCACGCCAGCTCTTTCCAAAACCCCGCACTCCAAATGAGCTTTATTGAGAACGACATCATGCAGAAACGGTTGTTAAAAAACAAAACAGCAAAATAGCGCCCTCAATTGACAACTCTTATGAACAAGATGGCTTCAAAATGTCAGTCTGTCTCAATAATTCGCTGCAACTATACCTGTACCTTTCCATGAGAAAAAAATTATAATAAAAAAAAAATCACTTACAGCACCTTTAACTAGTGTGACATTAAAATGTGTTATCAATGACTTTATGGCTCATTCTATGAGTAGAATTCACACAAGGTCAGTAAAAGATGTTTTTTTTTTTTAACAAATCAATGATGATTTAAAGTAATATATATGCAGTAGAATTCTGAATTCATGACGCTAATGCGCTAACACGCTATATGCGCCAGTTACACTCTGTTATTGTAATTTATAATGACACTTATACTACTGCAAAGATCAGTGTATAAAAGTGTTAATGTGCAGAATACAGACAAAAGAATGATGATAAGAGGGGCATATCTTACTATGCGCGGATGTGTGAATGGCTTTCACCGCAGAGGGCACGAGTGAATGGGCACTTGAGTAGATTTAATACCTTTAGTAGACTAATTAAACAAGATTTTACCCCCTCTCAAAAAATGCATGACATGTAGAGGTAGACCGAAATATCAGTTACCAATTAATCGGTGCCAATAGTTGCTTTCTGGAACTATCGGTTATCGGCAAAAATCTATGTTGATAGTTGCCGATTGTTTTTTCATTATTTCGTCATTTCAAAATAAGAGTCCCAGTGTGTTTCGGGCTGGTTTATCCTTAAAGTCCTTTTTTTAAAAGTAAAGGCAAATTTGCACCAGCTCGATAACTCTGCACGCTGGTGCATTCATGTTGACTGACCTTGACTGAATGAACAACGTAAACAAAGAAGGTGGAGATTCAGGTCCTACCTACCGATGATGTGGACCAATGGCAGTAAGAAGGCGTTTAGCAGCTGGTAAGAAGTTTTCCTAAAAGTTTAGCCAGGCGAGCAGTTAAGAACCACCGAAACAAACTCAAAAACACTGTCTTTTTGGCCAGATTTTGATTTCACACCCGTCTGTCTTCGATTTCGTATGAAGTACACGGGCTGGCCAAAAAAAATAAAAAAAATTGCATACGCTAAAAATTTGGTTGGACCGCCTTTAGCTTTGAACATGGCGGATGTCTTGTATTGATGACGGGAGAGTGAAACCACTCTGTAAAGTCTTCTCCAGCACATCGCCAGTTGAGGAAATTCAACCTGCCACAGTTGCTACTGATACAGTTCTAATCAGCGATCACTGAGTCTGTCCTCTGCACTTCAGTAACTTCAGTCTGGTTTGGTTCAGCTACGAAATCAGACATCAGAAGACTACTGAGAGGATTATTGGAACTATCAAGAGCTATACACTTCCAGAGTGAGGAAAAAGGCTGGAAAAAAAAAAAATCACTCTGGACCCCACTCACCCTGCCCACTACCTTTTTGAACTGTTGCCTTCTGGCCGACGCTTCAGAGCTCTGAGCAGCAGAACCATCAGGCACAGGAACAGTTTTTTCCCCACAGGCTATCCATCTCATGATCAGTTAAATTGCCCCACTGAGCAATAACTATGTGCAATACACAGTTTAGCCTTTTTTATATTTATCCAACACATCCAACCTCTTCTGCCATTTCATTCCTCTGAGAAAAAAACAAACAAAAAAACATTTGCACTGTACATAACAGATAACAGATTTGTATTAGACTGCACTACGTATGTGTGTGTCTGTGTGTGTATGTACGTATGTGTATAACTATTTTTTATTTTTTATTATCTATGTCTTGCTGCTGTTTTTGTATTGTTTTTGTATTGTTGTACACTGGAAGCTCCTGTCATCAAGACAAATTCCTTGTATGCCTAAGCATACTTGTCAATAAAGCTGATTCTGATCTCAATGACTTTCAGTGTGGTTAAGCTCAGGACTCTGTGGTGGCCAATTCATGTGTGAAAATGATTCCTCATGCTCACTGAACCACTCTTTCACAATTTGAGCCCGATGAATCTTGGCATTGTTGTCCTGGAATATGTCTGTGCCGTCAGGGAAGAAAGAATCCATTGATGGGATAACCTGGTCATTCAGTACATTCAGGTAGTCAGCTGGCTTAATTTTATTGCTGCATAATGTTGCTGAGCCTAGACCTGACCAATTGAAGCAACCCCATATCATAACACTGCCTCCAGAGGCTTGTACAGTGGGCATTATGCATGACGGGTGCACCACTTCATGTGCTTCACTTCTTACCCTGATGCGCCCATCAATTTGGAATAGGGTAAAAATGGACTCAGACCACACAACCTTTTTCTATTGCTCCACAGCCCAACTTATGTTTCCTATCAAATGGAAGTTGTTTTTTCCGATTAGCCTCACTAACAAGTGGCTTTCTTGTGGCCACACAGCAGTTTAGTCCCAATCCTGCAAGTTCTTGTCGCATTGTGCGTGTGGAAATGCTCTTACTGTCACTATTAAACTATTATATGTTTGTTTTTGTTTTATGTTTTTTCTTACGATGTGACCAAGCGTTTTAGTGATCTCCGATCACGATCATTCATGATTTTTTTCCGACCACATTTCTTCCGCGAAGCCGACAGTTCACCACTATCCTTCCAGGTTTTAATAATGCGTTGGACAGTTCTTAACCCAATTCTAATGATTTCAGCAATCTCCAGTTGTTTTCTTTGTATGATGCAGGCCAATAATTTGCTCTTTCTGAAACACAGTAACATCTTTTCCACATCCACGAGATACGTCTTCCGACATGGTAGTTTAAGAAATGAGAAGCTACACACTGCATCAGTTAGGGTTAAAAACATTGTTGCCAGCTGAATCATATTAATCACTGCAATAATCATCCAATCATAGGCTCTTAAAGGAATGTTTCAGGTTCAATACAAGTTAAGCTAAATCAACAGCATTTGTGGCATAATGTTGATTACCACAAAAATGAATTTAGACTCGTTCCTCCTTTTCTTTTAAAAAAAGCAAAAATTGAGGTTTCAGTGAGGCCCTTACAATGGACGTGAATGGGGACAATAAAAGTGAACGTGGCCAATTTTTGGAGGGTTTATACACAGAAATGTGAAGTTTATAATTTTATAAAAGCACCTGCATTAATTCTTCTGTTAAAACTTGTGCATTATTTGAGCTGTAAAGTTGTTTAAATTCTAATTTTTACAGTCGTTTTAGGGTTTTGGGGTTTGTTGACATTACATCATCATGGTAACTAGGGCTGTCAATTGGGCAGTTAAACTAAATCCAAATTTTTACCATAAATATTTCCAAAATTCAAATTAAATTCTAATTTTAAAGTCAGCTGATTTTTAAATTGACTTTGTTTTCTTAGTCCACAAGAGAACGCATTGAATACATAAAACATACAGCACTGTTTTATTAATGCAAAGAACATTCCTGGCTGTTAAAAAAAAAAAAAAAAGAAGAACAGCATTCCATTTTCAACAACTCCTCCCATTAGGGGTCGCCACAGCAGACCATCCGTGATCCGCATATTTGACTTGGCACAGTTACGCCAGATACCCTTCCTGACGCAACCCCCAGTGTGTGGGGGACTCTCGTCACACCTAAGGGACAATTTAAAGTCTCCAATTCAGCATTCCATTTTCAACTAATGTGCATAAAATAAATAAAAAGTTTTAGTCGGTCCATATTTTCAAATGTTAAGTCAAAAGTAAAATGAGGGAGGTAAACGCTTCAATAGGCAATTTACAGTTGTTACACTTGCACTGATCCTACAGTATACTACCCCAGACTCAAGCTTCATAATAACAGCGAAATACCACATTGCTTTTTATTCAATACAGTTGTATGTAGAGTAGCAATATTCCCAGATAGCAGTGATATTCGGCTGAACTCAGTGGTGAAGAGGCTCAGACTATGAGCCCAGGCAAGGGGCTGTTCAAACAGACAGAACACAACAGACTGGAATCGAACGTGAGAATCTTGAGACACACATTTCCAAGTTGAACATCTTTCCTGACAAAGCGTTTAAAAAACTCCTTGCTTAATCTGAAAAAACTTTATAAGAGAGCAAGATGCAACGGCCAAAGACCTCCACCAACTGAAAGGGGCTGTTCATATTGAATGCTTTTGCAACCATCCATTTATTTTTTTATGAAAACGTGTGCTAGACAAACATCTTTGTTTCGCTTTTTTGTTTATTCAGTGTCTTGTGCAGGAGCTCTGTTTTTTAGATGCTGTGTCTAATTAAAAGAACTTTATAAAGCATCTGAGACACTTGCTTTCTGTTCAACTGTATTTGTTGCACTGTGTTTAGCCTTTTTTAGAGCAAGAATTCAATCGATCTGAAGACATAGTCAGTGCTTGGCACACATCCAAAATTGGAATGCACAGTTTTGGCATTCGAATGTACATTTTTTTCTTAAATTCGACAAATATTCGAATTTTAATTTTACAGCCCTAATGGTAACGAAGTTTATCACACTAAAATCATGTTTATACACATATCCTTTATGTCTTGTGTTATACTTTTGAAAAAGTGAGTATTTTAATGTTAACAAATTGGCCCCCATTCAAGTCCATTGTAGTGCCTCACTGGAACCTTGATTTTTGCTTTTTTTAATGAAAAAGAGGAACAAGTCAAAATTATGTCACAAATGCTTTCGATTGAGCTTAACTTGTTTTGAACCCGGAACATTCCTTTAAGTTTCTGCTTATTTAAATCCAAATGGCTACTTTTTGTTTGGCCAGGCAGTGTATATCGGGGTCTTAACCCTCTGGGTCGACGGACGCACCGGCGCGTCCTGCTGGATTTTTTCCTCATAACAGCGGAAACAACTTAAAATACTCCTTCATTTTTGGGCATACAGATAAGTGTAAGACATCATTAGAGACTATAAAGGGTCTTCTTTTATTTGTGTACACTCACAATAACAACAAAACCTTGTGCTTTTGTAAAATAAAGAAAATAAACAGGGTGCGCTTTCAGCCGTCTCTGTCTCCACGAGCATCTTTCTGAAACGTCACAAAAATGAAGCGAAACTCCGTGAATACTTATCACATAAACATGAAACATATGTCTAAAGAAAGCTTAAAATGTCTCCTTTTAAATAAAACTATTCAAATTTAAAACAAATATTCTCCTGCAATGTAATCTGTATGAAACAAAGCGATGTACATTTTCTCCTGGCTCAGCTAATTATCACTAATGTGATCCCACCCACCAGCAGAGCGCGCTATTCATACGGTAATGTGCTGAGCCGATCAATGCAAATGGTAAACGCCCCCAACAGTGCCTTAAAAAGCATCAAGTTCATTCACTTTTCTGCACGTTTGGAAGACGGCACGCTACACAGGTGAGGAAGCTCTTCAGATGGTCCTGGATAGTGACAAAGAGTTCACATTTTCCTCAGAAGAAGAGCGGGACTCCAATGAATGTTTGTATTTTGAAGAGCGACTTGATCCAGCCGAGGATATAATTTCAGATGAGTAAGTCATTTAGTTTTATGTACTTATTAGTTGACATGCTATTTTATATAAATATGTACATATTTTACTAGTTGGACTATTTCCAGACTTGCCAGCCAGTTTTCAGTGTATTGAAATTTGAAATATGTCCTAATAGGCAAGTTTTAGTTACATTTAAATGTTGTTTCGGCTAAAGCAGGTATTTAAATTGTATGCTGTATGATATCAATATGATATGTAATATGATATAAAAATAATATGAATGTTTAGGTTATATTTTTACTAGTGTTTTATGCTGCCTTATTATCATCAACGAAGCTTGTGCTTGCAAATATCTGGTCGGGTGTAAATGTGTAAAATGTGCTGTAAATATGCCCATATTAGAAAATCAGCATATTAGAATGATTTCTGAAGGATCATGTGACACTGAAGACTGCAGTAATGATGCTGAAAATTCAGCTTTGATCACAGGAATAAATTACATTTTACAATATATTCAAATAGAAAACAGTTATTTTAAATTGTAAAATTATTGCACAATATCACTGTTTTTGCTGCATTTTGGATCAAATAAATGCAGCCTTGGTGAGCAGAAGAGACTTCTTTTAAAAACATTAAAAACTCTTACAGATCTAAAACTCTTAAATGGTAGTGTAGGTCTAAAGTTTTTTTAAGTAAAGTCTTTATGTAAAGAAAATGTATAGTCAGATTTCTTCTTTTAACTTAAACTTGATTTTGTGAATAAGCTACAAACAATACATTCAATTATTAAGTCTCCTCACATTCATTCTCTCTCAGTGGAGGGGTCTTTGTCTCCTCAGGTGTGAATCACATCAATATTCATGATCATCCACGCCTCCTCGCATATGGCCTTTCTAACACTAAAAGTGTCTTACAAAAGTTAAATTACTATATTGTTTTGTATGAATGAGTGATCAGGATGGTTTTCACATCATTTTTGTAGCAAAAACTCTAGGTTGAACAAATGTTTAGTATGTGTTATATGGCCTTATTTCAGTGACTTAAAATTTTTGTTTTTTAAAAACCACGCATAAACGTTATTTTCTCAAAAATACAAATATGTACATACATGTTGCTCACATATTATTGTAGCCCAGTTTGTGCTGAATACAGTGTTATCAGACTTTAGCCATTAATATGTTTTAAGCAACTGAAAAAAGCACAAATGTCAAGGCATGTCAAAACTTATCCAGGGCCCAAAACACCCTCAGACCCCAGAGGGTTAACAGTAGGCCTGGGTTAATATCTAAAATGCCTGTTCCTGTACTCATGATATACAAGCTCTATAACTATCCTTTTTGTTGCTTACAGACAGAAACTTTGAATCTGTGAGATTGTTGAATAACTTACGGTTGAGTCCAATGTCATGATAGGTGAGAATGACCGGTCGGTTGCCTTTAGGGGTCCCTCTCAAAGTCACGTGAAGGACACCGTGAGGAGTCTCAATGTCATGCTCCTGTAACCAATCAGAAGATAAAAAATTGTGAATAGCCAAAAGTAGCTGACCCGATTACTATATTCCGCAAAGAGTTGTGGGAGTTCATTTGGATGTCAAGACCACTACAAAGGTCTATGGTTACATGAAAATATGGATCAGAGAGGTTCTTTGCACACACATGGACAAAACATTTATTGTTTATAATTTACATCTGTGCCACAGACACAAATGACAATTAGTCGGCAATAAATCTTATTATGAACATGATAATATCTGCTCAGCCACACAAAAAGCATGTATAAATCCCCTTCAATTTCATTTAATAGCCTGAGACTTAGTTAACTGAGCTACAGTTTCTGATATTCAACTGATTAGAAGTAAACAAAAATTAAGTGGTATTTTAAAAGGGAGGAGATGGGCCACTTGTAGAAAATGGGATAACTTGTAATGCTTAATATGGCTGCTGTGCCAGTCCCCTTTTTGATAGAGTTTGTTTACTCCAGAAAACATATGCCCATTAGTTGGAGTAGCCTGAAGAATAAAAAAGTATGCTAACATTGATATCAGATTTTGAAACATAATCTTGACAAACATTTGTGGAGATTTCAGTCTTTCCCCATTCAAGAATTTAGAAGCTGTTCTTGTATGCCTATTTCTTACATGGAAAATATTTGCCCAGGGGAGTTACCAAGATGCCCGCCGAATGAACCAACTTGCCTTAAAAGGGACTTTGGCAAAGGCCAACATCAGATTTAGTCACCCTCTTGTGTCTGCTTGTGTCTCCCTGTGTGTATTGGTAGGTAATTAGTTACTGCCTAATGCTGATGTTGTTTGTTATAGCACATCACCACAACGACCGCAACATTGTACGTAAGAGTAAAAACCTGCCGCCTCAGATGAAACTACAAGCACATACAAACACAAACAGGAAAAGGTATCAACCATAAGAATGAGGTCAGAGGACACTCAACAGCACTCAAGGACTTCTGAGGACAGAAGAGCTGAAAAGCAGCAGGTCTTTTTATAATCTCATTCCACACACAGCATGCAGTTTCATTACACTGGATGGATCTGCATACAGTCCATTAAAAAGAGCTCTGAACTAGACCGATGGAGACTACCCTTGTTTTGATGCAAATACGCAGGGATCTGCACCTTAACAGATTTGAAATGAATTACTGCATAATAGGGCTATGCCAATTTAAACATTTCAATATACTCTGACAAATTTTCTTCAAAAATAGCATTCATTTCTTTCTGTATAGAAGTTTAGCAATTAGCAAAAAAAAAAAAAAGTAATAAATAAATACAATAAAATAAAATACTGAGTGCACCTGCAACATAAAAATAGAAAACTAAATTTCTATGGTTGATCATGGTAAAAAGATATAAGTAATGTCTCTGATAATCTTAAGCAGAAGATCTAGAACTCAAGCAGGCAGCTGACACCTGAAGCAAACCACACCAGCCCCTACTGAAGATAGATGATTTAAAAATAGATGAGGTGGTTATGTGCGATTGTGTGTTTGTTCTCCATGACATCGTGTGTTAGATGTGACTGATTGGTACATAAAGAGATCAGACAGCAAACAGTTTCTGGAACAGGTGTTTCTACAGTGTCATCACTGGTCCACAATTAAAGAGCATTCTGAGGTGAGCAGCTTTAACACTGTTGACATTGGCTGCGTCTCATCCCGTGAATCAGTATATCGTTAAAAGGAATTCGGGACTGACAAGGTAGTGACTGAATGAACATTGGGTCACTGATGACTCAATTACCCAAGACATGATTTCAAGGTTTTGCATTAAAACAAAGAGCTATTATAAAAGTTAACATACACATAGTGTTGGGAACGGAAAAGTGATTCTTATTCGTAACTGAAAAAAATACCAGAAGTGTATGAATTTCATGACTTTTGGTTCTTGAACGGGCGGAACAGCAGAAGCGCTGCGCCTCTACAGCGCAAAACACACAGCTTGATCAGTGTAGTTCGATTATCAAACAAATGACTCTTATGATCCAGTTCTTTTGAATCTAGAGTGTGAAACAACGCATCCAGTGTAGTCCGATTCCAAAACGTATGACTCTTGAGGCGGTTCTTTTATTGAATCAAATATGACCTCCGTCATGTACAACTCCAAATGTACCAAGACCTGTTACAGTGTTATGACTGGTTGTTCATATGACAATGTGTAGTTAAAGATAGGTATACACATTATACATTATACAATTTGCTGCAATTAGTGGCTGGGTTGCTCAGTGAGTATTGACGCTGACCATCACCCCTGGAGTCGTGACTTTGAATCCAGGGCATGCTGAGTGACTCCAGTTTGGTCTCCTAAGCAACCAAATTGGCCCGGTTGCTAGGGAGGGTAGAGTCAGATGGGGTAACCTCCTCGTGGTCGCGATGAGTGGTTCTTGCTCTCAGTGGGGCACGTGGTAAGTTGTGCGGACTGACGGTCTCAGAAGCGGAGGCAACTAAGACTTGTCCTCCACCACCCGGACTGAGGTGAGTAACCACGCCACCACGAGGACCTACTTAGTAGTGGGAATTGGGCATTCCAAATTGGGAGAAAAGGGGATAAAAATAAAAGCGGTCGGCGCGAGACTGTTTTTTTCCATCCCGCTCCCGCAAGTTTCTATCCTGCACCTGAAAGCTCCCGCTGATTTTTACTCCATGTTCACCCGCTCTCTGCCTGCAGTGATTTTCTTTCCGACCTGATTCCGATATGATTTTCTTGTTTGTTTTTCACATAAAGCAAAAGCCATACAAATAGACAACAAGTGTGCACAAAGAACGTTTTATTTTTCTGTTATTGCTGTTATCATATGACGTGTGAAAATGACGCCAATTTGACTTGCCTGAAGTTGGTTTCTTAACACTAAAATGACCATTTTCTAGTCCGTGTTTCACATCCTTTGATGACACAAGGTGCGCTTTGCTCTGCCATTCTTCTGATGCCCAGATGACTACCTGCCAACTCTTAATATTGGATCATTTAATGCACAAGATGTGTGCACATTTATTTTACGTTATACATTTATTTTTATTTTTTTGCATTCATTAATTAATCAAATAAAAAAAGATTTCCACATTGGATTTTTCAGGCTATTCTCTGGCCGCCCGCTCCCGTCCACATCTCATGGAAGTACCGTCCGCTCCCACCTTCGACACTGAAATTTAATCCCATGCGGCAAGAAATCTAATCAGGTTCTGAGGGTCCTGTGGGAGTTCCGCGGAAATGCAGACCTCTATATCCAATTTTACAACCTGGTTGCCAAGACAATGTAGCGCTGTAAACCCTAAAACACTCAAATGACTGTAAAAACTTTACAGCTCAAATAATACACAAGTTTTAATAGAAGAATTAATGTAAGTGCTTTTTGGCCCCATTCACTTCCATTCTAAGTGCCTCACTGTATCTGAATTTTTGCTTTTTTTTCTTAAAGGATGTATGAGTCAAAATTATTTTTTGTGGTATTCAATAGATTAAATGGTTTTGAACCTGGAATATTCCTTTAATACTTAAAAGCTTGTAGGATTGTTTCCCATTCACACAGAGATGAAAGATAATTACAAGCTAAATTTATTTTAAAAGACTGAAAGGCTCTTACTTCATAAATTTACATTTGCGCTCATCCTCTAATTACTTGAACGACTCGAAGTCTTTCTGGTAAAGGAACGTTATGGGAATTTTGAGAGAGTGAATGTTTCAGTGCACTGAGCTGATTGAGATTGGAATAGCATTGACTGACTCCCTGGCCTCTGCACGGAGTACTGAACTAGGGAGCTGTCTGAGACGCACCCATGGTGTGTAGGCCTACATCACATAATGGATACTACTGATAAGCCTTTAACACCTACATAGTTTGGGGGCAGGTTCCTGGGCCGGTGCAAATTCTAAAACTGTTCCACGTGTTTCCAACGCTGTAAAGGCCGTTCCGGAGAGTAAAATCTGGTTCTACACCGGCCCCAAAAGCTTGCCAGTCTCTACACAGGAACCACTTACGTCAGGGGTGGAGGGCGTGATTGTTTCCTCACCAGGTAGTTTCCAAACGTGCGGAACGACTTATTTCACTGACATTTAAACGAAAATTTCAGACTAGTCTAAAAAGAAAGAAACCCTCAGAAAACAGTAAAAAAAAAAAAAAAAACATGTTTATGTGTCCCATTTAAAATAGTGCCAAATCCAAATGCTAAATTCCGCTAAAAAAAGATGCCCATTTATCTGTGACATGCTTGACTTGCAGTATCATCATTGTAAGCTCCATTAAATATAGAACATGTGGGGCCTGGGTAGCTCAGCAAGTATTGATGCTGACTACCACCCCTGGAGTTGCAAGTTCGAATCCAGGGTGTGCTGAGTGACTCCAGCCAGGTTTCTTAAGCAACCAAATTGGCCCGGTTGCTAGGGAGGGTATAGTCACATGGGGTAATCTCCTTGTGGTCACGATTAGTGGTTCTCGCTCTCAGTGGGGTGCATGGTAAGTTGTGCATGGATCGTGGAGAGTAGCATGAGTCTCCACATGCTGTGAGTCTCCGCGGTGTCACGCACAACGAGCCACATGATAAGATGCGCGGATTGAAGGTCTCAGAAGTGGAGGCAACTGAGACACACCAGATTGATGTCAGTAACCACGCCACCATGAGGACCTACTAAGTAGTGGGAATTGGGCATACCAAATTGGGGGAAAAAGGGTTAAAAAAAACAAAAACACAAAACAAATATATATATATATATATATATATATATATATATATATATATATATATATATATATATAGAACATAACATGCATTTAATGAATCAACTTTAATGAATACAAGCATAATTATTGAAAACAACTGAATAAATAGTGCAGAGCAAACCTAATAGCCTGTTCTATAGGGAAATCACCAAGTAAAAGTAACAACATATTAAAACAGTCAGGACATTGTTGTAAATAATTCACAGATAAGCCAAATCTACTAAAAAAAAATGCATTGAAAAGTTGCGCGTTTTCACGACATGCATTAGCAGCTGTTCAGTTAAGAATGTTAACCAATAACAGTTACGATGTAAAAAAAATAAATAGCTAGAATTGAAAAAAGGGGCTTGTGAGAAATGTACAATAAACTTAATGTATTGTTCTAAACATGATGTGCACACAGAATAAAAGGGTTTAACCAGTTATGCAGTCGGCACACCGTTGAAAATAGCCTTCTAGATCAGCAGAGTAAAAATAATTTGCATACCTAGCCTAAAATTGTCATTTTCTAGGCTACTTACTCAAAAGCATACATTTTTGATGAACAAAATTAACATATCAAGATGTCAACATGGTCCTGTGAAAGACGGAACCTGACTCACCTGAGGGGATTATCCTGCGCTTGAAAAAGCCAGCTTGGCGGGAAAGTAACTTGCAAGCACGCACAAATTTAAAGACTCAAATGTGAAAACATCCATAGCGACTTGCAAACCTACGTTTCGTAAATCTGCTTCCAGCACCATTACCAAAGTGATTTTCATTCTTTGCTGGATTTGCGAGAGGACATTTTTCTGTGCGTGCCATGAGTGAGAGGGTGGAAGCACATGCAGCCTGAGGTGAAATTAAATGATCTGCTCCAGATATCCTCTTTTTTTAATTTTTTTTAATTTTTTTTTAATAATATTTGTATTATTAAATGTATTTAAAATGTGTAACATTAACATGACAGTTATTTAAGCACAGCCTTTGTAATAATATAAAGCCAAACATAAATTTGTAAATATGCTGAACAGTATAATGGGGAAACATATTTACAGACTAGCAATTCCAGTGTCGACTAGTAGCATCAGAACCGCTTAGTCGACTAGTCTCGCACATCCCTCGTGGAAAAGCGCGGCCGGTTTATGACAGGCTTCAGATTGCCCCAGCCGTGAACCAGCCGAGCAATCTCGGCACGAGAACCATTTTGGTGGAAAAGGGCTATGAGAATATCAGTACACCCTATGCGGCCTGTTCTAGAAATGAGTTATGCTGAAATTGCAGATATACATCATATACACTGATCAGCCACAACATTAAAACCACTGACAGGTGAAGTGAATAACATAGATTATCTTGTTACAATGGCACTTGTCAAGGGGTGAGATATATTAGGCAGCAAGTGAAAAGTCAGTTCTTGAATTTCATGTGTTGGAAGCAGGAAAAATGGGCAAGCGCAAGGATCTGAGCGACTTTAACAAGGGCCAAATTGTGATGGCCAGACGACTGGTCAGAGCATCTCCAAAACGCTGAAAAACAATGCTGGCCGTGATAGAAAGGTGTCAGAACACACAGTGCATCACAGCTTCCAGAGTATGGGGCTCCGTAGCAGCAGACCGGTCAGAGTGCCCATGTTGACCCCTATCCACCACCAAAAGTGCCTACTATGGGCAAGTGAGCGACAGAACTGGACCATGGAGCAATAGAAGAAGGTGGCCTGGTCTGATGAATCACGTTTTCTTTTATATCATGTAGACAGCCGGGTGCATGTGCGTCGTTTTCCTGGGGAAGAGATGGCAGCAGGATACACTATGGGAAGAAGGCAGGCCAGCAGAGGCAGTGTGATGCTCTGGGCAATGTTCAGCTGGGAAACCTTGGGTCCTGGCATTCATGTGGATGTTACTTTGACATGTACCACCAACCTAAAGATTGTTGCAGACCACATACACCCCTTCATGGCAATGGTATTCCCTGATGGCAGTGGCCTCTTTCAGCAGGATAATGCACCCTGCCACACTGCAAAAATTGTTCAGGAATGGTTTGAGGAACATGACAAAGAGCTCAAAATGTTGACTTGACCTCCAAATTCCCCAGATCTCAATCTGATAGAGCATCTATGGGATGTGCTGGACCAACAAGTCCGATCCATGGAGGCCCCACCTCACAACTTACAGGACTTAAAGGATCTGTTGCTAATGTCTTGGTGCCAGATACAACAGGACACCTTCAGAGGTCTTGTGGAGTCCATGCCTCAACGGGTCAGAGCTGTTTTGGTGGCACAAGGGGGACCTACACGATATTAGGCTGGTGGTTTTAATGTTGTGGCTGATCGGTGTATACTGTATGTATCAAAGTAGCTATGTGTGTCGTATTTCTTTGAACTGAAACATTAGTCATGTATAAAGATGATTTTTCCAGTGCTGTAACACTCTGAGACTAGTTAACACGCTCCATCAAATGGTAAACAGCAGAGTGTATAATCTAATCAGATGAATGAAGTTGATAAATTCTAACATCAAGGACTTTCACATGACATCATCATTCAGAAATTCAAGATCAAGAACAGGAGAATAACTTCTAATTTACTGAGCAAAAAAACCTCAAAACCTTCAGGTCAAAACAATGGCTGCCAGTATAATCAGTAACAAGTGAGTTTGAATAACAGTGGTATTCACAACAGCAGTACAGAGAGAGACAATCACTTTTGACTCAGGGGAAAAAGACAAATTGCAAGTGACAATGCAATCCAAGAACAAATTGTCATGAATAGATCCCGTTTCCAAGACAACAACACAACAGCCAGCCACAAGTAGCAGGATAGAAATAGAAAATAAAAGGGGTTTGGAGCTAAAGGTAGCTGTGGTACTGCCTGGGGGCAGCTTTGGGATACTTCAAGATTCAGCAGCAATCAGATAAGGATGGAACCATGAGAACAATGTAAACTAAAAAGTAGTTGGGCAACTGTTAGTGTAGCATCTGTTGTTGAGGAAGTCCAAATCACATCAGGGAACAAATCGCCTGTCTCATGTCTTTTGTCAAAAGTAGAGACAAAAACTGTAAACTGTGCAGTTTCTGCACCACCAAAGAGAATTGCAAAAATAATCACTGGCCAGGGACAGATATTAACTTTTCCATTAGGTGGCAATATTTGAAAATTGATTTCCAGGGGCATTTTTTCTATCCTTATAAAAGGACATCCTTTTATGTCAAATACTTCAATGTGAGGGGGGCCTGGGTAGCTCAGCGAGTATTGATGCTGACTAACACCCCTGGAGTCGCGAGTTCGAATCCAGGGTGTGCTGAGTGACTCCAGCCAGGTCTCCTAAGCAACCAATTGGCCCAGTTGCTAGGGAGGGTAGAGTCACATGGGGTAATCTCCTCGTGGTCGTGATTAGTGGTTCTCGCTCTCAGGAGGGCGCGTGGTAAGTTGCGTGTGGATCGTGGAGAATAGCATGAGCCTCCACATGCTGCGAGTCTCCGCGGTGTCATGCACAGCGAGCTACATGGTAAGATTGACGGTCTCAGAAGCGGAGGCAACTGAGACTTGTCCTCCGCCACCCGGATTGAGGCGAGTAACCGCGCCACCACGAGGACCTACTAAGTAGTGGGAATTGGACATTCCAAATTGGGAGAAAAGGGGATAAAAATAAAAAACATAAAAATAATACTTCAATGTAATCAATTAATTAAATCTAAAAAATGAGATACTGTAGGATATTAGTTATTGGTAAAAGCAAGTTAGCATCAACTAATATTTGTTGGGCTAAGTACTGGCATTGATTTCCCAGTTCAATATTATTCAATTAGAACTGAATAAATATCAAATAATTTGGGAATACTTCAGTTACTATGTCAACAGGCCTGTTTCAATAATTACATATTGTCTGATCTTTACACTGCATAATGTGCATTGTGACAAACACATTCCTGGATCACCTTTTTTTTTTTAGGCATGTCATAAAATATTGATATAATGATCAGCACGTTATTTTATCAATATATTTTTGAGGCAAAGATCCACAAGTGTTACAAATGTCTTAATTATAGTTGACTATGCATATTAAGCTGGGATACATGGAAGAATCAAGACTATGAAGTTAAACACTAAGGGTGTATTCTAAATAGCCAAACTGACTTGGCTTTGTCTACATTTGCTACTAAGTCAGGTGGATTTGACATTCAAGGTGTCTTATTTTGTAGCAAGGCTATGAGATCTGGGGTTGTTCTCTCCAGCCCAACCAATCAACACCATACACACTGCTTAGAAATGGATAAATAATGCATAACCAGTTGTTTATTTGCATTATGTCTTCTTGTATTTTTATGCATGCATTATGTCATGCATTAGTGTAATTTTCGTGTCATGCATTATGTTGATGGAACTGCATTAACAAGGGTGCTGGAAGACTTTGCCCTGGACTGAATTTTATTCATGTCAGCTAGCCAATAAAATTTTATTACAGCTGGTGTCATCACTTGACCTCCCATCCAGATGCTCATGTTACTATATTTAAACTGATTATATGCAATAATATTCCTTATGGTTTAACTTCAGTAGTGTATACTGGTGTCAAATAATAATGAATAACTAGATTTTAACATTTTCTTCAGAAAATGTTAGGTGGTAAAAATGCAAAAAATTGCTAGGTAGTTGCTTACTGGCCCAAGTCAAAAGAGTCCACTCCCCTAGTTTCTATATTATTATGGTCTATTTAAGTCTATGGGATTGCTTCACCTGTTTTATCATTTAATTTAAGACTGATTGCTTAGAAAAAATAATCTCACACCTCTCCTCCATAAGCCACATGACTTGAACCACAAACGACACAGGATGAGTAATAGCCATACTTGCCTTCAAAATAGAGATAGACCGATCGGTTTTGCAGATTAAAAAAAGCATCTTTCACTGACCTCATGTGAATTCTACTCATAAAATCAGGCAAAAGTTATTGATAACACATTTTAATATCACATTAGTTAAGTGTTTACATTAAGTCTTCAGCATCCTTGTATTTAAATGGTCCTCTAAACGTCTCCCCCAGTGGCATGGCCGGTGACTGAGGCTACGTCCACATCGATCTGGATACATTTGAGAACATTAAACGTTTTCCAAAAGTTGCTGTTCCACACTAAAACGTATGAAAACTCTTCAATCCCCTTGCTGCGCATGCAAAAAATAAATAAATAAATAAATAAAATAAAAAATAAAAAAAATCGCTGTTCCATGTTAGGTCTGATATGCAATTGTCCTCATGTTCTGCCGGCGGACAGCAGTTCCAAGAAAAACTTCCCGTCGCTTTTGTTACAAAGTAACATTAAACTTTATCAACGCTATCAAAGTAAATAGCAGGCACAACAATGCCACTACAACATGGGCCGCCATCTTGAATGCTGTGGGTTGAATGATACCGTGACAACAAATACGTCAGAGTTAACAGATAACTCCATTTCCCCTGTCCACACAGGCAAGACAGCGTTTTCAAATGTATCCACTTGGGAGAGCATTTTCGAAAAGCTCAGTTTTCGAAAGTGAAAAACGCAGTCTCAAGTTAGAGAAAAAGAGCCGTTTTCAAACTAAAATGTATTAGTGTGGACATTGCCTGAATGTTATGGTATAAACAGTATGTCGTTACTCAGCTGTTTCGAACTAGTTTTTTGGCTTGGAGCGAAAAACAGGACTTCTCTGTGATGGGCTAGGGCCTTTATGCAGCAAATCTTCTTATTGGGATTTTGGTTGCATAATAAAGAGCATCAGGATTTCATTTAATTTGGGCTCTTGAAGCCTAATTTAAGTAAGGGAATTTAATTAAAGCAATCAATAAATAGTTTTTAAAAACTATCAGCCGGTTAATCTGTTATCAGTAGGGATGGGATGATATCGAATTTGGATATACTGCGAACCAAAAAAAGAAAATGACGAACCATATCGATTCTTGTTGATGTTCGCTGAACAGGAAAACTGTGAGATGCACGTTAAACTCTTAAAGTGACAGTACCTTTTTAGCATTTCTTATACAAATGAATGTAAACTCAACGTAATTACTTGTAAATTGTACACATTATTTCAAACAGTGAGAGCTCATATCATTATTATATATACCATTCATGATATAATATTAATTCATAGAATGTAGAATTGTTTTATTTTTACAAAGTTAAAATGTGATTATAATAAATTATTAAAAAATAAAATATACACTTTCACATACTTTTTGCAGGACCGGTTCTGTTCAGTTCTATTGCTCGTTCTGCACCTGATCAACCTGAATGATTTTTTTTGTGATCTTTTTTTTGGGGGGGATTTTTCCCCTTTTTCTCCCAATTTGGAATGCCCAATTCCCAATGCGCTCCAAGTCCTTGTGGGCGCATAGTGATTCACCTCAGTCTGGGTGGCGGAGGACGAATCCCAGCTGCCTCCGCGTCTAAGACAGTCAACCCGCGCATCTTATCACGTGGCTTGTTGAGCACATTGCCACGGAGACATAGCGTGTCTGGAGGCTTCACGCCATCCACCGCGGCAACCACGTTCAATTCACCATGTGCCCCACTGAGAACAAAACACATTATAGCGACCACGAGGAGGTTACCCCATGTGACTCTACCCTCCCTAGCAACCGGGCCAATTTGGTTGCTTAGGAGACCTGGCTGGAGTCACTCAGCACACCCTGGGATTCGAACTAGCGAACTAGTGAACTCCAGGGGTGGTAGCCAGCGTATTTTACCACTGAGCTACCCAGGCCCCTTTTGTGATCTTTTCTTATAGAAAAACGTATTATTTAAACTTTGAGCATTTATATTGTGTATTAAAGAACTTTATTTTGATTGCTCAAACATTTTTACAGAAAATAAACAATTTTCTGTATTATTTTGTCATTTAGGGTGTTATTATATAGAATACAGATTATATCGAATCGTGAAGCTCATATTGTATATTGAACCGAATTGTGAGATAACCATATCGTCCCATCCCTAGTTATCAGCCTTTTCCACAACCTTAGTTATCTGTATTAGCAAAATCCAATACTGGTTATCATCTACTTGGAAAGCATCACTAACTAATTATAAAAACAATACAGTGTCCCTGAAATAAAATCAATACCCCCTTTTAAAATGAAATGTGATATGAGGAGGAAGTGATTTGTGTCCAGCAGACTAATGCAATGAATCCTCTATACTGGTTCTTTTTGAGATACAATTTTTGTGGCACAGCTCACCAACAGGGTATCTACATATCTTTGGATGTGATCCAACCTACTAAGTATAATATATATAATATATATATATATATATATATATATATATATATATATAAAATCTACATGGCAGATCAACACATTTAGTACCAGAATTACACATCCCAGGCTCCACCCAACAGAGTGGATTCAGACAGCATGCTGCCACCAGTGTAATCTCTTTATCTCACACACACACACACACACACACACACACACACACACACACACACACACACACACACACACACACACACACACACACAAACTAAATTCAAAAGCCTCCCCTTGGTGGCACATGAAAGCACATGACAGAGCACACACGTAAACAATCTTCAGCCTGATACGCACATATTTCTACCTTACTACCTATGATAAAAAATATTCAAACTCTCTCTCACACATACAAAGTCGAATTGAGAGAAAGAACGTGTCCAAAAGTTCCTGCTGGTGCTTCACAGCACAAGCAACAGGCTGCTCAGATGCAAAAACACACTCTTTCTTCCCTCCTCTCACTCTAATATAGAGCCGCTAATGCTCACCATGCCAATCACCGCACAGGAAACCTGGTTGAGGTCCAGCACTGCAGTCATGTTTCATCCACGAAAACAGAAAGACACAGAAAGAGACGCTCTCCCGTTCCCTCTTCTCACTCTCCACAGAGAGAGGGGCGGTGGAAGCTTAGGAGGTAAGGGAGGGGACAGTCACATAAAAAGAAAAAAAAAAAAGATGGACTGAGATGGAAAGACCAAGACAACAGGGAAGCCCATTGATTCGTACACCCAATGATAGATAAAACACCATATTTTCCTCAGTAGCAGTAAGCGTCACTAGAATGAGGGAATAAGGGGGATCCAAAGGAAAGCAAACATATAATGACTAGGAGAGAGAGAGAGAGAGAGAGAGAGAGGGGGAGTGGTAGACATGGAAGGCATTCAAGCAGTTCTAATTGGATTTACAGGGTCAGGTGTGCGCGTGTGTGTGTGTGGGGGGGGGGGTTACCGTTGAGACTGCGTGCGTTTCAGTGTGTGCGAGTTGATAAGGGTGATTACTAATTACTGGTGGTGATTAAATTCATTCAAATAGCTCAGTGAATTGAACATTGGTGTTATACATTCCAAGCATCTGTTGCCATAGTGACAGGCATGAACAATTTTGTGCAACAGTACATGCAGGAACGTCTCCAAATGTCTCGACTATTGTGGTTCAAGTCCCAGAAATGTAAAAAGAAAGGATTATGGGTACTGCTGAGGGAACTGTGAGTGCCTCCCACAGCACAGAGCTGCAAATCCTGAGCTTAACCCAATCAGGTTTTCCTGTCTGAAGTGCGCAGCCTGGCTGCAACAGGGGGGAAGTGTGCTGAAGAACAGGGATTGTCCGTCTTTAAAATTTCATCATGTGCAAAGTATGTTGTTCTTGTTTTGTTCTGCTTGTTAAAGGGCTCAGAGCTTTAGCTGTAGGTTACACTACCAGCCATCTCATGCTTGCATCAATGGGTTACAATGACATTTAGGCACAATATGGCTCCCTACAACTGCCTGCAAAGTCACAGAGGTCACACAACACATTTGGGAGAATACTAATATGGATGTTTTAAATGAGACAAAGGTTTTCTTTGACTAGTGTGGAAGCCATCCTCTGAACTTGAGTGTGCACCAAGGAACCTACAGTAGTCGCAAAGAGCCATACTTTTGACTTTACATCGCAACAATCGGGTTCAAGAAGTAAAAATGAAATTCCTTTTTTCTGTAGGGAAATTGATTTTTAACGATAAATTATAAACCTATATAGACAGATTTACCGTGGGCTCTGAAGCTGTAAATCAATGGTATTTGCTTCTGTTGATGCCATCAGTCTGTGTTAATTTTAACTTGCTAAAAATGGCTTTTAATAGTGGAATTCCTGGTTAATAACAATACCCATGATCCTGAAGGAATTAGATCCACCAATCAGAGAATTTCAGCCAACAAAGCTAAGCAGCGACTGCTAACTTCCATGACACACCACAAGTGACCTAATCAAGTCAGTCTCCATACACTCTCAAACAACTTATTTGTATAAAGTACTTCTGAATATTTTGCAATAAAAACTTAATATATTGTTTCTAAATTAATAATCAATAACTTCAAATAAATAGTTAAATTTTTCCATTGTTTTTACTTTGAATACTCCGCCTGCAATGCTTGAAGGTTTTGTATTCAATTCCCTCATGAAAGACATGAAGTACACAGTCTTGTATCTTTGTTTTATTTTCAAATACTTCTTTGATTCATGTCAAAGTTTATAATGATGTGATTTACTTCATAACTGGTTGGTTTGGGTCATGGCTTATAATTCTTTTATGAAGGATTCTATGAAAACCCTATGATATAAAAAAACTAAATGGGAAAAATACTTGGGTAAATCTGAAATCAGCAATCCAACAAGACAAATAAATTCTTGAGTACCGCAAACAAAACGTGTTAAAAAGTTTGGATGCATGAACCTTGCAAACCCTGGCATATCCAGCAACAACTACTTGCTAAGAAGTGCACAAGGTAGCAGCCCGATACTTTGTAAACACAAGGAACCACACTAGAGTATGTCTTAATAAGGGCATCTGGGGTTGGGCAATTCCCACGTAATGGATGTGACATTTGCCGTGAAAATGTCAACTTCTACTCATTACCAGTATATCAAGCAATTTATATGTATAATTATAGACCCCTGCAGATAGAGTACAGACATCAGAAAAGTTTGTCTATACAATTTTTTTTTTCCAGTTTATATCAGGAAATGAGCTTGTGTTACGGATGTGACAAAAATGGATGAGATTTTGGGAGACTGCACACTTTGTAAAAATGCTGTGAATTGAAATGCCCAATCCAGAAATAATAATAGCCACAGAATTTAGAAGGGTTGGCACTCCAAAGAACATGTAATATTTATTTTTTTATTCATTGTCGTTTTCATATAAATGGGAGGAAAAAATGGCGTTACAGACGTGACACCTCTACGTTACGGACATGACAGTTGTGAAAGCAGCAGTTACATCATGAGATACCATCCAAAACGCTTTGAAATCTGACTTCGACTTCTCAGACATATATTACATTATAATACCCATCAAGGCTGCATGATGAATTGAAACAAGATTGAAATCGCCATTTTTCCATGGTATGGTTGGCATTTTTGTGGAATTGCACAGTTCAGTAATTAAAATAATAATAAAATTAAAAAAAATTGGTTTGTGACGTGAAGTTCAAGTGAACTGCTACTAATTGCCTACTTTTCTTTGTTGTTCAATAATTGCTTGCAAGTAACATCAAATGGATTGAATCAAAGCAAAACGAACACTTTTCATTTTGTTTTAAGATTTTAAAGTGTTCATGACATGAGTCAAATTTTCCTTGATCTTTTGACATATAAGAGGTCATTGTACTATAAAAACTCAAAACCCTCCTCACTGCAAAAAGAGCATTTATTGAAACCAAGCTGCCAAAACGATTCGTTCTCTACTTCCTTTATATTGTGATGTCACACTGTGGTAGACATTTGCATCTAATCGCCTCCCAACACATCAATGCCTACTTTACTTTTAATCACTTCCGTAGCCCACCCAGTAGTGGCGAGCAGTGAGATGGCAGTAGAGAGCAGGTCAGTCAAGAGCAGAGAGCCAATCATAACAGTGGGCGTTTTCAGTCAAGTTTTAAAGGAGAGGCATCACCAAAACTGAGCATTTCTGACAGAGGGTCAGAATGAGGGTTGAAAATGGTTATGCTTTACAAATATATGTTGTTTTGTTTTTTTTTTAGCAAATTTATTATACTAATATTATAAGTGAACCTTGAGGAACATATTAAAATAATAAAAAAAGCATGGCATGACCCCTTTAAGCATTGTTGCCTGGTATAGTAAAGGCCAAAGTATACTTCAGTTTTCCGTGTGCCACTCTGTCTTGTGCACAGCCCGAGTGATGCAGATTTTGTCATCAGCACAGTCTGTCTATGCGTCTGGCATCAATTGTGCTAAAAGACCATAACAAAGCAGTCGTAGTGCATATGCGGCGAACACGTTTGTACCAGCTCACAGTAAAGAGTATACATTGAAAGGCTAGAGCACACGAGACTTGGGTGAGCAAAAGTTTTGCTCAGTCACATAGCAATGTTCTCCAACAGATCAACTCAAATCAATTACAGCACTGCTGAGCTCCAGTGTGTGCTCTACTGTGATATGAATGCAAACAGGGAATGCTGAGTCACTGTGAGGGCAACAGGACAGCTGAATATCAAACAAGAGAGAGTGAGGAAGACAGATAGAGATGTTTGCAAATGTGAACATCAATGTAAAAGCCTGATCCAGGATTTAAAAAGATTTTATGAACACAATAATTGACTAAAATATGAATATCCTTAATTCTATTGGTATTTTTAACCTGCTCTTCAAGCACCAAAGTGACACTGGAGTGCTCAGAGCATCATGGTGTAAGAGGGTCTCTACAGTCATCTATGTAAAATCGACCTAGATTAGATCAGAATGTGTTCCTTTTAAAATAACAAAGTTTTATATATATATAATATAATATATATATATATATATAAAAAAGAAATGGGTACTGACACTCAATAGATAAAAACAGCATATGGGAAACACTTCTCTGCACTAAAACGGCATCCGCAAAGAAGAAAAAAACATTTACATTTAAGATCATCTTAAATGGATGGTTCATCCAAAAATTAAAATTCAACAATACAGTAAAAATGAATGGTGGAAAGTCATATGGGTTTGGGACAATGACAGAATGCTCATCTATGGGTGCACTATCCCTTGACAATAAGACAGTATTAATGATCCATTATGACCCTATACCATATTGTTTATTATTTGACAACATGTTAATATTAATCATGATAATTTTTTTTTTACCTCAACCATTAATAAATAAATCCCCATTCAGTCACAATTAAAATATATTGAATGCATTTGTAAACTTCCTTGAATAGTCCATGCTCCTGTTAAAAAAGCGTACCATGTTCTCTGATGCTGCACATGTTTGACTGTTTGAACCATAAAGACAACACAAAGCCTGTGAAGATCACACAAGAACATAAGGATAAAACTTGTGTATGATGTTAAAGAACTGACAGTTAAGCAGTCATGGCCTCTGAACATATGCGTAACACTCCTACAAAGGGGGTCCCAGAAAAATGGGTTAACCCTTGACATTTCAAACTGCGTAATCTTCTCCTGGTTAAGAGTCTGTCCCAGGATGCACCTGAGCTTATGATGGATGACAAGGTGGGTGAGGGGAACAAGGATTTCCCTACGATTACAGGGTGTGAAGAAAGACCCCTGTGCACCGGCCCACGCGCATACACCCCTGCTCTGGAACACACCCTTGATAAGTATAACTGTATGCAAGTGTATGCTGTGCTTGTGTGTAGCCACATCAAGCAGCAGGTGCATCCTGCCTCAGCAGTAGTTGAGGTTGCTCCAAATTGGCAAAAGATGTCAGAAATGAGAGAGGCACAAGTGTTTTGATCTCAGACATTAAAATGTCAGCCTTTTCTCTGACTATCTGAGCTAAAAAAAAGAAGTGATGTAGATTGCAAGATGATGCAATGCCACTCATGATCCACAGAGGGCAGCATCTATCAGCATATACCTATATTACCAGCTTCTATTTTTTTTCACAAATAAGGGATTTATTAGGGTAAGCATACTTTTAAGTCATTTTCTTACATTGCTCCTTTAAATGTTAAAAGAGTCCTCTGTTTCCTCATCTCCCTCACTCCTTTTTGGTAGACTCTGGTACATAAAGATGAATATAAAATGGATTGTTCTGGAAGCTGATTGGATAAGCTGATCTAACTGTACTAGAACACACAACACTGATGAATTGACCGTGTCATCACACAGCGGAAAACTGCACTTCTGGGTTCTTCAGAGCAGCAGCTTTTAGTGATGGATGAGCAGCACTGCGGTTTTAAAACTCTGCTAAGCATTACAGTGTCTTATTACTTAGGGATTACTATAGTTTATAAAAAATATAAACTCACTGAGCACGTATAAGAAAGACCTGCACACCTACTTATTCATACAATTATCTATTTACCTATGGATCGCGGAATGCATCAAAACATAATTTTAACCCACTGGTATCACGTGTGCTCCCTGAATGATAATAATGCATGTTGTCCATGTGTCAAATTTTGTTAACATCTAGTTTGGAGGGGGGGTCTGGGTAGCTCAGTGAGTAAAGACGTTGACTACCACCACTGGAGTCACAAGTTCGAATCCAGGGCATGCTGAGTGACTCCAGCCAGGCCTCCTAAGCAACCAAATTGGCCCAGTTGCTAGGGAGGATACAGTCACATGGGGTAACCTCCTTGTGGTTGTGATTAGTGGTTCTCGCTCTCGGTGGGGCGCGTGGTGAGTTGTGTGTTAATGCCGCAGAGAACAGCGTGAAGCCTCCACACGCGATATGTCTCCGCAGTAATGCGCTTAACAAGCCACATGATAAGATGCGTGGATTGAAGGTCTCAGACACGGAGGCAACTGAGATTCGTCCTCCGCCACACAAATTGAGGCGAGTCACTACACCACCATGAGGACTTAGAGTGCATTGGGAATTGGGTATTCCAAACTGGGGAGGAAAAAAAATAATTAGTTTGGAAACACTTTTTGTCGAGAGGAAAAAAAAAGGCATTAACGCAAAAATTGTAGTGTCACATAACAGAATTTACATCACCTCTGTCCTCACAACAAACAGTATAGGGGAGAGGAGCACTTGGACTGGTGAAGAGACTCGAGTTTTCCTCTATTTCATTACAATGACATTACCTTTATTATTGGTTGATTAGCTTGAAAGATTCCTGAAAATCTAAAAACTAAAACTTTGAGAAACACGTTATTTTTTTTTATTTTATTTTTTTTTAACAAACAGCACTTTTTGAGCATTCTTCTCAATTTGAATGATTTGCCCATTGAAAGCAGTTTTTTCTGTGGTGCTAAAAGAACCCAGAAGTGCCATAGCCGAGTATTTGTTTGTAAACAGCAACTTCATCTGTGCAACAACCATAAAATAATGTTATTTTATTGTGCACATGACAGGGACTATATCTTCTAGTGGAAGAATTTACTTAAAATAACTTGAATGAAAAATCTGTAATTTTTTATTATGTAGTAACATTTTTAAAAGCAACAAGCCACATGAGGCTGTGCCTAACAACACCCTTTAGTTGTGACTTTATTTACACTACGTACTCTTTTTCGCACCTTGCTTAAATATAAAATGACCAGCGTTGCGAATTATACTAGAGATTAAACCTGTAAGCATGTCAGTGAGTGTCTGTGCATATGAGCGAAAGAGAGACAGAGAGAGCAAACTTTATAGGTGATGGTAATGAGAGTTGATGCTCATCTCTTGTGCCAGTCCGTATCCAGTAGAGCGGGCTTGACACCCATCTAACACATCCTCTGCCCCTGAGCGCCATCTGACCCACTGCCATATCCCTACAGAACCAATGCTGCACATTACACTTAAACTAATAGATATATATATATTGCGGTAATTTTAGCCTAAATACATGCAGAAGAACATACAGTATAAAAGTACAGCTGAACCAAAGATCAAAAATAAAATTCAACAGGGTTTCTGAGAACAGCTTGACTGTTATATGTGTTTACGCTGCCCTCTTGAGGAGAAGCTCAACAGGAATCAGCTTACATCATCCACAGAAACCCATTCACCACACACACTCAACCACCAGCCAACATCTACATAGTTACCATAGCAACTGCTCCTCCTAATGATATTACCACGCTGAGGGAACAATAAAAGCTTAGGAGAAGATGTCATGTCATGTAATGTCATCAAGCATTGGGAGCTTCAGGGAAACATTTAAATCAAGCTAAGTGAGAATAGTGTACTCTTAAAGAAAAGTTTCCTCTTTCCCACTGTGGAGGAGTTCAGGGATGTTACATTGTGTAATAGTTCAAGTCCTAGTGTTGCATAGTTACCAGCTTTAGTAGAAACCCAGTAGAGGAAAAAATAAAATTTACTTTTTTAAATGCAAATCAGAAGACAGACAATACATGTGGATGTAAACATACTGTGGATCAGTCACCCTAAACACCCCATTTACTCATCTCTCCTACTCATCCTTCTCTCTACTCCATTCTTATGACTAACTAACGAACACAATAAGTATTCTCTCTGGGGGTGCGTGTGTGTGTTGAAGTTCTCACCCGAGACAGCGATCCATTAAACTATCTACCTGCAGACAAGAGGCTAAATTTAAACCCATGAAAGCTGGCATGATCCTCACTAGTACATTTAGCAGATGGTTACTTTGTATGTCCAGAAAGTTTGGTAGCTTTCTAAAGTTGCAAAACCTTGTGGAAAGTCAAAATTGTTACATCCAACCAAAATCATCATTTATGCTTGTGATTTGGAGAGCATTTTACATGCAGACGTGCAGAAGAGCTAAAGGGCGAGTAATTGGAGTCGCTTCTTCCTGGGTGAAACTGGACTACAACTGCCTTAGACCTGCTGGGACTCAAATGTCAATCTGATGGGGTTTGGACACTGAATAATAGAAAGATGGTAAGCAGTGTTAACAGCTGCATGCTGCAGTCTGGAACAGACCAGATCACATCTCACGCATACAGAGCCTGCGGCAGGAGAATAAACACATCAGTGAACTGTGATGGGGTGAGACTGAAACGAGCAGTTAAATGTGGTGAGGATCATTGATAGAGGTGGGAAGCAAAAACAAATCTGTATTTCAGAGTATCACAATATTTTAATCCATGATTCCGATATTCTAACACCAAGAATCAATATTTCAGCTAATTTTTTTTACATTAATATTTTTGGGTATATTGAAGTAAAAATGGATGTATCTCAGCTATATCTCCATTCACCTATGGGTCAAAAGATGTGAAAGTGCTATTTTTGCCATAACTTTTGAACCGTATGTCCTAAAATCATTAGGTTATGGAGTCTGTGGGTCATGAGGATTTCAGCGATACCAAATTTGATCATATCAACCATACTGTTCCTCAGCCAAAGTGACTTTTATTAAAAAGTGACATATCTTTTAAAAGCACTGGCAGATTTAGAATAAATTTGATATGCATCATTGACATTATGTCCTGAAGATATCTGAGCAGTCTGGAGACAGCCCCACCTATATTTCAAAAGATAACTTTCACTTGGGTGCTGACTCTAAACTCTAGACTCTTTGCTTTTGCTAAGCCACAGCAACCTAGTGGCTCAGTGTGTTAAACACTTGACTATAATTCCAAAGGTTGTGGGTTTGATCCCTGCTGCTGCAAGTCCTGCAGTAGAAATGTCTATAGTTCTGGTGATATTTTATTGTGCTTACTGGGTTGCTGGTGTTTTCCACCATCAAATTCTGATTTTGATTTCTGTTGAAAAGTTATATGAACACGAATTTGATCATGGTGACTGTTGTGTTTGGCAGTGATTCATTCTCCGCTTGATATGTCCCTTTGGTTACCATTAAGGTTGTGGCTCTGGGGTGCACTGGATAGAGCATTGACTTGTCAAATGGACAGGCATAGGTTTGAATACATCCATAAGTGAATTGAAATGTTGTGTGTTCGCTCTGTGTGTCATATGTGCTCTCTGGGTTGTGCATTGGTTTCCATGTTGTTGCTTATCGAAGCAAATTTAGAATTGTATCTTTATTGAAAAGTTATGGCCCTTTGGTGACTGACAAAGTTGTGCCTCAATGGTGAAGTGGATTGTTCCAGTGGCTTGTTCTCTTAACTGTGGACCCGAAAATTCCTAGGTTCGAAAACGTCCTGGGGTGACTTGTCCTGTATATCATATGTGCTCTTTGGGTTGTAGTTGCCATGCTGGTGCTTGGCCCCGTAATTGCTGCTTGCAGCTATATTATTTTTATTGTATTTATATACAAATAGTACCTGAAACACATTTAGAAATTTTAACTACAACTGCCACTGTTGTTATAAAAATGAGGTCAACTAGAAAATTCTCACTAGAATTCAAATGTGTCACATCAGTTTTGAGGTCTGCGTGCCACAATATCGAAGCAATTTCGGTTATTGCCCTCACGCTAGAGAGAAGAGCAGATTATTAGCATGAGCTGGTTCCATTACATGAAAGCTTTAATCGCACCACGAAAATATTGCAGCGCAGATGAATGCAAGATTATCATAAAATTTGCATCGGCAGCCCTAAATTTCACTTGGGCGGCCTATGAAAATTTTTCAATGGGAGACCATGAAATTGCTTTTCTCTGCTATCCGCAACCCAGTCCGAATAGACCTACAACCTACTTTTGGATCGCGCCCCACCAGTTGAGAAACACTGCATTAAAAGATACACAAACATCGATAAAATATCAAGAGAAGCACCAAAGTATTGGCCAAACATCGGTATCGGTTGCTGAAAGCATTTATCGGTCATTGGCCAATGTTTTTTATTTATTTTTTAAACTGTCGATAAACAGGGCTGATTATTTCCTGTCAGGAGTGGGGTAGGTAATGTGTCGGACCATTTGGTCTCTTGTGTTGAATCACTTTGAATTTGGTGACAATCACAGCAGAGTTGCAATTTGTAAGCTTTGCACTGCTAGAATTTTATGATGTGGAACTACCATTAAAACTTTTAACAATTAATCTGATTACTCACCTTAAAGCTAGGCACAGCAAGGAATAGAAGTTTGTTAAAGTGAAAGCTGCTTCAGGGACAAGCTTCATCATTCAGAATTCAGATTATGTGAGTAAAGAAAATTAAAAAAATTAAAAAAATCTTACCATTTTAATGTGAACCTAACAAGAGGCTATTCAGAATTCAATTAATGAGAGTTAAAAATGTTAATGTGAGTTAATAATGTGCTTTTTACTTCAGTGTTTTGTTAATAAAAGACCACTTGCTCTGAAACATGGAAGACATGTAGAGACATAGACGTTATTATTTAAATACATTTCTAAGTTGTGTAATTATTAGGGTTGTCAATCGATTACAGTTTTTTATAAAATTAATTACATGGCATACCGATTAATCAAATTACTCGCATACATAAATATTTGCTGAGAAAGCCCCTCAAATAACAATAATTCAATATACATTCTAATTTCTAATTTTGTATTCTAATTTTTTGAGATAGTGAATTGGTGGGTTTTTGTTAAATGTGAGCCAAAATCATCACAATTAAAAGAACCAAAGACTTAAACTACTTCAGTCTGTGTGCATTGAATTTATTTAATACACGAGTTTCACAATTTGAGTTGAATTACTGAAATAAATGAACTTTTCCACGACATTCTAATTTATTGAGATGCACCTGTATAATGATGAAATAATTCGAAAGTTATATTAAAAAATTTATAATACAGATAATTAAAATGCATTACATTATTTAGGCAGACAAGTTAAGCATTGAAAAAGACAATACAAAAAGTGGCATTAGAATGCAATATATTGTTTATTTCCAAATTATTGAACATAAGCCTATCATTGGCCTACAGTTCACAGCAATCTATTTTGCAATTGTATTCGTCCATCAGTCCGAGATTTATTATAAAGGCATGTTTAAGGATGCGTCAATGTACACCTGCATCAGGCGGACGCTTTGAGCGTCTCGGTTGCGTTGCATCATAAACATACCGTTTTTAGGTCTCTGTGTCAAGTTAAACGAAGTTTGAAACTTAGAAAAACACATCTTGAGATCCCTGCCTTCAGGATTTGCACTCCATCAAGATGTGTTTGTACGCAAGAACGTTTTCTTATCTTGTGTTGTCTGCTTTCGATAAGTGTGGTTTGTTCTCTGTATGTTTGAGCTGCACATTGCCTATACAGCGAGTTTCGCTTACTGCCCCCTGGAGAAAACAGGTGGTACTCCATGCTTGAATTGTTTATATGGAAGGAATATTCCTTATTACGGTCTGGGGACATGATTAATTGCAAAATTAAAAAAAAAAAAAAAAAAAAATTATATATATATATATATATATATATATCTTTTTTTTTAGATATAAATATATAAAATTATACATATATAATTATGAATTAACATGTTAAATCGACAGCCCTAGCAATTATTAGTGATTTGAAACAAGGTGGTATTAAAAAAAAAAAAGAAAAACAGAACCACCAAACGATCGATATTGGCAGATGTTGCTTTAAATAATCAGATATCATATCGGTACACAAATTTTGTATCAGTGCATCCCTAATTGGGATATCATGATTATACGATTTCACTATTAACAGCAATTAAAAATGTCACTGTCAATTTAACAATAAGAATTTAGACTCCACAGTTAGAAACAGTGACATTTTTTATTTACATGTGGCAAAATATTATACATATAATAAATAAACAAATGATGAATTGAGAGATGCAACTTTTTGGAATGCTTAAGCGTGCTGAAAATGTGCGGTGCATTTGCATGTACTGTAGTTTCTATCAGTGTGGTAAACTTTACGAAGTTGTGCATGATATCACTCATTATTTAAAGCATTGATTATGTACAAATTCACAGCATTTAACAAAAAATTATATATTAAATATTATTTGTGAGATGATGTGGACAGTATTTGTATCGCGAGAGGGCTGTGTGAACTGTTGTTCTCGTGCCCTATCATGAACGCGCACAGGAGATCAACGGTTGGTCGACAATTTCACTAATTTCACAACAATTTCTTTTTGTTTTTGCACCAAACATTGCTGTATGCTTTAACAATCATGAGTCTCATGGAATAATTTATTAGACTTCTGAATTATCCATCTGCGTTCTTTTGAAGCTTGAACTGGTAGTCACCATAAACTGTTATTGTATGACATCACAGAGCACAACATTGTTTTCACAATTTCTCCCTTTGTGTTAAGAAAAAGAAAGTCATATACGGTTATAAAAACACAGGGGTGAGTAAATAATGACTGAATTTAAATTTTTAGATGAACTATCCCTTTAATAAACTGTTGCAGAATAAAAAATATGCAAAAAAGTTGGATGTCATGAACTAGATGTTGCGCACAATAATCTTACAGTTATGCACTTTTGAAGTGACTACAAGCACTCTGTTACATTGAAGCGCATCATTCTGGTGAAATACAGCAGGTGAACCAAGAAAGAGAAGAGCAACGAAACATACATACATTACAATACATGAAGTAAGGAGACTTAAAATAATAATAAACTGATTGTAATGAATGAACTCTGCTCATATTCTCTGGATTTGCTAAGTTGATTTTAGGAGGTAATGCAGATAACACTTGTACTCTACTCCAGCTCAGCTTACCACCCACAAACCCTCCCACACACTCACAGAAAAACAAAGAGACACAAACATCTGTGAAATTTGAAGCTCAAACAGTGTAGTACAGGTCAAGAACTGATCCACACACTCATCTTTCACCACTACAGTGTGTGCTGGGAAATAAACCAGTAGTGCAGTAAACTAATGACAGTTTGTGAATGAAGTGAATAACGGAGAGCTTTAAGCATTATAGTAAATATATATATATATATATATATATATATATATAGATAGATATATAGGCTTAATGGCCACAAGAGATACTTACCTGACAATCAAAATCCTGGAAGTTCTGTCCATTCTGTGGAGACACAGATGGAGAAAAAAAGGGGGAAGAAAGAAAGAGAGAAAGATAGAGGGGTTAGCTGTGCCGGTTTTAAAGTATGTGACATAAAGACAGCAGATCATGCAAGACCCAATGACTCAGTTTACACCTGGTATTGCCATCAGTCTCGGTGATCCAATCACAAGTGGACAGCCGAACCAAACTGCCATTTACACATGGTATTAACACATGGTCTCAAATGCTCCCATTGTTGCTCTTAAATATACATGAATTTTAAACCTCACCACAAACATGATGTTTTAGTCATTTATTTGTGATGTTTTCACTTCGGATATGTGTTGACAAGATCATTGCATGTTGATATCTGGCACACCAAAGATATTTTGTGAATTTATATAGACCTATACCATGCATATATAGCGCATGTATGGTCTTTCCCAAATTTTCAATCAGACTTATCTTTTACTTTTTTTTTTTTTTAAACACACAGCTAATAGGTCAAGTTTAAACCCTTGCTTTGGCTCAGTGATTATATGTTAGGCGAGTAGGCGGTCATTCGCTGCTGTCCGGGATGCATTTGTGTTTACGTGTTACAATTACCATGATGTGGAAAACGTGGAAACGAGTCATAAAATTGGAATTAAGAGTAAAACACAGAAGTTGATGGAATTTAACAAATTTGGGATGAAATTAATGAGAATTTGACAATCAAATCCAAAATCGCAGCAAAGTAGGATTATTAAACGGCAAAAGGATGCGACTTAGATACATAGTCTCCATGTGTCTGCACTTCTGAATGAATGAGTGGTGCTCACTCATCTCCAGTATCTATTATTTAAATGTTTTCAAATGTTATCATTTATACTGTGAAGCTCTCTTGTGCAGCATTTTATTTGAGAAAAAAAAAAGTCACATGTTCCTGATCATCTCCAAATGTGGTTTGAGCGATTGAAGCACTAAATGTTTTGGATCCCATTTAATTCAGTTCAAATAAGTTTATTATTACTGTTTGTCAGTCAATGAAGTGGCCCCTAGGAGGAGTCAATGTGGTTTGGATTTAAATGTGCCATGCTAATGATGAACTGCAACTGTACGTTCAGTCAAAACAAAATGAGAAATCAGAAAAATCAGGGTTAAAATATGAGGCACTGTTCAGAGTGGCTTTTGGAGGCCTTTACAAAGTGCACATACACACGTAAACAATCCTGTTGTAAGACCCCCTCCTTACTTTTTTTGACCGCCGTCAGGAGGATTTTCTGACACAAGCTAATTTTCGGCTCTATGAGATTCTGATGATATCGATGGCTATGAGATTAGGATCCGATGAAATTCATCGCACTGATCTCATTCCTCTAGTGCAACTCTGGCTCAGCTTGTTACAGCTTGGTATCCAAGGGAAACCAGCCCTGCGACAGCAGCCTAGAAGAGCCCCGATCGAGTCGTACAAATCAGAGCGAGGAAACTGGTGTAGAGGCGAGATGTAGTTAAAGATGTGTGTGTGAGAATTTACCTTGTCTGTCAGGAGGGGTTTGATCTCAGTCAACTGCACATCCTGTAACTCATCCATCCTCAGGTCTGACAGCTGCCTGTCACTACTGTGTGAGAGAGAGAGAAAGAAGGAGGGAGGACAGAAAAGGATTAGTATATTATTACAGTCAGTACGGACTTGTACTTACTGACCAATAGCGACTGCTGCCAATTGTTCATGTAAACAGAATTACAGTAAACAGGGAAAGAGCGAGAAAGATTTGATGTTTATTATCATGCCCAATAATGGCCACCAAATTTCCCACTTGTCCTTGTTAACAGAATTCAGATGAGCTCATGTTTAATTCATCACTGAACTATCTCTGGCTATTCTGAAGGTCAATGCACGCAACTGTCTCTGTAAGAATTATGTAGGCTTATGTCACCCTAATAATGGCACTGTGTGACTTACTGAGGCTTGAAAAAAAGTGTCCCCAGAGTTGTTTTCCGATTAAGCGTGTTGCTGCGCTTTAGGCCAGAAACACTATGCAAGTAAGCAAACACAAATGCTTGGCTAACACATGCTCCTAGCCCTTTTGTGCAACTTAAAAGCTGAAGTGTGTAATTTCTGTGCCATTAACCTCACCAAACGGTACTGCAAAAATAAACATTGTCTTTTTTAAACATATTTCCAAATGCACCCTCCGTCAGCTATTGGTCGAACAAACAGGTAGTCCCACCAATTCCTCTCCTTCCTCTTCTCATGACAAGACTGCTGTGCTGTTTGAGTCAAGAGAAGGGTTTGCTGAGACGAGCTTGTTTTCATTTTAGAATTTTAATGCACCTTTTACAACGTCCTTGAGTGTAGTTCCCTTTCTAAAGGCTTCGGCATAATGGCATGAAGGCATCCCATAAAATCTCTACTGCCCTACATCACAAACATTCTAAGTTATATGAATTATTATTGCACCCCTTGAGCCAGACTGACTGTTGGTGTTTGTGAGGATGGGTTGATGTTATAAACAAAAATATGTAAGGTGAATGCAGAGCCTGGGCGGCATCCACAGGAGGACTGACAAGTGCTGACAAGGTTACAGTCCAGACAGAAGGCAGTCTGTGTGTGCTTGTTAGATGGATTAGGGAGTTACTCAGAGGGAAAAGGTCAGTCTGCCACAGCATATGGGATCAGTGATCTGTTGAAATGCACAGTATGAGGCAAGGCAAAATGTTTAATATACTGTATGCTTTTTCAACTCCACCATTTCTATTTTTTTAAGACACTAATTTAATGTAAGCAAATTTGAGACTTTGACTATATTAACTCCTTTGTACAAAAGGTCAGATTTCTTTGCTTGCATTGAAGCACAGAAGATACTATTTGGATCATTCTCAAATCAAGATGGATAACATGATTGTTATCAAAGTCAAAGCAAAATGGAGACATACAAATACTAAGAAATTCATGAAATTTTTTAACTCGTATTGCTATGCTGATAATATTAATTGCATTGAATTAATAAATGCAATGAAACAAAATAGAATGGATCCAGAATTAGAGAGTCATTCTGTGTCAACTCTACCAGAGGTCCCTGGTTCTGGATCAATGAAAGAATGATCACAACGGCGTCTCTGCTCTTTCTCCAGGTTACCATAATTATCTTAATAAGCTACACCACTGTTTTGTACACCAGAGTGTATTTTCAAACCATGATTGGTTTGACCGAATAAGCAATTACCATCGTATTGGTGAGTAGAAAATAGTTTGAAGACCCTGCATTTGGTTAAATTTAGCTGCACAGAAAGTCACAGCGCACTGTACTGGAACTTGTTGCGGTGATGATTCATGCTGTGTTCCATTCAACTTGAGTCGGAATTTCCAACTTCCAACTGGGAAAAGTGCAATGGAACACCACTTTATGTCAGACTTCCAACTTCCAACTTGTGTGGAAATCTTGAGATGCAAGTGTGTGGCATCATTGTTAGTTATTAGTTAGTTTTTTTATTTTACGCCATGAAAAGGTAGTGATTAAAAAAACCTATATAAGGCTTTTAAAATGTATTTTCTTGTGTATAGTTGTCACTGAATTTCAAATTAAGTGAAAAGTCAATTCACGTATAATCATTTTCGTGATCAATCATTGATGTCCCTTTCAAGTACTTGTTTCAAGTACCCATCCCTTTTTTTTTTTTTGTATCTTAACTTTTGAGGCCCTAGATGGTTAAATCCCAGAGATATGGTGCTCTCAATGTGGCACCATTAGAACACTGTGGGTCACATGGTAAAAAGCTAGTTTTTCCCAATTAAACAAGGGTTTGAAGAACAAATAATGTTGAAATTAGAAATTAAATTAGAAATGTACGTGTGAACATGTGAAATCTCGAATTCGAGTCCAAAAACACAATATTTTTTTTAAGAATAAGTGACACGTGGGGCTATTCAGTTCATGTCCAACTATATCTAGTTTTTGAATTTTAGAAATTTAAAAATACATATTATATATTTGTGGTTTGAGTATATCCTGTGCTCTTCCACCCTTAGCACATGTTCTTCTGTTCTTTTCCATTATGGTTTTAATTGAATTGGATGAACAGTCAAAAGTCTTTCCTTGAATCAACTGAGACAGTGTACCAGTTTATATAGGGCCCTATAATTTCCGTGATGCGGAACACACTGACGGAATTGTGGAATCCAGTCATAAAACTGAATTAACGATTAAACGCGGAATGTTACGGAATTTGACATATTTGTGATTTATGCTTAATCAAAAACATTTATGAATTAATGCTTAATCAAATTAAAATTGTGATATGTCCTAGTGTGATAATTAAACCACAAAAGGCTGAGATTTAACTAAATATAGTCTGAAAGTCTGCACGCAGAATGTGTGAAGCCGGCCGCTCATAACACCTCATCATAAGCATAAGCATCATGTGCGTTCGGTGTTTAAAGATTACAAAAAGATTAGAGCACAAGCTTGAAGAACGCAGCACATGCAGACTATAAATTTATATAACTAAATGCAGCATTTTGTGGTTTAATAAGCACAATTAAGCCATATAGCAAACTGCTTATCCAGAGGTGTGAAGCCCTTGTCAAAAACATAAACTAAATTGCTTCGTTCGGCTTTCTGCCAAAAATAGGGCCCTATGAGCAGAGCTGCCTGATTCCTTTCGATTTTCACAAAGAATAAAGTGAGCACTGACTGTACTTACATTACAGATTACTATTCTGTTTAATGTAACATGAGGCGTTCATTTCATTGAGTTCATTGATGACAACACAGCAATATTAATATTTCATTTGAATACAAACAGCAGAGCCAGCTCTGTAGGGTTGCACCGATCGATCAGCCATCGATCTAAATCGGACGATTTTCATCTTAGGCTGGGCATACACAGTGCGAGTTCTGACACTTGGGAGGTCATGATCCCCTGCACACATTACGAGTCAGTTTATCTGAAAATCATACAGGTGCAATCGTACACGACATGACATTACAACCTGGTGAATTACGGAGCAATCACATTCATTTTCATGCTATTTATCATTATAAGACATAATGCCAGATGAGGACATTGTTTTAATTCCTCGTAGCTTGCGATTTAGAAATAAAAAAAGAAGACTGGCATGGCCAGGGGCTGCATTAGCTATAAAAAAATAAATAAAAAAAAGGATACTTATTACAAATGCAGTCGTGAATATTATGGGGAAAACACAGTTTTAACACAACCATTTTCACCAAATGTGTAAAAGCTTCATGAACACTCAGTTTACATTGACTGTGTGAGTTGTAACACCTTCTGTTGATTGGTCAACTCCAGGTAGATCGCCAAATCGGGCCAAATTGTTTAGATAGTTTCAAAAATTATCGGGGGGTCGTGAGCTGCTTGGCTTCGCTCATAATTCCTCTCACACGATGTGAGCCACGAGCACCCACGATTTCCACGTGATCTCTCCTGACTGAAAAAAATAAAATAAAATAAAAAAACCGATCGGCCGATCATGCCAAGATTCAGGGCTGATCTTTTTTGCAGCACGCATACACTGCTACTCTAATGAATGAGCGCTTTCTCAGCCCTTGATGCATGACGGAGTGGCCACTGGAGGGTGAGTTGGTGGCAATTCTAAGCATTCACAAATGTAAACTTTCAGACATGCTGTCATTTAGATGAATATGCCGGTTTGTTTTAAAACGTGTAAGAATAACGTGTATTAATATTAAGCTGCCCATTTTCTAGAGTCATTACGGTAGTTATTCTGACTTGCTGCACAATGATCATGGAGAGAATAGAGAGACTGCTAACGGGTATAAAAACAACAAATAAACATGCAAATACAAATCTGAGTGCACGTGATGTAAAGCGAGTTGTGACAATCAGACGTTGTGTGGAGTGATAGAGAGTGTTTGAGCGATCATGAGCACTTTTAGCTTTACTCTCTTCAACATGAGCGCTCTCGGTGTCAATCAACATTCGCGCTCTCCAGGTGCTCTCAATATCTCATCAGTCACTCATCTCAGCACTATTCCCAATTTAATTGAGGATCCCAATTTAAATCAGACTGATGTTGGTTGCTGTGCCATTAATAACAGATATAACTGTTTAACCTTAAATAACAGCACCATGTCTTCATGCATTTGCTTAATAATTAGTGATTTGTGTTACAACAAAACGCCAAAGGCTGTAAACAAATCATAAATACTACTGATTCCTCACAGGAGCATTTTTGGAGCTTGTAATAGACAACTTTCTTATTTTTGAATGCATCTCTGCTGTGTGTGATAATCTCATGGTTTTTGGTTGCCAGTATGTTACAGTGACCTTTTGATATTGGCAACAGAACTATTAATAACTGTTTTCAATACAAATAAATGTTAGCAATTCACAATGTCATTTTACTGTGTGGGGCATAAACTTCTAACTGCAGAATATAACTTGCAAAGGGCACTTAAAAAAAAAAAAAAAAAAAAAATGTATGCTGTTTCGGCCTTAAATTTCCTGATCGGTGCACCACTAAAGCTAGGTCTACTTCTCTCTTTTTTTTCCTTTTTGCCCATTTCCCACCCTTCTCTAATCATGCAACAATGGCAAAAATGAAGACACAATAATTTGATTTAGTTGCTCATTTTAAATATTCGCTTTAATAAGGACTTAAACTTTGGTCTGTTTCTCACCCAAAGCTATTGTATTGCTTCAGAATCATATGAATTAGGCCTAGTGTAAAATACCTTTAGGAGCTTTTTACAAGCTTGAAAGTTTTGATCACCATTGACCTGCATTGTATGGGAAAAACAGCTCATATATTCTTCAAAATATCCTTGTCTGTGTTCCACATGAGAAAGTCAGTGAAGGTTTTAAATGGGGGTTGGATGAATGATGGGAGAATAACCCTTTCCGTTTTGGGGTGAACTATTCCTTTAAGGAACCCCTTAAAGTCACTTTGGTTCATTATTTTTTATAAGTTTTGCTTTCCAGCAGAAGAATACTCATTATGTTCTTCAGTGGTGAAATACTAATTACAGACTGTTGGTGAATGTGTGTGGGTTCAGGTAATAGAAAACAACTGAAGGGCTCTTTTCTTGCTTAACGGCTCAACTCTCACTTCTCTGAATACACAATCAGCATGACGTAAAAATAACCTTGCTACATTTAGATCCACCTTCCAGTACTCCTGACTATAATTTTCTAATAATTAGTAATGATGCTATAGGTTTGCGAACTAGAGAGATAATAGCAGTTTTTAGAGTGGCATCACAAAGAGACTGTAGTTAGTTCATGTAAGAAAGAGTTCTCTTTAGCAACCAATGTTTGTATGCTCCACATGAGTTTCAGAAGTCTTCATATTAGAAATGTGTGTAGCAATGATAGCCTATAATCAGTTACAAAAACTTAAGGTTATTTATTCTCTTTGTCAGTGCTGTCAAATATTTAAATGATACTGAAATTAAACCTTCATAATAAACAAACTATCCCCACACCATTCCTTACAAAATACAGGGTTCCCACTCTTTTCAAGCCACAATTTCCCAGGATATTTTATGCACCCAACAAGTGTAATATTTTAGCAAAAACACATGCGTCCATTTAAATCAAGCTTTTATTTTGGCATTTCTGTTTTTTTGATGGTAGTTTCTCACCTCCAGATAGGCAGTTTGCTACATAGCCCAGTGTGATTATGAATCCCCATAAAGCAGTGATTCAATTTAATAAATACATAGTCTTTATGTGCTGTGCACTTCAGAGTGCTCTCTGTCTCCGTCAACTCACACACACGAGTGCACGTGATGATCATGATGAGGTGTTTTCAGTGTATGAGCGGCCGGCTCTACACATTCATTTTGAAGCACGCATCACTTGCAGATTATTTATTTATGCAATTAAATAAGACACTTTTTAAATTTAATTAGCACACAAGGACATATCAGAATTTTAATTTGATTAATTGTACATTCAAAATTAAGATTTTAAATAGCCATCTCTGTCCGCAACCTCCTCGTCCCTCTGTGATACACAGCTTCCAAACTAACCTTTTGCTCTCGCACGCGCCAAATGCTCCATTTGAGCTTTCCCTAGTGTGTAAGTGCCCTTTAGGCCGGCGTAGGCTACGCGTAGCTATGGCGGCCTGACGTGCACCTCTTCAAAAATATTACTGCGAGTCGTGTCGAAACAGACCACAACAGCTGTGATTGGTCCAAGTTAACCAGAGACCCCCCCACCCAGAATGAATATCTATGCATCATATCACATTGTATTTGGACTCAGGACCATTAAAGAAATTGTCTCAATCGTGAGCATCTGCTGTTTTTTATTCTGTTTGTGTTTCATGAAGTTAGTAAAGATTAGAAAAGTTAACGAAGAGTTAAGTTTACTCCACGTTGCAGTAATCGTCACGGAGGGGCGAATTTACGAGCTTGTCATGCAAGAAAATGGGAGGTATGCACAATAAATATTGAAAACATTTATTTGGAAGATAAAAAAAATTGGCAATTGCTTTAATTACAAAAAGTAAAGAGAGGACCCGTTTGTGTTTAGGTCTTTGCGTTTTTTTTGTGTGTGAATGTAATCACTGTAGTTCAATAATCGGTCTCTTGATACTTGGAAATGATAAGGTAAAAATGTATTAAAATAAGAGACGTTCAATATCTCTTCATAAATTTGGACAGTTTTAAAATATTTCTTGTAACTTTGACATCATTTGTGAGATAAAAACGTGTGAAACACTTTGGTGTGAAGTTGGAGCCGAGGTTGCGCTGATGCATCGCTTCATAGACTTCAGTGTATTCGGCAGAGCTGACGCGAGTCATGTGAAAGCCTCTCAAAGTGTATAAACATCAGGAACTTTTACACATTAATACTCTTCTACCCTTTTCTCTCCATGATGAACAGTGTATACTCACATGCCGATGCAGAAGTGAACAAACAACATGCCCATCTCATTCAGTCGGTCAGTACATTTACCAGGTCATTCAGTTTGATTATGAATGAGAAGTTTCACAAATGCTGCTTCTCATTGTGCACTTGCTGCTGTAAACAATCAAGCTATCTGCCTCAGTTGGACCGTGACAGACCTTTTTCACACTCCGGGTTTTGGAACACGAAGAAAACGTTGGCAGGATAAACTTCGACAGCGGTGAATGGGAGTGAATGGGAGATCACAGCAAATATTATTTTCACTTACCATTTTCTCCAAGACCAAAAGAAAAAAAAATCCACTCTTACGTTTGAATGACTTCCCAGAAGAGAGAGAGAAAAAAAAAAAAGAGCGGTGGATTAAGATGGGAGAAGATGCCAAATTTACTGTCTCTCAGCAGCTGTAATAGGAACCCACTCGCAGCTGTAGTAATTCTTTTTTTTTTTTTTTTTTACTAATTCCAGGGTAATATAACAATAAGCATAAATGTTATCAATTTACACTCAATATATAAAAAAAATATATAATATAAAAAATTATGTGAGATTTATGCTGCTAAATAGGACGGAAACGTCATCACAGTCTGTGAAAATGTCCATTGCCAAGCACACGATTGGACGCTGCTGTAGTCAATCACGAGGGTGTAACCATCCTTAACCACTGATGTTGTTTCATACTGCACAGCCACCGACAGTGACAAAACGATACAAATTTGTGTATTTGACTCCTATTCAGAGTCCGATTGTTATGTTTTTGTACATGTAACGGAAACCTTGCTAGCAACACAGTCAAACGGTTATATGAATATTTTCCAGGACAAATAATTTTCCAGGACATTTAGGTATTTTTCTAATGTTCCATGACTTTTCCATGACTGGAAAACTGCATTGCAAAATTCCAGGTTTTCCAGGATGCGTGGGAACCCTGAAAATATGAGATATCAATATGTACATCTGGAAAAAGACCAACTTTATTCTGCACACAGCTCTGGAGTGAGGCAGGCATTTGAAACCGAGATTGAGTGAGTGAGTTATGATACACATCATGCCATATAAGGGCCGCTGTGATTGTGTCTGTGTGTTACAGAGGTCAGGTAGAGGTGGATGCCTGGAGGAAAACTACAAACAGCCACAGGTGGCCCATGATGGACAGATAAGGAAAGATAATAAGATTAAAAAAAAATTAACATGTTATGGGCTATAAAAAAAAATAAAAAATAAAAAATAGTGCACAAGAAAACGAAATAGTGTTAAGCAGAAATAAGAAGAAACCTCCTGATTTCTGCAGCATATTTTGACTTCCGCCTGCATTTGTCACACCCAAATGTATATTTACACACAGTGTACCAATTACAAAATACTGGTCTCATTTTCCCAAAAAAAAAAAAAAAAAAAAAAAATCACAAGTATATGTTTGCAATTGCAATCTTATGAACTTTTTTTTTTTTTTTTAATCCTGTCTTTGAAAGCCTGTGATTCAGGCTGAGTTTGCTCTATGTTCAGGGTCCGAAATTAACTTTTTGGCCTACCAGCCAAGATGGTAAAAAATTCTGGGTTTTAAAAACTGTATGTGGAGGGAGTTCAGGAGGAAACCTGGTATCGCCCAAACCAAATTTCAGAGCAGGAGATTTAATTTACATCTCATCAGGCAGAACATGGTTACCATGACTACAGATGTTCATCATCAACAAGTGAGCAGAGGTTATCCATGAGCAACATTATGGGGCAATTTCAGAGGTACAGATTCAAATGAGGAGATTTAAAATATGTAATTAACTTAATATGCGTAAAGAATGAAAGAGAGATTAAAAACGTAAAAAAAACAAAATGCGTAAACTAATTAGCTGGATTGCTTGAAATGGTCCTCATGGAACAAACAAATAAAAGAATCTGTTGACCCATATCCTACATAGTATGAAGCTGAATCCAAATAAACAAACACAAACAAAAGACACTAAACAGCAGCATTCGTATTAGCAGCACTAATCTGTCTGTGTTTCTAATCAGCTCATGGTAGAAACGGAAATCTTACCCTTTAACAGTGGATTTGAGTTGATGGGAGTTTATCATGCTTTGGTGCTTACACAAGATTTTAATTGAAATGGACACAACACACTCAATCAGAAAGAACTGGATCTCCACATTAAGACTTACTTAAGACTTAATAAATACCCTACAGGGGGCCTCAGCAAGTAAAGACGCTGATTACCACACCTGGAGTCTTAAGTTCGAATCCAGGGCGTGCTGAAGGACTCCAGTCAGGCTTCCTAAGCAACCAATTGGCCCGGTTGCTAGGGAGGGTAGAGTCACATGGGGTAACCTCCTCATGGTCGCTATAATGTGGTTCTCGATCTTGGTGGGCGCGTGGCGAGTTGTGCGTGGATGCTGCGGAGAATAGCGTGAAGCCTCCACACGCGCTTGGTAACTGAGATTCGTCCTCTGCCACCCGTATTGAGATGAGTCACTACACCACCACAAGGACCTAGAGCACATTGGGAATTGGGCATACCAAATTGGGGAGAAATTCTCGTAAATAAATAAATAAAAATAAATACCCTACATCTTAACTCAATTTTCACATTGATTTATGGTCTGCTATTAGCCTACTCTTGCTGAAAATGGCTCCAGAGCCGAGAAGGTTCTGGGAATTGAGAGAGGAATTTAGTTTGAACATCTGCTTTTTTTCTCAAGTCCATATCCATCAGTTCTGCCCATTTGATTATTAGCAAGCTCAACCTTCCCTCTTTCCATCACCATAACAACCAGCTCACCATCGTCATGAGGGGGAAAGAGATAGAATGGCAGTAATTACTCCATTCTTCCAAAGTATCTCTAAACATACCGACGTCATGATCATCATGAGGATCATTGTGATCAGTCATAGCAAAATTACCATCACTTTTATCATCAGGGCTGCTGTTGGAACACGCAAACACTCAATCAGCAACAACATATTCTCCATTTTCCACAAGGCCTCCATTTCTAGCTGTGTACTGGGAACAGATAAAAAACTACTTTGAAAGCTTGAAAAAATTTTACTTAATTGAGACACGTGAAGGCAACATGCCATTGTTTCAATTTAATGTGTTAATATTTCCATTACTATTTCACTTTTTAATGAAAGGAGTGCGTTCATCAGCATATTAGCTATTTTTGCTGTGGTATAAAAATTGGTATCGAGATTCGGGAAGTTGCGCTGGTATTGGTACAGAATACTGAAATTTTGGCATCATGACAACACTAACTTGTTCTCCTGTAAAGGTCTGTTTTCACAGGAATGAGGGTTATGAAATGAGTCAGACATTTAATTTCAGCAAACTGTATCTCAAAACTGCTGTAAAGGTAGGAAGATGCAAATGAGCCTAAATCTAAATACAAGTCTACATTTGCTGCCTAATAAGCACTGGAAGCATTACCTGCTAGAGCAGAATATTACATTTTTGATTTTTGTGGTCAAATATTTTAACTTTTGTAGACACTTGGAATCAATTCATTCTTATTCTGGAGGGGGATTTCGTGTCTTTCCATGCACATTTTCATACACCATGGAAGTCATGACAGTTGAAACCGTCCAGCTCACTGACAAAAAACTAAATATTAATCCTCGCAATAATAGAGAATCCGTTTTGGATTCCAATCTGAAGTTGTCTTTAAAGCTACACTATGCAACTTTTGGCACTCTAACGGCTGAAGCATAAAACTGCAAGTTACTTGCAGAGGAACACTTTACGTCAGTTGTGATTAGGCACTGCTCTTCTGGAGTCATGACGAGCTATTTTCATGTTGATATTATGTTATTCGCTTAATTTAAACCAATATATTACTTTGAGGAAGATAAACAACATTATTTAAAGCATTCTATTCACTGCACAATACACATTAATGTTTGTATTGTACTACACATCATATTAAGAGGTGAAACTCATGACATGGTTAATGAGTCCAATTGAAGACACTATTTTTATATTACAATCTACAGCCTCAATGGACAATGTAAATGAAACGGAATACTACAAAAGTGGGTCTATGCACTGCAAACAATAAAAGACTGTTATTTAAAAAGGCAAAATGAGGATTTAATAATGATGAAATACTTTATTGAACATGAAAATAATATACAGAAATATGCAATATAACAATTACAATAATACATTTTTAATTGTTTATTTGGAAGTTACAACAGAAAGATGGTTACACGCTGAACAAATGAATAAGCATTACTGTGCTATGAAATCGGTACATTTTAGACAACCTGAGATGAGCATAAATTCATGGGGAACCACCTTGTACCCATACTGGCTTTTAGATCAGTTTAAACATCTGCTAAAAGGATAAAATGGCAAGTGTCCCGTATACGGATTTATTGCTCCAAAAAAATATTTATTGGCTTGCACTTGCTTGCAATGTGTAGACCATTAGGTCTTCGTCAGGTAAGAAAAAAATAAATTCTGCTGCAAGGACAGCATAGTGACAACTTGTGCATTTCTGTGACTACGGTTTAAAAAAAAAAAAAAAAAAATGCCTATGAAAACAGCAGCACACACATTTAGAGACACACAATTTGGAAATCTCGAAACTGCAGAAATGTCATAAAATACTCAGAAGTCATGAATATTAGTAAACATGTAACAATAACTTCACTGAAAAAAATGTAACTTATAAACACTTTGCAATCCGTACACGAGTAGGGGTGTAACGGTATGAAATGTTCACGGTATGCTAACCTTCACAAAAAATACTGCGGTATTATGATATCATGGTATTTAGGTGCCTTGCTAAAATGATTAGCAGTTTAATATTTATGATATACCATATTTTCCGGAAATAAAGTCGCACCCAACACACTCTCACAGCTAAATCGTCAGGATTCGTACAACATTTCTAAATTTGGCTAATTCGTATGATATCGTGCGACTCCACTCATTTGAATTCCTACGACTTTCACTACAGCCAATGACGTCGCTGCACATCATTTCCATCTAATACGCAACAATTACTTGCTTCTGTCACACACAACAGCTTCCTATCATGTTTACACACTCTACTGATTGGTTACGTTTAGATAACGGGTTTGGGTAAGGGCATAATATTAATAAGTATGTCCTTAACACCTCGTGCGTGGAACTTGCGCTTACTTCCACATTAGACATCCGGGAATTTGGACGTGATGAAGCCGTATGAGTTTATGCGAACAACATTGTGCGAGATAATTTACAAGTTGGCTATTTCATATAATGTACGAATTTTCATGAGATCGGGTTAGTCGCACCTGAATATAAGTTGCACCTGGTCCAAATTGAGTAAAAGGAGTAAAATTTCTGTATATGTCGCAATGACAGAGATTGTATTCGGCAGGTAGTATGACCCAGGAGCAGCCGCCCGAGTCCCGACATCCCTTCATCCGCTCAAAAGTCAGACGCGCTCGTTTATGAAGATTAAATTACCTCAGGAAATACAGATCTTTATGCTTTATAACTCTATGCTGTATACAAATAAACAGCTTTTAGTCTGTGAGTTAAAAAGTATGCCTTTTACTGTTAGAGACTGTCTATCTGTGGATATTTCTGATATTTGAACGCTCTATACTGTCCATTAATTATCCCGTTCACTGACTGAATGCTTTTACTACAAGTGTTATGAAATGTAGTTTGTTAGAACAATAATATTGTGATGGACAGAATGTTTAAACTGGTTGTATAAAGTACATTGTATAGGCAAAATATTCTGAATTGGCCACTTCAAAACGCTTCTACCGCCTCTATGACTGATGTTTTAATCTGTTTGAGTGTAAGCATGCATTTGAATGGCCTTGCAGTTCACACGTGTGTCTCCTAAAATGCCGGTTGTGAGAAACAAGAGAATGTCGCAAGTTACAGATATATTTGATCAAGTTTATATGAAGCTGTGTAAATGTAGCCGATTCTCTCTTAATTTAACTGATATTTACAATGGAAACTTTCATTCCTTTACTTGGATTTTAGACAAAAAAAAACTATACCGTGAATGCAATACCGTGAATCATAAATGTCAACGGTTTGATAACTGTCTCTTTTTAAAACCGTAGTATACAGTGAAACCGTGACACCGTTACATTCCTGCACATGAGTAATGTTTGATTCATTAAAGCGTGACAAACATAATAAGCTTCAACAACCCAACCAGAAAATATTTCCAAGCAGTATAGCAGGTAAACAACTTTGCCAAACAGTAAAAAAAAAAAAAAAAAAAAAAAAAAAGAAAAAGAAAAACCAGTCAAATCCAATAGGTGAGAGATTTCACTCCGCTGCCGTCCTGACTCCTGAAACCGCGACTGGACTGACTGAACAGCTGTCGCACTTGCTTCCCGCTTCTTGACAAACAGCCGGACCTTCTTTCTCAGCTCATGGGTGTGACGTAAACACGCAAGGATGAATGGCATATGCCAGCGATTTCATGCCAAATCTGACCCGATAGCTCAAATACCCTAAAAATAACAATTATTATTGTAGGCTTTCTGTAGTGAATCCAGTTATGACAAGGACATGGTTTTGAACATGGATGTTTTTATGTAATCACTCAATAATTCACTTTTGTTAATTGTAACCAAAAACAATCTTACATAGAGCAGCTTTAATAACACATAGTGATAAGTTCAGGGATGCAAACTCATGAGCAGTGAAAAAGTCATTGCAGGTGTTCCAGATGTATCATTTCAGTTGATTTGTTTGTTGTATTTAAAGCTTTTTTTAAACATATGAAATTTTGTGTTCCTTGCCACAGTCGACTTTGGATTGCTCACTGGGGTCCTAAAAACAAATAATTCAGTAAGGCATTATCTACTATCATGCTATTTAACACAAACTCTTAAGACATTACAGATATTACAGCTTCATTTTCTGTTAGAGTATCATTTTCTGTAAAGCTGCTTTGAAACGATGTGTGTTGTGAAGAGCGCTATACAAATAAAAATGACTTGTGATGAACATCTTTTGGTACAGAAGAATTAATATAGCCCTAAGCTCTAAGCCAAAACATATGAGCAGCATATTTTTGCTTTTAAACCCTCCGGTATACACATTCATTGCATGTGCATTACTGTAAACAAGATTAAACAGAATTAGATAGAGCTTAACATGTATTGAACACAGAACATTCCTTTAACAATAAAGAACACCATAAACAAACCTTCCATTGCACACACATGCTTTAAGTAAAAACAAAATACTTTAAATCTTTGGAAATAAATGTAACAACAACAACAACAACAACGATTGCACAATGAAAAATGTCCACTCTGTTTACAGTGTGGGCTGTGCCCATTGGCACACATTCTCTTAATGCGGTGGCAAACCAGGCTAAGTGGGCAGAGTGCCAACCAAATAATCACTGTAAGAAGGCCACAGAGACGGCCAGGCATCCAAGTGGCATGGTTCACTGGACACGCACAGTGACAGGGACACCGTTATTCCATGGTGCTGGCAAGGAGAAGCCAATTGTGTGACAGGAATTACCCAGCAAAGACCAGTTCTCCTGCTGGCCTTGAATTATGACCGTAACCCTTCTCATGTACACTAAAAATTTGTCAAAGTGCCATCTACTATTTTTCTTTAAGCAGCACTGCTTGTCACATTCCTTCATGCACTGGCTTTTGGTAATGAACAAATGTAGGGGAAAACAAGATATGTTTCCTTTGGATTCCTTATGAGTGCCGTTTTTACAAACAGTATTGAATCCACCTCATAGACCTCACTTATCAACTAGTTGGTTGTTGGACAACTAGTAAACCACCGTGACCTTCCCTGTCCTCTATAACTGCTCTCCCATTCGTCTCCTGTACATGTTGTCTTCAATATGGTCTCGGGGTCATTCAGTTAGCGATCTCATTAGTGGTGTCCTGCCAGTGGCAGAATGTAACAGCTGCTGTGAGGCTGCCTGCTCCCTCCACTAAGAGACAACATGGACAGGGAACAAGGTGATGTGATGCTTTGTGGGGTTACCAAACCTTTGGAGTCGGGACTGACCATCTCCGGACACCCACAAAGACTGAGCCACTTGGGTTGATTTAGGGCACTTCAGAGTATTAGGACAGATAAACAGAAACAATGCAATAAACAGCGTGGACACTGACATCTACGATTACAACGTGATGTGTTACTGCTCTTGCTCAGAGATTAAAAGATTTGAACAAACTCTCAACCCCAAGTATGGGCAATACTAATAGTGATGGTTGCCATTGCAGGCACCACTAATTAACACACAGCAGAATGTCAAGATGTCTATGAACAGAAGAAAATGGGTCATGCAATTTGACAGAGATCCCAGACAACAAGCCAATCAAAATGGCAGATACAGAAGACATTTTGGTTGAGGATAACGCAGATTAAAGATGTTGCACTAGTTAAAAAAGGTTCACTATTTTCCCCCATAAAAAAATAAAAAATAAAAAAAATAAACTTTAAAACATTTGTTCAATAAATGATACTGTAGAACCATCATGTTTGTTCAATGAGTCTTTATTGACTTCCAATCGGATAAAATTTTAGGAGCCGGTCAGGTAGAAATCCAGATCATTTCAATGGTTCCCTAACAGCATAGCTATTGGCAACAAGTGTAAATCAGTTATAAAGATAGGGTGTGTTCAGCATTAGTAATTCTACAGGGACATGGCTATAAACAGAGCTGACAGTGTGAAAAACTTACAGGACTCTTGCCATGTTCAAAGTGCCAGGTATGCTACAGTATAACAAAATCTCAAATACAGTCTTCCACAATGCCTGGGATCAAAATAGGAAAGGTACAAAAGACAATGGTGAGTCAATGGACACTTTGTTAATGTTTGACTTGTGTGAGAGCATGATTAAGACATAAGAGCAAAATAAGAGCAGATCAAAAGTAGATAATTTCCTCCTGCTTTATATCATAGGCATCTTATTACCATGGAAACATAGACTACATTTACAGGGCCTGCAATAAATGGGACTATTGGCCTTCTACATAGGTTACTATCCCATAGACCTATAACTCCAAAAGGAAATATTTTCAAAGATGTAACTCATTAAAGTTGCAATTCGTAACCCACTTTTACTTCCGCAATGTGGAGCATTTCCAAGTAAAACAGAATATTTAACAAGAGAAAAGTGGAGCAGGAGAATAGCATGAGCCTCTCATGCTGTGAGTCTCCGTGGTGTCATGCACAATGAGCCACGTGATAAGATGTGCGGACTGACTGTCTCAGAAACGGAGGCAACTGAGACTTGTCCTCCGCCACCCGGATTGAGTTGAGTAACTGTGCCACCACGAGGACCTACTAAGTATTGGGAATTGGGCATTCCAAATTGGGAGAAAAAGGGGATAAAATAAAAATAAATTTTTTTTTAAATATCACATTTCCAAATGCATCGTGATCTTCATTTTAATGATCTTGATATTGATTCTTAAATCCCAAAATCAATCTTTTACTCTGTGAAATACTCCACTATAATGAGAGGAACTCACTCACATTTGCAACCAAATATCGCACTATGCAACTAAATACATTTATATTTGGCAACTGGCTTGTAAATGTTCAGATTTCACGCACCAATAATTGTGTAGTGCTGGAGTATTCAGCAGCGAGATCCTTTCACCGCATGTTCAGAGTATAAATCTAAAGGCGGTCGCACACCTCCGCAAGCGCCATGCCACGTCGCGGCTAGGACATGGCACAGGTATCAAACAAAAGGGGTCATGAAATGCTTTTTTTTTTTTTTTTTGTTTTATTATCTTCCCTGGAGGTCCATTGACAATGTTAGTAAAGTTTTTTTTTTGCACCATGCAGCTTGGCATCTGGCCCTCGGATTGAAACACTTTAGGTGTGTTCAACTTGAACTGCATCTTGATTTACCGATGGTTGAGATTTGCTGGTTGAAGTCGGGGGAGGAGTTGAAAAGAGAGCAGTCAAGCCGGACACTTTGCACTTCCTGTCGTCTGCTGAACCCACACCAGTCACAGAAGCGATATTTACAGAAAGAGTGGAATTCATATGAACAGATGCTTGAATTTTTCACAAAATAATAATTGTTCATTTGAAAGGTTTATGAGCTGCTTATTACAGTACCTGCTGTGTGTACAAGAACAAAGTCCAATAAAAGCCTGTATTATTCCAATACATATAAAGGAGTGAGTATTTTTAATCATTTTGAATTTTTTTATGAATAAACATGAAATTAATATGACAAACATAATTTAACATGATATAAACATGATGTACTGTTATAAAACACAGATTTGTGAGTTTGTCAAACTGGAGGTGTCAGAATAAACACCTTGGTAATGGCAGACTACCACACTACTCTTATTTCTGCCATAGACTGACACATCAGAAGTGGCAAGAGTAGTAAGAGTAGTATGCGAACATGCCATAGCGAATGCAGCCCATGAAACACGTGTAACCTTTATCACGTTGTGAATCTGGCCAATCGTGAATAAGCCGTGTCGTAATCAGAGCTCGTGCAGCCGGTCTGGAGAAATTGCGCTGACTGCACCAGGAGGCTGCTCTCGAATCGCTCTCGCGGTACTTTGATGGCATATGTCACGATGACGCGGAGGTGGCGCCATATCAAATGGGACAAAACTGCTAACCGCCATGCACTGCTTCAAGTACGGCGCCGATCGGTCTGCGCAGTGCTGCATGAAGTCAAACACACCTTTTATTTTGGCCTAAGTGCCTCCTTAAAACTTAAAAGTAAACACCCACTGTTATGATTGGCCACCATCGTGCAGCCCCTCAAATACAGCCATATTTGAAACTCGCTTGAAATGATTGGATTAGACTACAAAATACCGAAATATTAACACACACAGACACACACAAATAAAATCAAACACACAACTCTAAACATGCACATCTGCAGCAGAAATAAATTCAATTAAAATAAATAAAAATGTGATGGGATTGTTTTCCCTCCCACACCATTATAAATGTAACTGCAAGTATCACATTAAGAATTTATTGAATATTCTGAGTGATTTCAGCTGTTCTAACAGCTAAAATATGTAAGGAATAATTGTACAGCCAGGCTGTGGCACATTGCAATTTTGATTTTATTTTGATTAACTGTACAGCCCTAAACTTATTTATTGTATGCGTTAACTTTCTTCCCTACTTGTAAGTATTTGTACAATACTACATATTGATTGTAAATTATTCCAAAGTAAATTCAAGTTTTAACGAAATCTTTGTCTCAGTTTACACCTTCAGAATGGCCGATGAGGGCTGATAATTGCAAACATCCATCAAGGTCATTTTAGCATACTTGAACATATGAATTCCTTGTTGTTGATCTCTCCTCAGCATAGCATATTTTATGTCTCCTTTTCCAGCCAGCTGACTTTAAAATGGCGCCATCCCCACGACATGCTGATAGAGGCAGGAGATGCAGGCACCAATCTACCACAGTGAGATGTGCAGTACTTCTGTGTGCGTGATATCAAAGCAAGATGCGGCGCACGTGCACTCATGAGACATCACAAACACAATGACTGTTTAATATCTCAAATTCGAAATAATTTTAGATATTTTATACCAGTCAACCTAAGGAAAAATAAAGCACTTTCAAGGAACATATTCAAAATTCAAGTATATTTCAAACCTTGAAAACTGAACTGTGAAAAGAAGCATTTTCCAAACTTTCAAGACTTTGTATGAACCTCCTATCCCAGTGCTTTATGGTTTATGTATTCATTGAGCTCTCGTGGACAAAGGCAACAACGGCAATTAAAAAAAATCTGCTGACTTCAAAATTCAAATTCACATTTTGGTCATATTTAAGGCAAGAAATGTGTTACACAGCCTTATTGACAGCCCTACTGCACATAAAATAAAAGATCGATCTCAAGATTAAAGTATAGAGATCATTCAAATTAACTTTGCATCAAACATTTTTATATTTTGACCCAGTCCTGGGCTATTTGAAGGAGGGGTTGAGAATTAATATAAAGAGAGTTTGGACAGTCACAAGACAAGAAACATAATTAAAAGGTGCCAGATACAGTAGCTAAAGTAGCTTAATGGAAAACAAACTCCCACACGCTTCATGATGTGCATTTGATTTTTTTTTTATGTGCCTTTGTCCTTTAGCTGTAACTGTAGTTACAGCTAAAGTGCCAAGGGAGCAAGTCCTGAGGGGTGCCATTCTGGCAAAGCAAAAGCAATTATGAATTTCAGTTTAGCCTGCTTTGCAATTATGGCTTTAACAGAAGCAGACAAATTAAGATGCAAACACTCAGTAACTATTCTTTACTAAACCAAGTAATTTTAAAACAGAAACCACCTTTCTAATAACTCTGTAGTTTTATTCTTTATACTAGAAGGTGGCTTCATCCATTATTTTCAATCATTTTCAACTTTTAATTGTTTGCTGGGATTCAGTGTTGCCATTTAATCAATTATGGCCCTCAAATGAACAAATAATGAAAATGAGGCCAATGATATCGACCATAAAAGCATAATTTTCATTGGTGCTACATCAGAAGGGCGGCATAGCATGTAAATATCAGAGTAATCCTATTGTTAACAGCAACAGAGTTACTGGGAAGCAATGGGAGGCGCACCATAGCGGGTTCTCATTAACCTCTCCAAATAATGCAACAAAAGAGACTAATCTATTACACACTGTGCCACCTAGTCAGCCTTTCCAAGATCAAACAACCGGGGCTTATACTGACACTTGCTCATGAAATGCAAGTGAATTGATATTCAGCAACAGGCGAGATTTTGATCCACATGGGCTGTCGTACCAGCTGGTTTTAGTTGTTAGCTTTGAATAAGTAGGCACAGATGGATTTAGGAAGTCGAGCTGCTAATTGACTAAAACAACATTACTCAGCTCATTAGAGGAATAAAGTGAGCAACATTCGGATGGCAGGCTTGAGCATCAATACAAAGTGATGGGCTCTTTTTTTTTCTAAAACTGCAGCAAGGGGATGGGAATCATAAGGAATTCCGATTCTGGTTCCTCTTGATTCCGGTTCCTTAACGGTTCCATTAACGATTATTTTAGTACTTTTGAGGAAGAAATATTTGAAAATAAGAAATTCAATTCTTATTGTATTTACTGCTCTAAGAAGCCTGTTACCAAATGATGAGAACTGTATATTTTAACAGAACATATTTTTGCAAAAGATTTGTTTACAGAGACTTTTTAATTCAAATATATTATTCATTCATTCCTCTATAAAATACCATATCTTTGTCTCCAGTTTTTTTGTTCATTTCAAGTTGGATGTGAAGAAATTAATGACTTGCAGTTCAGTATGTTTTTCATTCACTAAAAAGGACTGGCTTATAAGAGTCTTTCGTCTGGAAAGTAGCGCTGTTTGTTTTTCTGTGTAGATTCAAAAGAACCAAATCCTTAGAGTCATTAGTTCGAGAATTGAACTGCATTGGTCACGCTGTAGATTCAAAAGAACTGATTTGAGTCATTAGTCAGACTACTCAGGTCACGCTGTATGTTTCATGCTGTAGATTCAAAAGAACCAGCTCATGTAAGAGTCATTCGTTCAGGAATCTGTCTGTCGACACTGGTTGCATCATAGATTCAGTCATTTTTATTCATACAGTGCTTTTTACAATACACATAATTTCAAAGTAGCGTTACAGAAAAATATGCTGTAATGTCTGTAATATCTAATACGTCTTAGAGTCCTTGAGCAGTTTCATTGAAAACATCAAGAAAGGACTCATACGACAATTCTTCGTGGCATGGTGAAAACATTCCTTTGAGATTCTGGTCCATGTTGACATAGATGCATCACACAATTCCTGCAGATTTGTCAGCTGCACATTCATGCTACGAATCTCCTGTTCTACCACATCCCAAAAGATGTTCTATTGGATTTAGATCTGGTGACTGGGAAGGCCACTGAAGACCTGTTCATGAAACCTGTTTGAGATGACTTTTGCTTTGTGACATGGTGCATTATCATGCTGGAAGTAGCCATTAGAAAATGGGTAAATTGTGGCCATGAAGGGATGCACATAGTCTGCAACAATACTCAAATAGGCTGTGGCATTCAAGTGATGATTATATTAACGGGCCCAAAGTGCACCAAGAAAACATTCCCCACACCATTACACCACAGCCACCAGTCTGGACTGTTGACACAAGGCAGGTTGGGTCCATGGATTAATGCTGTTGGCGTCAAATTCTGAACTTACCATCTGTGTGCCTCAGGAGAAATCCAGATTCATCAGACAAGGCTATGTTTTTCCATCATCAACTGTCCAGTTTTGGTGAGCCTGTGCCCACTGCAGCCTCAGCTTTCTGCTCTTGGCTGACAGAAGTGAAACCCGACGTGGTCTTTTGCTGTTGTAGCCCATTCTCAAGGTTCGACATGTTGTACATTCTGAGATGCCATTCTGCTCACTACAATTGTACAGAGTGGTTATCTGAGTTAGTAGCCTTTGTCAACTGAAACCAGTTTGGCCATTCTCCATTGACCTCTCTCATAAACAAGGCGTTTCAGTGGGCAGAACTGGCGCTAACTGGATGTTTTTAGCCCCATTCAGAGTAAATTCTAGAGCAAGGGTCTTCAACAGGGGGTCCGCAAATTATTGTTTGATCCACCATTGTTGGCACTTGTAATAATCATGCTCTCGCACGAGCGACAACGAGAGACAGGAGTTTGAGTTATCGATATGTTGAAGTCCTTCGCAGCTGCATGCCAAATCTTAAAGTCTGACTATACAGCACTAGTCAGCAGAAGTGCGCAGCCCGGACAAACCCTTAACACGACCACTGCTCATCACGAGCCGCTCAAAGAGCGACACGCATCAGGTTCAGCAGTGCTGCAGTGGAGGGTCATGTGATTAAACACATCTGCTTTGCGTTAGTCGCGCTGTGCGTTTGAGCAGATAACAGCCTGCTTTCAGAACAATAGCATACTTACCTGGTGTAAATAAATAGTTACCGCTGAGATTATCAAGCTGGCATACACAGTCCTTAACGTTCCACACACACAAGATGGTGACTCTCAAATCAACATAATTCAAGGTGAGTTGAAGATTCTATTTTAGTAACCTTATAAAATTTGTTTTATTCTGCATTGACAGGGTCTGTCTCTTTTTCTGTCTGTCTATCTATCAATCTATCTGTCTGTCTTTTTCTTTCTTTTTAGAGGAGGTTTGGCACAGGGATTTACAGGGGAATTTAAAAATGTCACTTCATGTCAAAAATGTTGCAGACCCCTGCTGTACATCCCTACTGAAAAGACCAGCTAAAACCAGCTTAAGCTGGTTGGCTGGTTTTAGCTGGTCGCCCAGCCCAGCCAGGCTGGTCAGTTAGCTGGTTTCAGAGGGGGTTTGAACACTTTTTAGCTGGTCAGGCTGGGAGGCCAGCTAAGACCCCAGCCAAGACCACCCTGACCAGCTAAGACCACTCTGGCCAACTAAGATCAGCATGACCAGCCTGACCAGCTAAAAAAGGGTTCAAAACCCCTTTAAAACCAGCTATGAACAAGCTGGGTGACCAGCTAAAACCAGCCAACCAGCTTATCTTGGTCTTTTCAGCAGGGCAGCATTTAACAATTATTTCAATGGCTTTGCAATGTAAATATCATGAAGTATGTACATACAATAATACTGCTGCCTACCATTAACGTTTTTATAGGCATAAAGCGCAACACTCAATATGTAACGGGCTCTGTCTCTCTACCCACCAAGGGGTCCTTGGCCTGAAAATGGTTGAAGACCCCTGCTCTAGAGACTGTTGTGCTTGAAAATCCCAGGAGATCAGCAGTTACAGAAAAAACTCAAACCAGCCCGTCTAGCACCAACAATAATGCCACAGTCGAAATCACTGAGCTCTCATTTTTTCCCCATTCTGTTGGTTGATGAGAAAATTAACTGAATCTCCTGACCCCTATCTATATGATTTTATGCACTGCTGCCACATGTAAGCTGATTAGATAATTACACGAATAAGTAGGTGTACAGGTGTTCCTAATAATTTGCTCAGTGATTTTATTTTGGGCATTTGATTCAAAAGAACAAGCTCATATAAGCTATTCGATCGAGAATCTGACTACACTGGTCACACTGCATGTTTCGTGCTTCATGGTTCCCCGTCCACACTGACACAAGAATACAGATTTGAGAATAGTTTACAGAACCAATAAGTCTTTGGTATTAAAAAAAAAACTGAGTAAGAACCAGTTCTCAGTTTCCAACCCTACTTCCGTGTCTAGCTGGATTGCTGTCCGACAGCTGCTTTGCTCTTGCAGAGTGATCTGATAGGTGCCGACAGATAAACAACTTCCCTGCCCGCAAGGAACCTTGGTTATACCAGAAGAATCCAGTGGAGGCCACGAGCTCTGTCATCCCGTGGGGGACGCTACCAGAAATAGAAGCAGGCGTGGAATGATGAAGGGCTGTGGGGAGCACAGCCAATGGAAATTAAGGAACAAGAGAATACACAAAACAGCTGTTACCCAGGGAGGTTGTTGGCACAGCAATGGGAGCACGACGATCCGAGTAAACCAATCAATATAACAACAGTGAAAACGATGGGGATCTGTCCAGAGACGTGGTTCTGTAATCTGTCCTTCCTGTGATCAACGAGACCTCAAACCGAAAAACATTAATGTAGACTATAGCATCCAAAGGCTCTTTTGGCTCCTTCCATAACTCAGGGAAAGAAAGTAGAGAGCAGTGGGAGTTTTCTTGTTGAGCAAAACCAAATGATGCTCAGCAAGCAGACTACATAATTGGCCTACTTAAAGCTTTATGTAGTTCTATTCTCATTAAAAGACATGCAGGACCTCTTCATGTTTCAGGTAGTTGACCTACCATAAGGAAATCCTGTGACATACAGCTTTTGGTCTGGTCACATCTCTAAAGCCTGCGCCACACTTGCAGACTCAAAACAACTCAATTTTGGCCAAGGGTTTCACACTTCCCGACTGTTTTGCTGAGATCTCACTCTCTTCAGTCTGAGGTATGACACACTTGCCAATACAAAATGGTGGAGGGGTGACACACATACAAACTCCCCGTCTCTCTCTCTCTCTGATTCCGTCACGTGTAGCTCGTTGAAATAACAACAGGAGTAACGTGAGAGCATAAACAATTGTAATACAGTGATTTAGGAAACGATTCACGGAGTTACTTTACCTTGTGAAAGTGTGTGATTGTGTATTTATCCCCTCACTCAGCTTTCAGTGAGTGAGAAAATTACGTTCAATAAAAAGACTGCAATTCCACGAAAAATGTCAACCATACCATGTAAAAATAAAGTTAAGCAAAGGCACAAAACCCCTTATAAATTTTTTATTTATATCCACCTTATTTTTCAGCAAAACTAGGGCTCTGCCATTATCAACCTTGAATGTGGACCACTTCCAGCTATTTTAGAGTTACAAAAATACTTAATTATGCTGCTTTATATTACAGGCTGCCATTATATGTCATCATATTATCATTAAATATGATTTTCATAAACTCGCTGGTTTTGAATGCATTTAGTTTTACCGTATATTGCATTTTTGCGTTTTTTCACACTGTTGCACAGGCAGAATGAATGAAATCAGGTACTGACAGGACAGTCCTACGCACCATCTTGACACGCCTCCACAAACTTTAAACAACCAGCAGAGAGAAGAAAGCCGCTGGGCAGATGCTGCTTTAACTTTCTTTGCACCAAAACTGCATCTTGTTTCATCCTGGCAAATTAATAAACACATTTTACTCTGTTTTTGTCAGAGAGCATTCTCAATTTCTTAGCGGTGCATAGTAAACAGACACGCAGATCACGCATTCAGCATGGCTTATGAAACGTCGCCTTTGGTAATAAAGGCATCATTGGAGGTTATGCAGGTACATATAAATGGAGGTTTACATGGAGACAAGACTGCATCGTCACGATCTCGGTAAAGTAAGAAGCAGATTTTATTACCGTCTCTTCAATACAACGACACACAGCAACAAGTGAATTACTCTTACTATAAATGCTGATTTTAGAAAATTATCTGACATTAGGCCATCATTCTGCTGTACATCCTGTGGTTGTGTGATAGTTTATAAACTTATATCACTAAATTCTGGTATTATTATCCTATTTATTTACATAGCGGTCAATAACAGTGGAACTTTTTCACATTCACCAGAAATGCAGCCGCTGCTTACTTCAGCATTGCAAAATAAGGTGGATATACAGCTCTGGAAAAAATTAAGAGACCACTGCAAATGATCAGTTTCTCTGGATTTATTATTTATAGATATGTGTTTGAGTAAAATGAAAATGTACTGGCAACATTTCTCCCAAATTCCAAATAAAAATACTGTCATTTAGAGCATTTATTTGCAGAAAATGACATCTGGTCAAAATAACAAAAAAGATTCAGTGTTTTCAGACCTCGAATAATGCAAAGAAAACAAGTTCATATTCATTTTTACTACAATACTAATGTTTTAACTTACTTAACAATATTTGGTGGAATAACCCTGATTTTCAATCACAGCTTTCATGTGTGTTGGCATGCTCTCTATCAGTCTTTTACATTGCTTTTGGGTGACTTTATGCCACTACTGGTGCAAAAATCAAGCAGTTCGGTTTTGTTTGATGGCTTGTGGCCATCCATCTTACTCTTGATCACATTCCAGAGGTTTTCAATGGGGTTCAGGTCTGGAGATTGGGCTGGCCATGACAGGGTCTTGATCTGGTGGTCCTCCATCCACACCTTGATTGACCTGGCTGTGTGGCATGAAGCATTATCCTGCTGGAAAAACCAATCCTCAGAGTTGGGGAACATTGTCAGAGCAGAAAGAAGCAAGATAACCTTGTACATGGCTTGCTACATGCATCCTTCACAAAGACAAATCTGCCCAATTTCAGCCTTGCTGAAGCACCCCCAGATCATCACCGATCCTCCACCAAATTTCACAGTGGGTGTGAGACACTGTGGCTTGAAGGCCTCTCCAGGTCTCTGTCTAACCATTAGACGACCAGGTGGAGGATCTGTAGTGGAATTGCCCTGTAGTGCCCTCCACTTTCTGATTTCATTAGCCATTTTAATGTAGGAGAAAAACACAGGAAAAACGCTTGGTGACAGAATCACTATTACAATCAGCGTTTGTGATATGCAGCTGCAGTTGAGATCAGCTTAACGTCTAGTCAGATCTCCAGTAAAAGAAGCTCACTGGTCACTTGACAAGAACACAAGAGCCCACCCCAGCAACAGAACGTTTTTTTTTCTGTCATGTTGGATCCTTTTTTCAACTCAGCAGGAGTCCCGACGGTCAAGTGATTAACGACCTCCCGCTGACAGACGCTAATGAGTACACCATCTCTCACCTACTGGCCGGTGATTATGTAAATCAAGCTCACACCTGGAAAAAAAATTTGCTAGTGTGGCACTGGCTTAATATGACTCCCTTTCAGCTGACACAGGCAGGATACAATTTTAAAATCCATGTGTCTAAGTGTTCCATGAGAGCACAAAACAGCCTATGTCTGCTTTTGGTAACCATAGCAGCCAACCTCTCTGGCAGAAGTGTCCTTACCAGAACATAGAAATGAGCAAGTACATCAACACTAAAGGATTGCTTGCTTGCCAAACAATGTACCATCCAGGTGCCGTTGTATGCCGTGTCAGGGTGCATCCGGAATGTCCATGTGGCACCTGAAATGTAGCAACTAACACTGATTTGGTACAACAACAACAGATCAGATGGAAAAATTAGGAAAATAGTCCTTGTCTGGTTTGTGCTTTGGCCAGGGCCACCTACCTTAGGCGATGTTTACTTTCCAAACTACCTTAATATTAAAGAAGGGTTAAGATATGTATGGTATAAAACAGCACTTAGAAAAAAAATGCTGTTATTGTCCTTGGATCTGGACTTGAATGTCACTTATTAGATGGCTTTGCTGGTGCTTTGTTGTTACTCATGGAGTATTTTGGGAAACTGGGTTTGCAGCCCTTTTATAAAACACAGACAGAGATGCCCTAGGAGCTGCCCTGTGCCAACTAGGGCAATTGTGCATGGAGCATTTTCCCATTAGGAGCTGACCTGAGGACTGACGTTGTAGCTTTTCTTAGGGAATCCCATCAGAACACATACAAACCATTGAAATAGTACAAATAAGACACGGATATGACATAGCTAATCCCAAACTTGTACAAAGAAGAAAACTAATATTCACCCAAAACATGAAGTCAATTTAAACCCATGTAACACATTTAAACAACCAGGCAAATTACATATTTCATTACATCTCTCCCTGAAGAGACCAGAGTCCAAACGTTTGATACTGTTTAATAAAAGTGCTCGTGGAAGTTGAACTCAACCGTTCACGCACACCAAACACCAACAGAAATCAATATGAATCATATCTTCCCAATTTACTCGAATTTTCTCAGTATAAAACCTGTCCGAATTAGCCGGTGTCGGTTATCTGTCACTCCTACACATCCAGGCTTACAGCAATGATAAAGGAATAGACGGGAAACATACCGCTACAGCCCTCCATGTCTTAACTCGACTATATTATTGCGTTAATAAAGCAGTAATGTCTGGTTTGTTCGTTGTCTCGCGCTAGCATTATATTAGCTCGCGCGTAGCACACACACCGCTCTAGCAAGAACCACTGATCAACCGTTACAAAGTAGTGAGGACTTCAGGAAAATAACAATATATTAACACTCACCGTTCGCAAAGATCAAAATGTGCTGGGTAAAATCGCAACGCGTCCGGGAGGTTCGTACAGCCCGTCACTGGAGTGCGAGTGTGTGCGGCGACGCTGATGAAGGAGGAGTTCACGAGAGCTGACTGACAGACAGCGCGTGAACGATGAACAAATGCACGCGCACAGCCTCTAGACTGTATGGACAGACTCAAGACAAACAAAGGGCACATTTAAAGTGTGTTGTTAACGGATAATCTGTAAAGCGGGGCTGTTTATTAAACAAATTAAATAACTTTTATCATCAATGCTTAATATGCGGGAAACAATGAGATATTCTTAAGCGCTACATTTGTCCAATGTTATTTACATTTTGTGTATGTGCCTAACCTCAGGTTTCTCCAGGGAGACTCTTAGTGTAATAAGTATAATGTAAATGGCTATGGACTAAAGCTTTGCAAAATATAAACCTGAACATGAGCATGACATTTAACTTCGCCAAACTCACATTTATAGATAACAGGGACAAAAAACACATATTCAACCCTATGTAAAAACAGCAAACTAAATGTAAAAACAATTAAATGAAGACAGTTAACTGGGGTGGGGGTATAGTGCAAAAAAAGGAATGCCTCTTGGTGTTTTCAGGATTTAAGATATATACCACTTACACAGCTTGTTGTAAGACTGCTTTAAAATGAGTGAAACATCTCAAATGTTACTGATCTCTTGCAATCTGAACTGTAAAGATGTAATCATGTTATGGTAATACAAAGTCAAGTGAGAACGATATTCTTGGGCTTTAAATAGTTGCATTTATTTTCTTGCATTAAGATTTCCAGAATTCGCTTTAGTTTTCCAAGGGACCCCCAATGTAAAAAAAAAGATACAAAATAAAAAGCAAAAAGACCACAATACTCAGATTTCCAGTAAATGGAAAGCGACAGGGCAGATGTATAACTATAATACACAGTATTGAGAAATGGTCAATAGGCTGTCCATCGCTTATACTAATTATACAAAGATCTGAACACAACAAAAACAAACCTTTCAAATACCTTTCGGCATGACTTTGTGAATCCACAGATTTATGAAGAATGTAGTTTGCGTAATTAAGGGGTGAATGGCGCACAAACCATCCTGAAACAGAATGATATCTGGAACAATGTTTTTTTTTTCTTTATTTAACAGTAATAGTTAGATCATTTTATATTCAGTGTCTAACTATTTTGCACTCACATAAAAAAAATAAAATAAAAAAAAATAGGCATTTGATACAATGCACTTATTGTGTACATCTGTTTGGCTACATTGTACATATTACCTGCATGTAATTACACTGTTGACCTCTGAACCTTACTGTACCCAAACCTCGGTAGCAGCAAAAGCACATCTAGCGTGAGTTTCACAGAAAAGCATGTATGCACACAATATGTGCACTGTATTCAATGCTTGATTTTTTTATATCCAAGTATATAGTAGTTGGAGACACCTGATATAAAAATGGACCAAAGGAAAAAAAAAAAAAAAACTAACACCAAAGGGTGAGAACACTGAAAAGACCCCAGCTTTTCTTTCTCTCTTTCGACCACATACTCTCTCACACCCATACACATGCACTGTACAAAAGGCAGCAGACTCAATAACTTAAATACACAATTACAATAACTTAAAAGGCATCTACTACCAATCAATCTTGTAGACTTGAAAGTAACAGAAAAACCAAATGAACACAGAAACATGGTTTAGGATCAAAACGGAAAGAAAAACACGTACAAATATTCAGTATGTAAGTGGAAACAACATTCTGGGCTTGTTTAATACCAGTGGACTCTGGTGCACACTGATCTGAAATGCAAGCAACTTAAATGTTTCAAAAACGGAAAGGCAGAAAGCCCAGCATTACAGTATTCACAAAAGATCAAAGATTACATAAATTCCTAAATGCAAATTCAAAATAGTTTTGATCAAGTACAAAAAAAAAAAAAAAAAAAAAAAAAAAAAAAAAAAACGGAACATGAATTTAAGCAGTTGGTTGGGTTATTTACATGATTACATGACTATTTAGTACAAATATAGAAGTAAAATGCAAGTACTTTTAGGTTAAAATATATATTCATATTGTCATTATCATATTTAACGTATGTTTTCATTAACTACGACAAAATAACATTCAGGCCCTTAAGCTCTCTTTATCCAGAGCCAAGATGAGCAAAACAGTCAAATAAAAAAAAAAGATCACTTTGAAACATGAAAAATGAAGTATTTAGCAATAGTAAAGAATACAGAGAAAACGAAAAAAAAAATATACCACCAAAATAATTCTTAAGTCTATGACAGATTAAGTGCTACAACGTGTTATATTCCACAAATACAAAAAAGGGTTGCTTGCATCAGATATTGTTAGCCTTATAAGTCTTAAGTCTTTAACTGGCACCGACTGTCCAATCAATCGCTGTCACAAAAACTCTCTTATCATATCAAGTTAGCTTAGGCAAGGTGTTTCCTCAAAAAACAGACAATGTCAGCTGTTTCCCGTCAGACTTTTCGGGACTCTGTAACTAAACATGAGCTTCAAGTTAACCGGGTTGATTTCATCACCAGTTACGTGTGTATTCAGTTCTGTCTGAACTACTGTCAGTCTTTCCGTATGTTCTCTGGCGCCCTCAAGAGGATGAGGAGCAGAGTGCAATCTGCTGGACTGTTCCCAGGTCTGTGAGGAGTTGTCTGATGCGATGTTTCAGCTGAGGGAGGCGATTCAGCGGATCTGGAGGTTCCAGCTCACCTGTGTAGTCCAGCCAACTCTCCAACACTGCAGAGAGATTTCAACACATGTTAAAATATGAACAAACAATAAGTACAAAGATCTGGCAAGATTCATCATAGATTAATTTATAAAATAAAAATTGTTCTGAAATCTGACTGGATGAACAATTTTAGAAACCTGTGTAAAATAACAAACACACACACACACACACACACACACACGTTGGTGCAGCTATCATTATGAGGACTCTCCACAGACATAATGATTTTTATACTGTACAAACTATAGATTATATCCCCTAACCTTAACCCTACCCCTAAACCTAACCCTCACAAAAAACTTTCTGCATTTTTACTTTTTCAAAAAAACATCGTTTAGTATGTTAAATGATTTGATTTATGGGTACAATAGAAATGTCCTCATAAATCACATTTATAGCATAATACACTTGTAATTACCAGTTTGTAACCTAAAAAAAAATGTCCTTGTAAACCACTTAAACCTGCCCACACACACACACACACTTTCTGGTTAACACACAACCATTTAATTCTATTCTTACCCATTTAAATAAAATAAAAAATCCCAAACTAAGTGGGCACATGTACCATGGACAGCCAAATGAAACACACTTTTTGCCTTTTGTATTTTTTTTTTCCTTTAAGTTAATAAAAGTATGAGATTTAGGGGGCCTGGACACTGACTACCACCCCTGGAGTCGCGAGTTTGAATCCAGGGCATGCTGAGTGACTCCAGCCAGGACTCCTAAGCAACCAAATTCTCGCTCTCAATGGGGCACGTGTTAAATTGTGTGTGGATCGTGGAGAGTAGCATGAGTCTCCACATGCTGCGAGTCTCCGTGGTGTCATGCACAACGAGCCACGTGATAAGATGCACGTCTGAGATTCTATACTAATGTGTTAAAGCAGGCGTTCTCAAAATTAAGTCTGGAATGCTATTATAATTTTCAGGGTTTCATGCTATCATTAGCCAGCAAATCACCACAAAATAACACACTGCAGACATGGTTCATCAGATGTGCTGGCAGCTACTGTAAATCCAAATTTTTCATAGTTTTCATTTTTTATTTAAAGATATAGATGGGATTTTGCTGCCAACACTCCTTTTTTCACGAGTGACAAATGCATCCATGCTGTAGACAGACAGCTATCGCTGTCTGTGGAGGATCGCTGCTGCACAAGATGAAACAACCTGCTGTAACGTTCCCCGCTCTGACGGAAATCATGTCAACCAAACAAACGTGTTATTTTTTAAATTACAGCATTCGCAGACAGCTGGATCCTTATAATCTGTAAATATTAATGAATGATTCCAAAACACATTTTATATGTTGCTTAATTATTTATGGTCATTTATTCAAGCTAAAAAAAAAAAGTATCATAGATGAATAAATAATTATAAATACTATGCGTGTTCATGCCCCCCTTCGGGGGCAGGCCCCCAGTTTGAAAATACATATTCCAAGTTCAAGTTTAAGGTGCTGTAAGCGAATTATTTCATGGAAAGGTATGCAAAATTTTTTATTACTCTCAAGATATTCATGAAATAAGTATCGTGAGATATCTCACTGGTCTCTGTGACAGCTGTAGACTTTGTAAACAGCAAACAAATATGTGTCCGCGGACATTGACGCTTTTCACCTGTCAATTATTTTGCTCGTTCTCATAGTGCTGTATTTGAAGCGGATCATTGAGGCTATGATTCATAATGTTTGTCAGTTGAGGACGCTATTGTGCTACTGTTGAATTTGACAGACTCAGGAACAATGCTGCTCTTTTGCTCAGTTTTGGTCTCAAAATTATCTTTGGAGGGCGGGGATTTAGAATAAGGGGGCATGGATAATTCAATGGCTCAGTCACGTGAAAGCTTCAGAACGCTAAAATCGCTTACAGCACCATTAAGCTCAATCATCAGCATTTGTAGCATAAAGGCTGAAACATACTTCACGTAAATATGCAAACACGAGCATTTGGCCAATGCATGGCCAACGCGTGGTCCGGTTGTACATACATTACGTGCGCTCTTGCATTGCTCTGGCAGTTACAGATTTGACAAATGTAATATATATTTTTCGAAAAGATTCTGCCCGAGTCCGCCATGACAGTTGTTGATTGAAAGTAAAACCGCTCTAGTGCCCCTTGCTGCAACACTGAGAATGCAGCACATACTTGCGTTGTGTTATGAATTGAGCGCTGACACATCTCACAATGCAACAACGCGTGAAATCGAGCTTGTGTAGCAAGGTGTGTCTGCGTTCACGTAATTGCGTAGAGTATGTCTGGGCCTTTTAAGGTATAGTTCACCCAAAAATGAAAATTCTCTCATCATTTACTCACCCTTATGTCATCCCAGATGTGTATGACTTTCTTCTGTTGAACGCAAAGAATTTTAGAAGAATATTTCAGCTCTGTAGGTCCATACAATGCAAGTGAATGGTGATCAGGCCTTTGTAGCTCCAAAAATCACAAAGTCAGATTAAAAGTAATCCATAAAACTCCAATGGTTTAAATAATGTCTTCTGAAGCAATCCAGTTGGTTTTGGGAGAAAACAGACCAAAATGAAACTCCTTTTTCACTTTACATCTTGAGAGCAGTCTCCTTGGCAATCATGATTCCATGCTTGATTACACTTCCTACAGCGCCATCTAGCGCTCCGCACATGGGTCAAGAACTAGGAAGTGTAATCGAGCTTGGAATCATGATCATGCCTAGAGACTGCAACAGCAAGATGTACAGTGAAAAATTAGTTACATTTTGGTCTGTTCTTAACCAAAACCAACTGGATCGCTTTTGAAGGCATCTATTTAAACACTGGAGTCTAGTGGATTATGTTTATGGTGACTTTATCTCCTTTTTTGGAGCTTCAAAGGTCTGGTCACCATTCACTTGTATTGTATGGATCTACAGAGCTGAAATATTCTTCTAAAAATCTTCATTTGTGTTCTGCAGAAGAAAGAAAGTCATACACATCTGGGATGGCATGAGGGTGAGTAAATGATGAGAGAATTTTCATTTTTGGGTGAACTATCCCTTTAAGTTGATTAGCACACCAAATTATTTAGACTCATCCCTCCTTCTCTTAAAAAAAAAGAAAAGAAGCAAAAATCTGTTACAGCTATCGCAATCTTCATTTGAATGATCTTGATATCAATTCTTAAATCCCAAGACCATTCTTTTACTTATTTGCGCAGCCTTCTCTCTATGATTTGCCACTGGCTGGTAAATGTTCAGATTTCACGCAGCAGTGATTGAGTAGTATATTGGCGAAATTCTGCATCTTTTCACTGCGTGTTGGGAGTAAAAGTTTGATTTGACTCGTTTTGTGTAATGTGTTTTCTAGGGGTGGGCGATATGACCAAAATCCTATATCATGATACGAGTCATTTTATATCACGATAACGATATATATATCATGATATAGTTACATTTTTCTGAAAAATCAATAACATTTTATTATATATTAAGTCATGTCACAATGTGTAATTGTGTGTAATCCAGTCAGTGAATTAAATACTTTATAAATGAAAACATCTCATCACTTTCTTTTTATTTTGAACTTGACAACATAGTCAAAGTTAATATAAATGCCACATTTCAGTCTGATGATGTGCACCAATTTTCTTTTTTTTAATTTTTATTATTGTTGTTGTTATTATTATTATTATTATTATTATTGTTATAACTTTATTCAAGAAACTTAACATCTCAAAGCAATGCAAAAAGTAAAATAACAAATTAAAATATCCATAAAAAAAACACGTAATTAGGGTCTTTGTGTTTTTAGTAATCTCTATATAGAACATATAAAATATCTGAAGGAAAATATGGCTGGTTTGTTTCCTGATATCAATCATCATTCGAACTGAATTTTAGAAAGGGTTTTGATGTGTATTTTAAAAATCCACTTGACATCGAGAGAAACCAGAATGAGTAAATGCGTGATCTGCGCTTTTTTTTTTTTGTTGTCACAGGAGCACAAATGAAGGGACTGGAAAGACTCGCATGCACTTGCGTTTTTCAGACAGCGTGCGCAACACTCGCACAAAACACAGCTGCGCATGTTTGGAGCGCGGAATAAATGTCATTGAATTTGCTTTGACGGTGGCTCAAGTGAAATTTCATGCCACAGAAGCGGATTCAGTGTTATTTTTTCTCGCCTACTAGACAAGCTTTTCATCTAATGACATGTGCAGCTGTCAGTGGAAAAACTGCGTTTCATTATTTCTATCAGTCTCACGTGAAGCCCTGACCACTGATATATACGCGCAAATGGCTATTTTCTGCTCAGTATCGCGTTTTCTAAAGCCAAACCAATTCAAAACCACGGAGGATGCACTTTTTCCTTCATAATCTCCTCTGATCTTCTCATTCAAATGAATTTAAGGAACAAGCAGTCATTCCGCCTTCCTCCATTTATCCAACAGTGTGTGTAATGCGTGCGTGTTATGTGCTGTACACATTTCTCATGTGGCAATTTTGCATTACGTGATAGAGACGATAATCCAAAATGTATACCGGTTGGCAAATTTCTACCGGTTTATCATGTCTACCGGTATATCGCCCACAAACACGAGATCCACGCAATCCATTTGTCATAAAAAAAATAAACAAATAAAAAAATAGTGTCTTTTAATACCCTTTCTGTTCTGTACTGTCAGTTGTTGACCAAAAACAACAAAAAATAAACATTTAATTCTAATCACACATAGCACAGATGAGATAAAGCCAATCGAGTCCTCTTTTATTAATATGTGCTCATTTACAGATGCTCTATACTGCTGGTTTTCTTAAAGAGACAGTGCCAATTTTAGCACGTGTCCTACAATTCAATGCAAATACTTGAAAATAGTATAAATTATGCATTAAACAATAAACATGTTACAAAATATATTCAATATAATATATTTTTATATATACATGGAATACATGGATTTGTACATTTTAAAAAAGCCAAAATTACTTGATGTAATATTGGTGTCTTATATTTCTGTTACCATAATTTTATAAAAGCAAGTAGCCACTCAAGGCCATCAGTAAAGGGTTTACCAAAGTTTAAGAACACCCCTTACCTGCAGTAAGATCACTGTCACAAGGCCTCTCTGGGCTTATTGCTTTGGTATAGTTCATATTTTGTTAATAAACGGGTCTCACCGTCCAGTTCTCGCTCAATAAGATCCATTCTGTGCGTCACCTCGTCCTGCACCGCCTCAATGTGTTCCAGCAGGTTCAGCTGCCACTGCTGGTGCAGCAGAAGGTCAGGGTCAGGCTCCTCTTCCTTAATGTCCACCACGCAGCTCTTCTCCTGCTCAGCGGAAACCAGTCGCTTCATACGACTCTCCAGTTCCTGACAACATAAATCAGTTACAAAACTGATCCAAGCCACATTTGCATCTTGTTTTGTACAGTGCAAAACAGTCAGTCATAAAGATCAGACTAAATTTGGACATTTTCTGAAGAGAACAACGTAATTGAGTACATACCTTACTAAAAGTGCGGTCGGCCAGCAGTTTGTGCTGCTCGTTGTCCAGCGGCATGCCGAACCTCTGCTCAGCCATCTCCAGGAGGTCCTCTGTGCTCCTCAGGCTGTCCTCCAGCTCCGAACCACCCCGCGTCTCTACCACAAGTCTTCTCTCCACCGCCGGGTAGTATGTACGGGGCTTCTGGTAGCAGTGCTCACTGCTAATGTACGAGTCCTGGAAAGAGCAGTGCATCTCTACTGGCGACAGGACTTCACTTTTCAATGACTCAAACTCGTTAACTCCCAATTCAGGAGGTGAAGAGGGGAAGGGAGTAGCTATGCCAGAGTCACCAGCCGTCTTCCTCCGCAGGCCATCTGTATGTTTCCAGGGCTGCCGCCAGAGTTTCAGGTCTGGATGAGCCTGTGTTCTACAAGGGAGACAGAATATTGTGGAGATTTTTATTGAAATGTTTACCAATTCACTGAAAATCTGGTTGGATCGACAATAGGGTTGGGGGATATCGCTAAAAATATATCTCATCTCATATTTTCAGCCTTTTGACGGTATATATTCTATATTTCGATCTATCTAATCTTGATTTTCTAGACTATCTGTTTGTACAACCAATGGAAGAGGGAGTTTTCTGGTTGTAAACCATGTTTATTTTTGCATTTGTTGAAGCTAGTGGCACAGAATGTACACACTTCAGCTTAAACATATATATTCACAATGTTGCTTAATTTTATATCACCAGCAAAAACTTTGCAAATATATCATATCATTCAGCCATTATGGTGTACAGGAAAGACTCACTGTAGGATGCTCATCTTGAGCTGGAGACCATTGAGCACCTCAAACACTCGCTGGACATCCCCCAGTAGCTGATGAGCAGCAGTCACTTTTTTACTGTTTTGATGGGAGTAGTTCTCTTCCAGGAAAGACAAGCCGTACATTTGACCGCTGCATAGCCAGTCTTTATCATACCAGTACCTCTGACTCTGCCTCTGGACTGTGTACAGACAAATACAGATTCAAATATTATTACCAAGACAAATGGCAAAAATTGCAGATAAAAAGCTAAATGTACTGATATGGCCTATAGGAATCAGATTTGGATAATTATCCAGTTATGCTTGCTGTTCCTGAATATACATGGCCCTGACACAAATCTTCCAGTCCACTACAATGAAAGGGTTTAGGGGAATGCTAAAGCCTCTCACCTGGTGGGTCTCTGCAGATGAAGCAGCTGTAGGTGTCTGGCACACTGTCCTCATACAGACCCATACACGTCCCATGCTGCCAGCACAGACACTCATCACACTACAGAGAGCACACAGGAAGCATTGCTTCAGACTCTTAGACACAAAGTGAATGTGACAATCAGTGCTGTCATTCACATTTCTTCATATTTTATTACTTAACTCTTTAAGATCTGAAGATGTTTTTAAAAATTTCCTGTTTTAGAGGCATACCCAAAATTAAAGGCTTATAATTCGACAACCCCCCCCCCACAATATGATATAGATTATGATCAATTCTGAGACTCTCGGCCAAAGAAACTGCTGAAAAATCACATAAATCTTCAGCCAGGGGGCCTGGGTAGCTCAGCAGTACTGACGCTGACTACCACCCCTGGAGTTGCGAGTTCGAATCCAGGGTGTGCTGAGTGACTCCAGCCAGGTCTCCTAAGCAACCAAATTAGCCCGGTTGCTAGGGAGGGTAGAGTCACATGGGGTAATCTCCTTGTGGTCTCGATTAGTGGTTCTCGCTCTCAGTGGGGCGCATGGTAAGTTGTGCATGGATCGTGGAGAATAGCATGAGCCTCCACATGCTGCGAGTCTCCGTGGTGTCATGCACAACGAGCCACGTGATAAGATGCGTGGATTGACGGTCACAGAAGCGGAGGCAACTGAGACTTGTCCTCCGCCACCTGGATTGAACTGAGTAACCACGCCACCACGAGGACCTACTAAGTAGTGGGAGTTGGGCATTCCAAATTGGGAGAAAAGGGGATAAAAAAAACAAATGAATAAAAAATATTTGTTTCTTTATTTTTCTTATTTAACGTTACCTATCTCTTGGCATAAATAACATTTTGTTGATTCAACACAGCAATCAAAAGCTATAGCATTAAAAAAAATGTTTATCATAGTGTCCAAAAACATCTCCAAACAAATAAAACATAATAACTGACTACACATGCAAACACAATAATGACTGAAGGTATGCATGGCATGGAGACATGATTTTATTAATGAGACTTCACAGAATGAGTGCCTTTTGACTGCGTCAGTCTGCATCATTCATTTACATGACACCATCTCCTGGTGGTCATATGTAACATTGTGCTTTGTGTGGGTTATCTGATGATCTATGCATCCGATTACCTTGTGTTTGGGCTCGTTTGAAAGACAATCACCTCCTCTAAATAATGCTTTGTGATATTTTATGTTTGGTTTATTTCTCATGAAGTTCTAAGCAATTTAGCAACACCTGTTCAGATGAAACAATTGTCAAAGACATATATTTAGATATTACTCACTATATATTATCTATAACATCTATAAATGCTAAAATGTTACCTAATTTATATGAGCTAAATTATTCGGACAGTGCAATAGAGTCGGGACTCCTTTCATCAGGCTCTTATTGATTTAAGTTTCTCTTGGGAATTTGAAGGAAATCAAAACCAGTTTTTTTAGAAGAGAACAGATTTTACACATAAGGGAAAAAAAAAGGGTTCTCTTTTTTGGGGTTTTCTTTTTTTAGATTCTTTCATAGGCACCATTAACTCCACAGGCTAATCTAGTGTTTTATTTATAGTTGAAACAGACTTTTTCTTTAGTGTTTGGTGTGCTAACGTAAATGTATCAAATGGAAACTCATAATGGTATCAAACAGAACCGTTGGAAATGTTCAGTTATTGGAAAATCAATCCCAATATTCTTTGTACTGTGTGTGAGAGAGATCGCATTCAGAGAGTGGAAGTTCACCTGTATCATGAAATCATTCTCCTCCTGAACTTCACAGATACAGCGGATGATCTCTGAACCATGAGTGACCTTATCTACACCCTGCTCTGAGAGGGGCATGTTCAGATCCTGCTCAGGGTCCGACTCGTCCTCACTCCATATAGGACTGTCTGAAGACAAATCACTGCTGCTGTCCTCACCTGGTGCAAACGAAACCAATACCATTTTACATTGACTATTTTTACATAACTGAATTCATGCAAGGTAATCAACTACTGTTTGTCTCACACACACACTAAAGGAATAATTTACACAAAATTAAGTCATTATTCACTCACCCTCATTTTGTTACAAACCCGTATGACTTTCTTCCATAAAAACACAAAAGATTTTAGGCAGAATGTTATCCTCAGTCACCGCTCACTTTTTTAATAGCTTTTCGTTTCTCCATACAATAAAAGCGAATGATGACCGAGCCTAACATTCTGTCTTTCACTTCCTTTTGTGCTTTTATGGAAGAAAGGAAGTCATGAGTAAATGATGACAGAATTTTCATTTTTTTGCGTAACCTATCCCTTTAAAGATCTGGACAGATGCAGCAACTAAACATTTATCTGAGATCAGACTGCAAGTCAAGACAAAGTGCAAGAAATGAAGGATGCAGGAAAATAACACAAAGCAAGAGTCTGTGAATTCGGAGGACCTGCGGCCTGTGGTACCCACCCTGGCTGAGCATCTTTTCGGGGCAGTGTCCCGTGTAGGAGCGGTGTGTGAGGGAGAGGGGCAATTTGAGGGCCGAATTCAGATTGCAGGGGACAGACTTTAGGCCAATGCTCTCCTCAGTGCTGTAATATTCTGTCAGAGGAAGAGCAGACGCCACAAAGGATTAAACACAGACTGAGCGGTTCTTTACTGATGAGGCGGCTTGTAAATCCTAAACTGTGTGAAGACTAACTGGCAACTACAATGTTCTTTTTGAAAGTGGATGTCCAGTTTCATGGTGTATTAATAACCAGAACACAGAGCAGGGGTCCTAAATCTAAATGTGCTAAGCAGTTCTTGAGAAATCGAACTCATTAATTTTGAGAGAGGATAGAGCATTCAAAATCGTAAATGTCAAACTATGCGAAACGTGTGGATTTACTGACTTTGAGGATAAGCTTTTAATAGCAAAGAAAAAAGGATAATGTTAGAAAATATATAATGTTAAATAGATCACCCAATATTTTGCCATTTTGAGATTATTATTTTCAGCTGATAACAGGTCGATTAACAGAAGCGTTAGTTTCCCCGTATCGGTTCCAAAATCAGCCTCGTAAATTCATAATCTCTGTGATAAAATTTTAAATGAATTTAGAGATAAATACATTTCATTTAAGCAATACAATTCTGAAAATTGTATTTGCTAAGACTACATTTGTGCTGTGATATCTATACCCAGATATCAGCATCAGCCATTGCAAAACCCATTTAGGACGACCACTTGTTACAACACTAAAATAAAAAGAGTAAAATTATAAACTTTAAAATAATTTATAGTGGGGATGCACTGAAATTTTGGCTGAAAATAGCATGTAGTGCTATTTTCGAGTTTTGGCTATAAAAAAAAAAAATTTAAAAAAAGAGAGAGAGAAAAGGGCAGAAAATCTTGTCTGAAAATTTGAACAGAAACAGCTACTTTAAAGGTCCAGTATGTAACAATTTTCATGTAATATTCACTTTTTTTTTTTTTACCAATGTGTGAATGGCTTGTAATGCAACTTAAAAAATGAGCCCTTCCTGGACTTCCTAGGTTGCCTATTAAAGCCTGTAGACTGATGTTCATGCGAAGGGAGTGGGTCAGTTTTTGCCGGGAAAATCCAAAGGATGTGACGTTTATGCGCACTCCCGAGAGCCCTCTACTGAATCCCGTCAGGCTAAGTGGGAACGTGGTCGAGCGAAAACTAGAGTGAACATCGGCAGGGCATTTGATTCCTGGAGGGACCTGCGTTCGGTTTTGGGGATCAAAACCAACCCTGAATTGCCGTTCTTCTTATTGATCTTGCCTGCTAACGCTGATGAATTGCAAGCTACCTTGCTTCGTAACTTTCAAATAATTTCAACGATCTTCTCTTTATACTAAAAGTCAGGTATGCAGGATAAATTTAAGCAAAATATGCTGGTTTCTTGATCGTAGTACAACATATGACATACAAAACATACAATAGTGCAACATAACAGCACAGTGCAACAGTAAACTGTCTGGTATAGTTCGGTAGTGTGTATCAGTATGCTATGTTAGCTGATAAGTAGTTTTAGTTTAGTCTCAAAGTTTGTAGTAAAACAATCATAACTGTGTAATTTTAATTATGCTACCTCATCTATCAGCATGTCGTCAGTGAATCACGTTCAGCCTCTTTGTACGTTACGTCATTGTTTTGGCTGATGCTCGCTAGTGATGCGTTCATGAACAATTCGTTCATTTTGAGCACGAGCAGCAGGTAGCTGGCTGCAGTTCACTTAACGGCCACAGGCGTCATTAATAACAAGGGTTTCTCAATCTTACATACTGCACCTTTAAAACCCAGTCCAAGAAACAGTGACATGGAGAAAAATCATTGTTCATGTGAAAAGATCATGGTGTAATTACAATTAATTTAAAAAGCTTCTGATGATTGATGACATTTTGATGGTAACCAGATTCGAAATTCGAATATTAGTCGAATTTAAGATAAAAATGCACTTTCGAATGCTAAAATGAGCAGTTTAATTTTGGATGTGTACCAAGCACTGTCGATGACTTACGGGGCCTTTCAGAACGATCTCATTCTTGGGCTAAAACGGACACAGTGCAACAAATAAAACAAAATGCAGGTGTCTTGAGACGCCTTTTAAAGGATTTGAATGTCCTTTTATATTGACACAGCATTTAAAAAAAAAAAATGCATCATTACTGGACGAGAAGCTGAAAAAACAGTGAGACACAATGCCCCTGTCAAAGACATCCGTCTAGCCCATGCTTACATAAATTTAAAAAAAGAAGAAAAAAATACATAAAAGATGAACGAGTTTGGAGTGAACGGCCCCCCAGAGGCGGAGGTCTTTGGCAGTTGTGTCTTGACTATGCCTTTTCTGTTCATGCAGACAACTGTATTAAATTAAAAACATTGTGGTAATGCAGGTATTATGAAGCTTGAGTCCTTAGAAGTACTATGGTACCTGTACATGCTAATGTGCAACACTAAATCAGAATCAGAATTGCCAAGTGTTCTCACGTACACAAGGAATATTTTTGGTGATGGGAGAAACAAGTGCACACAGAACATTATAGTGAGACAGAATATAAAACAAGGCAAGAGTATAAACAGACATACAATTAATAGGATATAAAACAGAATGGTGTACGTACATGTGCAAGTGGTAATGTAGTGCAAGGTATGTACAGTTATTGAATTAAATATGTGAATTTACATATGTACATGACATATGTAAACTCAGCAAAAAAAGAAACATCCTCTCACTTTCAACTGCTTTTATTTTCAGCAAACTTAACATGAGTAAATATTTGTATAAACATAAAAAGATTCAACAACTAAGACATAAACTGAACAAGTTTCACAGACATGTGACTAACAGAAATTGAATAACGTGTCCCTGGGGGGGGGGGGGGGTCAAAATCAAAAGTAACAGTCAGTATCTGGTGTGGCCACCAGCTGCATTAAGTACTGCAGTGCATCTCCTCCTCATGGACTGCACCTGATTTGCCAGTTCTTGCTGTGAGATGTTACCCCACTCTTCCACCAAGGCACTTGCAAGTTCACTGACATTTCTGGGGGGAATGGCCCTAGCCCTAACCCTCCGATCCAACAGGTCCCAGACGTGCTCAATGGGATTGAGATCTGGGCTCTTTGCTGGCTCTGTGTGTCTTGCAGGAAATCACACACAGAATGAGCAGTATGGCTGGTGGCATTGTCATGCTGGAGGGTCATGTCAGGATGAGCCTGCAGGAAGGGTACCACATGAGGGAGGAGGATGTCTTGCCCATTACGTACAGCGTTGAGATTGCCTGCAATGACAACAAGCTCAGTCCGATGATGCTGTGACACTCCGCCCCAGACCATGACGGAACCTCCACCTCCAAATCGATCCCGCTCCGGAGTACAGGCCTCGGTGTAACGCTCATTCCTTCGACAATAAATGCCAAATGTCCAACCATCACCCCTGGTGAGACAAAATCGCGACTCATCAGTGAAGAGCACTTTTGCCAGTCCTGTCTGTTCCAGCGAAGGTGGGTTTGTGCCCATAGACGACGTTGTTGCCGGTGATGTCTGGTAAGGACCTGCCTTACAACAGGCCTACAAGCCCTCAGTCCAGCCTCTCTCAGCATGTTGTGGACAGTCTGAGCACTGATGGAGGGATTGTGCATTCCTGGTTTAACTCAGGCAGTTGTTGTTGCCATCCTGTACCTGTCCCGCAGGTGTGATATTTGGATGTACTGACCCTGTGCAGATGTTGTTACACGTGGTCTGCCACTGCGAGGACGATCAGCTGTCCTTCCTGTCTCCCTGTAGCGCTGTCTTAGGCGTCTCACAGTACGGACATTGCAATTTATTGCGCTGGCCACATCTGCAGTCCTCATGCCTCCATGCAGCATGCCTAAGGCACGTTCACACAGATGAGCAGGGACCCTGGGCATCTTTTGGTGTTTTTCAGGGTCAATAGAAAAGTCTCTTTAGTGTCCTAAGTTTTTATAACGGTGAGCTTAACTGCCTACCGTCTGTAAGCCGTTAGTGTCTTCACGACCGTTCCACAGGTGCATGTTCATTAATTGTTTATGGTTCATTGAACAAGCATGGAAAACATTGTTTAAACCCTTTACAATAAAGATCTGTAAAGTTATTTGGATTTTTACAAACTTATCTTAAAATACAGTGTCCTGAAGAAGGGATGTTTCTTTTTTTGCTGTGTTTATTTACATTATTGCACTATGGGGGAGTCCTGAGGCAGTTTGATTGTTCATGTGGAAAATGGCCTGAGGGTAAAAATGTATCTATTGAAGCTTTTTTTTCTTCTCTCTTTTCTCTTAATATTTTAGAATATGAACAGGCTAATTCTTTTGACTTTATTGTTTTATGCAAATCTGTTAACAGCCAGACCATGTTCTTTGCAATAAACAATCGCTATAACAATGTGCCGATTGGTTTATATTGATTGATTGCAACCTCTTGTGGACAGACGAGACAACTTTGATTTCAAAATCAGATGTCTTGTAGATTTTTCCCTCCAGCTGAAATAATGTCTTTAAAATTAGAATATAATTTGAACTTCGGTAATATTTCAGTAAAAAATATAAATTTAATTTCTCAGCCATGTTGACACCTTTCATTTCCTAGTTGAACAAATTTAAGTCCTCCTCCCCAGAAGTGAAGCGATCGCTCTATTGGTTATAAGTGCAATAATAAAGAACATTTTCCCGTGCTTGTACAGAGGTTGGGAGACTGTTTAGTATGAGCCAACACTAAACACAGCGGTCAAATATCCACACCTACTCCAGTGACAAGTCCAATCTGACCTGCTCGATTTCAACGTATGCAAAAATGTGTGCTTCACAACTTGTCATCTTGGCAGAGAATCAAAGACGGAAGACTTTTTTGGTGGCTACACATCAGATGTTTAAAGTGTCAATTTAAAAAATATGATGGTATATTTTAACATTTCAAAGGTTCAAAACAGAAGCACCAGACATCATATCCTGTTGCTCATATTCGTTGCTGGGTCCACAATTATGTATGCTTAAATGTGCACTCAGTAGAATGTTGCACTGACACTTAGCGGTATCCACAGTTTTCTTGAGCAACCACTGGGTGACGTCATGATGATTCTAATTGCCTGTTTTCCGTTTCTGGTCTCGAGATGCAAAAATAGGAGAAAAATGCACTATTCGCAGTCGGCCACGATAATTTATTTTGCGAGTAAAAGCGTCAAATTACAGGGGATTATTGAGATAAAGCGAGTAATATTCGACTTGGCGGTTCTCATGAATGTCCACTCAGCACCATATGTAGAATTAAGCAGCCTTTTCTCCAAGACTGATTTGACTAGAATCTTCATCTCATGCGAGTGTGCATCATTTTAAAAATATTTTTCAAAAATACTATTACACCCTTACTATTTCTTTGAAAGTTTTAGCAATTAGCAAAAAAAATAAAGAGTGCACCTTTAAAGTCTAGTGTAATGACCTTTAAAAGACTTGCAGTTACAGCAGACAAAAAGAGGGAGCAGCAGAGAGCCAAAGACACAGAGACAGACAAACACCACGGCACTGAAACAGCAATCTAACCTGACTTAGACTTCTTTTTCTTCTTCTTTTTCTTCAGTTTAATGCGCAAGAAATCCCTCTGCCGCTTCTCTCTCAGCCGCTCTCGTTCTTTTTGCCCTACAGTAATAAATTCAGAAGTGAAAATCAATCTCTATTATGGTCACTGACAGATTTAAGTAATATTCAGGAGGAATCAACGTGAGCATGTGCACAGAAATGGATGGAATGAATACAATGCTCTCCAATACCTGTTTCCTTGGCAACCCAGTCTCTGTCGTCATGCAGCGAGCGGTTGATGTGTTGGTTCTCTTTGCTCCTCTCGGCACCCAGTGTGTTCGAGCGCTGCCGGTGCATGCTGCCAGCAGCAGGGGGTGACAGAGTGTGGCCTGACTTACTATCACTCAGAGGGGAGGGCGTATCTGTGGGACAAAGAAAGTTTGTTTGATGCTGCAGGTGGGCTAAAGCAAAAAAAATTTAAATAATAATTCATCAAATTATCGGTAGTACAGAATACTGATCCATGTCGGATCTGTGGATTAGGCCTTGCAGCATAAATGCAATAGAATTGATCTGTTGCTATTATGTTGTTAATATTAATCAAACAACTATATTGATAAGAGAAAAATAAAACTTTTTTTACTGACTGTTTACTTGAATAATGGACCCTTTTAAAATGAAATGTGTCAAAGTTTATGAAAAAGGTCCTTTGGATAAACTTTAAGCAATGTTTATTAAATTGAGAAATATTTGAAGCTTAAGTGCCATTGTTTTAATTGAATTTGTTCATATTTATTTTGTTATTTACCTTTAATAAGTAATACAATTTCATTGGTATCAGGGCTTGACAGGAAGGATTTTGAGTTCAGTTTTTACCTTGCCAACATTTTCACTGGCCCATTCACAAAAAAATGATTAAATGTTAAGATTTATTTACAAAACAAATAAATAAAATGTTTACAGTATTTCAAATTAATAATGCATAAATTATGTAAAGAAGATATTCATTTATAAAATATATTAATATAATATTATACAAATATTAATATATATTTCAAAACATTTGGTTTTTAATTTGTAATATTAGCTGGACATTTTTGCAAGACAAAAATGGCACATGCTGCAAAATCTGATTGGTTTGAAATTCTTAACTCTTACTGATGCTTCTAAGACCATCACAAGTCACTGTTGCAATTTCAGATATTGTTACCTCGTGTTAAGTTTAATGAATTTGCAAGAACTATGTTCAATACATCACAGAAAACCAAATGTTTAATTTAGCAAGGAATTGAAACAGAAGTACATGATCAATGTATGTAAGATATAGTGACACTGAGCGACGGTTCCATCAACTGGCCCAAAACTCGCTCAAACTGGCCCTGGGTTAGCAGGCAATCCTCATTGTTGAGCACTGAGTATTGGTATCAAGCACTGAAACTTTGGTATTGTAACCCAATCAACAGATATAAATGGATTAAAAGGATCAACAACCTGAACAAATCAAACACCCACACAAACAAGAACATTCCACAAACATCCCATGTAAATGCTGATAGACGAAGTGTGCACTAACGTTGGGAAGCAGAGACTGTCCGGCGCCTGCGGGGTGTCTCCTGGCTGTGATTCTGTTTGTCTGAAGAGCGCGTCTGCACGCAGCGAGGGGGACTCGGGTCACTCTGTGCATGGTAGTACTTCATGTGGTAGTGCAGCAGAGATGCCTTGCGGAAAGATTTGAGGCAGCCTTCTATCTTGCACTTGAAGGGGTTATGGTCAAGCTCAATGGACAGGATAGGGGGCGGTTGATTTTTGATGACCCTGTATACTGAGGGTGGAAAAGGGCAAGAGGTCACATAATAGCAGATTTTTTTTTTTTTTTTTAATAGAAATATTTACCCAAAATGAAACTATCATTATATACTCATCCTTATAATGTTCTGTACTGTCCACACACAAACCTATCATTTGACTTCAGAAGACTTGGAATATAATGCACAAGTTGTATGGATTAATTTATGGAGTTTTTTAGTCCTATTGAAGCTTGACACGCGTGGTCACTATGAACACAGAAGCGATATAATAGGTGTGGGTGAGAAACAGATAAATATTTAAGTCCTTTTTTACTATAAATTCTCCTCCCTGCCCAGTAGGTGGCGATATGCATGAAGAATGCAAATCACCAAAAACAAAAGAATGTGAAAGTTAAGATTTATAGTAAAAAAAAAAAAAGAAAAAAAAAAGATTTAAATGTTGACCTGTTTCTCACACACCTATCATATTGCTTCTGAAGATATAGATTTAACCACTGGAGTCTTATGGATTCCTTTTATGCTGCCTTTATTTGCTTTTTGGACCTTCAAAGTTCTGGTCACCATTCACTTGCATTGTAAGGACCTACAAAGCTTAAATATACTTCTAAAAATCTTCATTTGTGTTCTGCAGAAGAAAAAGTCATACACATCTGGGATGGCATGAGGGTGAGTAAATGATGAGAGAATTTTAATTTTTGGGTGAACTATCCCTTTATTGCATGTGTGTGCATGAGAGAGAAGGGGTGTGTGTGTGTGTGTGTGTGTGTGTGTGTGTGTGTGTTTACTCACATGGCTCTCTGCTGTACTTGTTTGTCGTTGGAAGGTGAACTTGGTGTTTGAGTGCTGCAGCTGAGAAAGCAATGTGTCAGTTAGCACATCATAAATTATGTCTGCATAAATGTTTCATCAATGAACAGAATGAGGATGCATACCAAGCTCAGGTGTGGATCCTGCCTCTTCTGTGGGTGCTGCATTTTCTGCAGGACAAGTTGGGCCATCCTTATTTTCAGAGGCCCCCGGGACAGATTCTGACTTATCTGGTTTCATCTGGGATCGACCATTTTTGTCTATGGGGGGATCAGAGACAACTATATCCTGTGTGCTGGTGTTGAAAATTAATTGGGTAAATATCGTGAAGAAATATGGTTCATATTTAACTGAAAGGAGGTGTTATTTTCACAGTGACATTTCCATGAAAATTAAGTACATTTTCTTCAAATCAATTTACTTCAAATGTAATAATAAAAAAAACAAAATTACCATCCTGTCTGGACATACAATATCAAAAAGGCATAATTTTATGCTAAATATAATTAATTTTATTTTATAATGTTTTAATGTAATGAGACCTGGACATGTTGTTTTTGTGATTAGGAAATGGTATATTGAGAAGCTACTATATAAAGGAGGAGTTTGATAGATAGATTTGGTAGGACAGTAAACCTGCACTTGAATTGGCTCTGCTCCTTTTGGACGGTGGCATCTGTCCTGTTGATGCTCGTCTCTTCCTCAGCTCTGGACCGCTGGGCCGTTCCATGTCTTTCCCTGTGAGAGAGACAAGCAAACAACTCAGCAACAAAAGTTGCTTGAATCATCAAGCCTGTGTCTAGTATGCCATTTGCTCCACACCTTACTGACTTGAGCATAAATCATCCAACAATACATCACTTTCAATTTCAGTCCTTGCAGTACTTTCCAAAATGCTAGGTTACTAATGTTAACATGGTTAAAAATGAACCATTAGCGCTAATATTCGCTATGAGAGACACTCTTAAGACAGACTACTCATAGAAAATGAATAGGAGAAGTCACAATTTCAGCTATAAGAACAAAAGTCAATCACCTTATTGGTAAAGCCACCATCTCATTGTATTGCTCTACAATGTGCATACAAATTAGCTGAACCAGCCTGAAAAATAGTTATTTAGTATGATTTAAGCTAAAGAAGCAACTTTTATAATACATTTGTAGTCAGATTGTTTTGTTGATTTGAAATATGTTAATCCTAACAAACAGTTTTCAGGGTTCCAACGCTTATATAACAATGAATTCCCATGTTTTTTTCCATGACCTTTCCAGTCATTTGTGATTAAATCATTCAAATTAACACAGATTCACTGGGTATTGATACATATTTCCTGATTCGATTCCGATTCACAAGTTTTCCATTCGATTCTGATTCATTTGGGTATAGTTCAATTATAATGTCCAGTTTGCTTACATATTCAAGTAATTGTGTCAGCTAATGCTGTTAATTATACTAACTTGGTACATTGCAAGAAAATTATACAAATTGTATTTTATTATTAGTTTTTCATCATTTTGGTCACTTTTTAGCCTTTAAAAATTTTTTAAATGTCATATACTCCATCAAACAATTGTCAAAAATTGCAAATATGTTACATGTTTACAAACATAATTAGTACAATATCTACAAAGTATTTACACTGATTTGTAGATCAAGCGCTAAATGGTACTGTCTCTTTAAGAAGATCGGAGTCGACTGGCTTCGTTACCACATACGTGCTATGTGAATGGAATTTAATGTTTCTATGTTTGTTTTTGATTAAAAACTAACTCTAAAGAAGGTATTAAAAGAAACATTTTTCAATAACAAATGGATTGCGTGGATCTAGTCTTTGAACACACATTACACGGAATGAGTTAAACCAAATTTTCCTCTCGGCGCGCTGTGAAAGGGTCTTGGTGCTAAACTTCCTCACTAATACTCAATCACAGGTGAGTAAAATCTGAAAATTGAACAGCCAGTGGCAAATCACAGACATTTTTAGTCTCATAGCACAAAATGTGGCGTCATATGCGAGTGATTTACATGTATTGTAGAGGGTTGTACATGGAGTAAAAGATCTATCATGGCAATTTTAAGAATAGATATCCGGATCGTTCAAATGAAGATTGTGATTAAAATGGAAAATCTATAGTTTTACCCAGCCCTGTTCGCTAATGAACCTTTTAGACCAAATTGTGAATCAGTTTGGCAGATTCATTGAAAAGAACCAACTTCTGAAAAAATCAGGATGATTTGAGGGGAAAAAATACTTAAAAACATCCACGTTGATTTAGCCTATTACATCGATATGATGATCTTTTTTAGCTACAGCAGGGCAGATAAACATTTTAGTTTGCGGTGTAACATGGATGTTATAACTTGCATCATATGTGGATTTTATTTTAATTACGCACGACATTCAGCGCTCACGGATTCACGCGTCTCAGTGCATGTCTTATCAACAGTGCCATGACAACCCTACCCACTGAAGTTTGTGCAAGTCTCTCGTGGCAATAATGACAACATGGACCCATATAAGGATAAATATTAGAGGTAATAACTTTTCTACTATTTCCAGAATGATCATTTTTACTAAGCGGGTTTGTAATTTAAAATGCAAACAGTTTATTTGCGTTAATGTTCGATTTTAGACTATTTGCTAAAGCTATCCAGCCCAGAACAGTGAGTGGGAACCCAGAGTTATGGTGTTTTCAGTCTTTCCACATTCAAGCTGATAGGAGCTGTACTTGTATGTCTATTGCCTACATAGGAAATAGCTGGCATTACCAAGATGGCCACCGAGTGAACTGACTTGTCTTAAAGGGACTTTATCACAATACAGCAAATGCTGTCTGTTGGTATGTGGGTAAGGTTGAATCTCTTGGCTCTTGGAATTCAAACATGATGCAATAAAATATTAAATGGAACACCACCATGTCTTCCAACCCAAACTCACCATCTCCCATCCGACTCAATGTCCTTCTGGGCAGTCTGGGACTTTCATCTGACACGTCCTCTTCTTTCTTTTCCTCCTCGCTCTTGTCAACACCATTTTGAATTGCTTTAGGTTTCTCTTCCTCTTGTCCTCTATTCATCTCTTTATTCTCCGTTTTGTTCTCTTTATTCTCTGATTTGTTCTCTTTGCTCTCTGATTTGTTCTCTGATTTGTTCTCTGTTTTGTTCTTGTCTTCTCCATTTTCAAGAGGTTCTGTCCTGATTTCTTCACTGGGCAGTTTTTCTTTTTGCTCAGCAGAATCTGTCTCTGATTCATTCACTTTCTTAGTTGCTACACTTTCAGTCAATCTGCCATTCTGGAGTTTTCTAGACTCATCCATCACTGTGCTGTCCTCTTCATCCCTTTCTGATCTGCTCTCTCCATCCTGCCCAGAGGTGCTGTGTCTCGAACCGTTATTCCGGCTGTTGCCCTTCTCCTTGGGTTTCCATTCTTTCTCGTTCTGGTTGCCCCGCTTTCGTGCCTGCTGATTTGTCTTGCCACCAGAGCTCTGTAGAGAACAAAAACAAACTTATTAAACCTGATTCCTCAATGAACATCCTGATTTAATCATTGTTGGAGTTGAAGGAGTGACTTCTCACCTCCTTGTGGAAAGGCTTCACTTTAATCCCCTTCACGGTCTTCACAACTCCATCAAAAAACTTCACTGTGTAGAACCCTGTGACAAAAGCATACCTTTTTATAATGCTAAACACTTTCATAATGTAGCATTATTATCTATAATACATATCATGTGTAATCCAATATACAGGTGCATCTCAATAAATTAGAATGTCGTGGAAAAGTTCATTTATTTCAGTAATTCAACTCAAATTGTGAAACTCGTGTATTAAATAAATTCAATGCACACAGACTGAAGTAGTTTAAGTCTTTGGTTCTTTTAATTGTGATGATTTTGGCTCACATTTAACAAAAACCCACCAATTCACTATCTCAAAAAATTAGAATATGGTGACATGCCAATCAGCTAATCAACTCAAAACACCTGCAAAGGTTTCCTGAGCCTTCAAAATGGTCTCTCAGTTTGGTTCACTAGGCTACACAATCATGGGGAAGACTGCTGATCTGACAGTTGTCCAGAAGACAATCATTGACACCCTTCACAAGGAGGGTAAGCCACAAACATTCATTGCCAAAGAAGCTGGCTGTTCACAGAGTGCTGTATCCAAGCATGTTAACAGAAAGTTGAGTGGAAGGAAAAAGTGTGGAAGAAAAAGATGCACAACCAACCGAGAGAACTGCAGCCTTATGAGGATTGTCAAGCAAAATCGATTCAAGAATTTGGGTGAACTTCACAAGGAATGGACTGAGGCTGGGGTCAAGGCATCAAGAGCCACCACACACAGATGTGTCAAGGAATTTGGCTACAGTTGTCGTATTCCTCGTTAAGCCACTCCTGAACCACAGACAACATCAGAGGCGTCTTACCTGGGCTAAGGAGAAGAAGAACTGGACTGTTGCCCAGTGTTCCAAAGTCCTCTTTTCAGATGAGAGCAAGTTTTGTATTTCATTGGAAACCAAGGTCCTAGAGTCTGGAGGAAGGGTGGAGAAGCTCATAGCCCAAGTTGCTTGAAGTCCAGTGTTAAGTTTCCACAGTCTGTGATGATTTGGGGTGCAGTGTCATCTGCTGGTGTTGGTCCATTGTGTTTTTTGAAAACCAAAGTCACTGCACCCGTTTACCAAGAAATTTTGGAGCACTTCATGCTTCCTTCTGCTGACCAGCTTTTTAAAGATGCTGATTTCATTTTCCAGCAGGATTTGGCACCTGCCCACACTGCCAAAAACACCAAAAGTTGGTTAAATGACCATGGTGTTGGTGTGCTTGACTGGCCAGCAAACTCACCAGACCTGAACCCCATAGAGAATCTATGGGGTATTGTCAAGAGGAAAATGAGAAACAAGAGACCAAAAAATGCAGATGAGCTGAAGGCCACTGTCAAAGAAACCTGGGCTTCCATACCACCTCAGCAGTGCCACAAACTGATCACCTCCATGCCACGCCAAATTGAGGCAGTAATTAAAGCAAAAGGAGCCCCTACCAAGTATTGAGTACATATACAGTAAATGAACATACTTTCCAGAAGCCCAACAATTCACTAAAAATGTTTTTTTTATTGGTCTTATGATGTATTCTAATTTTTTGAGATAGTGAATTGGTGGGTTTTTGTTAAATGTGAGCCAAAATCATCACAATTAAAAGAACCAAAGACTTAAACTAGTTCAGTCTGTGTGCATTGAATTTATTTAATACACGAGTTTCACAATTTGAGTTGAATTACTGAAATAAATGAACTTTTCCACGACATTCTAATTTATTGAGATGCACCTGTATACAATCTATTCACTTAAAATGGTAGTCTATGGGGCAAGGCATTGCACCGGAAAAAAAACTTAAAATTAGAGCTGTCAAAATTATTGCGCTAACAACACATACATTTTTCTTAATCACGATGGTAACGCATTTACCAATTTTGACATTTTATGCAGCTCCATTTGAGTTCTAAAAACTGATATAGGGCAGAACCTTAGCGGTGTGTCCAGAGGAGACATTACACTGATGTACACACCAGTAACACAAGAGCGATTCAGTGTTAATGAACCATTGATGGAGAAAGGACCTCTTACAAAACAAACACAGATGGGACTTGTGACAAAAATAAAGAGCTCTGCGTTCTCTGTCATTTAATTACCACAGAAGCACGTCAACTCTTAACAATCAGCTAAAAGCCAACAACACAATAAATGGCACTGATGATGGACCGCTGTGTAGCTTGGAGTTCTCCTGTGGAAGATCTATCAACATGCCACTCAAAGTTCAAACAATGGAATTACCATGGTACCATATCTTTATTTATATAGTGTATATAAAAAGTCTAATACCATGTTTTGTTTTTTGATAGTGCTAACAATACAAACCACCCTAAACGACCTATGGCCATCTTAGATCTTAGAACTGAAGCCAGGCCTACACTATCTCTGGAGCATAAGTGTGTGCGAGTCCAGCAGGCTTCCCGATATTTAGATATCCAGAGACAGGAGAGTGCAGAGCGGGATCACTCGTGCTACTCTATCCGGCTTCTCTCGATATCGCGGGGTAGACCACATAACTTACGTGACCCATTTTAATTCTACTGAGAAGTTGTTGTTGTTGTTTTTTTTATCTTAAAGCACTATGGAGGAAGTCAAACATCTTAAAAGGCTAGACAGCCCAACATTTCAAACTCCACTGACGAGGAAAATAGCTACATGTGTCATCCACCAAAATAAAGGGTTTTTAAGCTATACAACATCACCCTTAATAAAAATTCTGATCGAAACCAACCGGCCATGTTTGCCTTCATATACTCAATATTCTCTATAGAGATTAATTAATTCACTAATGAAAACAATAAAGATTTAAGGAGTAGGTACAAACATTTTCACTAAAAGTAAAGTCCCACCTCAGTAAGGTGATGTATTCATGTACAGTCAGAAGAATATTTGTATTGTATTTGTAAAATGGCAGCATGACAGTATCATCGCCCGAGTCCTGTAATACACGAGCATCCTGCTGTCCGGACCTCCCCTGTATCTGCAGTAAGTACATAATCTCAGTAGAACAAACTCTTCATGTTCTGACTATACTCAATATATACTTTAAAATAAACAATTATCTACAGTTCTCAAAACATGTCCAACTTTACAGCTGTGAAGACGCTAATAGGCTACATAGCTTCTCAGGTTAGTCTGCTCAGGTTCTTCCATCGATGGATAAAGACTCAACAAAATAACTAAAATGCTTCTATTTGCAATAATTGGCCATCATCCTGAAACCCATAATCATTAACTGATAGGTGGAGAAGAAAAATATTGCCAATTCTGTGATCATTTGTTCTCAAGTTTCTGTCATTTGTAATGCTGCGTTAGTACATAAAATAACGATTGTTTACGCTTAAACGGAAGTTCCGCCCATATCGCCCGCAAGGCATCATGGGACTCAGGAATACTGTGGATAGAAATAAGGTGTTAATTAAATCAAGTCCGTTTAGTTTGATGTCCCATAGCATCTTGAATAAAAAAAATTAAAAAAAAAGGCAAATTCAAAATGTTCCAGATTTTCAGATGATCAAAAATAACTTGTATATCCAATGTATACATAACATGCAACTACATAATTGTGTTAAATATGAAATAGAGCTGTCAGAATTAACGTGTTAACACATGTGATTAATTTAAAAAGCTTAACGTTTTTCTTAATCACGATTAACGCAGTTACCGTTAATACAACATAAACACATGTTGGGAAGGGTGGAACATTTGTAATGTGTCCGCCCGGAGTCATTATACTGACACACACTTCACAACACACACACATGAGAGCCCTTATACCAAGGTGAACCTACAAGCTAGGCATAAAATAGCATAACACAGCAAGGTCATAGACATTCTATGTGTGGTACTGTTGTAACACACTGGACTAGTTGATGCCCTGACACGAATCATGGCTTCAAGATTGCTGTAGTTCTTTCAATTAGTCAATCTCCCACTTAGACTTTGGGAAATGTTTAATGTTACTTCAATTGGTGCTATTTTAGCGCATTTCTATTTTTATACTGTCAAAGGCCTTGTTTGGAAAAAGCTAATAAAGCATTATATTGTTACATATTGTTTTGTTTTCTTTCCTCTGATGAAAATAAATGCATTTTGACAGGAAAAGAAGTATATATAGTGTCTGCGATTAATCGCAATTAATTAAAAAACATTATGCGATTACATATTTTAATCAACTGACAGCATTACGTAATAAACCAACTTCACATGTATGGACCCAGGAAAAATCCTGCTAATAAACGTTACATTTTGTGTTGTTCTCCGTCTTAACTAATTAAATGCATGTAGACAGGAAATATACAGTCAAATTTCAGCACTTTCAAAATCTGCGATGATGATAAAACATTGCAATTTCCACATTATACACACAAGACTACCAGAAAACTTGAATTTGAAAAAGCCACCAAATTCATGATGCTGAAAATATAAAATTTTTATTTAAAATGTTAATTTTAAATATTTGGTATGAATTCACCACCTCGAACCTGAATTTCTAGGTGAATTCTCACAAAATATTTTCAAATATTAAAAATTAACAGCGGAATTTTTCCAATACATCAAATTACACTAAAATTCAAGCTCTGATGATTTTAATTTGACACAATAGACTGTTTATATAAAGCAAAATACACCCACACAAAATTACAGTGGTAAAGATTAACCAGGTTCATTGTATTGAATCTACGATATTAATAAGCTTTGTCCATATGTTTGGGAGTACACACCATCTTTGCCACGGGACAGGATCTTGGCAGGGTAGTACCGACAGTCTGACCAGCTGGCTAGAACTTTCTGGTTGACATGAAAGCCCTAAAAAAAAAAAAAAAAAAAATCTATATATGATCTTGACACATTATTATTACTCAGACTGTAACCCATGCTGACTCTGAGTGACTCAGCAAAGCTTGAGACTAGTACTCACTGGTGCCGTCTGCCATTCAGGGAGACCTTGTTTCCTCAGCTGGATTCGTTCCACTGGTCTGAGGTACGGACTGCTCCAGTCAAACCACTCATCGTAACGATGACTCCACTGCCTGTAGTGGATCAGAACCTTCTCGTCTTCATAGTCTATCTTCTCAATACTAGCTGCATACCTATAGATAGAAAAGAGATTTATTTATTTTTTTTTTTTTTACTTGTTTCAGATTTTGGAAGGATACAAATGACACCATTTTATAGACCTTTATGTGGTTGTTTGAGGAAACAATATGAAAATATTTTACTTTTAATAAACTCACACATGAAGTGTTTTGATGTATAAAATACTTTCTTCTATACCAGTTTAACATGCAGAGATGACTGTTTTTAAACACCATGCCAGCTTATATGGCTATTTTCATGGCACAATCAGGTTAAAATTAAATATACCTTTATAACATGTTCAAAATCTGACACCTATAAGCCATTCATAGGTTGATATCCCTGAAAATTGAGTCGCTATAAAAAATATTGCTCTTGTTTGAGTCTCCTGACACAGCAACAATGGCGTGAGTTTGGGGTGGGACTATCTGTTTGTCTAACCAATGATAGATGAGGAAGTCATTGGGAAACACTGATTAAAAAAAACAAAACAAAAAAATCTACTTTTGCGATTCCATTTTGTGTTGCTAGAGGTATAGAAATTACAAATATTATCTTTAAACAGAAAAGTACAAAGCTTTACATTTGCAGTATCTACTAATAATGATGATGCCTTTTCAGTGATGGATTTTCAGTAGGGGTGGGTAAAAATATGGATTATCTGATGAATCATGATCATCATATGAATGATCTCAGTACTGATTCTTAGATCCCAAGATTGATATTTTACTCTATGCAAAGTTAAGCACCAAGATACTTTCATTGTGTTTTTAGAGTAAAAGTTTGGTTTGACTCGTTATGTGTAATGTGTCCAAAGACGAGATCCATTTAATGTTGAATAATGTCTCTAGTATTTAGTATTTGAATTAGTAACGGAGGCTTGGGCATCTTTTGAACTAGCAATGACAGATCCTGATCCGTGGCATAAGAAAGTAGTTCCATGCACAAGTGTGTTTTTTTGTGACAGTCCTTAATTTTTCCTCATTCATTTATTTAATTGTTCATTGAACTGTTGTATAACAGCAATATCACACTCGCAATCGTGCTGTATGGCCTTAAATCAGCATGGCAGCAATTTAATGAGATAAATACAGTTGTGCTCAAATGTTTGCATACCCTTGGAGAATTGGTAATATATGTACCATTTTTAAAGAAAACATGAGTGAGCAGGCAAAACACATTTCTTTTATTTCTTATGGGATTCATATTCAACTGTAGGTTATAACAGAATGGCACAATCATAAAACAAAACATGGCAACAAATAAAAAAATGAAATGACCCCTGTTCAAAATTCTGCATACCCTTAGTTCTTAATACTGTGTATTGCCCCCTTTAGCATCAATGACAGTGTGCAGTCTTTTGTAATAGTTGTCTATGAGGCCCCAGATTCTTGCAGGGGGTATAGCTGCCCATTCGTCATGGCAAAATGCCTCCAGGTCATGCAAAGTCTTTGGTCATCTTGCATGAACCACACATTTGAGATCTCCCCAGAGTGGCTCGATGATATTATGGTCAGAAGACTGTGATGGCCACTCCAGAACCTTCACCTTTTTCTGCTGTAACCACTGGAGGGTCAACTTGGCCTTGTGCTTAGGGTCATTGTCATGCTGGAAAGTCCAAGAGCATCCCATGCGCAGCTTTCGTGCAGAAGAATGCAAATTGTCTGCCAGTATTTTCTGATAACATGCTGCATTCATTTGCCATCAATTTTCACAAGATTCCCCGTACCTTTAGAGCTCACACACCCCAAAACATAAGTGAGCCAACCCCATGCTTCACAGTGGGGATGGTATTCTTTTCACTATAGGCCTTGTTGACCCCTCTCCAAACATAGCGCTTATGGTTGTGACCATAAAGCTCCATTTTGGTCTCGTCACTCCAAATTACAGTGTGCCAGAAGCTGTGAGGCATGTCAAGGTGTTGTCAGGCATATTGCAACCAGGCTTTTTTGTGGCATTGGCGCAGTAAAGGCTTCTTTCTGGCAACTCGACCATGCAGCTCATTTTTGTTCAAGTATCATCTTATTGTGCTCCTTGAAACAACCATACCGTCTTTTTCCAGAGCAGCCTATATTTCTCCTGAGGTTACCTGTGGGTTTTTCTTTGTATCCCGAACAATTCTTCTGGCAGTTGTGCCTGAAATCTTTCTTGGCTTGGTATCAAGAGATCCCCGAATTTTCCACTTCTTAATAAGTGATTGAACAGTACTGACTGGCATTTTCAAGGCTTTGGATATCTTTTTATATCCTTTTCCATCTTTATAAAATTCCATTAACTTGTTACGCAGGTCTTTTGACAGTTCTTTTCAGCTCCCCGTGGCTCAGTATCTAGCCTGCTCAGTGCATCCACGTGAGAGCTAACAAACTCAATGACCATTTATACACAGACACTAAATGCAATTTAAAAAGCCACAGGTGTGGGAAATTAACCTTTAATTGCCATTTAAACCTGTGTGTGTCACCTTGTGTGTCTGTAACAAGGCCAAACATTCAAGGGTATGTAAACTTTTGATCAGGGCCATTTGGGTAATTTCTGTTATCATTATGATTTAAAAAGGAGCCAAAAAACTATGTGATAATAAATGGCTTCATATGATCACTATCCTTAAATAAAAGACAGTTTTTTTGCATGATCAGTCATATTTTCAAAATGAATGCCAAAATGTCACAATTTCTGCCAGGGTACTTTTGAGCACAACTGTATATAGTTTACTTTGCATGTGCTGCACACTTCAAATGTGAGCAGAGCATCAGCGAATGTTGTGCCAATACCGGCTGCACCGCACGTACCTTTTAAAGCGCCACCTTGGCTCATACAGGAAAAACACTGTCATGAGTATCGCTCTGTCTGTAGCAGATGACAGTGAACAGTGCACAAATACTTTGTAACAAGAGGCACATACAGAGTATATACTTATTTAATTAAATAGCTGGCTTTTGCAGTTTAATAATCACTTTGAGTCATGTAGCACCCGGCTTTTCCGGACTGAAAAGCTACCGTCATCACACAGAAACACTTGAAAATAAAAGCTGTCAAAATAAAAGCTCAATTTAAATGAAAAAAATTATGACAGAAATATATCACTATTGTAAATTTATGTAATATTCTGTAATGCTCAGTTATGCAGCACTTTATTTGACAAAATAAAACTCCAATGCTGTGAAGTTCTGTATACAAGCACTTCATTTTAGAGCTGCACGATTTGGACAAAAAGTCATATTGCAATTATTTTGAAAAATATTGCGATTTGAACTGCGATTATGATAATAAAAAAAGTGTTCATGTTTTTCACATGTTCAACTGCCAAAATGCTGTTTTCACACTTGAATCCTCTTAAAAAGAACCAAAATGAGAACTTTTTGATGAGAACACCCACAAACAAATACATATATAAACAGTGAAACAAAGAAAAAACATTGTCTTCTTCATATTCAAATTGTACCCATCCACCGTGTACCTGTTTTTGTCCATTTTGTGATAGGGTCTCAGCCCACAAATCATCATCATTAGTTTTTGAAACCCAGTCAACTTGAATATTAAGGATGCTCCAATCAGGATTTTAACATCGTATACCGATCTCCAATTTTCTTTTCATCATTTAACTTTTTATCAGCAGCTCTGTCAAGACTGGTTATATGTAAGCTTTCTGCTCAATATCACTGTGAACTGAAATTCCCTGTTGATAATACCATAGTTGTTGCCTAGTTTGTGCTGTCAAAATTACTGTTGGTTGAATGATTAAATAAACAAAATATTAAAGTTTACTCTACTCTTGGCCTTAAAAACAAGTAGGCTCATAAAAAAATATTCTCTACTATATATAAGATAGCCCTAAAAAATTTGGCTTAATGTCACAGAGTTGAACTGATAACACATTGTTGCAATTAAACTTAGTGAAATTTTGGTTAGTTTTTCACCATTTCATTTAATTTTTATTTATTATTTTATTATATTTCATTTACCAATGCATTACATTATAGTGTTTAAACATTTTATATAGATTTTCATTTTGTTGGATGTTGGTAATATCAGTTCCGCTTTCACTTATTGCCACTGGGAGTGTAATAAGGGCAACACAATCTCTTGTACAGATGACAGGAGAATGGAGGAATGTTTCTGGACTCTACAGGTGCTAATACTGTTTGCTCAGCAATCATTTAATAAAGATGTTTGAATTATATCCCATCTTGTATTCTGCGTTATTATTATGATACTTATGCCTGGGGGAGACTGAGATGCCCCTACCACAGATGATAATAAAAACCGCTTCAAGCAAGACGTTTTAGTGTAAATAAAGCGCTTATTCTGTGACTAAGCATGAGATGGAGTTGTGGAGCACAGAACCACTCTGAAAACACTGTAATGATGCTCTAACTTAATATAGATGGACAGAGCAGTGCAAATAAACTTTGAAGCGAGCTGACTAATTATTTATTTATTTTACTTAATCGCACGAGGTCATATCGCGATTTCAATTATATTTCGATTAATTAAGCGGTCCTACTTCATTTGATAAAAAAAATTTATACAACATTGTATTAAATTAAAATTAATTCATTGTTATATTTTCATTTGATTAAAATTTTAATTTATTTAAACACCATTTTGACGATAAAATTGAAATAAATGTTCATATGAATTTCAGAAGAAAATAAAAACAGGTAAAGGACTCAGTATCAGCGAGTATCAGAAAGTAAGCATCGGTCCTCATACTCATTCTCAAAAAAAATTGTATCGGGACATCCCTACTGTATATGCAATTTCAAGACATTTATTGATGGAATACATGGATTTGTACATTCTTTTAAATGACCAAAATGTCCAAAACTAATGATACAATAAAATTTTTAAAATGTACAGTATATGTTTGTTATTTGCTGAAAATATTAAAATAAATTGTGAAACCTGTATAAATACCCAGCCCTAATTTTAAGTAAGCAAAATGCACCCTTTTTTTTTTTTTTTTTTATGTAAGCAATGGAATAGAACCGGTGGCTCAGATGTTGCACTATGAGAGGGAGTAAAGCATTTGAATTCCAATCAGGGTCGATAAAAGAATGAATGAACGGAAGCAGAGGAGAGACACTGACCAGTTCTTCAGGCTGTCCCGAGCCTCCAGCTGCGCTCCCACCTCGAATGTGATCCCACGCCTGTGAGGAGGGGTCTTTGACATGCTGTTCACAACTGCTCACCAACCTAGAAATCAGGGAAGACATGCATAAGTTGTGCCCACATCATGAGGTCAGAAGCAACTGTCATGGATGGCACAACCTTATCAAGATGCTCGTAAACAAACAGTCATACTAAAGTCTAAATGTCTAAATATTAGGGATGCAATGTATGATGGTGACCATATTAGTCTCAGAAACAGTAGAGTTTTTTTTTCTTAATTTGTACTAAATGTACTAAAGATTTCAATGCCTAATTTTACTTTAAGCATGTAACAATTTTGATCAGAGCATTACTGTTATTTAAAAAAACAAAAAAAACATGCATACTCTCATGCATAACAGAACAGATTTATAATATTTGCCATAATATAAAAAAGCTTACTGGCTATTGTTATTGGACAAAATGTCTTTATTGTGCATCTCTACTAAATGTATGTAGAGTACATTTACTGCATATTCATCCAATTAGCCTATATTTTAAAAACCAGACCAAAACTACAAAATTCAAATCAATGCTTGACCAATACAATTTTTAATGAATCATACAACCACTTTTTCGGTCACACTTGAATTCACAGTGACCATGTTTGTGTATTTGCATGGATAATTTGATTAATAATAATTAACTACCTGTACTACATGTGTAATTATTTTGTAGAGCTGCTAATCAGTATAATAGCAAATAGGGGTGCACCGATTGATCGGCCATGGATTTAAATCGGCCGATCTTCGTCTTAAATCTGTGATCGGCAGATCGTGCCTAGATTCAGGGCCAAATTTTTTGCAGCACGTAGGGAATCACACATACACTGCTACTCTGATTAATGAGCCCTTGAAGCATACATTGACTACATTTACATGAACACCAGAAAGCTTATTGAGAGAAGCGGCGTATTGCGAGAAAGCAGCGTTCCCGTTTACATGCACTGTATAAGCGACGTACTCTTTACTCCCGTATACAGAACAGTAAGCAATGTTGGGCCTCATGTGCTCAGATAGGAGACAAAGGCAAGCCTACACACAGTCATAAAGCCTGACTGAGGCCTGCAGGATCACTCAAAGCCTGATAACACAGAATCAGCCGCCAAAATCAAACAGTGTCCAAACAGACTACAGATCCCATCAAGCCTTCTCACTTTACACCTAGGTGTGAAATTCTGAAGGATAAAACTCTCAACTCCTATTGGATGAAACGCACATCATGTCCCTCAACCATGATGTCATCGAGAGTATAAAACCCCAGAGATTTCTCCAATGCCTTGCTTCCAGAGACAGTATGTGCCGCGTCTAGTTGCAGCCCTGCTGCTCCCAGGTGTAGCCTTGTTGCCCAAGGAAGTAACGTACGTACCTGAACTTTGGCCATACAATCTCCATCTCACTGGACGAGTCGTGATTTCTCCATGTTCCACTGAGCACGCTAATGGATCCAAAGGAGACCACTGAGCAATCTGCGTCTCACCCTTTTGCCTGCAGAAGTGAAGAATGAAAATTTCTCTTCCTTCTTCAACCGAGTCGACTTTGCTGATATCTCCACCAACCCGCCAAGAATCAGCCGCCGTACCATCCGCCGTCAGAGCGAGGAAACAGCCTCCCGTCAGCACCCAAGCATCGAAGAACCGAGTCGGAGTCAAACGACGGACGAACACACGTTCTACCCACGTCCTCACGCGACTCGAGTAAGAGGTTTACGTCTGGGCAGAGATAGATTATTATAGTGTGATATTCTTGTGCATCAAGGTTGTTGCTTGTACAGTTTACGGACCGCAGAGTCCGCTTGCTGCTAATAATTCTCAAGGTATTACTGTAACTACTGTTACCACGAATGAGATTTGCGGTGTTGTCGTCCAACCACATTGGGCTGTTTGTGCATTTCCACCTTCGCGGGTGAGACAGCACACTGAGTTTATCCACTGAAGAACCAACGACCACGGCAGACGGATTATGTGCCGTTCACCGTGTCTCTGAGTGATAAAACTAACGGTTGCCTTTCTCCCACAATCGCTAAAACTGGCTTCGGTGCCGTCACTCTGTTCTATCTCTCTCATACTAAATGCACACACACACGACCCTGCACAAACATACCCCCACACACATTTGATGAACAGACAACTTGCCGATAGAGCTCAGCTTTGTCCCTAAGTTATCGTACCAGTGGAGACACGCGTTAAAAAGGCAGACGCCATTAACCAGTCTCTCCGCACACATTCGTGGTTACATTCTCTGGCCGGAAAGTGTATTTTGTATATAAGTGTATTTTTTCACTTGGTTATACTTCTGCAAGTGCAGTAAAGACAAAATATACTTATATTCAAGATCTATTCTCTAAAAGCAAGTCTAAATATCTTATATGCTGCTTCTCAGGTGAATGCATCTTTTTTTTTTTTTTTTGGATTTTTAGATATTTTTTTTAATATTTGTATTTTTAATATTATATTCAATAATATAACATTCTCATATAATAATTTTTTCTTCTGCAGTATAGCTGCTAAAGAAAATGTATGTTGTTTTAAAGAAGTTTTAGATATTTATATTGGAAAACAAGCCAAAACAAAAACAAATCAAAAACGTATTTTGTTGCCATGTAAAATGGGGTAAAGACTACCTTCTCTCACCTTTCTGTTCAATTCAATCTATCTTTAACTCACAAAAAAAAACCTCTCTCTTATTAATAAAGCTGCGTATTGCCAATTTTCTTCACGATAAGAAATACACAGTGACATATATTATGATTCAATAAGTCGTGAGCCATCACGTTATAATCTAGCTGCAGCAATTGCGCCTTAGGGACGAGCGTACCCGTGACAGAGTGTGCCTCAACCGGGTGCAGTTTCAATCTGTCCCCCTTAGATCGGGACATTCGCACAACTTATTAAAGAGGCACTGACCGCACAGACAAATGCCAGTTTTGGAGTTTGTAGTTATTTACATGATCTGCTTCCTTATGATTTGAACTTTAATAAAGCTGTAACGCATTAAATATAACTGTATTTAAGATGTAACTCCGGGGTGTTTCCTTTAAAGCTGCTCAAAACACAAGTTTTGCTTCAGCGGAGCGGCAGCTCCAGCTCCATTTATTTCACAACGAGAGTGCTTCTGTATTGACTTATTTTGTATTTTTGCATTATAATTCCTTCATACTTTGCGATCTACATCACCTGAAGCTGTGAAAGACTGGAGTGCATCTGGACTGTGAGCTGTGTAATTCTTCATCTCCTCAGTCAGGCGCAAACCGCAGTGCTGCTCTCACGCGTCATCATTAGAGTTTAATGTGATCTCATGTTACATTAAATGACATCACACGACTATTTGGCAACAACATTTTTTGTCGACAATTTTTTTATTATTGTCGACGACACCGATAATGTCGACTAATCGTTTCAGCCCTAAACGAGAACCGTGAAATTTCACTGGTGTCGGTACCAACTACTGACATTTTGGTACCGTGACAACACTATTTGAGGCGTAAACGCTAATCCGTCCTGTATGCGTCCCAGCAGCAGTGAAACTCCACCCCCCAGCTGTCAATCAACCGCCGCATTAAAACAAGAGTTTAAACTTTGCTGTTTACTGGCAGCTTTAAAAGGAAATAACCGTCTGATTGGAAAATTAAAAAAGCAGACACATACACAAATACGAGAGCTTCATGGACCTTCTTTAGCGTGTCTATCTGATATCACCACTAACAGGAAGCACAAACACACAAAGCTCCGTTTTATACAGGCAATCCACTAAAATAACGGACAATTCAGCTTGACATGTTGCGCTTGTGCTTAGATTAAATTTCAACCGTATCAGGGAGAAAAATCCTGCTGTCTTTTTATGCACTTTCTTTGTCTTCTCTGACTTTGTTGCGCTTTATTATCATTCAGTAACACACTGACATAGTGAATGATGTGTGTCGTCATGAAACAGAGACCCTCACCTCCAAATCTGAACACGAGTGGTCACAGGAGACACATTTAAGTGACCAGGTGTAAACAGCGATGTGTCTCACCTGACCACATGTGATCGGATCATCCAAAACGCATCTTAATACCAGGTGTAAACGGGGTCAATATCTCATCAGTCACTCATCCCAGCGCTATTCTGAGAGGATCCCAATTTAAATCAGATTAATGTTGGTTGCAATACCACTAATAACAGAAATAACAGTTTAACCTTCAATAATGGCACCGCGTCTTCACGCATTTGCTTAATAATTAGTTATTTGTGTTACAACAAAATGCCAAAGGAGGTAAACAAATCATAGGAACTAATGATTTCTCATCTGAGCAGCTTTGGAGCTTGTAATGGATATATATTTCTTATTTTTTAATGTATCTCTGGTGTGTGTGATGTGCACAGTGACCTTTGATATTGACAACAGAACTATTAATAACTGTTTTCAATGCAAATAAATGTTAGCAATTCACAATTAATGTAATGCAATTTTACTGTGTGGGGCATAAACTTCTAACTGCAGCATATAACTTGAAAAAGTGTGGCAAAGAGCACTTTTTAAAAATCTGGATCTGTATGGGCCTCAAATTTCCTGATTGGTGCACCACTAATAGCAATATATTGCTATTGTTATTGCTATGGTAAATATTTATAATGACATGCTGGCTACTACATTTACCACAGACACTGTAAAATAAAGTGTAACCATGATTTGATTCTTGAATGATCTCCTTTAACATGAAATAATGAATGCATTACTGGATTTCCACTGCAAATCCATGGGAATTCTGTAGTTCTAAGCAATCATGAAAACTGTGAACTCTGCTCATCTCACTCGCTGTGAACCTACATCCACTTTCACTTGGCTGGTAGCGTGAAAAAAAAAAAGCATTCAAAATTAAATCTAAAAATGAATCTGAAATCTTAAGATTTTGCTGTCAAAAGTGGAAAGAATAATAATAATAAAAAAGTACAATTCTTGCACACAAGATTCCTAAGAAATAATAATCCTGTTTAAATGTTTCAGATTAAAGACTGACATCCACTCTTCATCATAACGGGTCTTCATCATCACCATCAAATGAAAGCACGTCATCAAACACGTCGCTGAAGTTTCGTAACTCGCTGTCTTCATAAACCCGCCTGTGCTGCGCGCGCAACCCCCGAGCTCGTGTCCGTCCTCGTGGGCAGACAGAAATGCCCCTTTAGGGGTCCATACATTTAATACGTCATAATCATGGAAACCCAGCACATTAGGTTAATTCAATGCATTCACAAACCCTCGAGCCGACCCACTTAACGGTCTCGCGCACCGACCGGAGGCTGAGCGCGCGCCTGACGCGCACTACGTTTCCTCCTCGTTGTTTACCTTGTCAGGCCAGCGGCTCATCCCTGCCATAGCGAGTCGCATTTGTTACAAAAACATGACAGTGATTGAAGGTATGCGATTTACGGATAGAGGGGAGAAATTATTAAAGCGAATGACCTTTCTATATTTCACAAAGGTCCACGTGAAATCAGGCTATTGACTTTTTCTCCACTTCGCATGTGAAGAAAACGTGGGTGAAACGTTGTCAGCGAACTGCTGTGTATCGTTCTAGATAACAGACAAACGAAATAGTCTGCAATACTCTCTGCATATCATAACAATGTGTTGAACTTTACTTTGAGAGGTTAAGCAATGTTCTTGGCATTTATAGGGCTGTTTTGACATTACATTGTTCACTGCTCCTCTACGGCGCTCAACAACAGCAAACTCTGTGATTAGTTCAACCACTGACTGACGCGGATCCCAGCGTTCTGATTGGGTTACGCACCTGTCAATCAAACAATGATTCTCAGCGGCCTCCTCTCGGCCTACTCCTTGCTGCATGGTGCTCTCATAATTATGACACGGGAATAAAGGACAACTCGAACAAAAGTCCTCTAGCTATCGAAGAAGCCTAATCATGCATTTATCGCAATCTACGTAATGTCTTAAACTGTTACTGCCAACACTTTTCCATAATGCACTATTTCTCAAAATCACTTTCATGTGTCCGGCTAGCATCAAACGGAGGAACAAATGCATGGAGGCAAGTTTCGTTTTAACAGAACAGCATCATCACATAAACATTATACCATTTCAAAATAACAACAAACATATCGTCTAGAATAATTGCTTGTTTTTGCAATGCATTATCTCAGCGTCGCATACCTTGTTCCTGATAAATGTATTCCGATAGTAAAGAATGCAAATCCAAGTGCTTGAAGAGAGCCTGAAGCCGCATGCTTCGAGTGCGCATCCACGCAGTTTGTTTTCTCCGGTGAGGCGGCGCGAGCAGTGAGGCCGGTGGCGCTCACGAGGTGGAGTCTGTCTGCGCATGCGCGGATAGAATTTTCACCGTCTGGATCAGTTACTGGAAGTTTCCTCATAACATGACCATATTCTTCTGTCTTTCCAATTTCTCACAGTAACTTGAAGTTTTAGACATTCAGTATATAAGATTTTTTTTAAACAGAACAATACTCAATCTATAACAGAAACATTTTTAAATATAAATGTATACATTTATAAATATACATGTATAAATATATCTCAAAACATCTGTTTCATTTGAACTCTCATGAAACAGCACTGGTTGTTAATTTAATAATTATACAAAATGTCACGTACAGAAAATGAAATGAAACTGACAGGAAGCCAAGATTTTAATTACTTAGCCTATAGTTGAGATAAAAACTTTAGAAATGATCCTTTGAATGTAATATTTGTATTCAAGTTGGTCTTATATGAAGTGAAGTGAAAGTATTTTAATATATTGTATTAACAACGCATTAGTCATTATCTTCAAATGAAAGTCCAAAAACAATTTATGGTGTAAAAAGTATTTATTTTCAACCATTTAATTAGACTTTTTCTTTATTACTAAGGACAGTTACACCACCTTGAATTTTGTTTCATAAAAAATAATAATAAAAATAATTTTACTTCATAATCTCGGTAACACTTTACAATAAGTTTCCATTCGTTAACAATAGTAAATGCATTAGGTATCCTGAACTAAAAATGAACAATATATTTTTGACAACATTTATTAATCATTGTTAATGCTAGTTAATATAAATATAGTTGTTCATTGTTAGTTCATGTTAGTTTATAATGCATTAACTAATGTTAGCATAACTTCTGATTTAAAAACACATATTACTATATGTTGAAATAAACATTAACTAAGATTAATAAATGCTGTTAAAGTTCATTAGTTCATGTTAACTAATGTTATTAAAGGTGCACTCAGTAATTTTTTCCTCAAAAAAGTTTAACTCCTAAAAAACATTAATTGTAATTTTGCAATATATGTAGGAAATCATGAGCACTTACATTAAAATGAAGACCTCAGTCATATCTGTAATCTTATAAAAGCTGTTTTATTCTACATGGAGAGGGTCCGCACATGGGGGTGATGATCAGCCGAATATTACTCACGTAATCTCAGTAACCGTCCTGTTATTTGACACTTTCACTCATTGATTAAAGTAATCATGGCTGACTGTAAATACTACATTTCTACAATGATATCTGAAACTGAAAACTATTGATTTTAAATTATGCTGCATCCAAGCCGCTAGGTGTCAGTGTAAGTCCAAGATAACACAGAGACAAAAGTTACTGAGCGCACCTTTAACTAATGAAACAAGTATTACTGAAATATAAATAAAGAGTGTATTAAAAAAATTTTTTTTTCTTCTTAAAGTAATAGATTTGGACCAAAACATTTATTGTACAATAAATATCACTTACTTTGTGTGTACTTGTTATAGGGAGGAAACATCTGAAAAAGCAACAAAAATAAATAAATAAATAAATAAATAAAAATAAAATAAAAAATAAAAATAAAAATCAAGATTTAAATTTTCCTTGGAAAATAGACTCCATTGAAACAAAATGGGAAAAAATTATGACAACCCAAACACTATTAAGATTAGAGTACTACCAAATAGAACAAAGGGCAATGGACTCACAGGTAAGAGCTGACAAATAGGCCAAATACTGAAAGAATTGCAGATGTGAAACTGTTCACAGACCTTTAGTTCGCTTTAGCATTCACAGATTCACTGTCTATGGGAGAGTGGCTTGAGGGAAGCCATTTTGTCACCAACATTATGTCACAGCTTGAGTTAGCTTGAAGCCATTTGATAAAACCTGACTTTTTAAAAAAGACAAATGCAGTCTAAAGAGACTATAAAAGTTAAGCTTGTTGGCCTGAAAGCAGTGCTACATTTGGTGCAAATATAGCATCAAGCATGGTGATTGTGTCATGGTCTGGATTGTATAGATTATAGATTTCTTATTATAGATAATAATGGGCATATCCAAAGATCAGAGAGACATGCACAAGGAGATGTTGCCACAAGAGGCCAGTAGAGGTCTTACTAAGAATATTTTCCCTTCTTGACAGTCAGTCTTTATTTGCCTATTAGGTGGACATACAAATATGGAGCATGCATTCTGAATCACCTTGCTGTGTAAATGTGTGTTTCCACATACAGTTAGAATAAATTATAATTGTTACTGCACTAAATTGAGTTTTTCTAGTTCTTTCTGAGATTGTGTGTATTGTTATGGACTACATGGAATCTGATTTTACATGCAAAGTACATCATTTTTCTGTGAGTCATGGATAGAGACAGAAATTGGAGGACAGATTTTGTTCAATTATACAAATGTACAAATTTTATTCTTTCAGAGTTCTTTATGAAACTAAGTCAGTCATTATTTGAGGGCCAGAGCAAATAAGACACAGAATCCTTAAGGAGCATTTACAGTAAGAGTGCAGGATGAATATCAGACTCTGCCAAGATCATGAGGACCCACAGTTGGGAGAAAGTAACTGAGGGGGAAGTGCAACAGGAGAGGACTAAACACTCCCATTCAGAGTCTCAAATCAAATAGCTCACTTATTTTCACCATTCATTCAGCTTTATAACACAACTATTCATCAGATGAGGGGTCTATATACTGTACAAAAGCAGAGGCAGAGCTGATTGCAGATCCCACTTTATATCAATAGCAAATTTTATTTTTATTTTGTATCAGGGATGAATCATGGTAGTTCAGTTTTGAGTGAACCATCAAAAATGGAATTTTCAGATGAGTTCATATACCAAAAACGCGTAGAAAAACAATTTATTGGTTTCAATTTGGTGGCAAAAGGTACCAGTGATAATGGTAAAGGCTGAAATACACTCTACGCTAGTGCATGAACGCAAATACTTCTAGCTACACAAGCTCAATTAAACATGTTGCGTTCGAAAATATATCGGAATGGATTGCTGCAAGGTGAACCGTCTTCTACGGACAGTTTTGGAGCAACAGTTTGAACAATATCTTGCTGAGCAAGTTAGTTCAACTCTCGACATGTTTATAGCGAGATACCTTAATAGTAAAGGTCGACCGATGTTGGATTTCTTAGATACCGATAACTAAGTTTGTGGAAAAAGCCGATAACCGATTAATCAGCCAATAGTTTTTAAAATCGATTTATTTAATGTGTTAAATAAGTTCTTAAGTCTTATCCTACTGCACTGGCATAGAGGAAACAAGAGTTCAAATTGGATGAACTCCCAGATGCGCAACCAAAATACCAATATTAACCAGAAGAAAATACGATTTGGTTCATAACGCAGACATTTAACAATAAACAAGCCCAGAATACATCATGGCCATACTTTAGAACTTTACAACCCCATCCACGGGGGGGGGGTAACTATTGGCGAACTATTGCTGTTCATTTTTTCCAATAACCAATAGTTCCAACAGGAAGACTCGCAGACTTGAGTAAAGTTTAAGATTACATTTATTTGATGAATATAAAACAGGAATGTAATGTCTCTCTTTGGCGTAAGCCCCGTCTGGCGGTCCGAAGAAGTTGTACTCGGAATGTCAGATCCTGCCAGAGATAGGAGGCAGGGGCAAGGAGCCTGCCCCCGTGCAGGACGGGACTCAACTAGTGCCAGTGGGGTGGTGGAGGTTGCCGTGTTGGCACATTGAAACATCAATGTGATTGTAAGCATACTTATCAAGCAATGGCTGACGCATGATTGGCTAGGAGTCACCTAGCTAATGGTGCGATGATGTACAGCTGCGAGTCTTCCCACTAGAACTACACTGCACTTACAGCAACACAGATTAATCGGTCAACCGCTACCAAATAGTAACACATTCGGTTTACTGGTACAGTCATTTCAAGGTAACTCTATCGCCCCTTGAGTACTGATGTTTGACATTACCATTGTAAAGCATACTAGCTCACTTCATATGCAGACACAACTAAGCTAATCGTAGGTTGATTTCCCCGAAAAGTGTAAACATTTTGTTAGAGCATCCTTAACAGCCTGACAAAGCAACATTAGCTAAACCCATGGTGTGAGTTTGGGATGAGACTACCTGACAGATGGGGAGTGTTTGGGAAACCTGTTTGAATTTTTTTTTTTGCAATTCCGTTTTCTAATGCTAGTGTCATTACGCACTTCACACTAAAGTATGTACAATGATACCACACGTTTGCAATTTGTTGACTTAACATTCACATCTGCATTTGTGTGCTTGCATGTAGTATGTTTCTGGACTAACTATATTGACATAGCCAGCCAACTTCTGGAAACTCAGTTTTGCATTTTCAAATGGGAACAGGAGAGATGATTGAAAACTACAGTTGTGACAGTAGAAAAACACTCTTCTAACTTTGGCTCATGGTACCCTTCCATTTGGGGCTTATTGCAATGCAGACACACAGATAGTTTAGTGTGTTTACATGGGCACTTCACACACGCACTCTTTAACATCAGTGAAAACTTGTTCGAAAACCAAGAAACACCATCAGGACCCATGTAGGGTGCCAGACCCCAAACACTGACCACTATGCTAAGTATTTTTTAGAGCCATTCTATTCATTGCTCTGAAATGTCACCTCCTGAGCTTGATTGTAGGCTTATACACAAAACCGAAGGCTATAATCCCCCCCCACCCCCCAAACACTCATTCTTAAGCTCACAAATAGTTGCTATTAAATAATCAGAACACTTATACCATATTAAATTAAGGAAATACACTGCAGATCATATTGCATGTAGGGTATTGGGACTGAAAGGAAAAGATTATGATTGTCCAAAGGATGTATTTCCCCTCTAATTAATACAAAAGATAGAAGAAAAAACAAACCCAAGAAAACAAAGGTAATGCATTTTGTGTTATTTTTTATGCAAGACTTTATCTTGTATCATTAAGTCTTGTATCATAACCATGTCTTTGATCTTTGCAACATGGAATCAAACTTAGTAAATTGATTCAGTTTATACAGGCTCCAAAAAGAGTAGTTTTCTCAAAGAAGATTACGTTTAGGATGATCATTTTGAGCCAAGTCCAGATTTGAGGTGTATTCCAAAAGTCAGTGGAACTAATATTGTGAAACTTGAAGACGAGAATGATTCTCTGAGTAGAAGAATATCCTGATTCGAATCATCTCCTGGATGATTCATTCCACAGTTTTAGCAGAGGATTTGAGTCTGAGGGGTCAGATTATGCCCTTGATGAAGCTGGTGTCCAGGTGGACAATAAGTATACGGAGAAAGGACATCTCTTTCCGAGTATTTTCGAAGATGATTCGAGGATCATCAGACTGACAGCGCAGGCAGTTTGGAGCCATGACCATTGCCAAATTATTCACATCCATCTTAGTCCTACTCACATTCACTGGCTGGGCAAAGACCTGGGACAAGCAAAACATGGCATTTAGATATTTGTTGTTACTGTGTATAAGATCGCAATGCTATGTTAACATTGAAGGGAATTACCTGTAAAAAGTTGATGAAGTAGCAGAGCACTAGTCTGTTGAGCTCTGGTAGCGACTGAACCACACTAATGGCAGCATCAGGATCTTCATAGTGACTGATACACTGCTTATAGAAACTCTGAGGAATTACTGGCTCCTCAAGCTCCCTGTACCACAACTTCAACAGAGACGCTGGGAGACAGAAAGATAGAGATCTATGTGTTACATTCATGTGTAACAAAAAGGAACAGACTCTGGGAATAGCATATTAATCATAGTACTAACACTATTTTTGCAGTATGCATCATGTATACTGTGCACAGTATGCATGGAATAGCTGGATGACTGACTTTATTTGCCAAAATGTGCAGTAGACTTGACCTTCCATTGGAGTTTGACTAATTAAAAGAACTAGTCTCCACATAGGTTGTATATTCATTGCAATGGTCATTAAATCTCTTAAACTCTCATCCTCCACAATATTAATCAGCCAGCAGACTGTGGCTATCTGCTTTGTTACAGCAACCGTGAGCCTTGTTCATGATTTTAGTCAAAGCATCAACGCCAGTGTCGAGTGCCGCTTTGAACTCCACATGAAAAGCGCTTGCAAAAGTCTCATTCTGCATATTTGTGATAGTTAAGACTTGATGTGCTTCTGTGGTGATTAAATTGTGCCTTACAGAGGCTGCAAAGTACTTGATTTATCCCATCTGGGTTTTGCACAAATAGCGTTAAGAGGTCTTTTCCCCATCAATTAGTCACTGACACAGCTGTTGTTTGTGTGTGTGTGTGTGTGTTTGAGGTGTGTGTGTATCAGTGTAATGACTCCGGGCGGACACATCGCAAAGGTTCCGCCTTTCCAACAAGTGTTTATGCTGGTTTATGCTTTATTAACGGTAAATGCGTTAATCGCGATTAAGAAAATGAACGTGTTAAACTTAATTAATCACATGCATTAACGTGTTAACTTTGACAGCTCTATTAATTACACAACTTCAAAGGAAATGTAAATGGATTTATTCTCTCTCTCTACATGTCTTCCATGTTCCATGTGGCTTTAACAAACTTATCATATTGCTTGCTGCGTCGAGCTTTAAGAAGCGCAATCAGATTAGCTGTGTTCAAAGTAAAAATGGTAGTTTCACCTCGTTATAATCTAGCAGTGCAAAGCTTACAAACTGCTACTCTGTTCTGTAATTGTCGACAGTTCAAAGTAATTACACACAAGAGACATTTTCTTTAACACACAGCACAATTTGTAGGCTCATTGTCCAACACGTTTTTACACCCCTTTTTGACAGGAAATGATCAGCCCTGATTATTGGCTATTTTAAAACATTTAGTGATGTCTGACAATGCAGATTATCTGTAGATACCTATGTTTGGCCGATACATCGGTGCATCTCTAATATCTATTTCCAATATGATAACAGGAAGCTACTCTTTGACTTAAACATGCAACATAATGAGGTCCTGTAAAAACAAAAATGGTTGAAAAGTTTACTGCATATTCTTTTCCATTCAATTTTTACAAAACTAGTAGGCAGTAAAGAGTATATACTGCACAGTAAGCAGTACGCTAGTATTTCATTAAAAACATAGGTTCTGTCTTGCACACTCTCTCTCTCTCACACACACAGATACAAGTATTCATGTTTATTTCACACCTGGGACGTTGGGATCAGAGAGGTTTTCTGGAATATTCCACTGGTCCACCTGTAGCTTGAGAGCATTCACCTCATCAATGTCCCCCGGTACTCTAAAGGATGACAACCCCATGTTCAGTAAAGAGGGTGAGGAAGTGCCCATCATACACATTTGACACATATGGCATTTCATTTAGCATCATCTGTTCATAATTGATTATTATCTTCATTTCATGAGCGCATGAGTGTTGAAGACATAAACAGCACGAATAGTGTGTTTTAATACTCCACCACAAGGTGGAGCCAATTTGTCTCATTACGGCATGACATGTAATTGTTTCAGTTTTGCTGTGCAATATCCCTTAGATTTAATGAAATATTACAGCTCAGAATGTATGTCAGTAGAAGAGTGTGTACTTGAACACTTCCTCCAGTGAAGTATGTATTTCACATGGGGAATGAACTGACAGAGACAAGACAAAGTGTCTACAGGAAGTCTCTCATATTCAAAAGCAAGAAAAACTAAACAGGGGGCCATTAATAACAGGGCACATCCTGGCAAAAAGGGGAAGAAAAATAAACCGTCAGAAAGAGAATTGACTTCAATCACAGACAAGGAATGTCATAAAACAGATAATAAAAGAAGGGATGAGAAAGTGAAATCACAAGTCTAGTTTGGACTTGTTTCTCTCTCAGGTAAATCAACGCAAGTTCAGACTTCTGACAGTCCTGCGGCTCTGTTGTGTTAGAGTGATTCATTTGATCTAGTTTTTTTATGTTGCCAAATGTCAACCAGACAAATTAATGTTTGAATGAAAATACCCTGAACAGACCACCCAAATCAATACAGCTACATGAAGACTAGGAACAACTGTGTTTCTCACCTTCCATATAGTGGGGGAAGTTGGAGAAAGGTGTGTGTGCATGTTTAGGGCGTTTCAGTCATAAATCTTCATACGTCAGTATGGCCATGTGTGTAGTAATTAGTTTACAAGGATTTCCCTTTCAAACTAAATGCAAATAGTGTTGTAATTTGCTATATATGAAAGGTTTAACACTTTTCCTGTTATGATAGGGCCCCTTTTCTCTTTCTTTTTATATGTCTCACCTGAAAATGCCCTCAGTTTGGGCTCCACCCAGGGCCAGTACATATTGCGAGAGCTGCACTTGCACCCAGGGAAGTTTCCTATCTGGGAAGAGCTCACTCTGTCTCTCCATGATCTCCTCCAGAGCACTGCCGAACAGAGACGGCGTCACGATGGCGTTCCGTCCGTGATCAATCTCCTCCAGAGTGGGCTTCCTCAGACCCTAAAGATGGAACAAGGGAAATTAAGAGATTATACATATTTGAATCACACATATAATGTATTAATATTGTAGCTTCAGAAGACTTGGAATATAGCACACAAGTCACATAAAACACTACATGTCTCTCTCTTTATTTAACTATGTAGAACATACAGACACCATGCCAATGGTATCAAAATATGGTACAACAACACTGAGCAGGATAATGCATAGCTGTGTGGTGTGGGGGTAAATATATCCCCCCAGTAAAAATCTTGTAGACAGTGGTGGGACGGCTGATTACAGGGTGGGACGGGTAAAAGGACAAAGAGGGAGGGGATACAGCTACTGCCAGTGCTGTAACCAGTGATATGTGTATGTGTGTAAGTCATGTACAAGGGTTATAGAGGGGACTAAGGGGTTGTTTTAACTTTAGTTTTGTAGTTTTGGGTTAGTAGATTAGTACTTCTCATGATGTGTTCATAAAGACTGGGTGCTCCAATTGCTAACAGATGTGACCAATTTAAGATGGCTGCACTATATACTGCTTCTTTTGACCATTCTGAGACTCCTGGGTATGATCTAGCAGCACTGCTGGCATCTAAAAATAAACATTATCCTGGGAAAAAGTGTCTGTTTTCAATTATCATTTGTCATCACATGATGAACTTCTGTGTCTGGTTAAAACATTTATGTAAAGTTAGTTATGTAAAATTAGTTACGTTTAGCTCTGATCAAGGAGTGACTAATGCCTGGCTTTTATATTCCAACAATGCTCGATTCTCAACAGGGGTGAGGGGTGACATCTATTAATGGTGTTAATTATGTTGTTTTGCTATGTGCGTTAATTCTGCCTCTCTTACCTTCTTGCCCCCAGTAATGGCCACCTTCTGCAGCTTACGGTAGCAGTACTTAGCATAAGTGCTGATGGGAAGACCTGTCAAAGAAAATAAATAGACAATATTACTGACCAATGGCAGAGTTATGAAAGGAAATAAAATAACAGGCCACTGAGTGATCCAATGCAGTGGAGAATTAAGTATTTTCTGTCAAATTTGTTTCCCCAGAATCAAAAGAGCTTGAGGGGAGACAAAGGTTGGCTTGTGAATGGAGTCTTGTGACTTGTATCAGGGTCCTAAGCATAAAATGCTCTCCTAAGGGATTTATAAAAAGTCTTTAGAAACAATGCAAAATCTCTCATTCTTTATAGTCTCGGAGTTCATTGCCGGACACATTACGAAAGAGTACATGTTCTGTGTTTAGTCATGTTTTTTCAATCAGTTTCACCAGAGACAAACTCTTTAAATATTCGGCAGCAAACACCAGATACATTTGATTATTATATTTGATCGGTATTTGATTATTCAGACGTTTTGTTGTACATTTTAGTATGAGGAGCTGTGGTGCTGAACAAGCGTGCTAAAAGACGCAAATGAGGGAAGCAAGCCGGTGAACTGGTCAAACTGCGTGGATTCCGAACCTCGCTGCCAAGCATAGATCTAGCGAATCTCCGCTCTCTTCCTAACAAAACGGATAAACTACTTCTAACCCGTACAAAAAAGGACTTTTCAAACTCTGCTGCTCTGTGCTTCATGGAAACCTGGCTGAGTGAAACCATTCTGGACAGAGTGTTACATCTGCCGGGCTTTCAGCTGTTCAGAGCGGATCGCATCACGGAGTTATCAGGGAAAACGAGAGGCGGTGGAACATGCTTTTAAATCAATGCAAGTTAGTGTACAGATGTAACAGCATTGAAGAAGATGTGCTGCCCTAATTTAGAAGTGCTCTTCCTCAACTGTAAGCCTTTCTACTCGCCACGGGAGTTTTCCTTATTTATTCTGGTGAGGGTTTATATTCCTCCACAAGCGTGCGGGAACGCAGCGCTGCCACAGCTGGCTGATCACATCACAGACACGGAGCAACAACACCCGGACTCACTTATTCTTGGGGATTTTAACAAAGCAAACCTCACATGTGAACTGCCCAAATACAAACAGCACATTACATGCCCAACCAGAGACAGAAATATACTGGATCACTGTTATACATTAATGGATGCATATCGCTCTGTCCCTAGAGCAGCTTTGGGACTCTCATCATTGTCTGGTTCATCTTCTTCCAACCTACAGGCAGAAACTAAAATCAGCTAAACCTGTAGTTAAGACTGTAAAGAGAGGACCAATGAAGCAGAGCTTGAACTATAAGCCTGTTTTGACTGCACTGATTGGAGTGTTTTTTTAAACTGCAGCCACCGACCTGGATGAGCTCACAGATACTTAACATCATATATCAGTTTCTGTGAGGACATGTGCATTCCCGCTAGGACTTATTTAACATACAGCAATGACAAACCATGGTTTACAGCAAAACTCAGGCAGCTTTGTCAGGCCAAAGAGGATGCTTACCGCTGTGGGGATAAAATCTTGTATAATCAGGCCAAAAACACACTGACAAAGGAGATTAGAGCGGCTAAAATAAGCTACTCTGAAAAGCTGGAAACAAGTTTTCAGCTAACGGCCCTGCAACAGTGTGGAGTAGCCTGAAAGACATAACAAACTACAAGACACCATCCCCCAACACTGTAGGGTATCAACAACTGGCTAGATTTTAAGCGATCTATCTACAAGAGTCTGCAGTTGTGTGTAAGTGTGTTTATTCCATTGTTTACTTTGTTGTAGAGTAGTATTCATTGCTAGACTTGTGCTGTTTGTTTACTGTCTTGAACTTGCGTCGCTTAAACATGTGTTGGTGTGTGTGTGCTACATTGTTTTTACTTGTCCCAGGGTGTTCACTGCTAGATTTAGAGTTGTTTGTCCAATGTGTGTAAAACTATCATTGTTTTTAGTGTCTATAAACAGTGATTCACTTGTTTTAGAATATTTTTTATTGCTAAAGTGTATCATAATTTATTTGCAGTGTACTGAAGTCGCGTTTGTTCCCGCACTTGTCACCTCGTGCAACCCTTAGATTTGGTTGCCCACGTGAATAGCTTTGTTGCGCTAAGTAGCATTAAGGCGTGTCCTGCTTTTTCACTTCACGGCTCATTAGCAGCGTGTATATATTTGACGTGAATTCTGACGCGGAAGTGGTAGCCCTCGTGTAAAGCCCTCCTCGTGTGAAGAACTACTTGTGTAAAGACCAGTGAGTCTACCTGTGCGAGTCCACCGAGCAAGGACATGACAAGGCGCCACTCACCATAGCACTTAAGTATCTTTTCATTGTATCTATTTTCTTATCTACCTTCTACATATTAACATGTCTACTTCGCGAATAACATATGCCTTCAAGCACATTCCTATTATCTGTTACAGACAGTTTACATGATATAAACGCAAGACAAAACGCAACCCACACAACCTATGGCCACTTTGCACTTCAGCACCTGCTCCGCTCTCTTTCTCAGTGGGACTCCGGAATTGCCAGTCAGCTATGAACAAAGCTGACTTAATTCCAGCCTTCGCCACACAGTCCACTCTCAGCACTCTTGCACTGACAGAAACATGGATACGTCCAGAGGATACAGCAACACCTGCTGCTCTCTCCAACAACTTCTCCTTCTCTCACACCCCTCGACACACCGCTAGGGGTGGGGGAACAGGTTTGCTCATTCGAAACAACTGGACTTTTTCACCACACTCTTCTCTATGTAACAATACTTCTTTTGAATTCCATGCTATTACTACAATGCAACCCACAAAAATACATGTTGTTGTCATCTATCGCCCTCCAGGTCAGCTGACAAACTTTCTTGAGGAGTTGGATGTCCTGCTGTCCTCCTTCCTGGAGGATGGTAGGCCACTTGTGGTTCTTGGTGATTCCAACATACATGAACCAGGCCACTGAACTTCATGCTCTTCTGGCCTCATTTGACTTGGAAAGACTAAGCACTACAGCAACTCACAGATTGGGTAACCAGCTGGACCTCATTTTTTCACGTAACTGTACCAACTCAAATATTCTTGTTACTCCTTTACATGTCTCTGATCACTACTTTGTTCAATTCAACATGACTCTCCCATCTACATTAAAACAGACTCTGCCTTTGGTTTCCTTTCGCCGTAACCTCCGTTCTCTTTCACCCTCACGCTTTTCCACTGTTGTCTCTACCTGTCTTCCCACACAAAATGTATTTTCCACCCTGGAATTAAACACTGCCGCAGACACACTAAGCTCTACTTTAACAACCTGCCTAGACAGCATCTGTCCTCTCTCCTCTAGGCCAGCACGTACTACACCACCCAGCCCCTGGCTCTCTGACGTCCTTCGTGAACATCGGACTGACCTCAGGGCAGCTGAGAGGAGATGGTGGAAATCTAATGATCCAGCAGCTCTAGGTAAGTATCAGTCTCTGCTTGCAACTTTTTCTGATAACGTTAAATCTGCAAAAACTTCCTATTACCAGAACAAGATCAACAGCTCCACAGACACTCGCAGCTTGTTTAGAACATTCAACACACTTCTCTGTCCTCCCCCTCCACCACCTGACACATCACTGACAGCAGATGTCTTTGCCACATTTTTTACTAATAAGGTTACAACCATCAGCAATACATTCTAAGCACCACACCCATCTCCTGTATTCAACTCTTCTGTCTCTATGTTCTCTCCTCTGACTGACACTGAGGTCTCTAAACTCCTCCTCTCCAACCACCCCACCACCTGTTCCCTTGACCCCATTCCTTCTCACCTTCTCCAGGCTATCTCTCCATCCATCCTACCTGCACTCACACACATAATTAACACATCTCTACTTACAGGCACCTTTCCCACAACATTTAAGCAGGCTTGAGTAACCCCGCTGCTGAAAAAACCAGCACTTAACCCCACCAAGTAGAACAATACAGACCAGTTTCTCTCATCCCATTCATGGCAAAAACACTTAAAAGGGCAGTTTTCAATCAAATCTCTGCCTATCTCTTACAGAACAAGCTGCTGGATGACAATCAGTCAGGCTTCAAAAGTGGACACTCCACCGAGACTGCCCTGCTGTCTGTCACTGAGTCGCTGAGACAGGCAAAAGCTGAATCCAGATCATCCGTCCTGATTCTGCTGGACCTTCCTGCAGCCTTTGACACAGTCAACCATCATATCTTACTCTCCACCCTCTCTTCGCTGGGCATCACAGGAACTGTGCTCGACTGGTTTAATTCCTATCTCTCAGGTAGGTCCTTCAAGGTAGCCTGGAGAGGTGAGGTGTCCAAGCCACATCAGCTACTTACTGGGGTACCTCAGGGCCACTTCTCTTCTCTATATACACAATATCACTGGGACCCATCATTCAGGCACATGGTTTCTCTTAACACTGCTACGCTGATGACACGCAGCTCTACTTGTCATTCCAGCCTAATGACACCAAAGTGACTGATCGAATCTCTGCCTGTTTGGCAGACATCTCGGCCTGGATGAAGGAACCCCACCTGCAACTTAACCCAGCCAAGACCAAACTCCTTGTCTTTCCTGCCAACCCTGCTGTTGAACACAACATCACCGTGCAGCTGGGTTCAACTACAGTAACACCTTCCAAAACGGTCAGAAATCTAGGGGTAACCATCGATAACAAACTAAATTTCACAGACCACATCTCAAAGACCGAAAAATCATGTAGACTTACACTCTACAATATCAGGAAGATAAGACCTTTCCTCTCTGAACATGCCACACAAATTCTTGTTCAGTCACTTGTCATTACTAGACTGGACTACTGTAATGCTCTCATTGCAGGCCTCCCTCCATTTGCAATTAGACCCCTGCAAATGATCCAGAATGCAGCTGCATGTCTGGTCTTAAAAGAACCAAAGAAAGCGCATGTTACACCACTCCTTGTCTCTCTTCACTGGCTGCCGGTTGATGCATGTATAAAATTCAAGGCTCTGTTGCTGGCATACAGAACAGTCACTGGGTCTGCTCCAGCATACCTAAAATCATTTCTGCAGAGCTACGCGCCCACTAGAAGCCTGCGGTCGCTAAGGAACGTCGCCTTGTTGTACCAACACAAAGAGGCAAAACACTTTCCTGGATTTTTGGCTTCATCGTACCACGTTGGTGGAATGACCTTCCCAACACCATCTGTGAAGCTGACTCACTTTGTCTTCAAAAAAACGGCTAAAAACACATCTTTTCCATGAGCACTTAACCAGTCAATAATAATAAAAAGAAAAAAAAAAACTCTTGTTGCACTTTAATCTGTTTTGAATACTACTATTCTGATGCTAGTGAAACTTTGTAATATGGCACTTTTTCATACCACTGTCTCTTTAAGATGATTCGCTTATGTGTTCCTCTTTTGTAAGTTGCTTTGGATAAAAGCATCTGCCAAATGAATAAATGTTTAAAAGCCCAGTCTCACACCCCACACCCGCTCTGACCTTCATTTCACACAAACACCAATACCTCCTGCCACCCCCCTCTTCCCCCCTCCTGCTACTCAACCTGCACTTAAGATCTGTGAAGAGGATCTGATTCCAGAAACAGAAGACAAGGAAACACAGGGCCCAGATGGTGTTTCACCCACTTGTCTAAAAGCCTGTGCTGACCAGCTGGCCCCCACCTTCACACAGATCTTAAACACATCACTGGAGCACAGTTACTTCAAATGCTCCACCATCATCCCTGTCCCAAAGAAACCCAAGATTGCAGGACTTAATGACTACAGACCTGTTGCCCTGATGTCTGTAGTCATGAAGTCATTTGAGATAATGGTGTTGGCCCACCTGAAGGACATCACTTGACCCTTTCTGGATCCCCTGCTAACATCCCCGTGCTAACAGGTCGGTGGATGATGCAGTCAATATGGGACTGCATTACATACTGCAACATCTAGACAGACCAGGCACTTATGCAATGAAGTCCTATTTGTGGACTTCAGTTTGGCTTTCAACACCATCATCCCTGCTTTCCTATGGAATAAATTAACCCAGCTATCGGTTCCCACATCTATCTGTCAGTGGATCACCAGCTTTCTGACAGATAGGCAGCAGTTATTGAGACTGGGGAAATTCACTTCCAGCACATGTACAATCAGCACTGGTGCCCCCCAAGGATGTGTGCTCTCCCCACTACTCTTCTCCCTGTACACAAACGACTGCACTGCCAAGGACCTGTCTGTCAAGCTCCTGAAGTTTGCAGACGACACTACAGTCATCGGCCTCATCCAAGATGACGACAAGTCTGCTTACAGAAGGGAGGTTGAACAGCTGGCTCACTGGTGCAGTCAAAACAACCTGGAGTAGAACATGCACAAAACAGTGGAGATGATAGTGGACTTTAGGAGGAACACCCCAGCATCAACCCCGCTCACCATTCTAAACAGCACTGTGGCAGCAGTGGAGTCATTCAGGTTCCTGGGAACTACCATCTCACAGGACCTGAAGTGCGAGACCCACATTGACTCTATTGTGAAAAAGGCCCAGCAGAGGTTGTACTTCCTTCACCATCTGAGGAAGTTCAACCTGCCACAGGCGCTGCTGATACAGTTCTACTCAGCAGTCATTGAGTCTGTCCTCTGCACATCTATAAATGTCTGGTTTGGTTCAGCTACCAAGTCAGACATCAGAAGACTTCAAAAGGATAGTCCGGACTGCTGAACGGATTATTGGTTCTCACCTTCCCACCCTCCAAGAACTGTACACCTCCAGAGTGAGGAAAAGGGCTGGAAAAAATCGCTTTGGATCCCATTCACCCAGCACACTACCTTTTTGAACTGTTGCCCTCTGGTTGGCGCTACAGAACACTGAGAACCAGAACTGTCATGCACAAGAACAATTTCTTTCCTCAGGCCATTCACCTTATGAACATTTAAAACTGCCCCTAATACTCTCCATTGTGGCAATACAATCATGTGCATATTCAACTATTCATTCATATTTATATTCCATTTATATTTATTTGACATATCCTACCTCTTCTGCACAATTCATTATATCACCTTGCACATAAATGTATCTCTGTATATAGCATATTTGAACAACATTATTGCCCTACTGTAGTTTCCTCTATATATTTATCAGTTGTATCTTATTTTTTATTCTTATTTCACTGTTTATGTATATATGTTATATGTATATTTCAGATGTTTGTATGTATACACTGATCAGCCACAACATTAAAACCACCTGCCTAATATTGTGTTTGGCCCCCTCGTCCCGCCAAAACAGCGCCAACCCATATCCCAGAATAGCATTCTGAGATGCTGTTTTCTCACCACAATTGTACAGAGCAGTTATCTGAGTTACCATAGACTTTGACAGTTCGAACCAGTCTGGCCATTCTCTGTTGACCTCTATCATCAACAAGGTATTTCCGTCCACAGAACTGTCGCTCACTGGATGTTTTTTTTGGTTTTTTTGGCACCATTCGGAGTAAATTCTAGAGACTGTTGTGTGTGAAAATGCCAGGAGATCAGCAGTTACAGAAATACTCAAACCAGCCCATCTGGCACCAACAATCATGCCACGGTCCAAATCACTGAGATCACATTTTTTCCCCATTCTGATGGTTGATGTGAACATTAACTGAAGCTTCTGACCCGCATCTGAATGATATTATGCACTGCTGCTAAACGATTGGCTGATTAGATAATCGCATGGATGATTGTTGGTGCCAGATGGGCTGGTTTTAGTATAGTGGCAGATATTTGCCAAAGGTTTGCCACTGAATTGTTTGCCAGTAGTGGCAGATATTTCCCAAAGGTTTGCCACAGACTGCCTGCCAGTAGTAGCAGTGCCAATAAAAACTTTACAGTTTTGTTTGCTACAAATTTGCCACAAATTAGCTGCAGGTTTGTACAAATTATGTATTTATGTTTGGTTAAATTAGAGCTGCAAAAAGTACATGGGATATTGCAAAAACAATCATCAAAAAAAAAACAAAAAAAAGATCAAACATTTCACATACACACTCATAAAAAAGAGAGAAATGGACAAAATTGATAAGGCATAAGCACAGTACAAGTAGCTGCTAGTTTGCACAGAACACATGGTAGATCATTTTCTCTTACTGTGATTGGTGGTGGTGGTGGTAGTGGTAGTGGGCTAAGCACATAACTGGTAATCAGAAGGTTGCTGGTTCAATCCCCACAGCCACCACCATTGTGTCCTTGAGCAAGGCACTTAACTCCAGGTTGCTCTGGGGGTATTGTCCTTGTAATAAGTGCACTGTAAGTTGCTTTGGATAAAAGCGTCTGCCAAATGCATAAATGTAAATGTAAATGTACTGTGAAGACAAATCTCAATGACTCACGCATGTATACGTGTTTTCCAGCAGTTAGTTATAGCTGAAAACCTCAACCCTCATTCTAGCTAAGCATGACTGCTCAAATTCCTGCAGGGCAAATGCTTGATGGGAACATTTTGAGTGAGATGGATGCAAATGGTGAATGTGTCCTCACAGTTACAAAATACATGATGCACAAAGTTTAACTCTGAACTGAAAAATGGCTGCAAACCAACGCTTAATGTAAACGGAATCTGACATCCACGCTCCAGTAGATGAAATATCACAATCACAGCAATATTGGAGTGGAATTGATACATCTACTAGTGACTCTGGATAATACACAACAATGAAGTGAGCAATCGTTTTTATTAAACAAAAGGAACACTTAAAAAAATTGCACCAGTTCCCTCCCTTGTATCTTCTTGGGAACATGAGTCATTATTTGGCTGAACAACCTTTCACAGTTACACAGGGTCTGATATTCAGATCCACAGGGTAAGATTTACTGCAAACAGGTGACGGAGGGTTTTGAGGGCTGAACTCAAGCCTGAGAAGCAGACAGCAACAACAGACACTTAGAGGCTTCAGGGCTCTTTAGCGGGGGTGCAAAGTTATCCGATCTTGGGTCGACAAGATTGTGAGTCAAACAACGTCTTTATGAAAGCAAAAATAGCATTCCTTGTTAAATACAGCAGCTAATATAACTTTATGCATGGTACTGAGAAAACAGTGAATATGCAGACAGACATGTTCATTGTATCACAAACCGAAACAGTGAAAAGTTCAGCCAATCAGGTCAATCTTTCACAGATTTTGATATGCCAGGACACAGATTGAAGAGTCGGTAATGCCTAGAGCTAGGTGTCCTCCATTAATATGAATATCAGTGCTAAATGTAGCTAAATGATCCTAAAAGCTAGTACATATGTAATATTTGCATGTTAAAACACTGGAGAAATGGCTTGGACATGTGCCTTGTCCTAATTCGTTCTACAAATGGTGAGAAAACATAATTATATTTTTTAAAAAAGGCTAACGTTAAAGCCAAGTCTCGTAATATCAGAACTAACAGGAACAGGTGGGTCTGTCTTTTACTACACAACACAATCTGTGAATCACAGAGACCCTGATGACTCTTGTGTCTATGAAGCTGTGAAAACATGTTTAACAAGCAGTTTAGACATTTCATAAGAGCCTGTCTCACCTCTCTCTGACATAGCCTCTGTTGTACTCTACTCCGACCTTGGCAAACTCTTCCATTTTCCCACCATATTTTTATCAGTTCTCTGTTTCATACCTTAATCACTGTGTACTATATATAACAGCATGGGTCACTTAAAATCACGATTCAGTAATTTTTGCCTGAAATGTTATGATTGTTATTGTTATTATCTTTATTATTATTATAATCAACAAAACAGTCAAATTAATATTATAAATCAGATAGTTACGACTAAAATTTGATTGGAAGAATTACATTCAAAGCCATTGAAAGGGGCCGTTCACAACAAACATGTTTTTGTGTCAGTGTGCTCTGTTTTTACATGTAAACACGTGCTGGGCAGACCTATTTGAACATTGTGTCGCATTACACTGTTTTTTCAATGTCTTGCGCAGCGCCACATTTTTAAGATGCCATGTAAAGTTACAAGCTGCGTCTATTTTTTTTATTTTATTTTTTTAAATACAAGGTGTTCAGTCTAAATGGTCCCTACTTGATATAAGCACACCTGTGACCAAACATCAGTTTTATATTAATACTAAAGTAGTGATTTTGCTTGGCAACTGTAAACAATGTCAACTCCACTTTATGTTGCGCCTAACGACATCACTTAATAACAAATTCTTCCTTGTCTTGACTTTTTTGGGTCCCGCTCTGCATTTTCGCATTACTTCATGTATTTGTCGCATTCTTGTGTAAATAACGTGGCCCACTGATTGCCACGCAAACACACAAATGGTATTAATGCAATACCACAATCTAAATAATTTCTACAGCCACAGTGCCCTCCTGTACTGGAAGTAGGGTTCATTTGTCTAGGTTGGATCTCTTCTCTACATCTACCATCCTCTTGATGCACCCTTCCTGTCTCTCATGAGCTTTCAGTGTCTTGTGAATTTGTGAGTTGAACACACTTTTATCATCGACCTCTTGAAGATAAAGAATGGCGATTTGGTCACTTCAGATACTGAGGTGAAAATGAAAAGGGGCTATATGAGGGCTGTTTTGCATACAAATAGTGCTAATGTTTTAACGGCTGTTCTTTAAGCTCAAACAGGGCGTAAATCTGTTTCTTTATTCCAACAACACACCTCTGACCCCCACAGGAGGACGCCACACCACCACAAAACATCCTGACACTATGGGAGTATTTACAGTTGGTCACTTCATGTGTTTTTTACTGATGGGATTGCTCTCCGATTAAATAAGCACATTCCATTTACACTTGGCCACATAAATGTGTCTCTGCCAAATGGATATAAATCCAATCTTCAGTTCCCGCACTAGATGCAAATAAAACAGAGTTCACTTCCATGATTATGCTAATGGTGGGCAGCAAATTTAAAAGATGTGATTTATCATTTAAAGGAATAGTTCACCAAAAACATGCACCCACGAGAGGTGTATTCGGGCTCAAATAGGTAGGGTTGGGCGAAAAACTCCATCACCTCTTCTCTTCTAAAATCAAAATCCTCCGACATCGTGTTTGAAATTGTTTTGGACTGTTTTGGTTTGTGAACGGCGCTTGGTCTGTGGTCTGTGCAAGTTTCTCTTGTAAACAATGACTTGCTTCCTGACTCCTCCTCCACGTGACACGTGACCTCACCAATGAGCTTACGTCATCCCTCTCATGAGCGCGCGTCACAGAGATGTATGGAAGTGAACTTTTTTAGTTAAAAAGTATATAAGTATTGTTTTGTTTCTAAAAATAATCAATCGTTTGGGTTCAGAAGACCTTTATTTGTCGACTGGAGTCGTGTGGATTATTTTGATGCACCCTAAATATGCATTTTGGACCGTCAAAAAATGGAGTACATTCACTTGCATTGTTTAAAGGAGGAGGCCAGAAATGAAATGCTAAAAATCTTAAATTCTGTTTTGATGAAGAAAGAAACTCAGATACATCTTGGATGGTATAAGGGTGAGTAAATTACCAGCAAATTTTAATTTTTGGGTGCACTATTCCTTTAAGTCATAAGCGCAAAGTCAATAAGCATGGCCATGAAGTTTTGGTATTTTCGTAAAAGCATTCGCTAAGTCTAGGTGCAAGTGGGTTTGGCGAAATCGCCCATGCAATGCACAAAAGGCGCGACCAAGTGCAATTTAATTCTGAGGTTCTCCTCCAGTTATTCCAGTGTCTGCGTCCTATTATATAGACCATTCCCTTAAGCACCAACGATTTAAACAAAACATTCAACCGAGCTAATAATGAAATATAATTATTTCCACTTACCACTGGACAAAACACTACATCCGAACCACGGCAACCGCGGAAAAATTGGAATCTTTAGAAAACTTCATTGATGACTACTTCATTGGACTATTCACCATGCCCCAACCACACAAAAAACAACCCAGCCGGGAATACTCTGCAGACTCAGATGACAACAACACAGGGGCCATAGAGATGAGTGTACTGGAGTCAATAAATAACAAACTGGCAATCCTCGAACTGTTGCACCAAGACATTAAAGATTTAAAGACCAGTCTGGAATTCAGTCAGTCCCAAATAGAATCACTACAAAAGGAAAACAATGAACTGCAAACAAGGATCACAACTCTCACATTGCAAATCGACAAAATCTCAGTGGAAAACAAGATAATGAAAGAAACTATACTTGACATCCAATGTCGCAGCATGCGCAGCAACCTTATTTTTTCAGGCATACCTGAAAAAGCACAAGACAACCCAGAGGAAGAGATTAAAGAATTTATGCATTTAGCCCTAAAGATACCCAAAGCAACTGTAGACAAAATCACTTTTCACCATGTCCACCATCTCGGAAACAAAAACAGCCAGAACACTGATCTCAAACGACCCCGTCCAATAGTCGCAAAATTTCAACATTGTAAGTAAAGGCAAAGAGTTACGCGGAGCGCGCTTCCGGTTAACGACCAGTTTCCATGAGAAATTCAAGAAAGATGTAAAAATGTTTATCCCAGTCATGAAACAGCACAGAAATGAGGGAAAGAGTGTATCACTTACCATGGATAAATTGTATATATATGGACAACTGTACAGAGACGCTGATACAACTTGAATCTGACATAGTTTTATTTGATTATCATCTCGCCAACAAATAACAATGTATTGAAAATAATGAACAATCTAAGATCCAGCCGTCACATCCTCATTACGTGCTTCACGTTGCTTCTATTTACGTTACTAAACTCACTTCAGAATTCAAGGCATTTATGTTGTGTATGTTTTGTGTTAATTGTCAGCTGACAATGTGTTAACTGTCAGCTGAGATTTGGTCTCCTATTCACTCTACAGAGCACTTTATTTAACTGGGAAATGAAATTTGTACACAATGATATATCAAAGAAGGAAAAAGAAGAAAAAATAAAGAAATAAAAGATCTAATATGATAATAAAAAACAATAACTATACTGAATAATGTCACAATTAAAATGTATTAGTTGGAATGTGAGGGGCATTAATTCACCGATTAAAAGAAACAAGGTACTAAGTCACCTGTGACAAGGAGGAGGGTGTGGCCGGGCCGTGATGACGCACGCCTGGTGCTGAGTTGTCTAATCAGCGGGAGAGAGTTAAGGAGGGGCCGGGATGCCAGTTAGAGAGAGAGAGAGAGACACATGCGGCCATATGTGTATGCGTCTATATGTTTTATGTTGCTTTAAGTTCATTTCTGTCATTAAAGTTTACGCTGACTGTTCTGCCGGTTCCCACCTCCTCCTTACCCATCCCTTACCCATTACATCACCTTAAAAAATTCAATGCAGACATATGTTTACTACAAGAAACTCACTTACTGGAACTTGAGCATAAATATCTTCAAACTTCACAATATACACAAATATTTTCTGCCTACTATATCTTAAAGAATCGCTATCATTATTAATAAAAATATACCAATTATCACTAACACTTCCATATTGGACCCAGAAGGGTGCTACATTATCATCAATATTTCAATGTATAATAAAGACATGACTATTGCTAACATTTACGGACCCAACATAGATAATGAAGAGTTTTTTCACAATTTTATTTCTCACAAACAATAATCATCATAGGAGGAGACTTTAACATAACCATTAATCCAAAATTAGACAAAACAATAATTCAGATCACATTAAAACTTGGCACTCCACAGAAGTCATTAAACAATATATGAATGAGCTTGGCCTTGGCGATAGCTGGAGACAAAACAATCCCATCTCGAGAGACTATATATTTCTCACCTGTTCATAAATCATACTCACGTATTGATTTCTTTTTAACAAGTAATTCCATTATCCCAGACATCTCAGAAAAATCAATTAACCCAATTATCATCTCTGATCATGCACAAATTACACTAACCCTTAATGACAAAAATTATAACAAAATTCTACAAAGATGGCGAATGAACATATCTTTACTCCAGAATGAAGATTTTGACAAATATTTTAAAAGAGAGTGGGCATCCTTCCTTGAAATAAATGACACTCTGGGAATCTGCAAAGGTAGTATTAAGAGGGAAAATAATATCATACTCAAAACAGAAAGTAGAAAAAGACTTAGAAACCAAATTAAAATGACTAAATATCACATACTTACTGAATCCTAGTGAACAGACACTTCAAGAGATAAATAATACAAAAAAATCAGCTAGAAGAAATCATCCACAAACAAATACAATTACAATAAAATTCCAAAAACAACTATTAAGATCCACTAATTTTGAACATAATGACATATCTGAAAAATATCTCGCCAACCTGCTCAAACGAAATAAGGAGAAAACACTGATATCAACAATTAGAAACTCAGACGATAAAATCATCCATAATTTACAAGAAATAAATCATACTTTCAGATCATTTTACAAAGCTTTGTACAGCAATGAGAAAAAGGAAAAGACAGTAAAACCGACTATGTTTTAAATAGCATAGTCTTACCTACTTTAAATCCAATACAATTAGAAGCAATAGAAAAACCATTAACAGCAGATGACTACCATCATACCATCCACCTCGACCAAACAGGCTTTATCAAAGTGCGTCATTCATCAAACAATACATGTTGCTTATTTAACATCATGAACATCTGTAAACAACAAAATACCAATACCATCACTGTATCACTTGACGCCGAAAAGCCCTCTGACAAAGTAAATAGGCACTTTCTTTACACAACACTTGAGAAGTTTGGTTTCGGCAAGTCATTCATAAATTGGATCAAAACACTATACAGCAAACCAATGGCATCAGTCATCACTACAGCATCATGTCACCACCATTCCAATTACAGTGAGGGACATTCATTATTCATAGAGCCCTTAGCTGTTACCATAAGACAAAATGACAACATAATAGGCTTCACATCCAAAAACACCAAATATAAAATATCACTATACGCTGATGTCAATCTACTTTATCTACAAAATCCAAATAGAACACTTAAAGAAGTCATTCAACTTATTAATGATTACTCAGATTTACTATTCTATAAACTGGACAAAATCTACAATCCTTCCATTATACAAAAAATTTGAAAAGACTAGACCACCGGACATTCCTTTTAAAATAGGTAATATTACATACTTAGGCATACACATTTCCCCCAACCTCTCAGACTTGTTTAATCTCAACTTCACTCCAGCATTAAAAACAACAGAAAATGACCTACAGCACTGGATGACCCTTCCACTCTCAATCATAGGACAAATAGCCATCATCGAAATGACCATACTGCCAAAAACACAATGATCCCGATACAACCGACTAAAAAATTGTTTGATACATTCACCAGCGTAACAAGCAAATTTACTGAAAAAATAAGAAACCTAGAATTAAACTTCATACACTGCAAAAAAGCAAAGACCAAGGAGGATTATCAGCACCAAATTTTCAATATTACTATTTAGCAGCTCAACTACAATATCTTTGCAAGTGGACTAAGAATGATCACTTTCACAACCCATGGCTACAATTGGAACAAATTTGTATGCAAGGAAATCCCAATATCAGACCTACCCCAACTTAGTAACTAAATCAGACAGCACAACTTATTCCAAAACACTGTTATATGCACAACCTAGACTACATGGTGGAAAATTAAAAAAATAACCAGTCACTCTTTATCACAACACTCATACTCACCAGTATGGCATAACCCAGATTTTTCAATAAATAAATCTCCACTTGTTAATACAAATTGGATAGAAAAAGGTATCGCACATTTGCATCATTTCTACATAGACAATAACTTCATAACATTTTCAGAACGGTCAAAGAAATATAATATAAATAAAATCATTACTTCCACTACTTACAAATAAAAAAGTGTCAACAAAGCAAAAATTGGAAATGTACAATTAAAACCATCTCCACTTATAAAAAAAATAAACAAAATCAGTAACTCCCCAAAATTACTAAGTTAATCAATTTCTTATTATCTATAGACACAACATGCTCCATACCAGTCACACAACGGGAACAGGATCTCGACATCACCACTGATAATAACTTCTGGAATCAAATTTGTAAAAACATATTCAGTTTCAGTAAAAATAAAAACATACAATTAATCCAATATAAAATCATACACAGAACACACCTTACTCAATATAAAATATTTAAAATGGGAATAACAGACTCAGACAAATGCATACACTGTAATCTCAACAAAACAGACAATTATCTTTATGCACTATGGTCATGCCCACCTGTAGCATCATTCTGGAAAGAAGTCATCACCAAAATACTTACTTAAATTATAATATTCCCATGACTCCATCCATATGCCACTTAGGAACCTTTCAACAATAACCCCTACAGTTGAATAAGTAACTCCACTTCTTTTGTCTCTAGCTATTGCCAAGAAAACTATTCTCATAAAAATAAAACAACATCTCAATATAACTATATAACACCATATAACTAATGAGAGACAAACTGCTTCATGTACAAGCCAACTACATAAATTTACACTACTATTCACTCACTCCTCTTATATCTAGATATTAATATCACAGTGAAATCCGTCAACTGAATTAATGACCCACCACACTGTAAAATATTACTTTGGTGAATTGATGCCCCACACAACACGATTGTGAAAATTCCATTCTATTTTAATCAGTTATAAGTGTATGTAATTATGTATATGTAGTATATGTATATATGTGATGTGTGTGTATATATATATTTCCCTACATCATACTTTATGGTATTATATTGGAGTAGATTTAAATTTTCACTAATTTCATTATATTGTATATAACTAAATATCATATAATATTAATTATATATATATATATATATATATATATATATATATAGATAGATAGATTAGTATGTATGTCATTATATATTTCATTATACTGTTACTGCAACGTTCTCATGTTATGCTATACAAACGTACAGTTGAGAACTTAAGTCTGTGATTCACTTTCGTCTCATGAGTTTGCACCCCCCTTGTAGAATTAGTAAAAATATAAGAATACTTATAGTGTTACCATTATGGGTTATTCTTCCTATTATTAGTATTATTATTATCAATGTGTAGGTGTGTAGTTATGTGTGTGTATGTGTGTATATGTAAAGTACTGCCCCTCGAAAGCGACAACATATTGCATCATCCCACAGGGCAGAAAGGTCGCGGACTCCCCCGGTTCTCGTGCTCTGTGGTTTGCATGCCCATGGTGTGATGTGTCGCCTCCTTGGGGGTCGATGAGTTCTGCATTTCCTTTTTTATGGGTCTCTCAATTACCCTGAGTACCGGAGCTGGGTTTTGACATTATATACTGTTGGGAAGAACTTAAATTGTATCCCAATATTCCTGAGTATCAAAGCTGGATCTCTACATCATGTGGCCACTAGTGGGTGGGCACAGAGGTGTGCTGAGAAAGCTGGAAAACCAGGAAAAGAGGAAATTGCAATATTCGTATGAGCAAAGGTGAGAGACTCACGCACAGCTTTCATGGAAAAAGCAGGTGACCGTCAACCTTTGGGGGCGGTGCACCATGCTAAGGGGGCTGGGTGGAATTCTGGGCAGGATTGATTGTGTGGGCTCGGCTGCTAATTTATTTCATGGGGATGCTGGTATTATTCTGTTCATGAGCTATCATCTTTGGGGCAATACTGCATAAGTGAGTATGTATGTATATATATATATATATATATATATATATATATATATATATATATATATATATGTATTTATATGAATGTAAGTGTATGTGCATAATATATGTGTATGTATACTGTATGCATTTATGCACGTGTGTGCTTTTGTGCATGTATATGTATGTATATATATGTGTGCGTGTCTGTCTGTGTGTGTTTACATGTATATATAATGTATTTAAAAAATGATCATTCAGCATATTTGAAAAGCAATGTGCCTATCTGTACCTATCTTTTAACTATCCTGTTGACTCCTCATATATGCATTCATTCAAAAACACTTTTAACATATCGATTTTTTTACCCTTTATATATTTTTTCTTTATTTTAATAGCTATTTATACACCATAATCAGTTGTCCCAGTTATTTTATACACTTCAACATATTTAAAAGGAAAACCAGCTGTCTGTTGCCGTATGTTGTCCGTATTGTATGTTGTGCATTATATATCTCCTTTATTTAATTTGTTTTGTATCCTCAGTAAGTGCTTCTGTATGTATTTCTTCTGTTATTGTTTTTTGTTATACCCTTTTCGAAGTATCACATACATTATACCCAATGCCTTTTGAATGTTTTGCTGAAAAAAAAAATAAAATTTAAAAAAAAAAAAAATTCCTCCAAAAGACAGCAAAAGTGTGTGCTGTTGAGTAAATCTGTAATGTGGCATCATAAATATTTGTGATTTAAATGTTGCTTGCAATACATTTTGTTTCGTCAGGGTACACGGTTATGCTGCGTTCCATTCAAATTGGATGAGGGATATTCCTACTTGATATCTCCGACCATAAATGCATTCCATTTCCCTGATATTCGGAACTGCAACGCTCCCGTTAGCTTAGCAGGTGTTTGACTCTCATTAGAGATGTCTCCTAGCAACCCAACTGATAAACAATGCTGCAGCGCTAGCATTTGTGCTTCAGGTGTACGATTATCAAAAGAGATTATAATATTTTATACACCTGTTTCTGCAGGCGTTTGTTAAACAAGCTTTAATATCATATTATGTGGAAACAAACTCATTTATCGATATTACTTAATAAAGTGAATGTTTATCACCTACTTTGTATATCTCCCTGAGTGCCGATATTTTTGTGTGACATCATGCCCCTGCATCTCGGGGAAATCAGAGTTGAGAATTTCTGCACGAGCCAACAAGTTGTAATTCTGATTTAAAGATGCATTCCATTGCACTTTTCCTAGTAGGAAGTTGTAAAATCCGACTTTCCGAGTTGAATGGAACGCAGCACTACTTTTCAAAACTTGATCCGACACTGAATGCTCAAGCAGCCTAATTTACACTTAGAAAACTCCTGGTGTTGCTATAGCAATGCAAACAGCACTTACCAATTTGCTTGAAGTGAAAATCAGTCCTCCTTTCCTGTTTAATAAATTAAACAATCACACGGTCATGCAGAACATCTTGTGTTTTTAAATCCATAAGGATCTCTTTCTCAATGGCGATAGCGGTAGTGATGACAGTCGACTTGTCAGTAAGATCTCGCGCTCTTCGCTTTCAAATTACGTCACTTAAAGCGTGATTGCATCACTCAAGGCCAGCTAGAAGGCTTCGACCGGGACATATCCTAAAGATCACACCCACCAAGAGAGGGTGGAGCTCAAACTCACGCGCTGCTTCGGCTAACAAGCTTGGCTTTGGGCATGTGATTTGTGAAACAGTTGTCACACTTTGCTTGTAAGCATCAAGGAATAAATTCTGACTGGATAAACTTTGTTTTTCTCTATTTGTTTGTAGATTAATTAAGAGTGGAAAGCGATTAAAAATACATAGGCAAAAAGGAGATTGAAATATTTATTTATTTGGCCTGTTAGGACAGCAGAGAAGGCTTTGCTAGCCCTGAGAATTTGCCACTGGATCAAACATATAAAAACCACTGTGGATGCTGAGTACAGCTGCAAACAGCTCTGTGATTGGTTACTGCTGGTGGTAAAAACCACAGAACCACAACCTACTGAATGTGACTCATGGATGGATGACACAGACCTAAAGACATACACAAGTGTATGTACCCACTGATTAAATGTATGATTATTGACAAATAATATAATAGCCTGACATAGCCTTCCATTGTTTTAGCTGCTGAATATTTTGTTTATCTCGAACATGTACATCACATTACAGATGTTAAATGCATTGAAAATTTCGCTTCATGTTGTCTTTAGGTAAAAAACTGCAATTAACTACTCAACAGGATTATGCTTCACTAGAGGATAGGAAACAACAAATAATTAAAAGATTTAAACATAAATACATGAAAGAATCCAATTGTAAAACTTAAAAGTTTTAATAAATAACTTATAATTAATAACTCTGTGGCCTAGTGCATATACTGTAGATCCGGGTTGAAAGGTTGTAGGGTTGAATCCTGCAAAGGTCGAGCCATGAACTATAACCATTGCGCCTTTAACATGTCACTCAGACTCAGGATGCTCCGGGTGGATTGTCCCTGTATTAAGTGTTCTGTAAGTCACTTCCTATAAAAAACATCTGCTAAATAACTACTTATTAACATACTAAATAATATCTTTGTAAATACAGTACATATTAGCCTTGCATTTCCACCTCAAACAATAACAGTGGCCATTACTTCAGCACTCTTGTTCTAGCGCAGAGTGGCAGACAGTGTAATTAACTGAGGCCAGGCTGGAGCTGCATTATTAAGAGCCCACGCTGAGCTGTCTCTTCAAACTTTGTTTTGGAGCGAGGCTCTTGAGAAAGGCTTACTGTGTGTGGAAGAAATAAAGGACAGACAGATAAAAGAATGAAATGAGGGTTAAGTTGGATGGCAGCCACTGAGGGTGTAACCTGATCAAAATGTCCCACTCTCTGTTTTTGTCACAATCTGTATGTTCCTCTTTCTCTTTCCATCTCCTATCACTCTCGCTTTAAGACTGAAAGACGTTCTCAGGATCTCTATTGCCTCTCAACCCACAAACTCTCTGTCTTTCTGTTTCTCTCTCTCTGAGCTGTCTGGCAACAGGCCAGGGAAGCGTGGGACAGAATGTCTTGTTGCTCAAAGCTTTAATCTTCCCTCTATAAGAGACTGAGGGGTGAATTCACTAAACAGTTGTGCCACTTTTGCGCGTTGTATTTCAGCTCAAAAACCTGCGTTTTATTCAATATAGTTTAACCAACACAATTGGCGCTGAAATTGCGCTGCCTCTTGAGTATTTAAATTATGTCATTGTCATTCCTTTCTGCACAAACACACTTATTTAGTGGTGCACCGATCAGGAAATTTGAGGCCGATACCGATCTCTGATTTTTTAACACTAAGATCGGCCGATACCACACTTTTGCAAATTACAATGGCAAGAAAAAGTATGTGAAACCTTCGGAAGTATAAATTTGTCTTAAAATCTAGTTTGATTTTAAGTTAAAATAATAAACAAACAAAATCTGTTTTAACTACTATACACAAATTATAGTATTGTTCTTGTACATATTGAACACATCATTCAAACATTGACAGTGTAGGCTGGAAAAAGTATGTGAACCCCTAGGCAAATGATGTCAACAAAAGCTATTTAGAGTCAGGAGTTGTCAAACCTGGCATCCAATTAATGAAACAAGATTGGAGGTGTGGGTTAGAGCTACTTTGACTTATAAAAAGCACTCAAACATTTTGTGTTTGCTATTCATAAGAAGTGTCTGCTGACGTGGACCGTGCCTTGCAAAAAACAGATCTCAGAAGACCTACGAACAATAGTTGTTGCTTTGCATAAAGCTGGAAAAGGTTACAAAGTTATCTCGAAGAGCTTAGATATTCATCTGTCCACAAATTGTCTATAAATGGAGATGATTTATTACTGTGGCTACTCTCCCTAGAAATGGCCGTCCAGCCAAGATAACTAAATAGGTACACCGCAGAATGCTCAATGACGTAAGAAAGATCCCTACAGTGACAGCTTAAGACTTGAAGGAATCATTGGAACTGGGTAACATCTCTGTTCATGAGTCCATGGCAGGACACCACGAAAGAAGCAGTCCTAATTTAGTAATAATGATAATTTTCTATCCTGTCCCTGACCCTCTGTTTGAAATGCTTCTTTAAATATAAATGTAAATGCTATGACTGGCTTACATCGTGCAGCCCCTTGAATACAGCCATATACACTCACTGAGCACTTTCTACGAAACTATGGTCCCAATAAAGTACCCAGCATGGTCATCTGCTGTTGTAGCCCATCCACCTCAAGATTCCACGTGATGTGCATTCTGAGATGCTATTCTGCTCACTACAAAAGTACAGAGGGGTTATCTGAGTTACCGTAGCCTTTCTGTCAGCTCAGACCAGTCTGGCCATTCTCTGTTGACCTCTCTCATCAACAAGGCGCTTCTGTCCGCAGAACTGCCGCTCACTGGATGTAATTATTTTAGGCATCATTCTGATTAAATTCAAGAGACTGTTGTGCATGAAAATCCCAGGAGATCAGCAGTTACAGAAATACTCAAACCAGCATGTCTGGCACCAACAATCATGCCACGGTCGAAATCACTGAGATCACATTTTTTCCCCCATTCTGATGGTTGATGTGAACATTAACTGAAGCTCCTGAGCCGTATTTGCATAATTGTATGCACTGCACTGCTGTCACACGATTGGCTGATTAGATAATCGTATAAATAAGTAGGTGTACAGGTGTTCCTAATAAAATGCTCAGTGAGTTTAATTTTAAACTTAAAAATAAAATGTCTCGAGACTCCTGCACTTTGCTCTGTCCAGCTGTCTTGGAATACCCACCAGTTTGTTGCCTGTACAGCTGCTTATTGCCTGTACAGCTGGAGTTGTGCAGACTGCCCCGTGCTGACTGAGACTCACAAAAACATGAAGGTGGTACTTTAAACTTGAATTGCTTAGCTGGTAGGAAAATTCCTCCGGATATAATGTATGGTCAGGGTGCATGATTAATTGCGATACATTTATTTTATTAGTTAATTTATTTTTATTTAATTAATCACACTGAAGTAATGTGTTAAATCAACAGCCTTATTTTGAAGTTATTTTTAAGATGCCTTTTAGATTTGAGTACATGTGTATTTTTTTAATCCATAGTTCTGCCAACACATTAAAGTATATACACCCCAACAACTCTACTCATGTTTTCTTTTGTCTGTGTACTCACATTTTCTTGAGTGTGTCTGTGAATGGGTAATTCCACATTAAAACTTACCCTGCTCCTCCTCTTCTTCATTGTTCTGTTTCCTCTTCTTCCTGGACTTTGAATTCTTCTTGTTTTTTATGTCCTGTTGTTCCATGATATTCTGAAGTACTGTAAAACACAGCAAAACAATTCATTGTGAAAACTCTTACTGTCCAATAGTTTGTCTGAAAAATGCATGACTGTTTTGTTCCATGAACCATGACGTTTGACCTACAGTAACCCCTGTGTTTTATTTTTCTCTCCACTTCAGCGTTGCATCCTGTTTTAGTAGGCACAAAGCCATTACAATTTTAGCATTGTGACCAATATTGACCCTCTCTGTTTATATGTATATGAGGGGTTCAGGCTCTGAATACATTTGGGTCGGCTTAAAATCTAAACATTTCCCTGTGTGAGTCCTTTATCTGTCCTACAAACAAATACAAGGCAAAAAAAAGAGTAGGGATACTAAAACATAGTATATTCAAGAGCTGAACAATCCAAGATATACAGTGTCCCCAAAAAGCATTTGGACACTTAAGCCTCACTTAAAAATTTACAAATGTCACTGCATTACATAACAAAATATCAAACCAAGTGGAATTTATTTTTAAGAAAGTTAGCACAAGCACACTTTTCAAGCAAAACATATCATAAAAAGTAGTTTGTTATGTTTTAAATGATAAAACAAAAGATACAATTCATAGCTGGTCACCAGCATGGGATGCTTGGGGCTTCTTGACTAGCTTATCCAGCAAGACTTCCATGTTTAACCAGTATAACCATAAAAACCATGATAGTCGACCAGGTTTTTTTTTTGACCAGAATGTTTTGCTGATGAACAACACGGCTATGCTGGTCAGCTAAACCGGTATTAAAACAGCACTAACGAGCATAAACCAACTTGGTTTAAGCTGGTGTTTTCAGCAGGAGTGGTGAAAGTGTCCAAATTCTTTTTGGGGCCACTGGCGAACAGACGATATGGCCAATCATGGTATTGTCTTATTCACAATGACCCAAGGAATCCATAGACACCAAGATTTATTTTACGGTTTTAGAACAAACGGTTCAGAAGTTCTTGACTCATTGGTAGCGCTGTCACCAAACTTGGCAGTTAGCCTCAGATAATGGTCCTAAAGATGCATACCAAGTTTTGTGTTGACAGACAAAAGTGTTGCTGTGATACAGCCAAACTTTCTGATTTGGATTGCAATCGTTAAGATCGTAAAGTACTTCCGAACTGTGGCAAAAATCTGTTCAGTCATTTTTGTGCTGCTCAGTCTAAATATGAGCCCTTTTTGGTGAAGACTGGAAACATCTTTAGGAGTAGTAGAAAGAATCTTGTTTATAAACCTAATTGTTCAAAAGTAATAACACGAAGAAAATTGCATTTTTGAACTGGTGTTGGCACTACAGGGTTTAGCCTGCAGCGACCCCAAAGTTGGTCAGGGGGCTATTCATGCCCACACCAATCTGTGTGCCAAATGTGTCATTTGCCTACGTATGGTTCATAGGGCTGCCATGCACTCCCACTGAGGACAATTTTTTTTTTTTTTTTTTTCAAAACAAAACACAATAGTGGCTAAAAAAATGTTTTAATTGATTTCTCCAAATAAGGATGCCCCAACATGTCTCCAAAAGGAATGTTTTGTCAGATTTAGTTAATTTCTGGGGACAAATATCTATGTACACAAACACACAAAATCACAGCATACTTACTCTTCTTATCATTCCTGGGCTCAAGGTGTCTCTGGATGTAGCCTTCCAAGTAGCGTCTAAATTTGGGGGAAGGCGAAAAGATCGCTAGGCTGATGGCCATCAGCTCCCAACCCGCCTCCAGACTCCTCAAATTCAAGTTATTGGTGGTCTGCCGCACCAACTGCACATACAGCTCATCCCTCAAACTTTGCATTCCCCAACACTTTGTCACTACCTGAAGGGCTGCATGCCGTTTATCCAGCCTGGCCGGCCTGTCTCCCATGTAGGCCTGTACCAGCTTGAACATCTCGCAGGCTTCCTTCTTGACAGCCCGGTCACTGGTAATCAACATGGGTTTCTTAATGGAGCCACGGTTCCATGATAGCATATTAGCGATGGAGACTCGTCGGCGGAACAGGCCCTGTGTGTGCTGGTTAAGATTCTTGCTGGCCCAGTCCTCCATGTTGGCATCATGTGGAGGCTTGCAGAGGGTGGTATACGGGTACTGGTAACCCGTGCTGGTGTGGGAGGGTGGTGGACTGTTGTTGTTGTTTCTATGGGTGATGTGGGCAGTTCCACGACCCACTCTGTCATGGTCACAGTCTTGGGGCAACACGTCCTGCTGAGTTTTGGATTCCAGTGTTCCTGTCTGAAGCCAGAGAGATCGAGAAAGTGAAATATGTCAGTACTGCGTGATGCAGTTGTTCTATCATTTATTTGCATCATCACGACTGCCGCAGGAACTTGAGTATGCATATTGTGTAGGTTTCAGGTGATTGGCTTACTCTCCCTGCAGAAATCTAGAGACATTCATATGGATTACGCTTGCTCCCTAAATAGGTGACCCAATATGGTAATCACATCTTAACATCAAACATTACTGCCTCCCCTCTTCTTCTGCTCCTTTTCCACTCTTCCTCTTTCCAAACTCATTAAAGGGATAGTTAATACAAAAATTTACTCACCCTCATGTTTTTACAAATCCATATGCTGTAATTTTTTCTGTGAAATTTATAAAGACAATTTTTGAAGAATTGTCCAGCAGCTCTTTTCCACACGACTCAAGACCACGTCTGTAAAGCTCCAAAATGGACAGAAAAAAAACCCACCATAAAGGCACCATAAAAGTAGTTCATATGACTCATGCACTATATTCAGGCTTCTGAATTAAAGGCTTCTGATAGCTTTGTGTGATGAACATACCGAAATGTAAGCTTTTTGAGGCACCAGGTTTGACGTCATTGACGCAAAACTCCATTGGTTCTGACTTCATAACTAATTACAATTCACCATGATTGAATATATAGTAAACAAAAAAGATTTGAGAGCTGCAGTGGAGGGAAAGATTTTCAGTGAATAATGACTTCAAAAATGTCAGTCTGTACCTCACACAATTCTATCGTATGTCTTCAGAAGATTGGAAAATAGCACACATCATATGAATCACTTTATAGTGCTTTTATGGTGTATTTTATCCCGTATGGAGTGTGACAGATGTTGTCACTATAAACTGCAATTGTATCTAAATGAGCTGCATGAAGATGTCACAGAAAAAAAAAAAAACAACCACATACAGATTTTGAATGACATTTGGTTGAGTAAATAATTTTCTTTTTGGGTGAACTATTTCTTTAAAGGTCCTAAAACCTCTGCTCTGATCCTCCTTCACTCTATAAAACAAATCTGTCAACTTACAAAGTCTTACTTAAGCTTATACTATTTTTTATTGTATTTGAAATGCCACATATGGAGTACAATTTCAAAATCAAAACTTGGAAACAACCAAACACATTAATGCTGACATTAAGGTTACACAAATAGTCAACGAGATGCAACATGTTACGAGCATGATGTCATCTGTGCATGCAGTGACATAAAGGTTAGGCACATTACATTGGCGAGTTGGTCTTGTAAATGTATGGGTTTCCGTCCATGCCTTGGCGTTCCCTGGCATTACGCCAATGTGATACTGTGCCCTAAATGATATAGGTTTAACAATGTGGTCATATAAAATTTCAGAATGGAGCATTTCTCCATGCCTCTGAACGTTAGAGGGGTTCCTGTCTCCGTCAGGAAATAATAAGCTCACTCTGAACCAAATCCTTGAGTCACTGTTCCCAAACTCTCAAATCTGCCTTTACATTTATTGTTGTATTTTAATTAGAGAGAGAGAGAGAGAGAGAGAGAGAGTGGCATGTGAAGGCGAGAGGAAAGTCAAAGTGAACTTCTGGCAGTGGTTGAAGATGTAAATATGGAATTTTGGTAATTCTAGAATAGGTACATTTTATAAATTTTATAAATACATTTATAAATAAAATAACATAATATAAAATACATTCATGTCAAATAAATAAACTCAATGATCAATGATCATTATCCATTCACCACGACTACATTATATTGTCTAAGAAAATTGTTATTTTTACTATTTTGTTTTTGGGTGTAATTAAAGGTGCGTTCTGTTATTTTTTTTATTTATGTCACACTGGTCAATATAGCAGTCATTGTAGATTAAAAAATTATAGATGTACGCAGCATTATGCAAAAGCAATATTTGCCATTTACTGATGCAATTGTAGAAATGCACTAAACGTACCATTTAGCTAGATAGCATTTAGTTAAGTACTATTCATTTTTAGGGTTAAAAAACTGTTTAAAAAAGCTTTAAAAGTGTATATTTAATGAGGAAAACATATCGAAGAGCAAATTTAATTTAACTGTTAATGATTGCTTGATTGATGACAAACCTCTTAGTGTATTAAGGTTCATAATATTAACTCCACCAACTCACTCATGCTCTGTGGGAGAAGCCAAACCACATGTGGAGCACTACACTGATGACAAATGGATCTGTCAGCACACACATTGACACACATTACCCAAATGTGCCAAATCACTGTGAGCTTTAAGAGCCAACTGTATGCACAACCACAACACCTGGCTGAGTGAACTACGGGACTGGCCCTGTCTCTGTTTTACTTTCTCATGAATTCTGCAAATGGAACCAGGGTCTGTATTTCTGATATTTTTTTTTCAAAAAGGCAAAAGTTGTTTCTGGTTGGGTCCAGACTAAAGGTTAATTTATGTTCCAGTTGTTCCAGCACTTATGTGGGAATGACAACACAACCCAGAATTGCCTAAAACTAGCATGCTAATTCTAGAAAATGAGGAGTCTGAAAGCTCTGTTCCTAAACCTAGTGAGCTGCCTTGCTGTCTACTGTCTTCATATGCTCCCTTACAAAAAAATCTAAACTAGCCGCAAATTTGCCACTCATTATTTTCACATGCAAATGAGCTTTTGATTAGCCGCATATGTTTGCCAGAAGTTTGCAGCTCTTCACCAGTATTGGTGAAGTATTTCCAGTATTTTGCCTCCGGCAAACCTTTGGCAACAATGGACAATTTGCTGCAAGTTTACCGCAAAACTCATTTGTATGTGAAAATTATCAGTGGCAAATTTGCGGCAAGTTTGCTGCAGATTTGCTATGAACTCTCGATTTTCGTAAGAGCTGTTGCCATCCAAGGCAACATCATGAACCAGAACCTCATAATTGACTGATCTGAAATGCTCTACACAGCATCTTTTTGTGCCACACGTCATGTGAAGGGCATGGGATACAGATTTGAATTAGCACATGTTGCTAAGCTAACAATGTGTTAAGGACTATAGGTCATAGCAGTTGCATAGCATTATTTCTGGTTAGTCTGATATATGGGTATGATTTGGTGGACTGATTCGACTGCTGTGAAGGATTAGATAAGCTCTGGACTGATCTGGCCCTGTTTCCCAGTAACAAATGATCTTAGCGGTTAAGAGGGTTTTTCTATGAGCAATTTTATGAACGTTCGTTATTTTTTCACGTGCGTTTCCCCGCACTTAACATAAACGTGTGAGGACCTGCTTTAAGTGCTACTTAAGAGAGTTGCTATCCTTGTGTGAGGTTCTAAAATGTGACCGTATAGTGCTGCTAAATATTTATTCATATTTAACCTAATTAATTACTTAATTGTTTTTCAATAACTTTGTATAGGATGATCTATTTATTTTACACAATCACTGATTTGTTTGTCAGGTAGAATATTTAGTTTTCACAAATTGCTCTGTTGGTCGAGATGAAAGTTTCCAGGATCAGTGAAGACAGTGGAATCTGTAGGCAGCTCACTATGTTTTGGAACAGTACCCTAATGTTTGGTGACACACTACCAAGTGTTATTACCAAGTGTTATAGGAATGCACATCTCACTCTCTCTCTCTCTCTCTCTCTCTCTCTCTCTCTCTGTAGTGCAGTATTTTCATGTGTTTCCTTTGGATGGTGGTGACAGGTAACAAATCAAGTAAGTTGTTTGCCTTCATCATGACCAAAGTACATGCACTCACTTACATACATGCACACTCGCTATACTGTATGGCCATGACTGCAGTTTGAAATATTTATTTGGTTCCCAAGCTGAATACTTATTTGCTACCTGATTCCCATATGTACATCCACCACAAACAAAACACACACAAGTTGGTGCAGCTGTCATTATGAGGACTCTCCATAGACATAATGATTTTTACACTGTACGAACTATAGATTCTATCCCATAACCCTACCTCTAAACCTAACCCTCACAAAAAACTTTCTGCATTTTTACATTTTCAATAAAACATCATTTAGTATGTTTTTTAAGCTATTTGAATTATGGGGACACTAGAATTGTCCTCATAAACCACATTTATAGCATAATACCCTTGTAATTACCAGTTTGTAACCTAAAAAAATGTCCTCGTAAACCACTTAAACCTGCCCACACACACACACACACACACACACACACACACACACACACACCCACAAACTTGTTTTTATATCACTGTGAGGACTCTCCATAGACTTCCATGGATTTTATACAGATCTAACAATAATTTCTATCCCCTAACCCTACCCCTAAACCTAAGCCTCACAGAAACCTTTTTGCATTTTTACATTTTCAAAAAAACATCGTTTAGTATGTTTAATAAGCCATTTCCCTCGTGGGGACCGCTGGCTGGGCCCCACAAGGTAGGTGATCTCAGGTTTTACTATCCTTGTGGGGACATTTGGTCCCCACAATGTGGTATAAACATGTACACACACACACACACACACATTTATAAATACACACAAAGTAAATCTCCATAGAATGGAACATTCACACCCTCTTAAGTTCAGGAAACCAGCCTCGCCATCTCCTGACAATTTATGACAATGAATGTGAGAGAGACAGGGAATGACAGAAATGACCCTGTTGAAAACCAGCATTGCTGGTCACCAGCATACGTATGTTGTGTTTAGCATTTTTGGGATGCTGGTGTGCTGTTGTCCATACCAGGATTCTTAACTATCTCTACCAGCATCCAGAGTTCCATGGCCATGCTCAACCACCATACCCAGAAGGACCATGCTAAGTTTTGAAATTCATACTACTCTTTATAGCAAGGAAAATAAGTAAAAACTTTGTGGAAAAGGGACTTGGAAAAATGACATTTTCAGATTGCCTCACTGGACCTATGGCAACATTCTCATATGAACAACTGTGAAAAAAGTTTGTACCTGTGATGGTGACCTGGGTGGTATTGGAGAGGACAAACTGGTCTGCGACGTTACACTCTTTTCCAACGAATCCACTCTCTCGAACATCCTTTTCTGCCTGCCTCCCAGGCCGTCTGTCACCAGTGGCGACAGCAGTACGTCACCATGGTTGCTACACCCACCCCTATACAGCGAGCGATTACTTGATGTCACATCCTCCCTTGACCCCAGCATTCCACTCCCTCTTGCACCTATCTTTAATGAACTGACCGGTGAGCGGGCAGTACTCTCAGAAGCCTCTGAACCCATCTCAGTGTCCAGACTGGCCTTGCTTCCATGAAGCACATTTGAACGGCTCACCACTGCTCTCATTTCTGCCATCAGCTTCTCATTGAGTGCACTCAATTCTCCACTGCTGCCCACGGAGCCAGGCCGTCCCGACCCTACACCCAGAGCTGCGCGACGCCGGTTCTTCCTCCGCAGGCTTGGTGACGGCCCGGTGGAGTAGCCTGAGTCCTGGTACGTAATGGCAGCAGGACCTGGGTACTCCTGGGAGGCCAGGCTGCTTTGACGGCTGTGGTGAGGCTCCAAAAATCTCCATGACTGCTTCTTCTCTACAGAGACCTCCTTTTTAATCTGGGCAGGGATTGGGGACTGAGGCTGGATTTGAGAACTGGCTGTGTTTGAAGAACCCTCGCTGGGATTAGAGGACTGGTGCTTGGACGTAGCCACATCCACATTCACCATGTGCTTGATGCACTCCCGGCCAGCTGGACTGTACTCATTAGCTGAAGAGCTGCACATGTGCTTGGACTGGGAGTACTGGAGAAGTTTAGGAGGCTGGGTTCCTTGCATCAAGCTGTGATTGCTGGAGTAGGGACCCCGGTTTAAATGGTGCCCCCCCTCCACTTCCATTTCCACTGGGGGTTCATCATAAATGGGTGGGTCTATGAGTGGGGGTTCATCATAGATGGGTACTGAGGGTGTGGCTCCGTACTGTGGGGAGGAGGGGCGAGGTGTACCTGCTCCAGAGCGTGGTTGGGCAGGGTAAGAGGAAGAGCTTGAAGTGGGCAGAACCAGACAGAAATTGGCATTATCTGCCTTTTTGAGATGGTACTGCTTGGAGTCTCCTGGCACAGCCATTTTTCCAAGTAGGCAGGTTCTGTCAGGTTGGGGAGTGTAACTTGGCTTGGGTGAAGTGGTACTGGTGGGGTTGAGATGGAGGAGATGGTGGGTGCTAGAAGGACCCAGAGATTGGTTTCTACCAATGCTGTTCACTTTCACCAACATGGCTGCCTTGGATCCCGGAGCAGGCTGCCATCTTTGAGCAGTTTCCCTGAAACACAAAAAATAAGGCTACTGTCAACACAAAAACTCAAAGCTCTATATCACAACTACTACAAAACTACTATTTCAAAGTTACCTTGCTCTCTACTGTCTAAATAAGAAGATACCTTATAAGACAAAAATGTAACCATAAATGACTGATTTAAAATGCTATACATAAGCAGGAGCTCTCTTAATGGTCAATCATGCACATATATATATATATTGCTCCTCTCACGAAGCACAATAGATTTGACTCAGGCCACGTCCACACTCATTTGTTTTCATTTGAAAACTTATTGATTTTGCTATGTTTCGCCTCTCATTTACACTGGAATGGTGTTAACCTACACCAAAAACAGAGTCTTTCAAAAATATCTCCATAACTGTATACTTCATAAACTTCAGAATCAGAATCAGAATTAGCTTTGTTGCCAAGTGTTCTCACATACACAAGGATTATTTTTGGTGTTAGGAGAAACAAGTGCACACAGAACAGTGAGACACAGAATATAAAACAAGGTAAGAGTATAAACAGACATACAAATATTAGGACATATAACAGAATGGCGTATGTACATGTGCAAGTGGTAATGTATGTGCAAGGTAGGGGGAAGTACAGTTACTGAATTAAATATGTGAATTTACCTATGTACATGAGATATGTATTTACATTATTGCACTATGGGGGAGTCCTGAGGCAGTTTAATTGTTCATGTGGAAAATGGCCTGAGGATAAAAACTGTTCATGTGCCTGGATGTCCTGGCGCTCAGTGCTTTGTAGTGCCGGCCAGAGGGCAACAGTTCAACGAGGGAGTGGGCAGGGCATGTGGGGTCCAGAGTGATTCTACCTGCATGTTTCCTCACTCTGGAGATGTACAGGTCTTGGAGGGTGGACAGGGGGGCACCAATAATCCTCCATTGTAGTTACAGATGTACACAGGACAGACTCAATGACGGCCAAGTAGAACTGTGTCAGCAGCTTCTTCACACTGCTCCAGTGATCTGTTGATGATCTGTGTGAAGATGGGGGCCAGTTGGTCAGCACAAACTTTCAGACAGGCAGGTGAAACACCATCTGGGACAGAAGCTTTCCTAGTCTTTTGTTTCCGAAAGACTCGGCACGCATCCTCCTCACAGATCATAAGTGCAGATTGAGCAGCAGGAGGGGGGAGGAGGGGGTTCAAGGAGGTGTTGGTGTGTGTGTGTGTGAAGTGAAGATCAGAGCGGGGGAGGGGTGTGAGACTGGGCTTTTCAAACATGCAGTAAAACTGACGGACTGTCATAAATTATATTATTATTATATTATATTCTCTCTTAACAACTTACCATCAACCGACAGCCTGAATGTCAATACAGTACAATACAACCTACTGTATATTCTATATATACTATATATACTTTTTATATATCTATATTGTGTGTATTGCATACTGTACAGTGTATGTTATTATTTGTATATTGTGTTGTGTGTAATTATGTGTATATTAGACTTTAAATTGTGTTGTGTTAATTTGATATTATTGTAAATTGGTATATGTCTCATCACTGTCACGACTACTACGTTGATCGGAACTGCACCCAAGAATTTCACACACCATTGCACTTGTGTATATGGCTGTGTGACAATAAAAGTGATTTGATTTGATTTGAAACACATTCAGTTCATCAGCCATTAGTTGACTCTCTACAGAGCGAGGGGGAGGTGTCTTGTACTTGGTGATGCTTTTCAGGCCTTTCCACACAGATGCAGGATCGTTGGCTGAAAACTGTTTTTTCAGCTTTTCAGAGTAGCTTATTTTAGCCAATCTGATTTCCTTAGTCAGTATGTTCCTGGCCTGGTTGTACAATATTTTATCCCCACTTCTGTAAGCATCCTCTTTGGCATGATGAAGCTGTCTGAGGTTTCCTGTAAACCATGGTTTATCATTATTAAATGATAAAAATGACCTAGTAAGGATGCACATATCCTCACAGAAACTGATATACGTATGATGTCACAGTATCTGTGAGCTCGTCCAGGTCTGTGGCTGCAGCAAAAACACTCCAATCAGTGCAGTCAAAGCAGTCTTGTATTTCCAGCTCTGCTTCATTAGTCCATCTTTACTACATTCTTAGCTGATTTTAGTTTCTGCTTATAGGTTGGGAGAAGATGAACCAGACAGTGATCAGACAGTCCTAAAGCATGGGACAGAGTGATATGCATCCTTTACAGTGGTGTAGCAGTGGTCCAGTATATTTCTGTCTTTGGTGGGGCATGTGATGTGTTGTTTGTATTTTGGCAATTCACGGGTGAGGTTAGTTTTATCAAAATCTCCCAGAATAATAATAAGTGAGTCCGGGTGTTTTTGCTCTGTGTCTGTGATGTGATCAGCCAGCTGCTGCAGTGCTGCATTCACGCATGCTTGTGGTGGGATATAAAAACTCACTAGAATTAACAAGGAAAACTCCCACGGTGAGTAGAAAGGCTTACAGTTGATGAAGAGAGCTTCTAAATTAGGACAGCACATCTTCTTCAACATTGTTACATCTGTACACCAACTTTTGTTGATGTAAAAGCATGATCCACCACCTCTTGTTTTCCCCCATGATTCCGCAACGTGATCCGCTCTGAACAGCTGGAAGCCCGGCAGATGAAACGCACCGTCTGGGATGGCTTCATTCAGCCAGGTTTCCGTGAAACACAGCGCAGCGGAGTTAGAAAAGTCCTTATTTGTTTGAGTGAGCAGAAGCAGTTCGTCTGTTATGTTGGCGAGGGAGCGGACATTCGCCAGATGAATACTCGGCAGCGGAGTCCTAAAGCCGCGTTGACGAAGCTTCATAAGCGTGCTGGCTTGCTTCCCTCACGTGCATCTTTTGGATCATTTGTAGAGCACCGCTGCACCTCCAACTAAGATGTCTAATAAAGTGTCAGAATAATCAAACACCGGTAAAAAATTATCGGGTATACTCTGCCGAATATTCAGAAGTTCATTCCTGGTGAAACTGATTGGGAAAGAGTGACAAAAAATATGACAAACAAACAAAACTAACAAAAACGCTAGAGAGCTCCACACCGAAGCAGCCATCTGCGGTGCCATCTTGAAACAGTATATAACAATATACTTAAATCACAGGAAAACGATGATGTTATGAAACTGAAAACAGAGTTTTCAAACTTAAAAGGATTAGTGTGGATGCGGCCTAAAGTTCACAGTTGTTAGCATGTTGCTAAGCTAATGATGCAATATTCTAATAAGAACTTAAATACATAGCACACACAGATATTGGATGAAAGTCAATTTTTGTTTAGATTGAGTCAGTTTAATTAAAACTAATGTATTGAATCGAGACTTCACTCGATTCTGTCCGCCAATCCATTTATCCTAATGCAATTAGGACAAAACAAGGTATCTAAGGCAGCAGCATAATTTTGCAGCCACATTTTTAGTCTTTGAATTTGGAGCATGCCTATGATGTCTTAAAATGCTGTTAAGTAACTTGTGTTACTTCAGGAGTGTGGAGACAAAAAATATATCAAAAATCACAAAAATTGCTGTCCGCACTCTGAATGACAATCAATCTGAAAAAAAGATCTAGCAAAAAAAATTAAAAAAATAAAAATAAACTTGCATTGTGAAAAAGTGTAGTATAAAGTAAGTTAAAAAAACAGACAAGCAAGCAAACGCTTCAGCCCATAGCTTTCTTCAGATCCCCACACACATAAATATAAATGTGCATGAACAAACCAAGAAGATTTTACCTTTGTAAGAAGTCATAAACATTTTTCATTTTGCGTGCTATGCATTCCTTCTATAGAGTAAAATATCTAGCAATATCCTGTAAGTACTTGAGAGACAAACACGGTACCTTCTCCAAATTTGTTCATATCTAATAGAGGAATTCAGGGTTGCGATACCAAGGCTGGCATACTACTTTCCTCTGCTCATTTTCTTTAAACTAATAGCTCATGCCCACAAATAAAAAACAAAAAACATGAAACAATGCATTTACCCTTTGTTAGAGAAAGACAAGGCAATAACATTTTTAATATGCATTAGTCTGAGAGAATTGCTTTTAGTACCAGAGCGCTTGTAACTAACAAAGCATGAACAACAATGTGCAGAGCAGAAACAAACACACACACACACACACACTCACTCTCTCTCTCTCTCTCTCTCTCTCTCTCTCTCTCTCTCTCTCTAGGCCAGTGTGTTGGAAAAACACAACAGGAAAGGTTGAACAGACAGTGTGTTCCAGCAAGAGTGAAAAAACAGGAATCTACTACGCTCTGTTGTAGCAACGTTATCGGAAAGTTCCAGTAACATTAACAATACGTTATAACAATGCTAGAAAAACTGCACCTTGTCACACATTAACATATCTCATACATACGTACATGCTACAAATGCCTACATGGATGCAAGAGGCATATACTTTTACACGTTTACATACAGTTTGTATGTTTAATTTGATGTACACATGCCCACATTTAAATGTACATTTACAGTTTATGTTTAAGTATGTTAAATAGATGTTCACAGACACACACAAACTTGCATATAAATAGTTGTTTTTTTTCTTTCAAGTGTGCATAAACATATGCATCAGAACAATGTCAAATGTGTGTTCTTGAAAATACAGTGAAACCCTTGAAATTCCAAAAGCCCCCAATCTGTAACGCCACTGTGATTGCACACCCACACATACACACCTCACCAAACTGAATACACATTTAAAACAACAATCAATGTCCATGACACACAAGAATACAAAATCAATGAGGCTGATCTTTGAGATTGGATTAATTAAAGTCATAAACAACCTTCAGACCTTAGACCACTAATCCAGATTACAGTGCTACAATGTGTGTGTGTGTGTGTGTGTGTGTGTGTGTTCACGCTAATCTGAACTCTCCCAAGCTAGCAGACAGTATGTTTGGAGTATTGTCAAAGTTGGTTTATTGTTGTTTATTGAGTGTGTGCAGGAGATGCGGTACAGAATGAAAGACACTTAATATGTGCCGAATTTACATGGACAATAATGGCAGACATATGCACAACTAAAGTGTCTCTTAAAATGAATTTAAAAAATGAATTTAAAGATGCTCATTATACATGTATAAATGCTTCATATTTTTTGCATATTTAATGTAGGTTAATGTATTCACGTGTGCTTGTGATATTAAGTTACTGGTTGAAATTCCAGCTTTTAACTGTTTTTACATTGACAGCTCCCCAGTATTAGCTTACAGTACAAGCAAAGCCCAGCACACATGATACACATTCCGTTTTCACTGCACAGTTTGTCGAGTAATCCAGTTACAGCTCCATGATAGGGTTGAAATTCTGTACAGTTGGTTTCAACAAAATAAAAAATGAACATATGGCACATTTGGTACATGTGTGTGATTCTACTGACTGTAGCCTATGTCATGGGAGAGGATGTAGTTGGATATATGAAGAGTAAGTTTAGCACAGGCCGGGAGCTGCTCGGAGAAAGTTCTGCTAATTCTGACTACGGAAATGAACTACTCTCTCGTTACTCATCACTTGTTTCTCATGACAGAAAAAGCATGAAGCACCGTGATGTCAGATTAGTAAAACAAATAAGATAAGCCTATTTTAGCATTCTCTAAACTAAGATTATCAGGATAAAAGGCATCCTAACTGTAACTCCATTGAGACATGGGACACGGCTGGGCCAGTTTTATTGGGATGTCCAGTCACCCTTGTACCCACAGGGACCATTAAACTGTAGTTTCCATTGAAACCAATACATTTCCCAAGATAGCCATTAAAAACATTAGAATTTCTATGAGGGTTTCTATTGTGTATTTCAGCAGGCATGACTTTTACATTACAAATAGCCATTTTATATCCTGCCACTTTAAAACATTTGCACAAGTATTTCAAGTTAATGTAGCTACCATTCAAGATGGGTAGTTGACATGAAATATGTTCGAGAAGTTGACGTCTTTTGGTTTGACATGCTATTTCCCCATCTAAACATATTTTAAACAGTATTTTGCTAATTATTTTATTATCGTGCATTCAGCTTTTATAACCTTATTATAACCTTCAATTAAAATGAACTAGCAAAGGCAAAAAGGTGATTAAAAATTGGTGAAGCATTTAAAAAAGTTGACCAGTTACAGGACCTATAATCCCTTAAACATTCATATCAGTTTTAACAAGAGATGTCATGTGGTTTGTTTAAGAAGTTTAACCCGTAAATGTTTCTTAATTGTGATTAAAGCATTTACAGTTAATAAAGCATAAACACTGGTAGGACAAGGGACCTTTGCAATGTGTCCGCCCAGAGTCATTACACTGACGCACACAACAGTGATTCAGCGTCAGTGATGAAATGATGGGGAAAGGAGCTCTTAATGCTATTTGTTGTACAAAACAAGCATATATGTAACTTTTTCAGACTAAGTAAGGCACATTTTAATTACCACAGAAGCACGTCAAGTCTTAACTATGACTAAAACACAGAATGAGTCATTTTGTCTGCAAGCGCTTTTCATGTGGAGTTCAAAGCGGCACTCGACAATGGTGTTGATGCTTTGACTAAAATCATGAACAAGGTTCACGATTGCTGTAGCAAAGCAGATAGCCACAACCTGCCGGCTGATTAATATTGTGGAGGATGAGAGTTTAAGAGATTAATGTCCATTGCAATGAATATGCAACCTATTTGGGGACTATTTCTTCCAATTAGTCAAATTCCCACTTAGATTTTGGGAAACGTTTAATGTTATTTGAATTGGTGCTATTTTAGGCTTTGCTTGGAAAATTTTAATAAAGCATTATATTGTTACATATTGCTTTGTTTTCTTTCCTAAGAAGGAAATAAATGCATTTTGATAGAAAAAGAAGTATATTTAGAGTAAAATTTCAGCACTCTGTGATTAATCACGATTAACTATGAAAAATTATGCGATTAATCGCGATTAAAACATTTTACTGACTGACAGCACTAATTTTAACCTAAAATCTTAATGTCGAAAAATAAATAAATCCATCGACATACATACACCTTTATCATATACACCTGTTGCACATGACCATCTAAACTCACAAACACCTGAGACCTGAGGTATTGTGTGTACATGTAAAATTATGTGATCAGCAAGCATACTTACCCTTTGCATACCCAGAGGTGGCATGAAGCCCGAGAGACCTGTCAGGGTGCTTGAGGTGACCGTGAGAATTCTACAGGGCACCTCCTTTATCTAAAACCGCAAATCGAGAAGGAGCAAGTGTCCGCAGTCGCAGATTTTTAGCAAACCGAGCTACCTCTATTATTCCACATGTTATCAACTTTGGCTCAAATTCTTAGCATCACCAAGCGATCCTTTAATTATGGAATGGTATGGAGAGAGAGAGACAGAGAGCGAGAGAGAAAAGGAGGAAGGGAGGGTGAGAAGGACAAGAGAGAGAGAGAGAGAGAGAGAGGGAGGGGGAAGGCAGCTACTTTTGGCCCTCCTCTGGGTTACAGTTGCAAGAATGTGAGTCTTGCGATCGTAACACACACATAAACTTAGATCACCACTCCCCTGGACATTTCTCGATCCGCTTGACTTGATCAGATACAAAGCAAAACATCCCCAGCTGCACTGAAAAAAGTATATTTGTTTCCCTTAATCAGTAAGAAATTGTCTTCATTAGTTTTTTGTCTTATTTTCCAGTAAAAATATCTAAACATCCTTAAAACAAGGCACATTTATTTGAGAAGCAAAATTGTGTACAACTTGTTTTCAGAGAATATATCTTGAATTAATCAAATGTCTAACAAAATGTTGGTAAGGTTTATGCTTAAAATGCTCTTCCCATTGCCTCCTCTTCATTTTCAGCACTTCACTACGTCCCACGTCCAAGTTCTTGTCCCCTCTTAGCTTATTTCTCAAAATACACTATCTTAAACTCTTTGTTTTCTTTTAGTGGCTGTCCACCTCTCAATCCAAATCCTTATACACTGTTCACACCCCAAGCTTCTCTCTCTCTCTCTCCATCTCTCTCTTTCTCTCCCTGCTGTGTTTTTTCCCACCCATTGTGTTTATCGCCTCACAGCCAAATGTCAACAGTCTTTTCATGATGTGGAGTCAATACAGTGTTAAATAATCTTAATACAAAGCCCAAAACACTTCATAAAGACTCCCAAAACTCCACTCAAAAAGTTCAAGATAACTTTGCTGGCATGCATATTGGGACACGGCCTGTTACAGTGTGTTTGTATACTCTCCCACTCTTACTTAATAAGGCATTACATTTCTTAGGCTTACATTTCTAAGTACATTTTAAGTTAAATTTACATTTAGTCATTTAGCAGACACATTTATCCAAAGCCACTTACAAATGAGGAACATAACAAGCAATTTGTCCTACAAAAGTCAACAATATCTGCAGTATCGCACTGCCAAGTTCCCAGATTAGCTAGCGTATAGAAGCTATAGACGGACAAGAGAAAGTTTGTTTTTTTGAATTTTTTGTATTTTTATTAAATAATAAATAGTAAGTGCCATTAGTTTGGACTCATAAAGTGCTCACGGAAGTGTTTTCAGCTGTTTCTTGAATGTTGAGATGGTTTCAGCAGATCGTGGGGAGGCTGGAAGCTCACTCCACCACAGAGGAATAGAGAAAGTGAATGATTGTGAAATGGACTTTGTGCCTCGTTGCAATGGGACCACCATGCGCTGCTCATTCATTGAACGCAGACAGCAAGTGGGGACGTAGACCTGGAAGAGTGAGTTAAAGTAAGAGAGTGCTGTTCCATTGGCTGTCCTGAAGGCCAGAGCCAATGGCCTGAATTTGATGTGGGCAGCTACAGGTAGAAGGTTCTGCCTGCATTCTGCAAGACTACAACAAGGCACAACCACTACAAGTTACGCCCCCTTCAATTAACCGGTGAAACGCTGAGGTCTTGCAACAGTAGGATGCCAAATTCATACACTGTGTTTGTTGTGTTTATTTGGAGTCCTACAGCAGCCCTACAACTACACCTATCCCTGCCCCTTAACCTAACCAGTGGACAGTAAAACAGCTAAAAAAAGTCCAGTTAAGGAGGGACCCAAGCTATATCTAGGTACCAACATTTTTTGAGTGGGCTCTTTTGACTTGGGCCAGTAATCAACCACCTAGCAACCACACAAAAACACCCTAGTAACCACATAGCAATGTGCTTAAAACAACTCAAACCACCTAACCACTATTTAACCACCTACAACACCCTAGCATTGTGACAGTAAATTTGGCATGGGTAAGCACCACTACAAATCTAGGTATTAACCTAGCAACCACCCACAACACCCTAGCAACCATATATCAGTGTGCTAAATACTAACATTTTAGCAACTGCCTAACAGTATTCTGGCAACCCTGGTGGTGAATTTTGCATGGGGAAGCACCACTAAAAATCTAGATTTTAACCTTGTGCATCCCCGCATGCACATGCATGAACATTGTATTTTGGCTTAATGCATAATTTAAATTCATTTAAACCAACTGATCTCAGTTCAGGAGACTCAGGTGCTGTCAGTAAAGGATTGGAGTCATGTGACAAAACAACATGGCTCTGACCACAGCGGAGTTTGTCTTTGGGAGAAACGGCAACAAAACTACATCTGGTAAGAAACCTAATTACGTTTTTACATTGAAACCTGTTAGAGTCAAAAGATTAAAGTCTCTAGTTTAATCCGATATGCCATTTGTAAAATTTGAGCGATTGATCGTGAAACGTCATGCTGCTAAATACAATGGACACTAATGTGTACTTTAGCAAATTTGTTCTTAGAAATCCTATATTTATTGTGCATTTTCACATTGAGAATCAATGAGTTCATCCAAAAACTGAAAAATGTCACTTTCAGAAGCTTTATATGGAGTTAGGATGAAAATAAAGTGTATTTTGCTGGTCTGAGACCAGTGCAGACAGACAGCACACTGGAGGTTAAGTCTCACACACAAACACAAAATAGTCTGAGTCTTGGTTAGTGCAGCATGCTGATTGTATTATTTGCGCTGTGAAAACACCAAAGGATGCTAAGAAAGCTGTACAGGGGGCCGGAGCACAGAACGGGGGTGTCCTGAGGGAATGCATGTTGGAAAAGTTCAAAGAGCATTTCACCCACAGCAAAAACAGGAAATACCAGCGCAGCATTCACACTGAGCGCAGCAGAGAGAGTGAAGTGTGTGCCTCTTTATATTGATGAAGAGCTAATATGCAAATAGAAGAACTCAGTGCTCTTTCTCTCCAAGGGTGTTTTCACACTTGAGTCCTCTTTAAAAGAACCAAACTCAGACCCCTTTAAGTGGACCAAAAAGTGGACTGAGAAAAAAAGGGCACCGTTCTCTTTTTGTTCTCTGTTTCATTCAAACTGTCTATTGGCACTTTTCCACTGCACGTTATGGTTCGACTCGACTCAACTCTGCTCGCTTTACTATTCTAAGCTTGCTTTTCCACTGTAGTTTAGTGTCGCCTCAACGTGGGTGGGATTATAGGCTGATCGTCATAGTTGCACCTCATTTATTGACCATGGCGTGGTTTTGCGCATAGCCATTTCTTTTTACAATTCAAAAGTCACGTGAACAAATGATAATGCTGTCGCTGTTGCTACCTTTAAAACTAGCAGGTTGACGTCCCGTGTCGCAAATCCAGTGAGGTGGTACTAAAAAAAGTATCATGTACCAGGTACTATCCACAGTGGAAACCCACAAAAAGCGAGCAGAGTCGAGTCGAGTCGAGTCGAGCTGTACCGTGCAGTGGAAAAGCTCCATATGACCTTGAAAGTGGGCTCAGTTCTCTTTTTGTTCCACTTTACCTGTTAAAGGGAATCAGTACTTTTTGCATTCACACTGTTTGTCATTTGTGGAACACACTCCACTTTAAAAACATAAAATGTATTATAATTATTATTATTAAGGATATATTTAATGTTAAGAGTAAAGTTAGCTCTAAATATTAACTTGTGAGATTAATTAAACATGTTTAGTGCTCTTAAAAAGAATCAGCAGCATGAGTACAGGTGTCTGTGTTCAATAAAACGTATTTTATTGATTTTTAACATCAATATTATATAAGTATATTATATATTTTATATGTAAAATTATATTATTATGTATTACATTTTGTTTTATATATTAAAAGAGAAAGGAAATATAGGAGATCTGAAAGCCTTTTATTTTTCATATAAAACTACTGTATTTAGAGGCAAAATTCAACATTAAATAATGGTAGATTAGTCGTATTAACAACAAACAAGACTGATCACAATTAATGTTTGATCTACTGTCAGCCTTAGATTACTTCCATTTTTAGAATACAATAGCAATTTATTCCTGTCGTAATTTCTCAACCTTCATTTGGCTTTTCAAGCTGTTTGTTACAATAGTTTTAATATGCTTCTCACTCTATCAGCTCCTTAGAAACGGAATAAAGCAGCTCGTAGAGTTTCTCATAAACCTGTCAGTGCCAAATATGTTTGGCATTGGAAAAATCAAGTGAGCCCAGAGCGCTTTGTTCACAATGCACATTTTTAGTGAACGGAACCGAAGGCTGCAAGCAAACCATACTCAGACCACTTCCCGAAATGGCCTCGGTTCGGTTAGCTTTAAAGAGGTCTGACATCATTTGGAGTGTTCACATATGGTTTAAAAATCCTGTGAACCACGCTCAGACCCCTGCAATGAGCCAACTGTGAAAACACCCTCATACACAAACACCTGCATCAACATTTAAATAAACACATACAAGCACTACTACTACAAATGTAGGCTATTTGAGATGTGTGGAGAACTTACACTTTCACAGATAAATCAGCTGTCAAAGTGAATCCAGTAACAAGGTAGGGATCTCAAATGCTGATTGGACAGTAACTGGTTGAACAGTTTTGACTGGAAGAGAAGTTAGGTGAGAACATACACTTTCCAGGGAAAACTAGCAACATCAGCACCAAAAAAGTAAAAAAAAAAAAAAAAAAAAAAAAAAATATATATATATATATATATATATATATATATATATATATATATATATATATATATATATATATATATATATACACACACACATATACATATATATATATATATATATATATATATATATATATATATATATATATATATATATGTATACATATATATATATATATATATATATATATATAAATATATGTATACATATATATATATATATATATATATATATATATATATATATATATATATGCATGCAGCGAATAATTGCCCAACATAGAAGGGAACTCCTTCAATACTGTTTAAAAAGCATCCCAGGGTGATATCTCAAGAAGTTGGTTGAGAAAATGTCAAGAGTACATGTCTGCAAATTCTAGGCAAAGGGTGACTACTTTGAAGATGCTAAAATATAACACAGTTTTGATTTATTTTGGATTTTGTTTAGTCACAACATAATTCCCATAGTTTTTTCATAGTTTTGATGACTTTAATATTATTCTAAAATGTGAAAAAAAGTATAATAAAGAATGAGTAAGTGTTTCAAAACTTTTGACCAGTAGTGTGTGTGTGTGTGTGTGTGTGTATAATACAGGTGCATCTCAATAAATTAGAATGTCATGGAAAAGTTCATTTATTTCAGTAATTCAACTCAAATTGTGAAACTCGTGTATTAAATAAATTCAATGCACACAGACTGAAGTAGTTTAAGTCTTTGGTTCTTTTAATTGTGATGATTTTGGCAAACATTTAACAAAAACCCACCAATTCACTATCTCAAAAAATTAGAATACATCATAAGACCAATAAAAAAAACATTTTTAGTGAATTGTTGGCCTTCTGGAAAGTATGTTCTTTTACTGTATATGTACTCAATACTTGGTAGGGGCTCCTTTTGCTTTAATTACTGCCTCAATTCGGCATGGCATGGAGGTGATCAGTTTGTGGCACTGCTGAGGTGGTATGGAAGCCCAGGTTTCTTTGACAGTGGCCTTCAGCTCATCTGCATTTTTTGGTCTCTTGTTTCTCATTTTCCTCTTGACAGTACCCCATAGATTCTCTATGGGGTTCAGATCTGGTGAGTTTGCTGGCCAGTCAAGCACAGCAACACCATGGTCATTTAACCAACTTTTGGTGCTTTTGGCAGTGTGGGCAGGTGCCAAATCCTGCTGGAAAATGAAATCAGCATCTTTAAAAAGCTGGTCAGCAGAAGGAAGCATGAAGTGCTCCAAAATTTCTTGGTAAACGGGTGCAGTGACTTTGGTTTTCAAAAAACACAATGGACCAACACCAGCAGATGACATTGCACCCCAAATCATCACAGACTGTGGAAACTTAACACTGGACTTCAAGCAACTTGAGCTATGAGCTTCTCCACCCTTCCTCCAGACTCTAGGACCTTGGTTTCCAAATGAAATACAAAACTTGCTCTCATCTGAAAAGAGGACTTTGGAACACTGGGCAACAGTCCAGTTCTTCTTCTCCTTAGCCCAGGTAAGACGCCTCTGACGTTGTCTGTGGTTCAGGAGTGACTTAACAAGAGGAATATGACAACTGTAGCCAAATTCCTTGACACGTCTGTGTGTGGTGGCTCTTGATGGCTTGACCCCAGCCTCAGTCCATTCCTTGTGAAGTTCACCCAAATTCTTGAATCGATTTTGCTTGACAATCATAAGGCTGCGGTTCTCTCGGTTGGTTGTGCATCTTTTTCTTCCACACTTTTTCTTTCCACTCAACTTTCTGTTAACATGCTTGGATACAGCACTCTGTGAACAGCCAGCTTCTTTGGCAATGAATGTTTGTGGCTTACCCTCCTTGTGAAGGGTGTCAATGATTGTCTTCTGGACAACTGTCAGATCAGCAGTCTTCCCCATGATTGTGTAGCCTAGTGAACCAAACTGAGAGACAATTTTGAAGGCTCAGGAAACCTTTGCAGGTGTTTTGAGTTGATTAGCTGATGGCATGTCAAAATATTCTAATTTTTTGAGATAGTGAATTGGTGGGTTTTTGTTAAATGTGAGCCAAAATCATCACAATTAAAAGAACCAAAGACTTAAACTACTTCAGTCTGTGTGCATTGAATTTATTTAATACATGAGTTTCACAATTTGAGTTGAATTAATGAAATAAATGAACTTTTCCACAACATTCTAATTTATTGAGATGCACCTGTATATATATATATATAAATAATAGGGGTGTAACTATCCATCGATATAACCGATGATCCAATGTTATCGATACTAGTGCCCGACCGATATATATTAGCCTTTCAGCGATATGTTGGTATTGGCATATATTTTACCGATATGCGCAGATATGAAAACTTTTTTCAGAACTTATAATGCAGAAAACAATGCTTTAGAATTGGTGTCATTATGCAGTTTGTCCAGCAGAGCACGCTCCGACTCCATTGTTTACAGTGCTGACTCTGAGCTGACGGTGGCTCTGCAGACAGGGCAGAGTTCAGCAGTGTCTTCTCGGCAAGTTGCTAACTAGTTTGTGAAATACATACTGGAAAGTTAATAAACAATGACCCCATCATTTTCCCTTTTCAATATAACTAATATAACGTTAACCCTGTCCCTGACAACCATGTCACTCATGTCTGTTTGCTGTTAGCCAGCTATAGTTTGTCAGTGCATAAGTATTGTAGCATATTGAAAGGTAAACATCAGCGCATCTTTTTGCAGCTCAACAGACAACTGTGCGGTGGTGGATGGTGTCTGTTGAGTGTTGATTTCACGCTACGTTGTTACCTAGTTGGTGAGACGCAATGCTGATCCATCTTTTACTCTCCGTGACAATGAGCTCATAGCTAACTAGCTAACCACGTAGCTACTTTCATTGCTTATCAGCTGAGTGGAAGCAAATGTGTAAACATGTATTCACCTAACTGTTTTGTTCAGGATTCACAGTTTGGTACCCCTTCAACCGAACAATTCCAGTCAATGCATTTATAAAATTTTATATTTAAAAGTCTTGAAAGTTTCCCCTGAACTTGTATTGCAGAATACGGTGTAACACCGCTGCCGCTGTTTTTCTCTTGTCTCGGCAGGTGTAAATGCTTCTTGTTTTACAACCTGCCAATAATTGACTGGCAGTATTAATACAGTCAGCATTTGACTGATACTAAACTGTACTGATGTTTATTTAGCTATTCATTTTTATTTTTATTTATTCTTTATTTTAATGGTCAGCATTTGACTGATACTAAACAGAAATACTGATGTTTATTTAGCTATTTATTTTATTTTTATTTATTCTTTATTTTAATGGTCAGCATTTGACTTATACTAAACAGTACTGATGTTTATCTAGCTATTTATTTTATTTTTATTTATTCTTTATTTAAACGATAAGCAACTGACTTATAGTACTGATGTTTTTTTTATCTATTTATTGTATTTTTATTTATTCTTTATTTTCTCAGTGTTCATTTCTAGAATTTGTTGTCATATCGGTGCAAAATCGGTGAACAATTCACTTAGAAAAGGTCTGTTTTCATTCCAGCTCAAAAATTAACTATATCAGCCACCATATCAGTAATCGGTGAATTTTCCCCCTCTAAAACCAGCATCGGTCTCAAAAATCCCATATCGGTCAGGCTCTAATCGATAAAATGCGTAAATATCGATATAGACATTTTTTTTTAAAGATGCACCTTTATTTGAACACTCTCATGTCAGCCACGTCCGTACGCATTTCCATCAGGCGATGAAGCTACCTTATTACATTCATTTCACTTTATGAGCGCTAAATACGCTTTTCATGTGGGACAAGGATGTGCACAGGGTCTGTGAAGCCAAATTGCACTCTGCTACCCATGCGCGCACGTCAACCGGGCTTCCCGTGAAACGTGAGCTCCAGACCAGTGACAGGATCAGTGCGCGAGCATCAACCGGCGCTCCTTAAAATGCGAGCTCTCGTGATAAACACAGAGCGGCTCACATGCGCAATTAATTTGGGCTTCCATCGAAATCATTGCGTATGTGACCCATTTGAAATTTGCTATATTAAGGTACCATGGAGTAGTTCAACCATCATGTGAAATGTCTGAACAGCACTAATGGGGGAAAGAGAAACACCTGCTCAGCACTAGCATCAATTATATGACTTTACGTATCTACACATCAATACCCTTACTAACATTTATCCCAGTTAACTGTAACAGAATTTTTCATTACAACTGTGGAGTTGTAGCCAAGAAAACCATGGATAGCATGGTCAGTTGGAAACAAGTCATGGGTATGTAAGTACTTTGAATTGGATTAAACTGAAAAATAAGTTGTAATCAAATGATGATCACTTGCGTGTGATGTAATTTTTTATATTATTATCTGTATAATTTTTTTTCAACATCTGAAGTAACTTATTTTGTTGTGGATGTCCCAGTATGGATACTAAATTTGCACTTTACAGAGAGCTCAATAAAATATTCAAATTATATTTGTTGCATTTTAGGGCAAACATTTTTTAATTGATTGTGTAAAATAGGCACATAATATCGGAATATCGATGGCAGGGCACTGAATCTAATCAAATTGAAATCGTAACATGGCAGACGTTGACGTATCGGCAAATATGAGATCGCAGGCCAAGAGAATCGATATAAGATCATATCGTGATGACATGTCCAATTTACACCCCTAATATATATATATATATATATATATATATATATATATATATATATATATATATATATATTAGTGCTGTCAATTTAACACGTTCAGTCAGTGCGATTAATTGTATAAAAAATAACGTGTTAAAATTTTTTTAACGTAATTAATCATCATGTCCATGAACCATAAGCAATATTACTACCACTGGAGCATTTCAAGGTTGAAATATCAATGTAACAAGTAGCTGTGCAAGCGAGCAAGTCACAGCTTGTTGACACTCCTGAGTAGCAACCGACTGCACAAGAAAATACGTTTTCATGCATTCGAGCGCAGCTGAATAGAGAGCAGTTCTAAATGCAGGGATCTCGAGATGTGTTTTTCAAGTTTAAAACTACATTTAACTTGACACAGAAACCTAAAAACTCTGTTTATGACGTGACACAACCAAAGTGAGGTCTATGTTCTAAAAGCATCCTTCTGACACATGTGTACACTGATGCATACTTAGAAAAGCCCTTATAATAAATCTATCTTAAACAGATTGATGAATTCAATTGCAAATGCAAAAAGGATTGCTGTGGACTGTAGGCCAATGAGAGGCTTATGTTCAATAATATGGAAATTGCCTTCTAAAGCCACTTTTTGTAGTGTCTGATCAGTGCTTCCTCATCTGCCACAATAACGTAATGCATTTTAATGATCTGAATTATTATATTTATAATATATAATTTTAATTACTTTAATATACCTATTTATAATTGTAGAAATATATTTATAATCATTATATATTGAATTACTGTTATTTTAGGGCCTTTCTCAGCAAATACCTATATGTGCGATTAATTTGATAAATTAATTGGCATGTCATGTAATTAATTTGATTAAAAATTTCAATCGATTGACGCCCTCTATATATATACAGTTGTACTCAAAAGTTTGCATACCCTGGCAGAAATTGTGAAATTTTGGCATTGATTTTGAAAATATGACTGATCATGCAAAAAAACTGTCTTTTATTTAAGGATAGTGATCATATGAAGCCATTTATTATCACATTTGGCTCCTTTTTAAATCATAATTATAACAGAAATCACCCAAATGGCCCTGATTAAAAGTTTACATACCCTTGAATGTTTGGCCTTGTTACAGACACACAAGGTGACACACACAGGTTTAAATGGCAATTAAAGATTAATTTCCCACACCTTAGTGTCTGTAATTGCAATTAGTGTCTGTGTATAAATAATCAATGAGTTTGTTAGCTCTCATGTGGATGCACTGAGCAGGCTAGATACTGAGCCATGGGGAGCAGAAAAGAACTGTCAAAAGTAACAAGGTAATGGAATTTTATAAAGATGGAAAAGGATATAAAAAGATATCCAAAGCCTTGAAAATGCCAGTCAGTACTGTTCAATCACTTATTAAGAAGTGGAAAATTCGGGGATCTCTTGATACCAAGCCACGGTCAGGTAGACCAAGAAAGATTTCAGGCACAACTGTTAGAAGAATTGTTCGGGATACAAAGAAAAACCCACAGGTAACCTCAGGAGAAATACAGGCTGCTCTGGAAAAAGACGGTGTGGTTGTTTCAAGGCGCTGTTTATACAGTTCTACCCAGCAGTCTTTGAGTCTGTCCTCTGCAATTCAGTAACTGTCTGGTTTGGTGCAGCTACGAAACTACTCTCGTGAGAGTTTTGTGTTGCCTGTTTGTTTTCAGTTATTTAATAAAATATATTTATTTTTCACTCATTCCTGCACTTGGGTCCTTCTTCCTGCTAAGCATACCGTGACATTCCGAGACCATAAAATTGGCTTTAAAATGGGATTATTTTATCTCAGCCTGTGTCTCGAAGAACTGTCAGCCCTGACAGTGATGCCCCCTCACCGATGGTGGATGCTGCAGCCAACCGCCAGGAGGAGGAGAAGGAAGCCGAGTAAGCCGTTCGAGCCACAGTCACTGCCAGCGTTCCTGGCCACAGAGGCCGTTCCCCAGTCACTGCCAGTAGTGCTTCCAATCGTCCGGAAGAGAAGGAAGCTGAGTAAGGTGCCCGAGCCCCAGTCGCTGCCAGCACTCACGCCCACGGAGACCATTTCCCAGTCACTGCCAGCAGTGCTTCCAACTGTCCGGAAGAGGAGAAGAAAGCTGAGTAAGGCATCCGAGTCCCAGTCACTGCCAGCGTTCCCAGCCACGGAGACCGTTTCCCAGTCACTGCCAGCAGTGCTTCTAACCGTCCGGAAGAGGAGAAGGAAGCCGAGTAAGGTGCCTGAGCCCCAGTTGCTCCCAGCGCTCACGGCCGCGAAGGCCGTTCCCCAGTCACTGCCAGCACTCATGGAGGCCGATAGCCCACTCCTTTCTGTTGTCTTAATTAGCTTCTGTTCTGTGTTTGAACGCATGGCTCTGTGTTTTCTGTCTACCATGCACTCTGCTTTCCCTGCCTGCTTGTTGCTTCCTGCCATGCCTCTTCATTTAGTCCGCATCATGTTGATTGTCTGCACTTGTCCCTCATGTATCTTGCTCTATATATTGTGCCCTTTTTCCTCTTGTGTTTGTCGAATCATTTTGTTAGCAAGTTCATCTGTTCCTGTTCATGTCCTGTTCCTGGTCGGTCCTAGTCTTTGTCTTTATTCTGGATTATGTTTAGTTTGTTTTCTCTCCCTCGTGTGTTGTGTTGCCTGTTTGTTTTCAGTTGTTTAATAAAATATATTTATTTTTCACTCATTCCTGGGCTTGGGTCCTTCCTTCTGCTTAAGTACCGTGACACTGGGTAGATTAGATGGTAAGTGAACAATCAGTTCTCGTAGACAAAATGTTGGATGTAGGCAAAGGTGGAAAGTAACAAATTACAACTACTCTCGTTACAATACTTGAGTACATTTTTCTACATTAAGTATAAATACATTATACTTGAGTTGATTAAAAATTATTCAACTTCGCTACAGTTATTTTTCACCACAATTACAAAGTACAAAAAAATATATAATATTTCTGAATTTTGGGAAGAAGAAAATTATTAGCACTAAATGTTTATAAACTAAAACACGCTGTGTGCGGCACGAAGGAAGCCCGCAGGGCACAGCATCATGAGCACAGCAGCTTGCATAAACTAAGACCGTCAATCCGCGAATCTTATCACGTGGCTCGTTGTGCATGACACCACAGAGACTCCGCATGTGGAGGCTCATGCTACCCTCCACGATCCACGCACAACTTTCCACGCACCCCATTGAGAGCGAGAACCAATAATCACAACCACGAGGAGGTTACCCCATGTGACTCTACCCTCCCTAGCAACCGGGCCAATTTGTTTGCTTAGGAGACCTGACTGGAGTCACTCAGCACACCCTGGATTCGAACTCGTGACTCCAGGGGTGGTAGTCAGCGTCAATACTCCCACAAAACCCACTGTATTGTGATTTCCACATGGTAGCGCAACCATTCTCAATTGTTCTAATAATAAGAAAATTTTCTTGAGTACCAAATTAGCACTAGAATGCTTCTGTAAGGAATAGGTGACACAGTATATGTTTGCCATCACGGGTAAATGAAAAAAATGAATAAATACCACTTAAAACAATAATTTCAAACCATAATAATTATTAGCAATTCATGATTTTGGTAGTATTTTTGATCAATTTAATGCATTCTTGGTGAAAGGAAGCATAAGTTTCTTTCAAGAACAAAAATGTCTTTGTGTTCTAAAAATGGAAGCGTATATACTATAATATAATTTTCATAAAGTAACTTGTAATTACTTGAGTAGTTTTTCAGCAAACTACTTATTTACTCTTACTTCTGTCATAATATTTCTCAGTAATTCTACTTGTACTCAAGTGAATTATTTCTTCAGTAGCAGTGCTTTTACTTAAGTTAAAAAAAAAATCAGTACTCTTTCCACCAGGTCATTAGCCAGTTGTTGATTCCAGAAAACACTACAAATAGTACCATGGTATTACAATGGCAGTATAAATCTATTCTTTTAAGTACCATGGAGAACCATGTAAATATCAATTGTAAATGAATATGGAAATAACTATGCTATATATCAAGTAGTAAGTACAGTGGAACTGAATAATCATCTGATACCAAGCCATGTTTTCCACATAAATATCACACTAAAATTGGTTTATGTACCATTATATAAATAGATACAAATTAGAGGTCGACCGATACTGGATTGTGCTGATTTGATAATGTGTTGAAATTATAATCTGCCAATAGTTTTTTAAAATTGGTAGCCTATATTACATGTTCTTAGTCTTTTCTTCCTGTGATGGGGAGGGCTAGACACAGGCTACAAGAGTCCAAATGTAATAACATTTTAGATTCCAGATGGGGGTTTGCAGATTTGATTCATAGCATGGAACTTTTAACTTTAAAGGCACATTAACATTGAAATACACTGGGGACTCTTATTTTGAAATGTTTGCGCTTTACTGCTTCCAGCTGCTTATTCAAACAAATATGGGATATAAAATGTGCACTCCTACAATAATCTACGTTTTACAATATCAGGGCTCCAGACTAAACTGAAATATTAAGGATCCAAATGGCTGTTTTTAGTAGCCATATCACAGAATAGTTTGATTTAGATTGCTGTTCATAAACAAGATAGAAAGCCAAAGAAAAGGAAGACAGATGAAAACCCATTAATCAGAGGTTTAATAAACAGTATATATAGCTGAGAAGATAAGTTTGCATTCCCTTTTGTCTCATAAATATTCACACCCCTTTCATAATTTATATGAATATAAGAGATAAAAGATTATTTTTATTTAGTACTGTTCTTCAGAATCTACATTACAGATAATTACATAAAGTATAGTATGCATATAGTAGTGTGTTTTCGTCTTGAGCTTCAATGAATGTTTGCACCTTGTGTGATAGTTGTGTACAAGTCCCTCAACTGTCCTATATGTCAAAGGCTTGATTTTATATATATATATATATATATATATATATATAAAGTCCTTCTTTACAGTTACCGGATGGCCCCATACACAGAAACTACAAGAGTGCAAATTGAATGAAATCCCAGATGCAGTTTATTGTGCTTCTCCAATCCCAATCAATAATTATCAGAAGAAGAAAAAAAGTGGTACACAATACAGGACTTATAATTATAAAGTCCGAAATACACACGGGACTCTTATTTTGAAATGTCTGCGCTCCCAGTTGTGAGCTCATTGACGGATGATTCTCTGAGAAAGTGAATCTGATTCAAACTGCTAACCTGAGCTCCTGAGTTCAAACCCTCAGTTCTTTTCAGGTGATTCATGAAAAAGACCCGGTTCAAAAGAGTCATTTGTTCATGATGTTCATGTTCGTGCTGGGTTTGTTGTTGCGTGCAGTAAGCTCGTCACAACAGAACGGGTGAAAAGTGGCGCGAGACACACTGGTGCACACTCTAAAGGTCTATTCAATAACTAACAAGATGATATCTGACGAAACCGCATATGAACGCACACAACATGACTGTTCCCAACAGCAACTACATTTTAAATTATTGTCGCAATCAATTATTTTTGGTCGCATTTGCCGCCATTTTAGTCGCAGTCTGGAGCCCTATATAAACAATTAAAAGTAAACATTGTCATATTTCATCAACACTATATCATCTTCATCAACAGTTGATTTTTAGTGATAGTTTGTCATAAATTTCAAATATGGCTTAATGATTGTGAACTGCTCCGCAATAGCTAAAAACACTCACAAGCCCCCGCATGCTTGGAGAAAATACAACAGTGTTGTGTTTTCACTCTGAAGGATGCAGCACATGCATTTATTTAATTAAATCATATTCTTTTGAAGTTGGATAATCACATTAGGTCATATCATGATTCCTGTCTTTCCACTCCCAAATTTAAGACCTCTTTAAATAAAAATTAAGACTTTTTTTGCATTTAAGATATTTAAGACTTTTTATGACTTTACATTTTGAAAAAACTGAATATAAGTCTTTTTAAGGATCCACGGGAACCCTTAGGGTTTTTTGTTTTTTTTTTGGACACTGGACATGATTCAGTACCATGCTATATATATCAAAGTATGATGGTATTACCATATGATAACATCACTGTGTTATGGTACCCCTACAGTACTTTTTGTAAGGCGAGTAAAATGAAATATATTTTTGGAATACAAAAATAAACTTTTGCTTTTAAATATTAATATGAATGTAATGAAAATATGAATATAGAGAATATGGTGTAGAATAAGCAGTTTTACTATGGGGTCAAAAGAAACTGTCCGAGTTTAACCTCTCAGTGGAGTCTGATGAACACACACACAAACATACACAGATACTCAGTGGGTGGGTATGAAGGGGCAATCTAGTCACATGTGCCTTTTTTCTCCATACTCCATTTCTCCATCCCTCACTCTCTGTTTATAATCCTGTTAGGCTCTGTTGGTCCTATAGACAAAAAGCGTGTAGTTTGTTTCACAGGGTTACAAATACATACCCCACATTGTTGTTTCCCACATTTCCCCCTCCTTTCCCACCAAATCATCATGAAGCCACTGAAACAACCGGCCCACTCTCACTATTCTTGTTTTCATACTTGCCAACAACTGATGCTGTCCAAAATCTCTTGTAATCCTTTACATTTTCAAGTCTAATTGTGATTGTGTGTTCATGGGCATCATGTTATGTTATTGTGAGTGTAACATTGCTTTTGCACAATAGTTCTATAAACGAGAAGTTAATATCGAGTAACCACTCGATTTTATGACCTATTATTTTATTTATTTTTGCTCCACCAACAAAACCAGTTAAGTTACAGTGTTGCACACCATAAAACTGTAATTCTATGTAGTGAACACAGAGATACGGAGTGATACAAACAGTGGAAAGACCAGCAGATGATGGTCTCTGGCATGTAATGCATGTGTGCTGGTGTAAACGAGAGAGGGGGAAAGGGGGTGGGGTGTCCTAAAGGGATTTGTCATGGGAAAGTCAAGCATGGAATCCGAAGAGACTTTGGCATTCTCTGGTTTTGGAATGTTGTAAACATAAAGTGCATAAAACTATGTGTGCGCTTGTTTGTGAAAGCGTGCAAGTGTTTGTGTGCTTGTGTGTGTTTGTACAGACTTTCGGGGAATTTAAAAAAGCCCCTCAACTTCTGCAACCTATAAACGTGCATGATAGACGGGGCGTGTGCGAGTATGTATGTATGTGGCCGAACAAGAGGGAATATCACTATCCTTTATTTATCTCACCTCACAAGGTCAAAGCTTTTGACCTTTGACCTCCAGGCTGACCTTATTGACCTGATGTGGGGAATATGAGCCCAAAATACTCCACATTCCATATGGCAGCTCTCAAACACCCTTAATCAAGCCAGGCTGCTCACTAGATTTGACAAACTCAGTACATAACACTCGCTCGGCTCACGGTATCAGCTCGCGTCTGTGGGAGAATCAATTTGGCAGTGCAGTGTTTAGTTTCATATATTGAGCTTGCTGTCATCTCTGTTGCTGAGTCAACAACATCTGAGGGAAAATATATGTTTGAAGCTGCTGCATTTGAAGGAAGAGGAAAACAAAGTTAAGATCTGTTTGAAATCTGAGCTAACTTAATTTGGTCATGCAGTGTAAGTTAACTGTTAGTTCAAGATGGCGCCACGGATGTCCGCCTCAGTATGGAGCTCTTCAGTTCTTTTGCTGTTTTTGTTTGTTTGTCCTGTGTTTAGTAATTTATTTCTGATCAGCTTTACCAGAGATGAGCTGCTGAATATTTGGCAGCACATGACAGACAATCTTTTACCGGTTTTTAATTATTCGGACATTCTGATGGACATTTTAGTCAGAGGAGCAACGAGAGGCCGTGGAACGTGTTTTTACGTCAACTAATGTTGGTGTACAGATGTAACAATGCTGAAGAAGATATGCTGTCCTAATTTAGAGGCGCTCTTCATAAACTGTAAGCCTTTCTACTTGCTGCAGGAGTTTTCCTTGTGTATTCTTGTGAGTGTTTATATTCTTCCACACGCGTGTGTGAATGTAGCGCTGCAACAGCTGGCTGATCAGATCACAGACACGGAGCAACAACACCCGGACTCACTTATTATTATTCTTGGAGATTTTAACAAGGCAAATCTCACATGTGAACTGCCAAAATACAGACAGCACAATATATGCCCCAACAGAGACAGAAATACACTGGATCATTGCTACACAACAATAAAGGATGCATATCGCTCTGTCCCACGTGCAGCTTTAGAACTCTCTGATCACTGTCTGGTTCATCTTCTTCCGACCTACAGGCTGAAAATAAAATCAGCTAAACCTGGAGTAAAGACTGTAAAAAGATGGACCAATGAAGCAGAACTGGAACTACAAGCCTGCTTTGACTGCACTGATTGGAGTGGTTTTGAAGCTGCAGCCACAAACCTGGATGTGTTCACAGATACTATGACATCATATATCAGTTTCTGTGAGGACATGTGCATTCCTACTAGGACTTATTAAACATACAACAACAACAAACCATGTGTGATGAGGAGGAGAGTGGGGCCAGGCCGTGAGGACACACGGCTGGCCCTGAATCGGGCTAATCAGCAGGGAGAGGCATAAAGACGAGCCGGAGGCACCAGATCGAGAGAGAGAGAGAGATGCATGCAGCCGCGTTGTTATGGAGGAGTCTCTGCCGGCCGCCGAGTGCCGGAGGAACCGCTGCCGTCAGCCGAGAAGAGGAGGAGCGGTTTCGTCTGCCAGGGGTCGGAGGGCTCGCTACCAACCGCCGGGGGAGGAGCGAGCTGTCGTCTGCCAGAGGGCGGAGGAGCGGTTGAGGACCAGTGGCAGTGTGTCCGGGAACCAGCAAGTTTTTCTCTCTCTCTCCTCTCTCTCTCTCTGTCGCTCCACCTTGCTCTTTCCCTCTCCCCTTTCCCTCCGCTTGTCTCTTCCAGGGCTCCAGAAAGGCAGGGAAGACCTGCCAGCAGGCACAGCCGGAAGGGCAACGCCCCCCTCCAGGAAGGGAGGGGAGTGCGTCATGTCGTGTCGATGGAGGAGAGTGACGAGGAGGAGGGCGGGGCCGGGCCGTGAGGACACACGGCTGGCCCTGAATTGGGCTAATCAGCCGGGAGGGGAATAAAGACAAGCCGGAGGTGCCAGTTCAAGTAAGAGAAAGAGGTGTCTTTATGTTTTATGTTGTTTTAAGTTAAGTTCATTTATATAATTAAACTTTACGTTGACTGTTCAGCCATAGTTTACAGCAAAACTAAAATGGATGCTTACAGAATTGGGGATAAAATCGTGTACAATCAGGCCAAATACAGACTGACAAAGGAGATTAGAATGGCTAAAAGAAGCTATTCTGAAAAGCTGAAAAAACAGTTTTCAGCCAACGACCATCCCCCAACACTTTAGGGAATCAACAACTGGCTAATGACCTGAATGTGTTTTACTGTAGATTTGAAAAGCCCAGTCACACAACCCACAACCGCTCCGACCTTCACAGCACACAAACATTTACACCTCCTTCCACCACCCTCCTCCCCTCTCCTGCTACTCAACATGCACTTAAGATCTGTGAAGATGATGGTCTTCCGGAAATAGAAGACAAGAAAAGCACAGGGCCCCGATTGTTTTTACCCACTTGTTTAAAATCCTGTGTTGACCAGCTGGCCCCCATCTTCACACAGATCTTCAACAGATCACTGGAGCAGTGTGAAGTTCCATGTTGCTTCACAATCATTCCAAAGAAAACCAAGATCAAAGGACTTAATGACTACAGACCCATCGCTCTGGCATCTGTGGTCATGAAGTCATTTTAGAGACTGGTGTTGTCCCACCTGAAGGACATCACTGAACCCTTTCTGGATTCCCTTCAGTTTGCTTATAGAGCAAGCAGGTCTGTGGATGATGCAGTCAATATGGGACTGCATTACATACTTCAACATTTAGACAGACCAGGGACTTATGCAAGTATACTATTTGTTGATTTCAGTTTGGCTTTTAACACCATCAACCCTGATCTCCTATGGACTAAATTAACCCATCTCTCTGTTCCCAGCTCTATCTGTCAGTGGATCACCAGCTTTCTGACAGACAGGCAGCAGCAAGTGAGAATGGGGAAATTCACCTCCAGAACATGTACAATCAGCACTGGTGCCCCCCCAGGGATGTGTGCTCTCCCCACTACTCTTCTCCCTGTATACCAACGACTGCACTGCCAAAGACCCCACAACCTGCCACAGGCAGTACAGTTCTACTCAGCAGTCATTGAGTCTGTCCCCTGCACTACAATAACTATCTGGTTTGGTTCAGCTACGAAATCAGACATCAGAAGAATACAAAGGACAGTTCGGACTGATGAGAGGATTATTGGCACTCCCCTACCCACCTTGCTAGAACTGTACACATTCAGAGTGATGAAAAGGGGTGGTAAAATCACTCTTGACCCCATTCACCCAGCACACTTACTCTTCGAACTGTTGCCCTCTGGCCAGCGCTACAGAGCACTGAGCACCAGAACAGCCAGGTACAGGAACAGTTTTTTCCCTCAGGCCATCCACCTCATGAACAGTTAAAACTGCCCCCAAATACTTTCCTTTGGTCAATACAACCATGTGCAATATTCAATCCATCCATTCCTACTTATATCCATATTTCATTTATATTCTTTAACATATCCTACCTCTTCTTCAATATAATACATCACCTGCACATATCTGTATATTTGTTTAAGTTTTTTATGTCACTATATGTATATATGTTTAAATGTATATGTTTGTATGTATGTATATATGTTGCATTCTCTTGCACTGGAAGCTTCTGTCACAATGACAAATTCCTTGTGTGTGTAAGCATACTTGGCAGTAAAGCTCATTCTGATTCTGAGAGTCAAATTGGGTTAGCAGACAGGGCATTTTAATTAGCATGGCAGAAACAGTGACAGGGCGAGATGAGGGAAAAAGTAGTCCCTATCTGTCACTCATTTGACATTGTGTCGATGTAGTGACACTAGGGGTCACTCTTGGGAGCCCCAAACACCTCTGTTTTTTGAAAAAAGGCCAATGGGAATTGGTGAGTGGAATTTGCATGCCACTCCCCTGGACAAACGGGTATAAAAGGAGCTGGTATGCAACCACTCGTTCAGATTTTCTCTTCGGAGCCGAGCGGTTGTGTTCAGCGAGCTGAATTACTCTACCGATCCATTCACCTCGAAAAGCTGTTGGATTTACGGCGTGGAGCCCACCACAGGAAGCAGACGCCACCCATCTCACGGCCAGCCGCAAAGAACCCAAGGAAGGCTTCGAAGCGCCCCTGAGACGGGTGACCCAGGGACAAGGAGACCCACGTCTCGGTTTTACCTCGACACAGACCCTTCCTGCGGTTTGCTTTCGAGGGCCGGGCATACCAGTACAAGGTCCTCCCCTTCGGCCTGTCCTTGTCCCCTCACGTCTTCACAAAGGTTGCAGAGGTAGCCCTTGCCGCGCTAAGGGAAATGGGTGTACGCATCCTCAATTATCTCGACAACTGTCTAATCCTAGCTCACTCTCGGGATGTGTTGTGTGCGCACAGGGACCTGGTGCTCACGCACCTCAGCCGACTGGGGCTTTGGGTCAACTGGGAAAAGAGCAAACTCTCCCCGGTTCAGAGCATCTCTTTTCTTGGCTTGGAGTTGGACTCTCAATGACGCGCGCCTCACGAACGAGCGTGCACAGTCGGTTTCAGACAGAAGACAGTGGTTCCACTGAAACCTTTTCAGAGGCTCCTGGGGAATATGACATCCTCAGCGGTGGCCACAACCCTCGGGTTGATGCATATGAGACCGCTTCAGCACTGGCTTCAGACTTGAGTCCCGAGATGGGCATGGCGCCGTTGGACACATCGCGTGGTCGTCAAGCCGATCTGTCACCGCCTCTTTAGCCCTTGGATCGACCTTGCATTTCTACGGGCAGGGGTTCCGTTAGAGCATCATGGTTATGACGGATGCCTCCAAGATTGGCTGGGGCACCGTATGCAACAGGCACACAGCCGCCGGCTCCTGGACTGGCCCGCGGCTGCGTTGGCACCTCAACTGCCTCGAGTTGTTGGCAGTACTGCTCGCCCTGCGGAGGTTCCGGCCATTGATCCAGGTTAAGCACGTGTTGGTCCGGACGGACAACACGGCGATGGTAGCGTACATCAACAGTCAAGGCGGTCTACACTCCTGTTGCATGTCACAACTCGCCTGCCGTCTCCTCCTCTGGAGTCAGCAGCACCTCAAGTCACTGCGAGCCACTCACATCCCGGGCGACCTCAACACCACGGCGGACGCGTTGTCACCACAGGCTATGCTCAGGGGAGAGTGGAGACTCCACCCCCAGGTGGTCCAGCTGATTTGGAGTCGATTCTGTTGAGCACAGGTAGACCTGTTTGCTTCCCGGTAATCCTCCCACTGCCCGCTTTGGTACGCCCTGACCGAGGCACCCCTCGGTATAGATGCACTGGCACACAGCTGGCCCACGGGATTACGCAAATATGCGTTTCCCTCAGTGAGCCTACTTGCACAGACCCTGTGCAAGGTCAGGGAGGACGAGGAGCAGGTCATCCTAGTAGCACCCTACTGGCCCACCCAGACGTGGTTCTCGGACCTCACGCTCCCTCTGACCCCGGTCACCATGTTTGTAGAAACTCCCCCCCCCTCGGGTAGGACCTACCATGCGACTTCTCCACATGACATACTTCCGACAAGATTCGGTAAGACCATGTGACATATTTCCACTCAAAATACCCCCCCCCCTTCTCTGGGTGGGGTGTGGTATCCGCGATGTCTTCCCCTTGCGAGTGACACCCCCCCCCCCCCCCCCGATGTAGACATTTATGGCCCCTACTCTTTTTGGGGAGAAAAAAAGAGGAAAAGAGGCCACGGCTGGGCTAGCCTATCCCTATTTGTTGGGCAGTCGACTTGTTCCCGAAGGACTGTTCGACGCTCATAAGAGCGTTGGGGGAGGTTACGTAACAGCCTGGTGTGCTGGCTACGAGGCACACAGCGGTCTACCTGTCTCGCACCGCCAGTCCAAATAACACAGTTCAGCTAGTTGTGGCATTCTGTATAGGGACCCCTAGTGTCACTACATCGACACAACGTCGAGTGAGTGACAGATAGGGAACGTCCTGGTTACTTTCGTAACCTCCGTTCCCTGATGGAGGGAATGAGACTTTGTGTCCCTCTTGCCACAACACTGAACTACCGCTGAAATGGCCGGGACCTTGTCTCGGGTCCTCAGCACAAAACCTGAATGAGTGGTTGCATACCAGTTCCTTTTATACCCGTATGTCCGGGGGACTGGCATGAAAATTCCACTCGCCAATTCCCATTGGCCTTTTTTCAAAAAGCAGAGGTGATTGGGGCTCCCAAGAGTGACCCCTAGTGTCACTACATCGCCACAACGTCTTGTTCCCTCCATCAGGGAACGGAGGTTACGAAAGTAACCAGGACATTTCTCTAGATTATAAGAAAGGATGAAATGGCTGAGTAACAAAAACAAGTTTGTTATCATAAGGTTTTCACTTGTTGCGTTGCAGAAAACAGCTAGCTACTGACTACAATTTTGATTTTATTGTGAACTAGCATGAGCTGCCACATCACAAATTAAACTTTATTGACAGATTTCATAACAGAGAGAGATGGCTTCAATAATGTCCTGTTTGTGTTTAGTATTTTGACTAAATTTAACATTGTTTTGTCTAAACGAAATAGCTGTGAAAAAGAGTGAACCTGAAAAACCCAATATAATGGTTTGATGAAAATTTTCTTTCTTCTGATGAAGTATTTCTTATTGAAACAGGAAATCAGGGTAGAACACATTAAAGGGCTCATCCTCATTACTAAATAACCTTTGTCTTTGTCAGGGTAGACACATTATTTTACAGATAGTTAATTAATTTGACGTGAATGCGAAAGTGACTGTGAGGGACAATATTGTTGTTCAATTAACGTTCAGTATGTTGTTTTCACAACTAGGAATGCAATATGGAATTTCTGGACCAATACAGATATAACTAAAATATAGCCAGAAACAGAACATAACTAGAATAACTAAAACTTAGCTGGTAATAAATCTAATAGACATGGACTAAAAATCACAAAACTTCAGTTTTGATTTCATGGAATCTTGAACACTAATGCAAAATAAAATAAAATAAATTAAAATAATAAAATAAAATAAAATTCCAAGAATTGCAGTTATTCAGATAAGGATAAGGATTCTTCAAAATAATTTTATAGAGACATTTTATTAAATAAATATATAATAATTTTATTTACAAATCATAATATATATATATATATATGTATGTTTAACATTTTGTTGTCATGACTAAATTTAGCATTTTGTTGTGTATGCAAAATGGCCTTGAAACACGAGAAAGTAAATATGAGAAAATAGCTTTCAATTATAAAAAATGTATGCAAAACAAACTCATTTTTATGACAACAACTCAAAATATACTTTCAGCAAGTTTACCAAATGTCTCAGCTCAATACGTTTAGTGTTTACTTAATAAGTGCCAAATTAATCAAACACTTAAGCTCATGTTTTTACAAGAAGTTGATATTAAGTTTATATTTACATCAATTTGATTTATTTATTGATTTAAGGATAACAAAAATCTAAACCAAACACAGGCTTTATTTTGTTCTGGTCTCAAACAGTTTAGCTTACTTTAGAAGCCACTTTCCATGAATATGGTACAAAATAGGACCTGAAACTCTAACACTTTTTTTTTTTTTTTTGTTACTCTTAAAATCTATTTATTGTTTTTCCTAACACATGGTAAGTGAAAGGAGGTGCTCAACCTTCAGAAAATGCTGATCGTAAAGCACAGCAGGTCAAACTAAATATTATACACTGCCTGGCCAAAAACAAAGTTACCCTCATATCTTGTTGGAACACCTTCAGCTTTGATTACGGCGCGCATTCGTTTTGGCATTGTTTCGACAATCTTATGCGATGTCACATCATTTATTTCCATCCAGAGTTGCATTAATTTTCTTGTACTGATGACGGGAGAGTCGAACCACTCCGTAAAGTCTTCTCCAGCACATCCAAAAGACTTGAAATGGGGTTAAGGTCAGGACTCTGTGGTGGCCAATTCATGTGTGAAAATGATTCCTCATGCTCCCTGAACCACTCTTTCACAATTTGAGCCCGATGATTCTTGACATTGTCGTGCTGGAAAATGCCATCAGGGAAGAAAAAATCCACTGATGGGATAACCTGGTCATTCAGTACATTCAGGTAGTCAGCTGACTTATTGCTGCATAATGTTGCTGAGCCTAGACCTGACCAATTGAAGCAACCCCAGACCATAACACTGCCTCCAGAGTACAGTGGGCACTACACATGACGGGTGTATTGCTTCATGCACTTCGCTTCTTACCCTGACATGCCCATAAATCTGGACTCATCAGACCAAATTACCCTTTTCCATTGCTCTACAGTCCAATCTTTATGATCCCTAGCAAATTGAGGTTGTTTTTTCTGATTAGCCTCACTAAAAATTGGCTTTCTTGTGGCCACACAGCAGTTTAGTACCAATCCTGTAAGTTCTCGTCACATTGTGAGTGTGGAAATGCTCTTATTTTCACTATTAAACTATTATATGTTTTTTCTTACAATGTGACTTCAAGAGTTTTAGTGATCTCCGATCACAATCATTCACAGCTGATGGTTCACCACTACCCTTCCAGGTTTAAATAATGTGTTGGACACTTCTTAACCCAATTCCAGTGATTTCAGCAATCTCCTTAGTTGTGTTCTTTGCTTGATGCAGGCCAATAATTTGCCTTTTCTGAAACACAGTAACATCTTTTCCACGACCATAGGATACATCTTCCGACATGGTAGTTTAAGAAATGAGAAGCTACACACTGCATCAGTTAGGGTTAAAAAAATTGTTGCCAGCTGAAACATATTAATCACTGCAATAATCATCCAATCATAGGCTCTTAAGTATCTGCTTATTAAAATCCAAACGGCAATTTTTTTTTTTTTTTTTTTTTTTTGGCCAGGCAGTGTATGAGCTGGTTTATTTTCTATTCATTTTCTGTGAGGTTTGGATATAACTGCAAGACTGCTACCAAAATTAAGACATGTTTAAATAAGTTGTGATTTTGTCATTTATAAGCACAGGGACGGGTTTACCATTTTGGGGGCACCGAGCAAAGTCAGGACTTTCTGGTTTTGGCTTCAGCAAAAGCTTTAATTATGTCCTCCATGTTCAGGGAACTTCTGACTCTCTGCTCAATGGAAACCATTGCTAAGCCATTCAGTCTTTCCTGGGACATTTTTGAGTGCAGGTACATTTTAATCTGTTTCAAAGTGGAGAAGCTTCTCTCTCCTGAGGCAACAGTGATAGGCAATGTCAACAGTAAACTCAAGGCAATGCTTAAATTGCCATAAAGCTCCAAGAGATTCTCATTTTAGATACAATCTGACATATCTGCAGGTGTAGAGATGTGATCTGGAAATACATGGACAGCTGCCCTCACTTCAAGAATCATGTCCTGACTGTCAATGTCTCCCAATGTCTGCTCCAGTTTCTTACATGACTCGTCCAGTGTGCTCTCTTGGACTGCCTTCTTCATGTTATCTGCCGAATATAGAAATCCAAACAGAGAAAAAAAAAAAAAAGTCAATTTGTGTGACCCTTTTACTGACACTATTAAGCGCTGTATCGAGCAGAGGAAGAAAATCTTGCTTGAAGTGTTCCTCTGGTGTAAACTGAGCATCCTCTTTTGCGGGTTGTTCTCTTTGTTGTACAAGAGGAAAAGTAATGTCTATCTGTATCTTTTCAACAATTTCTCTGGCATCTGTCTGAGTTGACGAGAGTCCACCATCTCTGTACTTCTGGATAAAATGTTTGACATTTTCTGTTTCCCATTTGAGTACATCAAATGACATGCTGGGACTCTGCAGAAGTTTACTTACACAATTAATTGGATACAGTACACTGTACCAGATCACAACACAAAGATCAAACCGCCAGGATGTCAGTACCTTACACAGATTCTGTGCCACAGACAATGTCTCTAAATCCTCCAGGCCTCTACCATCTCAGGCAACTGGAGGCATATGCTTGTAAACTGTCAATGTGACATTGCCATCTTGTTGTTGACAGATTTTTGACAGTGAGCTTCACATGGCAGGATTGACCAGCATTGTACTGATGAGCTGAAGATGTTATACAGAAGCTGAAGAATGCCAAAAAATGTCACAGAAAGCAGAGATGACTTACCAGCATCAGCCAGAACCAATTTCAGTGAATGACTGCTGCAGGGAACACACAGTGTCTTGTTGTTGATCTCAAGCAGTCTTTTCTGGACTCCTGCTTGTGTCCCATCATATTAATCCCATTGACCATGACAATCTGAAAAGTTCAATTTGAAACTGTTAAGCTGCTCAATTAGGGTATCAAACATGCCTTTCCCTGTGGTGTCATTCACACTGACAAATCCAACAAAGTGCTCTGCAATGTTTGCTCCCACCAACGACTCGCAATTCACAATGTGAAGCACCAAGTTTAGTTGTTCATTGTGACTAATATCTGGAGAGCAGTCCATTATCACAGAAAAGAACTTTGCCTTCTTGACTTTCTGAAGAATGGCATCCTTTGTTTTCTCTCCAACTCATGCAATGAGCTCATTTTGGATGATATTACTAAAACAGTGATCTTTGATCTTCTTTTTCTCACTACTTCTCAGGTGTTCACTCATTATAGGATCAAACTGTGCCATGAGCTCTACCTGTCCAAGACAGCTGCCATTATGGGGCTCAAAAAAAGTTTTTCTGAATGCCTGGTTGCGTTCTGCTAAATGACAGACAATAGCAATTATTCTGCTTAGCACAGCCTTCCAATGCTGTGTTTCAAGAGCATGTAATTCCTGACTCTCACTGTCAATAGTTTTTCCTGATTTCAGTCTCTCTTCTAATTCGCACCAGGTTTGCATATTTGCGCGGTGCACTTTGCTTTTTTCATGCTCTTTTAAGTGACTGTGGATATTGATCCACGAGTGAAATCCACCACTTCTCCATGAAAATATGCTTCCCCTTTCAAAGAGCTTGCAACAGAAGCAGAACACAGAATCACTACTGACTGAATAAACTAACCAATTTCTCTGTATTTTCTCCTCGTTTTTCTTTTCTTTTTTTTTTATAATAACAGTCCGCAGTTAACTGACGAAGAATTTTGTCATAATTTTGAGTAAAATCAAAAAAATTTTTTTTTAACTGGTCCCCATTTGACAATGCTGCATCTTTGTTGGTCAGTTATTTTCTCAGGCCAAAGTGCTGGGTCATCAGAAAGCACGGTTTCGCTTACCACCCGATCGTGTGGTACGGTCTGGGTATCGGGGGTAACGGTATCATCACTGCCGCCAGCAAACGTGGTGACAGGTGCAGGCGTGGCTTGTTCAGCGGGTGACCTGGCTGGGTCTTCCTCCTCATCAGACGTTTCATTTAGATTTTTCAGGGAGAAAAAACTTGTAAGCTTTGGCAAACTTTCAGTATTGGATTTCTTCTCTTTTATTTTATTTTGTTTTTGAGCACCGCTTGGATACATGCGCTTCATGGTTGTTTCTTTCTACTTAGTTGGTTACTAATAAATGAGGTCAAAAGGATGAGTCATCAAAAGAGTTAAGTGGCCAGCAGGGGGCCCCCAAGCCTGTGGGGCCCCACGCATTTGCGTGGTTTGCGTGTTAGTTAATACCGCTACTGAATAAGCATTATTAAACATAAAAACAAAATAGACAATGAGTAACGGCTACATTTCATGTTAGGTTAATTTTATGTTTAGTTTATCTAACACGGAAGTGAGTCATCAACATTCCTGTGTAACACCGATAATGTTGTCAAATACAATCACTAAGATAAAGACCTAATTTCTGTGAGTGATGTGACGGTACAGATTAGAGTGTAAAACTGACCAATGTCTGTGAGTGGTGAGTGCTCTATACGTGCGAGTTATATGGTGAGCAAGTGTGTGTTAGCACATATTTGGCTGCATTCTGCAATAACACTCAAGAACATAAGCTTACACACAAACATGCTGGAAAAATGAGCGTGAGAAAAGAAAGTGATAAACCTGTTTAAAGAGAGGAAGAGAGTTTTGATGTAGTTTTATGAATCGGTCTCTGTTCTTTTCCATCTCATGTAAAGAGGTACCAGGGTAAAAAATATGTTTCTCATGGCTATATGCCATGGAGAAGGAAAATATGGGAGGAATTTCAATGAGCATAAACATAGACAGCTAAAACATGCAGCATCCTGAGTGAGTGGCCTTCTATGAACTAAATGACCCTCTAATTATACTCATGAATTGCAAACTTGAGTTAATATGCTTGAAATACATAACTGTAATACATAAACATAACCCCGTTTGTAGCATAACATTAAAAATGATAACAATGCACCTACTTATAAACACACATGTAAAACTACTTTTTACTACATATGAGATTTAGAATATACATTAAACTGATTTTCTAAGATGTTTATCAGATGTTTGTACACAACTACGAAACTTAAAATAGAATGCAATGCTTCTCAGCATCTCGGCAATGTACACGTGTGCTCATCAAAAAGAAGCATCAGAGTGTTTGGGAGTGTGTGTTCCACTGTAAGCCCTTGTCCAGCCACACTCACCCTCTGTTTCTGCCATTCCTTTATCTCTCGCTGTTCTATAAATGGACAACTAGTGCACACTTTGCTGAGAGAATAGTAGCGTGTACTTCATGTTACTAAAGCTGCCTGTTCTTTATTAAGTAAAGATAATTTGTACCTTTTTCTTTGCATCCCTCCCTTCATCCCAGTGTTTTCACTTGTATTCCTCTGTAATTACCAGTCTACCCTCTTTAAATATCACTACACATTTTAGTGCAGTTAGTTTTGAACCTGAACAGACTGTCTCTGTGTTCACTGGTCTGAGTGGAATGCTGCTCCTCTGAGCCAGGAAGAATTGGTTCACGGTACCCTGCAGGTTCTGGTAAGGGTGTGTTGTTCAGATTTGCTGGCGACATTTTAAGCTACAAATGTTTGAAATTTGAAAAAAAAAAAAAAAAATGGCTACACACAGGTTTGGGTGTAAGTGTTCCAATTAGCAGATTTATATTTTATGTGCCACATCCCATTTGCCATATTCTGTTTATGTTTTAAGAAGTAATAAGTAAAAACAAATGCTAAAAGTTAAATTATCGCTCATCGTATCGGTCACAATGAGCTGTGAATTATCGGTTAACGTATTGTCCACAATAAGCGGAGAATTAGCAGTTTTATTTTTTGGTTATCAGACTTAGCCATAATGAGCTGTGAATTACTGGTTATTGTATCAGCAAAAATTTGATGTGAATTATTGGTTATCGGTATCAGCCACAATGAGCTGTGAATGAGCTGTTATCGTATTGGACACAATGAGCTGTGATTTTTTTTTTTGGTTATCAGAATTGGCCACAATGAGCTGTGAAGTATCGGTTATTGGTCACAAAGAGCTGTGAATTATTGGTATAAGTATCAGCCACATTAAGCTGTGAAATAGCGGTTATTGTATCGGCCACAATGAGCGGAGAATTAGTAGTTATCAGTATTGGCCGTAACAAGCTGTGAATTATCGGTCACAATAAGCTGTGAATTGTTGGTATAAGTATTGGCCACAATAAGCTGTGAAATAGCGGTTATCGTATCGGCCATAATGAGAAGTGAATTATTTGTTATCGGAATTGGTCACAACGAGCTGTATATTATCAGTTATCTATACCATCCACAATAAGCTGTTAATTATTGGTAATATTTGTACCATCCCCACAATGAGCAGATAATTATCTGTTATCAGTTTTGCCACAACGAGCTATGAATTATTGCTTATTGGTATTGGCCACAATGAGCTGTGAATTATTTATAATTGTATTGGCAAAAAAGAGCTGTGAAGTATTGGTTATCAGTTTCGGCCACAATGAGCAGTGCATTAGCAGATATCATTATCGGACACAATGAGCTGTGATTTTTTGGGTTAACAGGATTGGCCACAGTGAGCTGAGAAATATCGGTTATCATCACAATGAATTATTGCTTATTGGCAACAATGAGCTGTGGATTATTTGTTATCAGAGTCAGCCACAATAACCTGTGAATTATTGGTAATATTTTTACTGGCCCCACAATGAGCTGAAAATGATCAGTTATCAGTATTGGCCACAATGAGCTGTGAATTACTGGTTATCGCATTGGCCACAATAAGCTGTAAGTAATTGGTTAACTGTATTGGCCAAAACAAAAAGCTGTGAATTACCGGTTATCGTATCAGCCATGAGCTGTGAATTATCCAGGATCGCCCCAGAATTTCCTGATCAGTGCATCCCTAGTGCCAATACTCATGGGCAGTGTTAATGTAATACTAAAGTAAAATAAAGCAATAAGGCATGAAAGGCTGTGCGTAACCACAGGTAAAGGACGTCCTTAGGCACAACATGAAGAAGAGTGCCGAAACCCCCCAACCCATGGTAAAATCACTTTAATGTACAGCCTCTCACGCTTTATTGCTTTGTTTATACAGTGAGTGGCTTATTGCTCTTTTAAAATGGCAGCATCCCTATCAAACTGTCAAGTAAATCTAAACACAACAAAGTCACGCAAAAACACATGCCCTCTTTAAACTCTTGTCGTCGACATATTAGAGGCACTAATTCTCCTGCCACAACGGAATTTTTCCTCCATTGCGGAGTTCCATTTCAATTAGCTATGCACGCTCAATTTCCATTGGCCGGTCACTATTTGACTTCAGATTTGAGTCATGGAGCATCATGAACTAGTACATTTCCTCCACAGTAGGCTCTAAAATGTAAAAAAAAAAAAAAAAATAAATAAATATATATATATATATATATATATATATATATATTTATATATATACTCCGACTACATAGATTCATAGTCTAAAAGTAAGAAATCAGAGTCTGTGCCCCTCATATACTACCCAATTTTCTGTGAAATCTTTCAACTCAGACTGGCCCAAAATCTGCAGGCTGGAGTCCACGACCAGTGACCCTTGCCATTTGCTAATTGGGGCTAAAATACGGGAAGTATAATCCAGGCTTTAAAGACGGAACATATAATCTAGGCTTTACACAAATGCAGGCACATGTGCACACAAACAAGTTTCCTTTTCCTGAAGCATACATTTCTGCATGTCAAAAATAAGGGTGCCCTCACAGAAGTGAAGATAACAAGCCAAACATGTCAAAAACAAATGACAGAGAAATGATCTGAAAGGCAGGGACAAGAAAGGACTTGTGCAATTAAAGAGTGAGATTAAGGCGCTTGTGCATGAGAAGATGAATCCAGATATAGAGACACAAAACAGCAGCACGCGTAGATGAAAAAGGCAGCAGCAACAACAACAACATGCAACAGAGAACAGAGGTGATACAGTATGAGGTGGTCTGACAAAAGATGATCTGTAGATTAAATCAGATGCCAAGCTGTTCTTCAAACATTACACACCAATTACAACATATTTACTGAAAACAACCGCCCACATTCTCGTCATCATGCCAACTTTTTCAACATAGAACTATCACAAAACACTTTCATACAGCATTAAAAGAATAGTTTTATGTTAGTGTGACACTGTGGCGCTATCAAAAAATTTGAGCAGCCCATCCAGCCTATCAAAGCAACACTGGCTTGACCAATGGTGTGAGTTTGGGACGAGACTATCTATTTGTACAACCAATGAAAGACAAGGATAGTTTTCTGGGATATGTTTGAAAACAGTGATTATTTGTGCAATTCCATTCGGTGACGCTAGTGCAGAAATTACACTCTTCAGCTTTAAGAACAGGTCTACTGTCTTCAGGACAGCCTGGTTCTTGTTTTCTTCTCCTAATCCACTGAGATGCTCTTGTCTTCATGTCCTCGTGTCCATCTCTTTCTCTGCTGTGATGTGGGTGCTAAAGGGGTACGAGTGCTTAAACCCCTTCTTTGTTCTAACTTCTAATCTGAAAGGATTTCTGCCTTTTACAGGAGGACATAATGCAATGCAATGTATGAAACGGATTACTGTTGCCTTCCCCAATCCTCTTTACAAGAGAAATCTCACAATAAGAAAAGAGAAAAAAAAGAGGGGAGGAGGGAGAGTGAGGAAAAGAGATGAGGAGGACAGTGATATAAAAGGATTAAGAGAAAGAAAGAGAAGACCTGCAATGTTATTTTAAGGTGCTATTTTCACCTGATATAACTCTTAATCTTTGTTTTATTTGTGTAACCTAAGGTATTCGGGTTGACTTGAATTAAACCAGTTAATTCAGATGTTACCACATGAAGCACAATATTAGGTTATCTGACAATTTTTGTTTTTTTTAATTGTAGGTGACCACTTTTTATGGTGCAGTTTGAAGACACCCATAATTCCTACAATTCTCTGGCTTTGGTAAAAGGATGAGTCATGGGACCCAATTTTGTCAGACTAATCTCTTAACACTTAACACATGTTACATACACACAAACGCATGATTGCTGTGTTTCCAGCCAGACAGAATTTTTGATCATATTGCAAGGTTTTAAGATGTTCTGCAACAACTAATTGCTAATAATCAACAATGAAAATAATCTAAAACAAATTTCATTATAGATTAGTCAGATATGTGTGGCTTGCACTGAGAAACTCTTGTCAGTGAGGTCACTTTACAGCAGTGAATAATTACAGTGGCAAGAAAAGTATGTGATGCCTTTGGAATTAGCTGGTTTTCTACATTAATTGGACATAAAATGTGATCTTCATCAAAGTCACGAGTAGGGCTGGGTATCGATACAGGTTTCCTGATTCGATTCCGATTCACAAGCTCTCAATTCGATTAGATTCTGGTTTCGATTTGATATCGATTCATATGTGTATATTTCAGTTATAATGTCCCTTTTGCTTACATATGAAATACATTCTCTCCCAGAGAATTCGATGAATTATACAGGGGACCTTCTAACTAGGTACAATATGAAAATATAAATTTTACTAATGATATTTTATTACTTTATCATAATTCTGGTCACATTTGAGCTTTTTTTAAAATATACAAATTAATATATTGAATCAATAAATATAATAATATATTGCATTTGTTATAATTTGTAAAATTTGTTTTGTTTAATTTCATAATTTGTAGTATTTACAGGTATTTACATTGATTTGTTGAACGCGTGCTAAAAACCGCTACTGTCTCTTTAAGGGAATACTGCATTTCTTTAAATGAGTGCATGTTAACGAGAGAGACTCGAATGGCATTATGTCATCTGTGTAATGCCTGATTAGAATGAAATGTTTCTTTTTTTGTTGTTTATGATCAACAACTGACTGTACAGAACAGAAAGGGTATTAAAAGAGAAAGGGTATTATTCAGTGACAAATGGGTCATGTGTATCTTGTCTTTGGACACACATTAAACTTTTACTCTGAACATGCTGTGAAAGGATTTCACTGCTGAATACTCCACCACTATACTACACAATTCATTCAAAGGTGAGTGAAATCTAAACATTTACCAGCCAGTTGCCAAATATATAAATATATAAAATTTGGTTGCAAATGCGAGTTATTTCCTCTCATTGGAGTGGAGTGTTTTGCATAGAGTAAAAGATCGATCAGTGGCTTTTGTTAATCGATATTGAGATCATTCAAATGAAGATCGCGATGCATCTGAAAATCAATATTTTTACCCACCCCTAGTCACAAGTGTAGAAAAAACACATGTGCTTAAGCTAACAACACACAAAAATTATACTCTTTCATGTCTTTATAGAACACACCACATTAAACATTCACAGTGCTGTGGATGTGGTATTTTCGTGGTGTCCTGCCATGGACACCATGCATGTTTAATGTTTCCCATATAGTAACTCATGAACAGAGATGCTAACCAGTTCCAGTGATTCCTTCAAGTCTTTACCTGTCACTGTAGGGTTCTTTTTTACCTCATTGAGCATTCTGCGGTGTGCCCTTTGAGTCATCTTGGCTGGACGGCCACTTTTAGGGAGAGTAGCCACAGTACTAAATCGCCTCCATTTATAGACAATGTGTCTAACTGTGGACAGATTAATATATAAGCTCTTTAAAATAACTTTGTAACCCTTTCCAACTTTATGCAAAGCAACAATTCTTGATCGTAGGTCTTCTGAGATCTCTTTTTTGCGAGGCATGGTCCACGTCAGCAGATGCTTCTTGTGAACAGAAAACTCAAAATGTTTGAGTGCTTTTTATAAGTCAAAGTAGCTCTAACCCACACCTCCAATCTAATTTCATTAACTGGCATGCAGGTTTGACAACTCCTGACTCTAATTAGCTTTTGTTGACGTCATTAGCCTAGGGGTTCACATACTTTTTCCAACCTACAATGTGAATGTTTGAATGATGTATTCAATATGTACAAGAACATTACAAAAATCTGTGTTAATAATTAAAACAGATTGTGTTTGTTCATTACTGTAACTTAGATGAAGATCAAACCAGATTTTAAGACAAATTTATGCATAAATGCAGGAAATTCCAAAGGGTTCACATACTTTTTCTTGCCACTGTACATGATAAAACATGTTTGAAAAATGGCAGAGATCAGTTGAAGCAGAAAAACATATGACCCAAGTTGTCCAGCGCACACAAACAATTCGTAAGCATAAGGAAAAGATCATAAGCAAGAGTTTTCTCCTCAGCATAACTTGCAATTTACTTTTATTTTGCATATTTTATAATGTATAAATGTTATGAATTCAAAATCAGGTGCATACTTGCAAAACACTAACTGTCTTCATCACAAGCAAGTCTCCGTTAAACTTCACTGAGTAAGTGAGCGTGTATGCATCTGCATCAATCAAACTGATCACAACACAGAAAGGGAGCAGAATCATTTTGATTACACTGTGCCGTTTGATAAACATTGGTTTTGGACATCAAATTTATAGCATACACACAATGTATACAGCATTAAATCATTTATGTTTAAAAAAAATATGTAAAAAATACAGGAAAGACAATTTTGCTTTTCTTATCTGATTAATCAAAGAAATGATCGAAGACTAATCAATTATCAAAATAATCGTTAGTTGCAGACCAAGTTTTGAGATATAAGCTTGTATGAATGCTGTATAAATGTCAAGTATGAGCATCTATGTGTGTGTCGGTGTGAGCCAGCTCTTCTTAGAATCCTCTTTCCCAGCGAAAAGTCGAAAATGTCTCACACGCTTTCAAGAGCACAGCATGTCTCCACTGTAGATCACACTAATAAAACACACTCAGTCCAACAGACTTTACAAAATATCACCATATCATCAATTAATGATGTCAACAGCGAAAAGAAAAAAAGCTCAAAATACAAAAAGTGTGTCAACTATGGAAATGTTGCTGTCAAATATAACATTTAACAATATAAACCCATTATAGCATGATTAGAGTTATATACCTACTGGTATATTACAGATGACACAAATAGCTAAATTACTACATAATTCAATTAGTCACTCTACTCACCCTCAGCTGAATACACAGTTGAACACATGAAAATAAGTTACAAAAATTCCCAAACCAATATTCTGTAAATTAGTGTGTGTTCGGAGCCAGAACGAGTACTCTTTGTCCATCTCTAACAAACAAATCAACACACAAACATACACACACATGCTCTTTGACTGTAAGCCAGAGATATTGCCCATATGTTAGAGGCAAGGGGGAAGAGCCCCCCACAATGCCAATGCATGATTACAGAAAGGATAAACACACACACATGCACATCTCACTGGTGCTTCATCCTCTATACCACCATATTAGAGCTTAATATAACGGCACATGCAGTCAGATGGGTGGATAATACTAGCAGTTCTTTTTAAAACGCCATGATGGTGTCACATTTGCCACACAAACCAGCAATATGTTTGAAGCTTTGAAACCGAACGTACAAACTTTCATTAGGAACTCAAAAGTTCAGAACGTGCCTTTAATGCCCAAAAAATACTGTATAGGTAGGCAGCACACACCACTGTCTAAGAGCTCCTGACCTTTCCTGGAAAGAGCATACACAGACCTCTTACCTTTTCTGACATCCATAGGGAATGCAACACATGTGCAAGTAGAGAACCAGGATTCCCCCACTGCCTAAAGGACGTGCAGCATGACGGTACCCAAAAACAGCTCACCGTTACTGGGCTAGACTGCTCTTGACGGCAGCCTGCACTGGATGTCCTCTAGCTGCACCACGCACTCACACACAAACACACACACACACACACACACTCTCCAAAAATATGTCCACCCTGGAATGCTTGTCCTACTTTTAATTAAGTTTGAGCTGCTAATTTGCTTCTCTGAGAACTAGCACGTGCCCGGACACACGTACAGTAACACGACTGCCAACGCTTTCAGCATGAGACAAATGCTCTCAGGCTTTGTGTCACGCTCTCACACTACCCAAATAAATCTCACGCCAAAAAACAAGACAATGTAATTCAATGTAAACTAAATAAAACATAGCAATAAATCTTGCTTGTATGACTTTTGCCATAAGTTTGAGACTTGAATTTATGGGCCACCAAAGCAAATTTACCACCGCAATGCACGTCAGCGTGCTCCAAAGATAGGATAACCAGAGCTCTGAGATACAACAATTACACGACTCAACAGTGTGCCATGAATCAACATCAATTACAAGGCTTTTTTAAAATACACATCATCATCTTACTAAAATGCATAATGTTATTCTGTAGTAACTCTGTGACAGAAAAGTTATAGTTTAATATTAAATCTATTAGGGGGAATCTATTAGACCTCGTTTTTATATTATTTTTTTTTTTATGTATTCAATGTAAATGTGTTTAGGCTATTAGTTTTTTCTTAAATATTATAGTTTATTTTTTTAGAAAGATTAGCTACATTAACCTAACTAAGGAGCCATCCATTGTGGTCATGGCATTATTATTACAAACGCCAGGTAAACAGTGGAAGAACTATGGCAGGCTAAACATTCACAAGGGCAAGTACAGTGTAAAGTGAAGGGGTTTAAAGTCTGGACCATTGTACATTTTGGACAAATTATGGACAAAGTTTTCCTCCAGTTCTAATTATGTATGACATTCAACAAACTGGCCATGTTTGCCTTCAGATATTTCAAGAGATGACTTGAAATTATTAACAGGCTGGTAAAAGGAAAACAATAACATTTTCAAAAGTAAAGTGCTCTACTCAAAGGTACAGTCAGGATATTATAACTAGTGGTACAGTATAAAAATAAGGTGTTACTTAAATTAAGCTAGTTTAGTTTGATTTCCCATAGCATTTTGAAGTAAAAAAAAAAAAAGGTCAAATTCAAATGAAATGCAATTATGTAATTATTATTGCTGTCAAAAGTAACACGTTAACTCATGCATTTTATTAAAAAAGTTTAACGTGCTAATTTTTCTTAATCGCGTTTAACGTATTTACCGTTAATAAATCATAAACCAGCAAAAACCCTGGTTGGAAGGGTGGAACCTTTGCGATGTGTCCGTCCGGAGTCATTACACTGATGCACACACCACAACACACACACAACAGTGATGGGAAAGGACCTCTTAATGCTATGTGTATGTACAGAACAAGCCCAGATGGAACTTGTGACAGAAAGCAAGTACTTTACAGCCTCTGTAAGGCACAATTGAATTACCACAGAACCAGGTCTAACTATCAAGAAAACGCAGAATGAGACGTTTTTGTCTGCAGCGCTTTTTATATGGAGTTCAAAGTGGCGCTCGACACTGGCATTGAAGCGCTCACGCAAATCGTGAACAAGGCTCACAATTGCTGTAACAAAGTGGATAGCCACAGTCTACTGGCAGATTAATATTATGGAGGATTTGAGTTTAAGAGATTAAATTCTCACTGCAATGAATATGCAACATACTGTATGTGGAGACTAGTTGAATTAATTGAGACTTTCAATTAGTCAAACTCCCACTTAGACTTATGGAAACGTTTAATGTTACTTGAATTGGTGCTATTTTAGTGCATTTCTGTCTTTATACTGTGGAAAGCGTTGTTTCAAAAATTTAAATTAAGCATTATATTGTTACATACTGTTTTGCTTTCCTAAATAGGACATTTTGACAAGAAAATAATTATATGTCAAATTTCAGCACTTTCCAAATCTGTGAGTAATTGCAAAATTTTACACTAGAAAATAATTATAAACTACAAGAGCTATAAAAATACTAACAGATCTGAAGTTTAAAGAGGAGGGAGTCTGCGTGTGTGTGTCCCACCCAAGAAGCTACAATTAGCAAACAAGTATTTACACACCATTTTAAGTACCGCAGAGAAAGCGCATTCCAGGGTGTGTTAACGGATGTGTGTTAACAAAGAAGTGTGACCATTTAAGGCTGATTTTGTTAGAAGAGTCTGCTAGGCACCTCTCTCTCTCTCTCTCTCTCTCTCTTACTTATAGACACTGTATTCTTCGTAGCTGGCGCTCTTCCAGCTGAACGGTGTATCTGTGTCAGTTTCAAGAGTCCAAAATGAAGAAAATATTAGGAAATGAAAAACTGTTTAGAGAGAACAGAACACGCATGTTATTTTTAACCACAAAAAAACCTCAGGCCTCATCAGCGGTGACCCAGAAAGATGAAGCGTGACATCATCAAATTGTGTTAGACAAAATAACATCGTCATAGACACACGGGGCACCTAAATTTTCCTTGTGCCCCTCCAGAACCATTTGTCACCCCCCTCCCAACCGATGAAGAGACAACCACTTGCCAACCCTAAAGGCCTGTTCACACCGTCAGCGACATTGTCGCTGGGTGTCGCTAGTCTCTGTATTGTGAAGTCGCTAGCCGGTGTTATTGTTGGATTGCACAACTGGCCATAGCTTTAGAAAATCAGAAAAAAGATTAGATGTACTGCCAGTAAAAGTAAGATATCATTCTAATTTTTACGAAGAATTAGTTCTCTTGCCTCTAAAACTGAACATTCTCCAAGGGAGAGTGTTTTTATATACAGTAACCTGCAGCAGTGTTCAATGCATCATGTCATTAACAAGAAGAGCGATCTATCAAAATATAAATCAAACTTCCTCAGAATGCCGACAATATCTGTCACCATTTTCCACGCATCGTTTTATTATACAGAGTGACTATTTGCACTAGGTGTAAATAGCTCCTGCCACACAGTGTGGCTATTTGCACTGTAATAGTCTGGTGGAAACAGAAACTGAAGACAAACTGCACTCTTTGTCTCAATGCAGTGGTGAGGGGTGTAACAACGGTGTAAATGTGCATTTTTCATGCAGACAAATTCAATTCCACCTTTTGTCCCACTTTTCCCATCCTGTTTCTGGTCTCCACTCTTAATATTACCTTTAATACACCTTATAATAATTGGGGATGCACCGATATAAAATTTTTGGCCGATACCAACCAATTTGAACAAATAACTATTGGCTGATTCCGATATTTTGTCACTTACCTTATTTTGTCATCAGATCACTGCTTTGCTCAGTAATTGTGTTTTAAAAATGTACAGAGAGGTACAAAAGCTTTTGTTCTAACAATAAGAAATTTCCATTGACCATGGATTGGATCTGTTGAACACGACAGGCCAACATTTTAAAGAGAGCCACAAAGATAAATAAAAGATAAAAAATACTGAAAAATAACTAAATATCATAGCATGATGCTTGATAAAAAAAAAGCTATTTTATTCTTCTAAAAATTTTTTTTTGCAGAACTCACATTTTACATGTTTGTACTGTATATAATAGAACATCACATTCATTTTATGCAAACATATTATGTTGGACAATTTCACCGAAATGTTAACCACATTAATTAAAAATAAAAAGTTACCAAAGGAACAAAATGGCCTTTTAAGTTCTATCGTGGTGTAATGGATAATGCCGCCCAGAAGCGCTGACTCAAGCGCTAGCTGAAGAGCTGACTGCAGTCTATTTTTAAACGCAGCCTATCAAGTTTTTGTAATCGTGCAAGACCACATTGTGATTTCAAACTCAGTCAATCATGCAGCCTTAATGGATATCATACCAATGTCTCAGAAGTCAAAGTTTGCAGGTTTCAAAGCGTTTTGGATGGTTTTACCTCATCATGTATAAGTAAGTGCCGCTTTCACAACTGTCACATAATGACGGTTTTTCCTCAATGTGAGAACGAGAAAGAATAAAAATTAAATATTATGTTCTTTGGAGTGCCAACCCTTCTACATTCTGTAACTATCAATATTTCTGGATTGTGCATTTTAATTTAAAGAGTTTTTACAAAGTGTGATAATTAAATATAAAAGAACCATCGGGTTTTTCATATCAGCATTTTCATACTTAAACCGATTTGTCGATGGTTTTAATTTGGTCATTAATTGGCCGATAAATATCGGCAGCCTATACATCGGTACATCCTTAATAATAATTAATAAAAATAAATATAATGGTTAATTTCCTTGCAGTGATATGGTCACGATGAAGGTCAGAGAGTTGAGAGAAAGGTTTGATCCAGGTAAAATGAACCTGTTTGAATGGTTTTACCATAGTAATTTTGTAGTAACCATGTGTTTTGGTGGAAGCCATAGTTTAAATGCAATTAACCATGGTGTTACTACAGTAATATGGTGTTCAGATAGTAACCATGTTTAATTTTGTGGTTACTATGATTGTACTACAAAATACAATGGTGTTACTATGTTTACTATAGTAAAACTATGGTTATTTTTTGTAAGGTAAGGTTAGGGTTTAGGGGTAGGGGTTGGTGTAGGGTGTCTGTGGGACTCTAAATAAACACAATAAACACACTGCAGTGATTCCCCTATACTGTATGTTAGTATTTAATTAGGGGTGTAAAAAGCATCTAACACTATTTACACTTAGTGCAAAGAAAATGCTTTTCGTTTTCTAATTGCACTTAGTGAAAATAGTCTCTGCATTTATTATATCCATAGAGTTACAAACAAATGATACTGAACAGTCAAATTCCTCACAACATTACAACTTTTATTCTGTCTTGCTGTCACAGGAGACGGATTACAAGAGCTCCACTGCCTTTTCTTCCATTGGTAAACTTTGCAGAGTTGCTCGCCACAGCCACATCTTGTCGTCAACGGTCACTGTTGCTCGTGTCACCGGACGTCTCTGTGGTCTCATTGAAAAGGAATGAGATAGTGTCACTTTGTCGATCTGTGTCACTGTTGGTGCGGCTTAATGATCAAAATGCTCCTCTTGTTCTCTTCAGTTACTCTCTGTGAGCGTCATAGTGTTTTGTTTTTTTTTCTCTCTTTATAATGACCAGCCTGTATAAGACATCCTTTATTTCAGAGCAGTCTCTATTTGTATATAATTATAAATTGCTGCCTTGCTAACCCACTCACAAGACCTGGCTTCAACTGCTTCCTGCCATATTTAGGCACAGCAGCTACTGTAACTGTTATAGTGTGTATGAGAGAGAAAGAGATAGAGAGAGGTGGACAGAGCAACAAAGTGATAGAGAGAAAGTCTATACTGTGCATGTGAACTCAGTCACTTTTCCAGCTCTCAACCAAACCACAATGACATTGGTACATACCTCTGCATACTTATCCTTCAGCCAACAGGTGTGCGAGACACAGAGAGAGACAATGAGGGAATAGATAGAACGTATCAATACTCTCAAGTTGATGTTTTTAAGGATTTTGAGGTTAAGCTGAGAGAGAGAGAAAGAGGTGCTCCGTTCCAAAACATATTGAGCTGTCTACAAAGGCAGTATTTGAAGGCATCGTTAGCACACTTCCGTCATGTAGTCTTGTTAATCTCATCAACAAAATTACTGACGAAAATGTTCATTGACTAAGGGTTTTTTGACTTTGTGAACCATAATGAGACAAATGATTGAAATGAAAAGAAAACGTTTTTTGTTTTTTAATTAAAGGTGTACTCAGTCAACTCCTAAAGACATGAATTGTAATTTGCAATATATGAAGGAAATCATGAGCACTCACATTAAAATGAAGACTTCAGTCATATCAGTAACCTTATGAAAGCCGTTTTATTCTACATAGAGAGGGTCCGCACATGGGGGCGGCCATGTTAGAATCACATGACCAGCCGAATACTACTCGCTTAATCTCAGTAACCGTCCTGTTATTTGACACTTTCACTCATTGATTAAAGTAATCATGGCTGACTGTGAATACTACATTTCTACAATGATATCTGAAACTTAAAACTATTGATTTTAAATTATGCTGCATCCAAGCCACTAGGTGTCAGTGTAAGTCCAAGATGACACAAAGACAAAAGTTACTGAGTGCACCTTTAAAGCATACACTGCATTTTCAACCATTGGGCTGAACAGTCCTGAGCATGGTGAGGAACAGTTCCAGTAGCATTTCCACTTTAGCATGGTTCAGCATGGAACGATTACAAACCGTTCTCGACACGGATTTCTAAGCACAGTTAGCTAACCGTGCTCCGCTGTGCTGGTGGAATGGCTTTCGTACGTGGCGTCTCACGGTTGTCAGTTTGTCAATGCCAAGGTAACTCATTTGTTTCTAGGTAGCTGGCAAAGTTCACTATGGTGACGTTAATCCAATTTAATAAAAAAAACAAATAGTGTATGTTTGGTGATCTTCAAGATTTTATGATGATGGTTTAACTGGTATAGTATTATCTTTCTACAAGCCTTTTTCATCAGGGAGGAAGACTACGCTAGCTAGCTCATTAAAACTCTTATGATATTTCATTATATTACTTGTATAATATTTAGTCAATAAATGTCCTTTTAGCTAGTCTGGAAACTTTTACCTTTCTGTGTGTTTAAGTCCGGTGAATACACAACCTCTTGCCTTTTTCTCTTTGCTTTTCTTTTTGCGACATGTCTTTTATTTGCTTTAGCACAGTAAAAACCAGGGAAAAGCAGTCCTAAAACCTGGAATATTCAATTATTCTCCATAGCGCACACGCTCCAATGATTATCTCTCATGCCATTGCCAACTGACGTATTTGTAACATACATTCAAACACCATAGTGGAAAAATAAACCGTAACCATGCCAACTGGCCTGGATCAGCATGGTTTTGCAATGAGAACCGTTCGGCCCAATGGTGAAAAAGCGAGAAAATGCAAGACATTAATAATGTACTAACACTGTTTATTTATGTATTTATTTTAAAGAAAGAAAAATGTTGAATATATTTTGCAATTTGCTGCAGATTCACCACTGATAATTTTCACAAGCAAATAAGCTTTGCGGCAAACTTGCGGCAAATTGTCCATTGTTGCCAAAGGATTGCTGGAGGTTCACCAATACCGGCGAAGAGCTGCAAACTTCTGGCAAACATCTGCAGTGAATCAAAAGCTCATTTGCATGTGAAAATAATGAGAGGCAAATTTGTGGCTAGTTTAGATTTTTTGTAAGGGTTGTTTGCAACTAGAAAAGCTAAGATATTTTGAAAACAGCTGAAAAATACTGCTACGCTACTGAAAAATGTTGCTAAGTTAGTAGCATCACTACATTAAGTTACTGCATGGTTCATAATGTTGTCTAACCCATCATGACTTTGTACACCATTTCCAGGTGAACAGATTTATTGGTTGTAAACTATAATAATGAGAAATACTGCATGAATGGATGTAGTTAGATAGCTAGGTAAACATTAGCATGTGTGGCCCCCCCGTTTACCCATTCTGGGTGATCCGTTTGAAATGGGACAAGGCTAAAAACAGGTGTAAACGTGGTTCAAAATGCTTTGAAACTTGTCAGAGGTGGTTGAATGTGGTCAAAAACGCATGTGACCACATTGGGCTCGTAGTGTAAACACTCATCCGTTCCAATGCGTCACCTACTCATCTGTCAATCAAACACTGCGCTAAAACATGAGTTTTAAACTTTGCCGGTTATGTGCAGTTTTGAAAGGAAATAACCACACCATCAGAACATTTTAAGCACATACGTACAGTATACAAATGCAAGAAATTCACAGAACCTCTTCAGTGTGGCCGATATCAACATACAGTGACACAGATTAGAAGCAAGGACATCTGAAGCTCAGTTATTAAAAGTAATCCACTGAAATGAATTTGATCACCTGAAATGCATCTTAATACCAGGTGTAAACAGGGCCTGTGTGTGTGTTTGTGTACAGTGTACAGAACATCGTTCACCATTGTCCTTCTTTCTCCACACACTCTATGAATATATCATCCTCTCTTTACCTATTTCCCTGGCTCCTTTTCTCCAGGCTGTCCCCTTTCCCCATAGAGGATGGTGTCTCCCTCCCACTCTCCAGCTCCGGCGTGGGTGAAACCATTCCTGGCAGGGGGGTCCACTTGCCGTCTACCAGTCCCCTCTGGAGCCTTCCTTGAGCCCTGAGCTCGGCCTCTGAACTCCTCTTCATGGCTTGGAGTTGAGCTAGAGGCACTATGTCACAATCTTGAGGTCTGTGCCACACCGTCTGTTGGCTCGTGCAGTTGTAGTAGTAGAACCGATTGTTATTGCTGTCAAAAAGCTCCCACCACTGTTTGCCATCCGACTGTCGAACAGGGACGCCGGACGGCTTTTCCCACCCACACTCGCCAGTCAGTAGGTTGACATACATGCGCTCCCTGGAGCGGGGCTCAACAATCTCCACCCAGTCAGACCTGGAGAAAGCAGACATAGTAAATGAGGTCAGAATATTGGAGTAATACCAAGCTAGTCCCATAGAATCATGTTATTATACCTACATTTTTGCAAAATGATTTTTACGTTGCTCATTGTACATACTGTATCACAGCAGTTTCCTGGTAAAATGAACACTAGAGGTTCTACAACAACGACTTTTATTCACTTTCACACAAATCACATTCTCAGTTCATAAACACATACTTTTCGCCCTGGTCTTCACACAATGCTATCTTATGACATCTAAACACTTTTACTATAGCGCATGACTTGTAAGGCGATACTGTACATTTTAACATTTGCATTACACGACCAACTACATTTACGAGCTTTTTTGAGTGCAAACGAGTTGCAAAGCAAAGGACGGGGATAGAAATCCAGCAGAGCACACGAGTCATCACACGAGCCAAAACTGTCTAGAAGCAGCACAAAACGACATGGTTGCTTAAACAATTGCGTTTTTCACCTCTCATTTGCTTTTTCTGACACTATTGGTTAGGTCTAAGCGAGGTAGCAGATTTAGTTGATTTAAAACTCATTAGAGCTTCAACCTTAAAGACCACATCTGTTTAGGAGAGCATTTAACTCACTTTTAGCGCCACACAGTGGACATTTCACCTCTGAACTGCCGCAGTACGTGCAATAAACCACATAATGTCATTTATGGGTTATGGGTCTGTTGCCACAGTCACAGAATTTTCATGAGATCAGGCTGAGCGAATGCTTCAGAAAAAGTTCAAATAACTGGTTTTGTTTGCAGCTCGTTTACAATGAAAAGGCAGTGCAACAAAAAACAAATATAAAACTAAAATAGAGGTTTGGTTCACATCAGGTCAGTTTATATATATATATATATATATATACATACAACAGTTAGTTCTGGTCCTCGAATCTGATTGGACGAGAGACGTTCCATGAGTGCTGATGGTCTCACACCATCTCTCTCTCTCTCTCTCTCTCACATACACACACACGTTGGTGCAGCTATCATTACGAGGACTCTCCATAGACATAATGCTTTTTATACTGTATGAACTATAGATTCTATCCCCTAACCCTAACCCTAAACCTAACCCTCACAAAAAACTTTCTGCATTTTTACATTTTCAATAAAACATTGTTTATTATGTTGTTTTTTTTTATGCGATTTGTATTATGGGGACACTAGAAATGTCCTCATAAACCACGTTTACAGCATAATACCCTTGTAATTACCAGTTTGTCACCTAAAAAAATGTCCTCGTAAACCACTTAAACCTGCCCACACACACACACATCCTTGTTTCTCCAATAACATGTTAGAAACAGCCCAAGCGGTGATACTAGTAGTTCTGAAGTGATGTTTTTGAGAGGCTTGGATGCATCATTTGGTTTAAACCAGCAACGGCAGATTCTGATCCGTCGCGTAAGAAAGTAGTTCAATGCGTTTTACGTGACCGTACTCAGTTTTTTCCTAATTTAAAATGTACTTGTTCATTGAACTGTTGTATATAAGCAATATCACACTCGCAATCATGCGATATGGCCCGAAATCAGCACTGCTGTGATTATGTACAGCACTCTGCCTTCGGCCTCATGCCTGTGGCCGAATCACAGCAGTGATGATGTACGGCCATATCAACTCTTGCTCGTGTGATATTGCTTAAATATATATATATATATATATATATACACACACACACACACACACAGTGTCAAGAAAAGTATGTGAACCCTTTGGAATTAGCTGTTTTTCTGCATTAATTGGCCATAAAATGTGATCTCATCTTCATCAAAGTCACAAGTATTGACAAACACAATGTGCTAACAACACACAAACAATTATAATATTTCAAGTCTTTATTGAACACATCCCATTAAACATTCACAGAGCTGTGGAAAAATTGAATCCATGCATTTAATAACTAGTCAATCTTTGACATCAATATCCTCAACCAAGTGTTTCCGGTAGCTGTGGTTTAGACCTGCACAACGTTCAGAAGGAATTCTGGGCCATTCTTCCTTACAGAACTGCTTCAGCTCAGTCATATTCTTTGGATGTCAGGTGTGAATGGCTCTCTTGTGGTCATTCCACAGCATCTCTATTGGGTTAAGGTCTGGGCTCTGACTGGGCCACTCCAAAAGGTGGATTTTCTGTTTCTGTAGTCATTCTGTAGTGGATTTACGTCAATGTTTAGGGTCATTGTCCTGCTGCATCACTCAGCTTCTACAGAGCTTCAGCTGGTGCACAGCCACCCTGACATTATCTTGTAGGATATCTTGATAATAGGGATGCACCGATATGGAATTTCTGGGTCGATACCAATAATTCACAGGTCATTGTTGCTGATACAATACCCGATATATATATATATAATTTTTTAAATATGTAAGTGTTATTTTTAATCTTTTAACTTGGAACTGCTAGCTAATTAATTAAAATCTACTCATTTGAAAAACAGGTTTCATTTAAAAGTTTGGAAACATTAAAAACTTTTAACTGCTGCTATTTAATGTTCACCATGAACCAGAAATGTGCCTATATTGCAGATGTATGCTGATTTTAATGATAAATAATTTACAATACACTTGCATAAATTGTGGTGCCCATTTATATGAGTGTTTACAGTAATTCTGATGAATCGCTTATCCATTAAACCAAAATGAGGTGATTAACAACATGTAATGAAAATTAAACAACACACAATACAAGCCTCTAGTCTCTGTATACATGGTGTAATATTTATGCTAGCACTGGTTTGTGTGTGTTATGTATGTGCGTAATGTGGACACGCATGTCTCATTCAAAGACACTTATTAAAGCGCTCATTTGTGGCAGTTTCATTATAGAACTTGTGAAATGTGATCACAGTCTTAATGTATATAGGTAAAACCATCATACACATCGAATATCGATCAATTTATAACTTTAGAAAAGTCTCAACTCATATGTGATACATCTCTTGCTCTCTTTGTGAAGGAGGAAGCGGGAGCCGGATAAAATTTTTTTTATTTTTAATACTTTTCAGTATAACACAAAACAGGGTTTGCTTTTCAGCAACCAATGCCCACACACACAAACTCGGCTGCGTGCGTCTCTCTACCCTTCCCTTGCTTCAAGTTTTCTGCACCATGTTATATTGTGTTCGGACTTGTTTTATTTGTGATCCTTTGCTGTAAGTAACCATATGCTATTTTTCACATTCTGTTTATGTTTCATGAAATAAGCGATAATGATTGCCCCCAATAACATACAAACATGTTTTTGTTGCATTTACTTCATGAAACACAAACAGAATATGGGAAATGGCATGTCGTTACTTACACCAGATGATCTCGATTAAAACCAGCTCCAAAATAACGTAAGAAGGTTTAAATAATCCTTACAGAGAGACACGAGGTTGGTTTGCATCACCAGTCTGGCTCTAACTGACACACACTGTGTGAGTGCACGTGCAGTGCTGCTTGTGGCTGCCCGGGTCCCTGCCTGAAGGAAATAAGCTGCAGGAAATCAGAGATTCTCAGCTGTAAGCAAATAAACTGTAACAAATTATTGGAGAAAATATCGGCGGTAATTTAATTATTGGCGCGATAATAATATTTCGATTCTCCCGGTTATCGGCCACTAATATATCGGCCACTGATATATCATGCATCCCTACTTGATAAACTTGGGAATATATGTGGTGCCCTTTTTACGGCATATGTAGTGCTGCATGTTCTTCCCAAACAATTCAACCTTAGTTCCATCAGTCCACAAAATGTTTTCCCAGTAGCATTGCGGAGTGTCAAGGTGGTCTTTGGCAAACTTCAGGCACGTAGCAATGTTTTTGTTGGAAAGCAGCGGCTTCCTCCGTGGTGTCCTGTCATGAATACCATGCCTGTTTAATGTTTTCCATAAACAGCTAACTGAGACCAAACTGGACCAAATGCAGTGCCAAAGATGTCAAATTAAGAGCACTAATTACTCCAAATACCTAAAACATCTGCAGCTATACCACGAAAGTGAGAGTAATTTTTTGGTTACATGTGGAATTGACAGCTGTCCTCATCAGTATTCCAAAGTCAAATCCCTTCATAATCGCATCCTTCTGAACCCTGGAGATGAAATTGATTTTCATGCACTTGACTGTTACCGTTATTCTGGAAAAGATTTCATCATATTCCTACATCGGCCATTCAAATATGTATATGTTTAAAGGTAATTGCTTTGTCCATCTTTGGCATTTGCATTATTAAAAGCCCATACATAAGGGTCTTCTATTGTTTTTTTTGTTTGTTTTTTTTTGGCAATTCAGTCCCAAAAATTTACAGAAAACGATGTTGTACCTTGAGGCATTTGTCTTCAAAATTAAAATTAGAGTACCAATTGCTGTCCAGAGAATTTACAATTCTTTGTAAGCTGAATGTATAAGGAAAAACTGTTTTTTGTTTTTGTTTAAGGCAATTGTCTTCAAAGTGAAAATTCAGTTTTTTAATTGCTGTCCAGAGAGTTTACAGTTCTTTTGTAAGCTAAATGTTTAAGGAAAACTTGTCTTTAAATTCCATGTCTTTTTAAAATTCAGTCTTAAATGTTAATTTAAAGCAGTATTTCCCAACCACTGTGCCGCGGCACACTAGTGTTTATCAAATTATAAAATTCCACAAAATAAATAAATGCATGAAAAAAAACAAAAAAACAACAACATTATTTCAAGGATCCAAACTCACCTTTCGGAGAAATTCGCCGTTTTGAAACCATAATCGGTCACTTTTGTGATTGTAAAGAGCAATGATTAATGTGCAAAAGTGAGTGATATTTACGCGCGTTAAGGGTCTTTCACGTGACTCGCATCAGCGCTGCAGAATTCACTGAAGTCTATGAAGTGACGCCACTTTACACCAAAGTGTTTTTCACACACACGTTTTTGTTTCACCAATAATGTCTTTGAGAGTACTAAGCAACAACAAATATTTAAAAACTGTCCAAATTTGTGAAGAGACATTGAATGTCTCATAATTTCTTTTAATTAAATATTACCTTATCATTTAAGAATATCAGAGATCATAAAACTAATTTAAATTCACCAAGAAAATGCTTAGACCTAAACATAAACGAGTCCTTTTATTACTTTCTGCTATCAAAGCAACTGCAAGCTTTTTTTCTCTCTTCTCAAAGTTTATTGTACACACCTCCCGCTTTTTTACGTGGCAAACTTGTAAAATTGCCCGTGTGACGCTTTCTGCAACTCTTGTCATGTGGAGGGCAATGCGGCCCTTGACGCCGGTGTTGAACGGAGCGTTGACACCTCGACTCAATTCAATATACTCAATATTTGTCTATCATTGTTGTCTTTTCTGATAAAAGCCATACTCAGCAGATTAAATAGGCTACTGTAGGAAAATGATCCTATAGATCTGCTTTGTGTTTATAATTCTTATACTGAAGTCAGTAGATTTGTAGCCATGCAAGTTTTAATAAAGGAGAAGGACGTTATTGACACTCACTATTATTAGACTATTATTGTTGTCTTTTTGGATGAAAAATAATGCTCAGACTGAAGGAAGACTATAGATCTGCTTTGTTCTTTTAATGCTTAAACACTATAAAGTCTCTTGGTAGATTTCGGTCATGAATGACTGAAAATGATTCACTGACTCACTCATAGCACATAAGACGCTCATTTGTCACCACCTAGTGACATTTCCAGAAGGGGTCACTGAACTAATCAGTTAATAAAATTGAACAAATTTGTGAAACAGAAGCAAGCCTCACCAAAATACTCTTTATGTTGCAGCTAATTCTGCACAGTTGTAAACTTGAATAAACTTGAATCACTAAAATAGCTGGAATTGGTGCTTTTAGCTTATTCTTTAAAAAAAATATCCCCAGAAAAAATGTTCGTGGACCAGTGATTGTCTCACCTTTTTCACCCCTCATGAGTTTGCATCCCTGTAATTTGTTGTGTCATTGCAAGAACAAATCTACAAATTAGAAAAGAAGCAAATTTGTTGTTTTTTCATTACCCATTTAGCGCTCTTGCCACCTACCTGTGACCTCACACAGCGTAGCCTACCTATGTGACTTTTTTTGTGCATAGCCGAATTTCAAACATTACAAGTAAACAAGACGGACAGAAAACATGGACAAGTTCTTGAAAAGGAAGAATACTGAAGATGGTTAGCCTATGTGGGATAGTGGTGTGACGTAGAATTTTTTAGTCGTAAAAAGTGTGCCATGGCAGAAAAAATGTTGGGAAACACTGTTTTAAAGAATTAAATGCTAACTACAGCAACTTATGTTACCCAGGGACTAAAGCCAAATTCATTTGTATAAACAACGTTAAATTGTAAGTAAATACTTGCAAAAAAAAAAAAAAAAAAAAAAAAAGATTAATTAAATTAATTAAATCTATAAAAGCTATGGATGGTTAATTTTAATAAAACATTTGTTATAATTTTCAAAGACTTTGGATTTTTAATTTATTGTAACTGACCACATCCTTTACTTTTGCTAAGTATCTTAAGTGCTGTATAAAGCCCTTTGTCCTTCAGAGATCTAATGTATATTAGGTTCTTTGTGGAACTGGAAAAGGTTCTCCTATGGCATCACTCTTAAGAACCTTACTTTGGTTCCTTAAAGCACCATAGTACTAAGGGTTAGAGAACTTGTAATATCATGGTTCCTTGTGGAACCTAAAAGGGTTCTTTGTGGAAATGAAAAGGGGTTCCTTGTGGCACCACTGTGAAGAACCATTTCTGGGTTCTTTAAAACACCAGTATATAGATGGTTCTCTAAAGAACTTGACAATAAAGGGTTCTTTGTAGATCTTAAAAGCATCACTCTGAAGAACCCTTATTGGTTCTAACTGGAACCTTTATTTTTAAGAGTGTAGGGTGCTTTTTTTACCTCATTGAGCATTCTGCGGTGTGCCCTTTGAGTAATCGTGGCCACTTCTAGGGAGAGTAGCCACAGTAATAAATCATCTACATTTATAGATAATTTGTCTAACTGTGGACAGATGAATATCTAAGCTCTTTAAAATAACTTTGTAACCCTTTCCAGCTTTATGCAAAGCAACAATTCTTGATCATAGGTCTTCTGAGATCTCTTTTTTGTGAGGCATGGTCCACGGCAGCAGATGCTTTTTGTAAATAGTAAACTCAGTCAAAGTAGCTCTAACCCACACCTCCAATCTAATTTCATTAATTGGAAGCCAGGTTTGCCAACTTCTGACTCTAATTAGCTTTTGTTGATGTCATTAGCCTAGGGGTTCACATAATTTTTCCAACTACACTGTGAATGTTTGAATGATGTATTTAATATGTAACAGAACAATACAAAAATCTGTGTGTTATTAGTTTAAACAGATTGTGTTCATTACTGTAGCTTAGATGAAGATCAAACCAGATTTTGAAGACAAAGTTATACATAAATGCAGGTAATTTCAAAGGTTTCACATACTTTTTCTTGCTACAGTATATACTGTGTGTGTGTGTATATATATATATATATATATATATATATATATATATATATATATATATATATATATATATATATATATATTGCACCATAAAAGTAGTCCATAAGAAAGACTAAAGTCTTCTAAAGCCACAGAAACATTGAATAGATGATAGCAGAATTTTCTTTTTATAGGTGTACTATTTCTTTAAATGCCCTTTAATAGGACAAAGTTCAATTTACACAGAAGACAAGACAGCACAAATGACTCTAATGTTTTGGACTCTTTTGGACAGCTGAAGAGAGCTCCAGTTGTCCAAGATACTTCAGTCTCCATACCAAACAACAGGTGTGTGCAGGTGTGAGCCAGGAAACCCTCAACATACAATGACTTAACCCAGTTCAAATTAAACACACACACATACTGAACACATGCATATGATAAACTGCATCATCGATCACTCATCTTGCAGGATTCGTCCGAGGGTACGTTCATACATACATGCACGTTTTCCCACAGTCTGTTTTCAGAAGGTGTGGTAAAACCACTTCCCTGGATATGCAGTCGAGTGAGCTCTCAGAGCCAGAACCATCAATCAGGGGTGGCTGGGCACATTGCCCAGGGATGAGAGCTGCAAACTGCTGGTAGGGAAGGGAACCTGGCCCCTTGCCTGACCTGCACTGCTCTAATCTCCTCTCAAAAAGAGTTACAACAAAGAATCTGAAGATTACGATTTAGAGACCTATCTTCTGATACAGATGGCCAACTACAAGCACAACACACAGGAAACAGAGATTTGACTGTACTTTATGACTGCTTAAAAAAGGAAGGCTTGGGAAGTTACACTGTTTCAGTCTTTTAAGTAATTAAATGGCTCAGAAAACTTCTAAAAAATACAACAAAACACCTGCTCAGAGCAGTAAGACACCTGTTGAAGTCTCTAGTAGTATTAGTAGTAAATCTAACCAAATTTGGTGAAGTTCTTGCTTAAAACAAGACAAAACTGTTTGCCAATGGCTAAGAAAAATTTGGGGTTAGGTTTAGTATTTTGTTGTTGTTGTAGTTGTTGTTGTTGTTCTTTACCCCATTAAATCGTTTCTTTATATGCTGGTCTAAAAGACCAGAGTTTCTCAGAGGTTCCCTTCATGATGACATCACTGACACAGTCATGGTGCTGAACAATGGGGCATTCTGGAGACTATGACACACCACAATAAATGTAGTTGACATGATGTACTCCATCCAAAACTATTTTAAACAGAATTTTGCTATTTCTTTTATACGTATTATAAATACAGCTTTGACCTCATATTAATTGAAAGACAACATGGAATATATATGCTTTTACAAATTCATCTGTCACACTGCAAGACCATTTAAAATGACTAGTGAAGCCAAAAAGGTGATTAAAAATGGTTAAAAAGCCTAAAAGAAATGGTGACCACCAGTTACAGGACTTAGAATATATACACTCTCTTTTATGTTCATATAAATTTAAACCTAAACTCCTTGCTCGCGATATGCGTCAACTACCCATATGCTACTACACAGCATGCAAGAGCTCTCGGCTAAACTATAACAAGTGAACATTTGCAGTTGTTACCTTAAGGAGCTATTTCTAGCAGATCTGAATTAAATATTACTTTTATTTGTGCCACCTTAACTATTCAAGTTAATTCAGTAATATTAAATAATATTTTTGACTTTAATAGAACAATTTAATGTACTGTATAGATGTTACTACACAAAGCACACTTTGTAGGTTAACTGTCAAAACATTTTATAGTGCACTATATATTTTCAGATTGCTTCAGAGCATTACATTTACAACCCAACATACAGCATATTGTGTCCTTACATACATGTAGTATAGTGTCGTATCCAATACATTTCAGCAAAAAAAGCATAGAAACCACACAAAATAACACACCCTCACACAAAAACCACACAAACACACACCCTCACAGTTTACCTTGTGTTGAAGTCCTGAGGCTAATTTTCAAAAATAAATTCACAAATAAAGTAGGTTTATCCTGCAGAGGTGTAGAGTGCATGTATGTGTGTGTGCGTGTGTTAAACCACAAAGAGCTTCCTCTATTGACTCAAGTATGTATAGATGAGAAGAGTGTTTGTGTGTGTGTGTGTGTGTCAATGTGTATGTACCTCCACTGTGAGGGTCTTTCCAGGACAGCGAGTCGGCCCCATACCCTATCCCATCATGCACAGTGAGGGCCATGTGCTGTGTAAGGGGTCAGCAGTGAGCTCACACTGGCTCTGCAAACCTGACCACACACTCCTGATCCCCCCACACTCACATGACCAGAAGACAGGAATAGAAACCCTTTTGTGCTAAAGGGCACGTGTTGGAAGAAGAGAGAATGAGTCTGAGAGAAATGATAAGAAATATAGAGCAGGGAGAGAGGAATAGCAAGAACACATCGAAGTTATTGTGATCTGTAATCACAGGGCTCTGAAATTATTTTCACTCAGAATGTTTACATGGACAGTTATAATTGAGCTACAGGTTAGCATAGTCGAGCTACAGTCTTCATCTATCTGTCTTCGCTCAAAAAGTATTCACTCAAAAAAAAAAAAGCTCTTTGGCTGAACTTGATTCAATCGTGGACAGTGGTTCCACCTGTTTGAAATGAGTTTCCTTAACTTAAAATTACTATGTAATCTTAACACAAACACATTGTGTTGAAAGAACATAGTTGACTTGGATAAACAAAACAAAATTAGATGTGTCAATGTAACTCAAATAAATAGCTTTTATTTCTTTATGTACTAACTAGTGGAAGTGAATGTTAGCTTGCTAAATACATGCTTGTGGCAGTGGGGGCGTGATCAAGCGTCTGTCCGGAGAGAGAAAGCGGTAAGGGCGCTTGCACCTGAGCTAGATTATGTTTAACACCTGTCTCTAATTTCAGTGAGCATCGGGAGAGTGGCATATAACCAGCCACGCCACCAGCAGCAGAGTGAGAGAGTCTGGCATAAGAAAGGCCACGGTGTACCCGAAGCCGAAGTGGTTTAATCTGTTATGTGTGTGAAGCTGATGTGTTGAGGTTATTACGTTCCTGTGAAGCTGATGTGTTTGTTTGACTACCTGTTGTGAATCTGACGAGTTTGTGAACTTGAAAAACCTTGAAGTGTCCGATTCAAAATCTTACCTGTGCCAGAAGAAACCCCGTTTCCCTGTGTCTACTTCCTTCCTGCTGTTGAGCTGTCTCACAATGCTGTTTAGAAGCACTACAGGGTGTAGTTTAGTAACTTTGCTATGGTTAGCACATCATTTGTTCAACTAAGTGAGCAATCAATTTCATGTGCAACATCTACCTGTCCTTATCGTTAGCTCAAACTCCACTCTTCATCATAATAATAATAACCACCAAAACACCAACATAACAGAAAATATTCTAAATCTCAACATAACAAAACTTTAAACACTAACAAGTATCCCTCTTTATATTCTTCTTACACAAAAACACATAAAATAACACGTAATTTTAACATTTACTCTCCATAACGAGTCCTGTGCTAAGCATGCTGGGAAATGGAAATCACCTGCCCAGTTTCATCAATGCTACAATAACACCACAAAATGTATTCATGTAGTCCCAACTCAAATGGATTAAGTACACTTCCATTTACAAATTTAAATGGATAGAACACAATTAAATTATGACAAAATGTTTTTGAATTGTGTTGCTTTAGTTCATTTTAATTAAGTAAATTGAACAAGCAGCAAAAATAATTTTGAGTTTACATGACAATTCTCACCACAACTGTACAGAGTGGTTATCTGAGTTACCGTAGACTTTGTCAGTTCGAACCAGGAGATCAGCAGTTACAGAAATACTCAAACCAGCATGTCTGGCACCAACAATCATACATGCGATTATCTAATCAGCCAATCATGTGGCAGCAGTGCATAATATCATTCAGATATGGGTCAGGAGCTCCAGTTAATGTTCACATCAACTATCAGAATGGGGAAAAAATGTGATCTCAGTGATTTGGAGGCGTGGCATGATTGTTGGTGCCAGACGGGCTGGTTTGAGTATTTCTGTAACTGCTGATCTCCTGGGATTTTCACACAGAACAGTCTCTAGAATTTACTCCGAATGGTGCCAAAAAAAAAAAAAAAAACATCCAGTGAGGGGCAGTTCTGTGGACGGAAATGCCTCGTTGATGAGAGAGGACAATAGAGAATGGCCAGACTGGTTTGAACTGACAAAGTCTACAGTAACTCAGTTAACCACTCTTTACAATTGTGGTGAGAAGAATATCATCTGAGATGTGAGTTGGAGCTGTTTTGGCGGCATGAGAGGGACCTACACAATATTAGGCAGGTGGTTTTAATGTTGTGGCTGATCAGTGTACATGATATTTTAAAAAGACACATTTTTGTTTTAGTCCAACTAAAATCGGACTTTTAGAGTGCATATAAATGAACTGGCTAAGAAATTACAGACTCCCCAGAGGAAAATTTTTATTGATCCCTGTACTGATTTAAAAAAAATCTATTTGTGTATTCATATCATGTTCTACCGTTCAATAACGAAGAAGCAGATCATCTAAATATGCACAAACTCTGAGACCGAAGTTTCTAAGTTCAGTCAGGGCTGCTTCTATGAGGCACGCCAGAGACTGAAACTCTAAACCAGCATGCTTCATGATTTTATCTCCCTGACATGCTAGTTCTCTCTTTCTCTCTCTCTCACTCTCTCACTCACATTTGGCGCAGTTTCAAGTGTGATCCAATTATGATATCGTGATGTATAGCAATCTACTGAATACTGAATCGTGGAATACTGTATGTATTGCGATTAGGGTTGCAAAATTCCAGGAATTTTCAAAGTTGGAAACTTTCCATGGGAATTAATGGGAATTAACGGGAATTAATGGGAATAAACTGGAAATTTGCAAAATTGCAAGTTAGCCTATAACAGGGAACTTAAATGTAGTTAAAAAAAAAAAAAAAAAAAAAATTTGCAGCATAATCTTGGTTAAAACAACCAGATTTAATGCAAATTCTGTTGAATTTCTACCCTGCGCATTCACATGCACACAGCACAATACTTACTGCAGGCTACTTACTACAGCAGGGCTATTGAAGTCACACTACAGCATTTGAGCCCAAGGACTACATCCATTCAAGTAAGTTTTGATGATATTACTAGGGTAAATATATTTGATCTATGGTATTAAAGTTCAACTAGCAAATACTAAATCAAAGTGTGTTTATACAGTAGCTAGCTAGCCAGTAAATCAGATATGCTAAATGTAAGCTAGCTAACACCATTTCATTGACAATTTAAGAGGTTAGCTATCATGGTGCTAGCTAGCTCAACTGTGATGCTGTTTCTTCTGCTTTCTGCTAGCCAGTTTTCTGTTATCGTACAAGAACGTAGGTTATAGTTTGATTTAGCATGCTGATTGAGAAGTGTTCATTTATTCATCTAGCCTATTTCTATTCATTTGTCCAGCATCAATTGTAAAATATTTTTACCATTCCAGAATATTCCAATTGTTTAGCTAACTATTTATATATCTGTGCATGGCATTGCATTAGTGTTTTTACAAGCTTTTTTCTAATCTTATTCTACAGAACAATGCCACGTGTGCCATCTGATGTGTGGATACATTTCACCTCAGCCAATGTAGAAAGAAAGGCTGTGTACATTTGCAAATACAGTGCAAAGACCTATGTTAAGAATGCCACAAAGATGCAGCAGCATATAGCCAAGTGCCCAAAGTTTTTTCCAATATTTCCAAAATTCCCCAGCTTAACTTCCCATGGAAAGTTTCTGGAAAATTTTCGGAAATTTACCGTAAATTTTCCACCCCTTTGCAACCCTATTTGCAATACGTGTCATAATGTGAGTTGGTTGGCCCAGCCCAATGGAAAAGCAATATAGACAATCTAGCTAAGACTGCAAGAGACTATGTGTGATACTGGAACTGTTCCCAGAACAGTGGAGAGACCCACAAAGCATGATGTTATTGTCTGATCACTCAGAACTGAAACCACTGAGAGTGTCTATGAAGGACTGGTGCCACACACATACACAGCATGAAGAACAGCATGAAGTTTGCAGCATGATGCAGTCTGCCGTCACAGGACGAAAACCTGAATTGACATTGTAGCTGAAAACGCATGACAATAACCAAATGGTGCTGGTTCTCAGCTGGCTTAGATGGCAAGCCAGCTGGTCTCCCAGCCTGACCAGCTGACAAATGTCCAAAACCCTTTGAAAACCAGCAAACAGACCAGCCTGACCAAACCAGCAAATCAGCTTATGCTTTTATTCAGCAGGGTATGGCTTTGATTGTGGAGACATCTGAAAACTTCTCACCAACAGAACTCTCACACAGTCACACAATGAAAATATGTCTTTATTGTTTGAGAAATCAAACAGTACCCACTGCTTAGATAAAGACGGTATTTAGCTTGAGCTGCAAAAAAAACCTCTCAATATAAACGTTCACATGCAGCCTTTGTATCCGTGTGTGCTTCAAAGGAAAATATCAGTGGCGTCTCTACATTAGGGGCAGATGTGGTGCTGTTGGGCAAAAGGCGTGGCATAAAAATACATTTATTTTAAGAAATAATATATTTTCTGCATCTTAAACTTTATGTCCATTATACAAGACAAAAGTAGATATTCTTTTGAGATATTCTATAGGTCTGTTATGTTAAAGCCATTTAATCGTTCTCATTTGCTCTCGGCAAATGACGTGATGTGAATTCGGTTAACGCAACCCCTGAAATGTTGGGTTAAGTGATTGTTTGTGCCCCACCAGAAATAATGAGCCTGAGACGCCACTGGATATATATGCTTGTTTTTAGAGCCGCTGACCACAGACCAACTTGAAAATATCCAGCTTGACTTTTGTGAGATGAAAAGATGTCAGCCTGTCATAATAAACATTTAACTTGTAAGGGAAACATTTTCTGTCCTGTGTTAAATGATTGTTTGGATCTGAGATTCAGTGGTCATGTGTGATCAGTACACTGAACGTGTCTAGACATGCTCAAAGCCTGAGAGTTGAAGACACACATTGTAGCCGCCTACCAGAGAAGAGTTCAGTTTACTTTTTTGTTATTATTCAGAAATCTTGGGTACCTTTTTCTATTTAACTTGTGCATTGGATTTTATATGAACCATCATAGATAAATATGTTACAAAATAGGAAGTGTAGATTTCTGAACAAAGACATAAGAAATGCAAGAAATGCGAGATGTACAAAAATAAAATGTATAGCAAAAGGAATCATTTTTCTTTTTAAGCTTCTCTTCGCTTCTTATGACAAGTGGAAATTACTGGGGAGATAAATAAGAAATGATATTTCCACATAGAAAATGAAGCCTATTTTAGGACCACTAATATGTTTTACATTTTGACATAATTTTCATGGCAGTTATGCACATTTTATCCCCCATTTCTCATGAGATTCTCACAATGAGAATAAAGATGGTCATTATGACATTCTCATTCAAACTGATCTCACAGTGAAATCGGAAACAGTAGGTTGACTCAAATGGACCATCTTGGAGAAGAGATCATGTCCCGGCAGACTTTTAAAATGAGGCGGCAAAGTGCCATCTCGGGTTGTTTTTTTTGTTTTTTTTGACATGTAAATACATATTTAGTCCCATTTGACGCTAACATGCTTTTCAGGAGAAATCCCATACAAAATTCTGATATATCAAAATATATTTAAAAAACACACTGTATAGTATATGTTAATGTGTGTTTTTCAATTGTGCATGTATGCAACAACATTTATTTAAAAAAAAAAAAAAAAAAAAAAAAGATTTTTTTTTTCCATACAGTATATGTAACATATTTTCCCAAATCAAAGCGAAATTTGAATACGTATGACCAAATATATGAACTATAGTTTCAATTTAATAAGTATCATCATTGGAAATGAAACGGAAATAGCAAAAGTAAAAAGTCCAGATGTGTAACTCTGCGCTCTCATACTGTTATGAGTAAAAAGGTGGAAATGACGTCATTAAGGAACTTTTCCTTTGGGAGATCAATAGAGAGATATCAAATACAGTAAGATCAGAAAAAGATGTCTGTGTATACTCTGGGGTTTTGAAGTAAGTTTGGAGCAGCAGAAATAATAAAGAGTTTGTTCAACCAAACAAAAAAACAAAAAAAACCTTCTGTAAAAAACCTTTACAAAATCGTGAAACAATTTTAAAAAAATTAGCACATAGCACAGTGTTGCTCTTTTCCTCCTCAGTGCTGTTTGGCATGTCAGGGCTGTCTACTGTTTGAGAGGTTCGACTTGACTTTCTCCATAATGCTTTAAACTAGAAAAGTCTCACTAAAAATTAAATTGGTCACATCAGTTTTGAGGTCTAGGGAATCCCAGTTGTTGCACGCACGTGCCAGAGAGAAGAGCAGATCATGATCGCGAGCTGATTCCGTTACACTCGCGCGAAAGCTTTAATCGGACTGCGAAAAATATTGCAGTGTGGATGAGAAGCCTTTAGCTGATTGCGAGATTATCATTAAATCTGCCTTGGCAGTCCTAAATAAGCTATCATTTGGGCGGCCGCCGAAATACCTTCAATGAGAGAACCATGGCATTGTTCTTTCCCTGCTGTCCGCGGCCCGGTCCGAATAGACCTGCGACCCACCAGTTGAGAAACACTGCTTTAACTCACACACACACTCACTTATGTCAGACCCCCTCACCTTACTTCTCTCTGACATTTTCTCCACTGCATGTGTGTGTGTGGGGCAAGTTGACAAGTCTGACAGGCAGTCGAGGAAGAAAGGAGATGCGCATGCGCAGGTGAGATTCTCCGTCCGGTTGCATTTTTTTTTCTCAGTACTGTAGATAAGCAAATGTACATGGTATGAAAACCATAAATTTTCATACCGTGGTATACCCTGAAACCGGTATACCGCTGCAACCCTATACCAGGCACATTTATATTTTTTCTATCAAGAAAATCCACTTTATATAATTTCCCCCTCTAGTTAGACCTTTGATATTAGGGCAAAAATGTACAGCAAAAATATTCTTGTAGAGAACTTTTGTTTTTTTCCTGTACAAAATGTCTTAAAATCCTTAAATCAAGTTACATTTCATTTGTCTTGTTTTAGAAGCAACACTGCATAAGATATGTATTTTGTCTCACTGTACTGGCAGATTTTCTTTCACTTGTTATTAAACTGTTTATGGTCAAAATTAGTAAAAACATCTGTGCTGAAGAAGTAATCCAAAGTATTTAGCTTAAGTAACTAACCTTGCGTAATCAAACAGAATACGTTACAAATTATATTTTACAGCATGTATTCTGTAATCTGTAGTGGAATACATTTTAAAAGTAGACTGGATTTGAACCTGCATCTACCAGCTGAACACCACAGCTCAAAACATCTGAAGTATGTGTCCTAATCGCAAGGCCATGGCTCCAACCCAAAACGACTATTTTCAACAAAAATGTTATAATCGTAATGCTGTTATTTAGAGCTGTTCACATTAAGAACTTGATCGTCAGTGACCTCACACAGATGAATCCCCACGTTCACACATCAGTGATGCCTACTGGGCATCATTCAGAAACTTGTTCCACCCAGACAAGGTGAGGTAATAAAAAGGAAGCAGGATAGATACTTGTGGCAGGGCAGAGGGCGGGGCCGGGTTGCGATTCTGCACATCTGGCCCCTAATCAGGCTGATCAAGCCCGAGAGGGATAAAGGCGACCGGAGAAGGCAGTGCGACAGAGAGAGAGAGTTACGGGCAGCTGCCTGACACCTGTGTGTGTATTTGTCTTTTTGGTTAAGTTTATCATTAAACTATCATTTATATTGTCCATATAATATCCTTTTTACCTTTCCCTTTTACCTCGTTACACTACTATTGTTCCTAATTGAGTTTGACTTCACAAACGCGTGCCACTGTGAACGAGCTTCTCTCATGCACTCATGAACGCGCAATGGACGTCAAGATTTTCACTTGATTGAACTGGATCGTATGCCTTCAAAAGACTTGGAATATGATGCATTAGTCACGTGGACTACTTTCATAATACTTTCAAGTCCTTTTTTAACCTTTAAGTGAGGCACTATCAACTGTCATTGGAAAAGACGGACCGGGATATTCACTAAAATTTGTGTTCTGCAGAAGAAAGAAAGTCATACGGTTTGGAACGACAATAGGGTGAGTAAATTATGACAGAATTTACATTTTGGAGTGAACTATCCCTTTAAAACCCTAAAACTGAAAAGCAATCACTCAAACACCCTCTGAAAAAAATAAATAATGATTTTGTGGTAAATATAGTAATATAGCAGAACAGATTAAGTAATTTCTACATTGAATAAGTTGATGAATGAATTCAAAAATGTAAAATTGCTCTAGCTTATAAGTAAATATTATTTTTGTTTGTTATTGTTACAATGTGTCGTTATGTATCAATCCTAAAGTAGAAAACCTTATCATATTTATTTGCTAATTTAAGTACATTTCACTGGTAAATAAAATAAGTACATTTTACTTTTCGAAGCATGTGTTCCCAGCATGCACTGGGCTTGAATAATGAATGAGCTTGCATGGTTTCACTGTTTGCATGTTTATTTTGTTGTTACGTTTGGTAACTTCTTGTTTTGTGCATTCTTAAGTTCATAATCAAAAAAATGATCTGTTGATTGTCGTGGTGTTTTGTGCACCATGTGTTGAGGTCTGCGTGTGCAGGTCTATATTGGCTGTATCACAGTTAGATGTTGGCATAGCATGCATTAAGCTTTCCTATGGGAGGCTTCCAAATGTCATTTAGTTTGTGATTAAATATGTTTGTAAGAAAAATTTAAAAATGTGACATGTTCTAATAAGATGTTTATTTCAATTTATTTACGTTTAAGTACCGTGTATATCATATTTGTTTAATCAATATTATGTCATAAATTTAAGTAGATTTTACTTAGTTTTATACCATTAAGATTTACTTGCAAAATAAAAAATAAGTAAATATTGCTAGTCATTTTTTTTTCAGTGGACCTGCTGGGACTATTTTTGTGTTTGTGTGTTCTGTGTAAGATTCAGTGGCCCACACACAAACAGCACTTGGTATCTGACAAGCGGAAAAGGCGAACACATTCATTATCTCCATTTTTGTGAATCCCTTGAATACGATTGCTGGGAAAACACACATCACATTTGAAAGTGTATTTAATACTTTCACTGGGAGTGATAAGTCTATTTCTATCTCTCTCTCCTAAAGAGCAATGGAAGCCATCACAATAACTTGCTCTTGCATTTTGAGTGGGGAACACACACACACTCTCAAAGTGCATGCGGCGATACAAATGCACACACACACACACCAGTAAACATGCAAATCCCCGCTCCCATAGCTTTGCAGCTGTGGCTCTTCCCAGGGAAGCTTGTCATCTGTTGAAAACTTTATCTGCACTCAGGGAGGAATAGGCTGGATTTCTGTTTGATTACAGGCAGCTCTGATAAAGGGATGTAGAGTGCTGTTTAAATCCTCCAGCACACTTCTCTATGGAGTGCACGGCGCTCAGACAGGCTCCTGTGGTTGTTTGTGATCAGATGAGTTTAGCATCTGCTTTATATACAGTGTGGTTGTGGCTGGATACTGCACACATACTTTTAAACAGTATATCTAGTGTGTTATAACTTAAAACCTAACAAACTTATTTTTGTGAAATATTTTGCATAAAAAGTATCCTTTGCTATCTTTAAAAAGAAATGCCACTACGTATGATGTTTTGTTATCTAATGCAATGACATTCATACATTTTTAAGCATGGCTTAAGACTCCAAATAGTATGTCTTAATTTTGTCATAAAGTTCCCATTGTAACTACTACAGTAACACATAGAGAATGAAAAGTTTATTTAAGGTCAAGCACCCAGTAACAAAGATTGACCATTTCCAATCAGACACATGAAGTCTGTAGGGAATAGTCCACATGCTGTATAAAATTAAACCTTCATTGACCTTCAGTCCTGTTGGTAGTCAGGAGGTTTCCCTCCTCGTCTTCTGTTTCTATGCACCCCCTGAGCTGAGTTGTTTGCCCTGCAGGGCATTGGCTCCTAAACTGAAATATTAAGGATTAGTCGCCAAATCATATAATTGCTCGATTTAGATTGCTGTTCATAAACAAGATAGAAAGCCAAAGAAAAGGAAGTCAGCTGATAACCAATTAATCAGAGGTTTAATAAACAGTATATATAGCAGAGAAGATAAGTTTGCATTCCCCTTCTGTCTCAAATGTTCACACCCCTTTCATAATTTATACGAATATAAGAGATAAAGTATTTTTATTTTATTTAGTACTGCCTTTTAGAATCAGATATTTACATAAGTATAGTATGCATATAGTAGTGTGTTGCCTTCTTGAGCATCAATGAATATTTGCACCTTGTGTAATAGTTGTGTATGAGTCCCTAAATTGTCCTAAGTGTCAAAAGCTTGATCTCATATATATATATATATATATTAGGGCTGTCAAATGAGTAAAATATTTAATCTTGAGTCATCGCATATTTTTTAATCACGATAAAGCACAATATCTTTATAAACGAGTGGACAAAATATGCTTCATCCAGATGTATTTTTCAGTCATCGACACAAAACCTACCCCACCAACAGAGTTGAACAACAGAAAGTGAACACAATACAACTCAATTCAAATGATGTACAAAATATGGTTGTTGTAAGTGTATTCTGACAGGATTTATTAGCTTCTTTTCATGAAGTTTTGGCAGACATCATCTTTCCAGGGGAAAAGTGGAATTAATAGCTCTGGTCATGTGACTACTTGCACCACTCACACAAAAAAGTCTGCACTGGCATTTACAATTGACAACTTTGTGCAAAATACATCAAAAACTCCTTTTAGACCCCAGTCACAATTGTAACTGGTGGGATTAAATGGGTTAGTGTAGATTACCTGCAGGGTTCCGGCAATATCTCCTTAAAATGCATCCACAGGTACACCTCCAATTCAGTACACCTCCTATCAGAAGCTAATTGGCTAATTGTCTAAAGGCTTGACATCATTTTCTGTCAATAAGCTCATAAGCTGCTTAAAGGCACAGTTAACTTAATGTATGTAAACTTCTGACCCACTGGAATTGTGATATAGTCAATTAAAAGTGAAACAATCTGTCTGTAAACAATTGTTGGAAAAATTACTCGTGTCAAGCACAAAGTAGATGTCCTAAACGACTTGCCAAAACTGTAGTTCGCTAATATTAAGTAAATATATATATATATATATATATATATATATATATATATATATATATATATATATATATATACACACACACACACATATACACACACACATACACACACACACACTGGTGGCCAAAAGTTTGGAATAATGTACAGATTTTGCTCTGATGGAAAGAAATTGGTACTTTTATTCACCAAAGTGGCATTCAACTGATCAAAATGTATAGTCAGGACATTAATAACGTGAAAAATTACTATTTACAAATTTTTCTTCAACTACTTAAACTACTTCAAAAAATCCTCTATGTGCAGCAATGTCAGCTTTGCAGATCCTTGGCATTCTAGCTGTCTGTCCAGATACTCAGGTGACATTTCACCCCACGCTTCCTGTAGCACTTGCCATAGATGTGGCTGTCTTGTCGGGCACTTCTCACGCACCTTACAGTCTAGCTGATCCCACAAAAGCTCAATGGGTTTAAGATCCATAACACTTGGGGCCTGGGTAGCTCAGTAAGTAAAGACGCTGATTACCACACCTGGAGTTGCAAGTTCAAATCCAGGGTGTGACTCCAGTCAGGTTTCCTAAGTAACCAATTGGCCTGGTTGCTAGGGTGGGTAGAGTCACTTTGTGTTAACCTCCTCGTGGTTGCTATACTGTGGTTCTTGCTCTCAGTGTGGTGAGTTGTGTGTGGATGGCATGGAGAATTTCTCCCCAATTTGGAATGCCCAATTCCCAATGTGCTCTAAGTCCTCATGGTGGCATAGTGGCTCTCCTCAATCCAGGTGGCAGAGGATGAATCTCAGTTGCCTCTGAGACTTCAATCCATGCATCTTATCACGTGGCTTGATGAGCGCGTTACCGCAGAGACCTAGCGCATGTGGAGGCTTCACTCTGTTCTTTGCGGCATCCACACACAACTTACCACACGCCCCACCGAGAGCAAACCACATTATAGCGACCACGAGGAGATTACTCCATGTGACTCTACCCTCCCTAGCAACCGGGACAATTTGGTTGCTTAGGAAGCCTGGCTAGAGTCACTCAGCACGGCCTTGATTCGAACTTGCGACTCCAGGTGTGGTAGTCAGCGTCTTTACTTGCTGAGCTACCCAGACCTGGGCCTGTCTAGATTTGATCAAAAATGACTTTTTTCAAACAGTGATGGTGCTGTTTTTCACATCAGTAATGTCCTGACTATACTTTGTGATCAGTTGAATGCCACTTTGGTGAATTAAACTAGCAATTTCCTTCCGAAGCAACAAAATCTGTACATTAATCCAAACTTTTGGCCGCCAGTGTATATATTTAAAAAGTGTTGCAGTATTTTTAATTATAAAGAAGCCCGAAATACACATGGGACTCCTATTTTGAAATGTCTGTGCTCACAGTTGTGAACACATGACGGATGATTCACTGAGAAAGTGAATCTGATTCAAACTGCTAACCTGAGCTCCCGAGTTCAAACCCTCAGTTCTTTTCGGGTGATTCATGAAAAAGACCTGGTTCAAAAGAGTCATTTGTTCATGACTCTCTCGTGCTGGATTTGTTGTTGCGTGCAGTAAGCTCGTCACAACAGAACAGGTGAAAAGTGGCGCGAGACACACTGGTGGTGTGCGCTCGAAGGATGTTTTCAATAACTCACAAGATGATATCTGACGAAACCACATATGAACGCACACAACCCGACTGTCGCCAATGGCTACTAGATTTTAAATTATTGTCGCAATCAATTATGTTTGGTTGCATTTGTGACTATTTTAGTCACAGTATGGAGCCCTGCCCTAGCTGTTCATACCTGTATGCCAACTCTGACCATGTCTGCTTTGAAAGCAGGCCAGAGCTCTGAATTCCTTGCATTAGATTGCACTAGAACCTTTCAAAGAAAAAGAAGAGTGGAATAATAACAGATAGTACATGACAGCATTTGTTAATTTGGCTACTAACTGTTCGTCCCACCTGAAGTCCTGAAACAGGTATGAGAAAATCCATTTGCATGAATTAGGATGCTTACATTGTCACAAATACTGTTCGGAAAGGTGATTTATTCTATCCAGTCATTACCTATGGGAAGTGTTAATTTGGAGGCAAGTCTGTTTTGCTCTATGACACTGAGTCGAGACAGACAGTCCAAACTGTGAACAAACTCACATAACACTATACTGCGTATGTATGCGCAGACCAGCGTGCATATGTGGATGTGTGTCAAAGTGTTAGATGAGAGAAGATTTGACTGTCTTTGGTTAAGTGTGAAGTCAAGTGTGGCAATACTTAGATTCTTATTGAACTGTACTCTGTTTGTATTCGGTTCTTGTTGGAGTCATGCAAACCAACGGACGAGGATCTGCTTTTATGGTGGAAAGAACTGCAGAGCGGTAAGAGAAACTCAGAAGCTGATCAGACCAGTATGTGTGTTACAGTGCATCCGGAAAGTATTCACAGTGCTTCACTTTTTCCACATTTTGTTATGTTACAGCCTTATTCCAAAATGGATTAAATTAATTATTTTCCTCAAAATTCTACAAAAAATACCCCATAATGACAACGTGAAAGAAGTTTGTTTGAAATCTTTGCAAATGTATTAAAAATAAAAAACGAAAAAAAAACACATGTACATAAGTATTCACAGCCTTTGCAATGACACTCAAAATTTAGTTCAGGTGCATCCTGTTTCCACTGATCATCCTTGAGATGTTTCTACAACTTGATTGGAGTCCACCTGTGGTAAATTCAGTTGATTGTACATGATTTGGAAAGGCACACACCTGTCTATATAAGGTCCCACAGTTAACAGTGCATGTCAGAGCACAAACCAAGCCATGAAGTCCAAGGAATTGTCTGTAGACCTCCGAGACAGGACTGTATCGAGGCACAGATCTGGGGAAGGGTACAGAAAAATTTCTGCAGCATTGAAGGTCCCAATGAGCATAGTGGCCTCAATCATTCGTAAATGGAAGAAGTTTGGAATCACCAGGACTCTTCCTAGAGCTGGCCGCCCAGCCAAACTGAGCGATCGGGGGAGAAGGGCCTTAGTCAGGGAGGTGACCAAGAACCCGATGGTCACTCTGACAGAGCTCCAGCGTTTCTCTGTAGAGAGAGGAGAACCTTCCAGAAGAACAACCATCTCTGCAGCACTCCACCAATCAGGCCTGTATGGTAGAGTGGCCAGACGGAAGCCACTCCTCAGTAAAAGGCACATGACAGCCCGCCAGGAGTTTGCCAAAAGGCACCTGAAGGACTCTCAGACCATGAGAAACAAAGATTGAACTCTTTGGCCTGAATGGCAAGCGTCATGTCTGGAGGAAACCAGGCACCGCTCATCACCTGGCCAATACCATCCCTACAGTGAAGCATGGTGGTGGCAGCATCATGCTGTGGGGATGTTTTTCAGCGGCAGGAACTGGGAGACTAGTCAGGATCGAGGGAAAGATGAATGCAGCAATGTACAGAGACATCCTTGATGAAAACCTGCTCCAGAGTGCTCTGGACCTCAGACTGGGGTGAAGGTTCATCTTCCAACAGGACAACGACCCTAAGCACACAGCCAAGATAACAAAGGAGTGGCTCCGGGACAACTCTGTGAATGTCCTTGAGTGGCCCAGACAGAGCCCAGACTTGAACCCGATTGAACATCTCTGGAGAGATCTGAAAATGGCTGTGCACTGACGCTCCCCATCCAACCTGATGGAGCTTGAGAGGTCCTGCAAAGAAGAATGGGAGAAACTGCCCAGAAATAGGTGTGCCAAGCTTGTAGCATCATACTCAAAAAGACTTGAGGCTGTAATTGGTGCCAAAGGTGCTTCAACAAAGTATTGAGCAAAGGCTGTGAATACTAATGTACATGTTTTTTTTGTTTGTTTTTTTTAATTTTTTTTTATTTAATACATTTGCAAAGGTTTCAAACAAACTTCTTTCACGTTGTATTATGGGGTATTGTTTGTAGAATTTTGAGGAAAATAATGAATTTAATCAATTTTGGAATAAGGCTATAACATAACAAAATGTGGAAAAGTGAAGCGCTGTGAATACTTTTCGGATACACTGTACATCTTTGAACACCGACAGACAGAAAAAACAGTGACTCCAGCCAGGTCTCCTAAGCAACCAAATTGGCCCGGTTGCTAGGGAGGGGAGAGTCACATGGGGTAACCTCCTCATGGTTGCTATAATGTGGTTCTCGCTCTTGGTGGGGCGCGTGGTGAGTTGTGGATGGAGTGAAGAACAGCATGAAGCCTCCACAAGCGTTATGTTTCCGCAGTAACGCACTCAACAAGCCATGTGATAAGATGCACAGATTGACTGTCTCAGATGCGGAGGCAACTGAGATTCATCCTCCGCCACTCGAATTGAGGCGAGTCATTACGCCACAACGAGGACTTAGAGCACACTGGGAATTGGGCATTCCAAATTGGGGAGAAAAAGGGGAGAAAAAAAAATTCAAAAAATTAATTTCACATACTTGTCATAAGTGTTATTTTTAATTTACATTTTAATTCACGAGTTACTGATTACTCGTTTTTTGTGGGTTAGAGTACTCGATTACAAAATTACTCAATTACAAAATGATTTGTTTATATTGCCAAAGTAATAGCTGGTTATTTAAAAAAAGTTAAAGCTTATATAAACACTGCAAAATACATCATAAGGAAAAGAAAGAACTGACTTTGGTCAAAAGATAAAATTTGTTGAATTAAAGGAATATTACAGGTTCAATACAAGTTCTGCTCAGTTGACAGCATTTGTGGCATAATATTGATTATCACAAAAATGAATATATTTTTCAAATTTTCTAATTATTCTAATAATCTAATTGTCCCTCGTTTATAAAAATCACGGTTGCACTAAGGCACTTGCAGAAGTAGTACATAAATGTTAAAATACACTCTAGCTGTGTCCGAAATCATTCACTCATTCACTCATTCCCTATTTCCTATACAGTGAAAGGCAGTTAATACACTATATCTCAGCAGTGAGTGAACGAAAGGAGTGAATAAATTCGTACACTGACGTATACTCTGAGTGTTGGAGCTCTGGGCTCACAACATCACATATGAACTTTTAAAATACTTGAGCCTTACTTGTTATTCTTATTAAATAATATATTAATACAACAAATCTTCATTCTGTTTGTCATTTTGAATATATATGTTAATATAAAGAGTAAACACATTTTATCAAATGTACATTATGTATTTATTTGTTATACATCAGTATCTCCAATACAAGCTAGTTAGCGTTTCTGGGCGCATAGCGCCCTCATCCGACTATAAACAGCACCAAAGTTATCATAACCTATATGTTATAACAGAATATTTAAATCATCCACAGAATTATCATTTCCACTGTGTGCAGTCTCCTGAGTTAAAATTATATAATTAATAATAATATTATTTAGTAAATAAAGAATTCTTCAGCTTAATGACAAAATTCTGTATAAATATAAATAAAGAGTACATTTTCAAATGTATCTGTATGTTTTGCCTGTCTATATTTTATTTTATTTTAATCAAGTAATGATTTGTCAGAAAGTAATTTAATACATTCAGCATGAAATAAAACATTGCAGGAGTGAAGGAAGCAGTAAACTCTCAACTCGTACGTCTTCCCCACGGTGGATTATGGGCAATTAACCGTTGTCAAGTGTACATTGAAATTAGAGTGTATTGTGGGTAATAATGAGTGAACAAAAGTAGGGAACGAGTGGTTCACTCAGAATTCGGACACCACTACAAAATGGCCGACACCCAAAATAGTGCACTATATAGCAGATAGGGGGCAGTTTCAGACACAGCTACTGTTTCAAAGAATCGCCCACCGCAGGAAGAGACCAACTTAAAATGACTAACCAACCACAGTTTGCCTTTTTTTTTTTACATGACAGGTAAATCTGAAATCGGATATACATAACCCTGAGAGCGAATCAGAATATACAGGTGTGTTCAAGGATATCTACTTTACTTATTACTACATTTGATTTCTCAAAACAAAACTGCTGAATATCATTCAAACATATCTTTCAAATGCAATGACATGATCCTCGCCAATCAAGCTAGATCTTCCTCAGAAGAGCTCATTATACTTGTAAACACCTTGGGTTCCCAGCAGAGGGATATACTCCGATACACCCTGAGTCACAGAAATGGTGTACTGCCAGCCAATCAGATTTTAACTTGCCGATTTTGACAAAGCTCTTGCCAATTTTATGTGCAACATGAACGCAATACGTCTGTGGGTGTGCTGTCTCAGGCTTAAGCAAAAACAAATTGCTAGTAGACAGCACAGCTTGAGTTCTCCTGTTTGCTAGGAAAAGCATTAGGTGTGGGATTTCTCGTGATGCGGTCACTGAAACAGGCCCACCTGTTCACATTTACACTTTATGTAAATAAACGAAAGCTACAGCACCTCCTACACACACACACACACACACACACACACACACACACACACACTATCTTACACTTGACCATCTGCTTCTGTTTTGAATGTTCATTCTCCCCTTCACTACTTTGAATGATACTCGCTGCCTTAACTTTCTGACATCACGGCAGAACAAATGTACCTTCTTCAAACTAAAACCACACACACACTAGGGGTGTGAACTAGGGCTGAAAGATCCGAACGCTTTCTGTATCTATTAAAAGGAATGTTCAAACATGAAAATACTGTCACCATTTACTCACTTTCATGTCGTTAAAAACCCATGTCTTTCTTTCTTCATTAGAACACAGAAGAAGAATTTCTGAAGAATGTTCATGCTGATCTTTTCCACAACAAAAGCAGACAGTGACTAGCAGTTGTCAAGCTCCAAAAAGGACAAAAACCCACCATAAAAGCAGTCCATATGTCTCATGTCTTCTGAAGCCACAGATTTGTTTAAAGAATTGTTTTAGTCATTATTCACTGAAAATCTTCCATTTCACAGTAGCTCTCAAATCACATTCACACTTTTACATATTCAAACTTGGCGCGTCAAGACAGGTTTTGGCCAGGTTTGACGTCAAGGATGTCTCGTATGTCTTGCGAAAGAGATTTGAAAGCATTTTCGGGTGGACTATTCCTTTAAAGGATTTTAGAAACTTTTAAACCAATAATTTCATACAGTGCTAGAAATGGATTCCTGTATGTTGCCCTACTGTGATTTTCTGCACACTGTGTGATATGACGTGCACTCAGTAGAGAGATCTGTTATGAAGAGATGTTAACAGGAATGCTTACATTTCTGTTTGGCATGTTGTGTGTCTTCAAAGACAGAGGAATCAAGCCACCCTGCTTTATCTGTGCTCTCTATATTAACTCACTTTGTGCTGTGCAAATCAAGCATAAACTCCCACGGATCCTGACCTTTCCTCTATCTTTAAGCTATATAAACAGCATACATACAGTAAGAACCTACTCTGATAAAGATAAACTGGTTTAAGGACCCGAGTTCCCCTCCTCTGACCTAATTTTGGAAATAAAGGTAACAAGGCATTGCAGAAGAATTGTCATTAGTAGTGAGATGAGCATTTGTTTACATAACTTTGTATTGTGACTGGTTGGACTCAAGGAACTTTAGTTTAGAGTGGCATACAGCACATGGGCTGTGGAATGTCAGATAGCTTCAAGGTGTATGTGTGTGTGTGTGTTGTGTATGTGGAGCACAGTGTGTTGTCTTGAAAAGTGGTGTTTGCTAAGGAGAGCATCACTATTACTATTGCTTACACTTATTTGAACAAACCCATAACTTTTACACCCTGCCTGTCACGTCAAAAGCATTAGAACCCATTATAATCAATTCCATCTACATCATTAGGTCCATAGCAGTAAACAGGTGTCCCGTTCCATTTTGCTCTGCAAGCTCTGGACAGTTCTGAGCATGAGAAGGAATGGTTCCAATAGTATTTCCACTTGAGCACGGTTTGGCACGGCATGATTACAAACCGTTCTCAGCGTGGATTTCTCGGCATGGTTTGCTAACCATGCTTAACCGTGCTTAATCGTGCTCAACCGTGCTGGTGGAATGGCTTTCAATGTTGTCAATATGCCAACACCAAGGTAACTCATTTGTTTTTAGGTAGCTGGCCAAGTCAGCATATAATGTTAGATCTCTCGACTTTTTCTATTTACTTTCTTATTTGCAACACGGGACATGTCTTTCCTGTGCTTTAGCGGAGTAAACACCAGGGGAAAAAGTGTGATCATCTTCCATAGCGCACTCACTTCAATGTTTACCTCTCACTCCATCACCAACTGATTTATTGGTTACGTTAGTTCTGATCCTGATTTGCAGCACCACATTGGAAAAATAAACCTTAACCGTGCCAAGTGGCTCAGATTGTCATGAAACAGCATGGTTTCGCAACGAGAACCATTGGGCCTGATGGTGGAAAAGCGGTTAATGACTCTCACTAGCTAGAACTTTGAATCTACACCACAACCAATGTAGTTCATTCCCGAACGAATTGCTGTAATGAGCTGGTTCTTTTAAATCTACAGCGCAAACCACACAGTGTGTAGTCCGATTCCCAAACGAATAGTTCTAATGAGCCAGTTCTTTTAAATCTACAGTGCAAACCACACAGGGTGATCAGTGTAGTCTGATTCCCAAATGAATGGTTCTAATGAGCCAGTTCTTTTAAATCTACAGCACAAACCACACAGGGCGATCAGTGTAGTCTGATTCCCAAACGAATAGTTCTAATGAGCCAGTTCTTTTAAATCTACAGTGCAAACCACACAGGGTGATCAGTGTAGTCCCATTCCCAAACTAATGGTTCTAATGAGCCGGTTCTTTTAAATCTACAGCACAAACCACATAACACGACCAGTGTAGTCCAATTCCCAAACAAATGGTTCTAATGAGCCGGTTCTTTTAAATCTACAGCACAAACCACACAGGGCGATCAGTGTAGTCAGATTCCCAAATGAATGGTTCAAATGAGCTGGTTCTTTTAAATCTACAGCGCAAACCACACAACATGACCAGTGTGGTCCGATTCCCAAACGAATTGTTCTAATGAGCTGGTTCTTTTGAATCTACAGTGCAAACCAAACAACGCCACCAATGTAGTCTGATTCTCAAACAAATTGTTCTAATGAGCCGGTTCTTTTAAATCTACAGTGCAAACCACACATGGTGACCAGTGTAGTCCGATTCCCAAACGAATGGTTCTAATGAGCCGGTTCTTTTGAATCTACAGCTTAAACCACATAGCGCAACCAGTGTAGTCCGATTACTGAAGAATTGTTCTAATGAGCCGGTTCTTTGGAATCTACAGCGCAAAACCACGCAGGGCAAACAGTGTACGAATGACTCTTATGAGCCAGATCTTTTGAATTTACAGCACGTTCAGTGTTGTCCGATTCCCGAACAAATTACTCTAAAGAGCCGGTTCTTTTGAATCTACACCACAACCAGTGTAGTCTGATTCCCAAACGAATGACTATTAAGAGATGGTTATTTTGAATATTCAGTGTGAAACATACAGCATGACCACTGCAGTGCGGTCCCCGAAAAACGGACTCTAATGAGACTTTTGAATCTACAGAGCAAATCACACAGCGCGACCAGTGCAGTCTGATTCCCGACCAGTGTAGTCCGATTACTGAACGAATGATTCCTAAGAGCTGGTTCTTTTGAATATTAATTGCAAAACACACAGCATGACCAGTGTAGTCCGATTCCCGAATGAATGACTCAAATGAACCCATTTTTTAGTGAATCAAAAACACATACACATCAGTCAGAGCAGTTCATGAATCAATCTTACTAACCTGAAAGTTATGACTTCTGTAATGTCCAGTTCAAAATGAGCCAAGAACTTTTACTGTTATGTAATGTTGTACTTAATGCTCATGAGACTTCAATCAGGCAGAGTAACTGATCACTTGGGCCAGAAAGCAACCACCCAGAACACCCAAACAACCATATAGCAACTAAATATAGCACTAAAAACTACTCGGAACAATAACCGCAGACCTTAATAACTACACAGTTACAACCTGCCAGGCACTAACAACACCCTAGCATAGTGGTGGCCAGTTTTGCATGACTTTAGCATCACTTACATTTTCTTCAGAAAATGTACAAATCCAGTAGCCTATTTATTCACTGACACTCAACTCTCAAAACCTGTCTGACACACATCTGTCACTCAGTGCTAAAATCTAACACACAGCTTGTTAAGAACAGCCTGTCAGTCAGTCATTTAAACAACCCATATTGGTCCAAACTAAACACTGGCCTTTTATGATTGGTTTATCTTGCAGAACTCTCACACTGGCTTGGCTCATTCACACTACTGTGAAAGTCAATAAACTTCTCCACATGCAGGCAGTGAAACACCTCCAGCCATTCGAACTGCTACTGTCAGTGTGTGTGTGTGTGTTTCAGTAAAGGGTGGAGTCGTTCACAAGTACCAACCTGCCTCTAAAAACAAAACAAATGGGTAGTAAGAGATGACAACTCAGTTCTGAGTGTTGCTCTGTTCACCTAAATGCCAGACCTCACAACAAAAAAGCCCTTTTATAGACCAGAACTTTATGCCTGTTTAACACTCAGATCATAAATGCCAAATCTTTCAAATAAATCTAATAAAAATGAGATGCACTTTTTTCTTTTAAAACCTTATAGAGGGGCCATCTACAGGACCACAAAGTGTGTGTGTGTGTGTGTGTGTGTGTGTGTGTGGTTAATTATTTCTTCTATTAGTAAACTAATCCGAGCATAGCTGATATGCTTCACTGTTACACATTCACAAAGGAATGCAGCTTTCATATTTTCACTCTCTCTGTACAAACACACTCTGCACACAGCAGCTGAACAAACAATCATTGTACAGCACAGATTTGGAACTATTTTTGGGTGAACTATACCTTTAATAATTATAATTAATAATAAATGTAATAATAAAATAATTTAACTTAATTTAATCGTACCGTAATGTATTAAAATTTAAAAACATGCATACATGAAAAAAGAACCTGATGGAGCTTCATCCGTGTGTCTAATATCAACATGCAGTAACAAAGAGGAGAAGCGTGCACACCTGAAGCTCAGATAATACAGGTACTAAATTCAAGTCTTTTTGTGCTTTTTTTTTTAATCATGCACGGGACGGGAGTGATAGAGAGAGTAAAGCCATGTAAATATGGTTAAAATGAAAAATAAAAAATGAGATGCACTAGGTTTAAATTGTTCTCTTGTTTCTTTTTATCCGTCAAAATCAGGCTCAGAAATTAACTTCCATTAAAGGGCAACATTTGCCCTCTGGATAAGATTTTCAGGGGCATTTTGTACCTTTTATTGGGCATTTATTCCAGCAAAATAAAAAATAAAAGGTGTCATGCTTTTATGTAAAATAATCAATCAATTAACACAAATATGAATAACTAGAAATTGAGAATTTATTACGTTTTACCCATAAAATTCAATCAACACCAACTCATACTGTATGCAATAGTATGCATAATTACGCCTTAATAGCAGAATTCATTATGGGGCACTTTTTGGCCTTGTATTTTGAATTTCAAAACGTTTTTGCCATGAGCACCCCTTAATTTCTGCCCCTGGTCAAAATGATGGACAGCATTTGGAATTATCAGTCAATGTTTCAAAAAAGAAAAGAAAAGGGAAAATGATGAAGAATTTTTGGTTAACACAAACCCTGTATGAGTGGTTCGTGGTAAAAAAAAAAAAAAGTAATCAATTAATTGTTGCAACAATATTTTAAAATAGTGTTTTATATGTGCTAAGTGACTCCAGCCAGGTGTCCTAAACAACCAAATTGGCCCGGTTGCTAGGGAGGGTAGAGTCACATGGGGTAACCTCCTCGTGGTCGCGATTGGTGGTTCTCGCTCTCAATGGGGCGCATGGTAAGTTGTGCGTGGATCGTGGAGAGTAGCATGAGACTCCACATGCTGTGAGTCTCCGAGGTGTCATGCACAACGAGCCACATGATAAGATGCGTGGATTGACTGTCTCAGTGAGACTTGTCCTCTGCCACCCGGACTGAGCTGAGTAACCGCGCCACCACAAGGACCTACTAAGTAGTGGGAATTGGGCATTCCAAATTGGGAGAAAAGTTCATGTCATTGTCAAGTCACCCACTTCAAGTCCAAGTCGAGTGAATTCAAGTCATTTACTGCATTTAATCAAGCAAGTCACATGTCCTTAATTTTAAAATTTTCATGTAACTCAAATCCCCCACCTTTAATTATATCAGCCTTGTAATATCCCAGCATGCCCATAAAACAACGACTAAATTAAACACTATAATAAACTAGGTATGCATCGATACGAACATTGTTGCCGATACTGATTTTAACAAAAACCTATATGCTGATATACATGTTAGGGGTGTAACGGTTCTCAGTAAAAAAACGAACCGTACGGTTCGCCATCCATGGTTCAGGAAGCATTGGCACCGTGGTCGGTTCACCTCACGTTTAATGACGCATTTGGAGCATATGTTTTGGTCAAGAAAACAAAGCGTCAAACAGAAAGGCACAGTTACAACCTCCGCTAATGCACCTGAATTCTGTAAATGGATACACTCCACCTGTGTTTCACGTGGGTCAACTTGATGACATCACTGTTCTGTAAGCGTTGTGTGTAGTTGAAAATGGCAAGTGGAGAAAATGAAACGCTGATAGAGAAGCCCCCTGTGTTTCTCCTTTCTGGGAACATTTTCTTTTGCAGTCAATTACAACAGTGATTGTTGGAGTAAACTCTAGAGTCTGTTGTGCTTGAAAATCCCAGGAGATCAGCAGTTACAGAAATACTCAAACCAGCCTGTTCGGAGTTTACTCAGAATAGTGCAAAAAACAAAATACATTCAGTGAGTGGCAGTTCTGTGTATAGAAACGCCTTGTTGATGAGAGAGGTCAACAGAGAATAGCCAGACTGGTTTGAACTGAAGTCTATGGTAACTCAGATAACCACTCTGTACAACTGTGGTGAGAAGAATATCATCTCAGAATGCTATTCTGAAATGTGAGTTGGAGCTGTTTTGGTGGCACGAGGGGAACCTATACAATATTATATATATATATATATACAGGGTTTGGGAGTAAGGGAATACATGTAAGGGGATTACTTATTTAAAATACAAATATAAGTAACTGTATTCCACTACAGTTACAATTTAAATCATTGGTAATTAGAATACAGTTACATTCAAAAAGTATTTTGATTACTGAAGAGATTACTTTGCATTTTATTGTCATTTATTTAATTTAATATTTAGTCCTTTCAGATGGAAAACATTTATACATATAAATGATACGATCCAAAGTGCATTTGAACAGCGGTGAAACACTTTCTTATGATGTGTTACATTCATACGAGCAGACAGAGAAGTACGTTTGAAGTAAGTTTGAAGCAGAAGAAATAGAAATAAACCTTGTGTAAATTGTCAGCTTTACGCTAAGCTAAAATGCTATTTCTAGCTGTTTTACATGCACGTTACCAGACACGATCATATTGTTTTATCAAGAAAATTCACATTGGATTATAATTTCTTTTTATCTAGTAAGACCTTTGATATTAGGGCAAAAATCTTATTTTTGATAATAATTTTTTTATTGTTTTCCTGTAAAAATATCTAGAAATCATTAAAACAAGATCAATTTGATTAATCTTGTTTTAGAAACAACACTGCATAATATATTTAGGTTTTTCAGAGAATGTATTTTTAACATGTGTATTTTGTCTTACTGTACTGGCAGAGTTTTTATAGTCAAAACAAGTGAAAATATCTACCAGTGCTGAAGAAGTAATCCAAAGTATTTAGATTTCATTACTGACCTTGAGTAATCTAACGGAATACGTTACAAATTACATTTTACAGCATGTATTCTGTAATCTGTAGTGGAATACATTTCAAAAGTAACCCTCCCAACCCTGTATATATATATATATATATATATATATATATATATATATATATATATATATACACTATATTGCCAAAAGTATTCGCTCATCTGCCTTTAGACGCATATGAACTTCAGTGACATCCCATTCTTAATCCATAGGGTTTAATACGATGTCGGCCCACCCTTTGCAGCTATAACAGCTTCAACTCTTCTGGGAAGGCTTTCCACAAGGTTTAGGAGTGTGTTTATGGGAATTTTTGACCATTCTTCCAGAAGCGCGTTTGTGAGGTCAGACCCTGATGTTGGACGAGAAGGCCTGGCTCACAGTCTTCGCTCTAATTCATCCCAAAGGTGCTCTATCAGGTTGAGGTCAGGACTCTGTGCAGGCCAGTCAAGTTCTTCCACACCAAACTCGCTCATCCATGTCTTTATGGACCTTGCTTTGTGCACTGGTGCGCAGTCATGTTGGAACAGGTAGGGGCCATCCCCAAACTGTTCCCACAAAGTTGGGAGCATGGAATTGTCCAAAATCTCTTGGTATGCTGAAGCATTCAGAGCTCCTTTCACTGGAACTAAGGGGCCAAGCCCAGCTCCTGAAAACCAACCCCACACCATAATCCCCCTCCACCAAACTTCACAGTTGGCACAATGCAGTCAGACAAGTACCGTTCTCCTGGCAACCGCCAAACCCAGACTCGTCCATCAGATTGCCAGATGGAGAAGCGTGATTCGTCACTCCAGAGAACGCGTCTCCACTGCTCTAGTGTCCAGTGGCGGCGTGCTTTACACCACTGCATCTGACGTTTTGCATTGCACTTGGTGATGTATGGCTTGGATGCAGCTGCTCGGCCATGGAAACCCATTCCATGAAGCTCTCTACGCACTGTTCTTGAGCTAATCTGAAGGCCACATGAACTTTGGAGGTCTGTAGTGATTGACTCTGCAGAAAGTTGGCGACCTCTGCGCACTATGCGCCTCAGCATCCGCTGACCCCGCTCTGTCATTTTACGTGGCCTACCACTTCGTGGCTGAGTTGCTGTCATTCCCAATCGCTTCCACTTTGTTATAATACCACTGACAGTTGACTGTGGAATATTTAGTAGCGAGGAAATTTCACGACTGGACTTGTTGCACAGGTGGCATCCTATCACAGTACCACGCTGGAATTCACTGAGCTCCTGAGAGCGGCCCATTCTTTCACAAATGTTTGAAGAAGCAGTCTGCATGCCTAGGTGCTTCATTTTATACACCTGTGGCCATGGAAGTGATTGGAACACCTGAATTCAATTATTTGGATGGGTGAGCGAATACTTTTGGCAATATAGTGTATATATAATGAAGACATACTGTATGTACTGCTGCTTTTATCTGCTTGTTCTTCTACAAAGAGAAGAATATAAGCACATTGTTTATACCTTCTATACATTCAAAGTAGCAAGTGTGAAAGAGTTGTGGTGCTCATGCGGGTGACAGAGGCTCGAATATGGCCTGCAACATGTCCAGATCTCATTCTTCCTCTCTCTCCAGTAATTTCAAGTTGTTTTGACTACATCTGTCCAGCCAACAATAACAAAGACCCCATGAAATTGCGTGACAAGTGCAGTTTTCTGTCCTGTATGTTGCATTTCTTAAAGAAACAGAAAGTTTGGCTTGTCCCTTAAAAAACCAAAAAGCCATGAACCATGATTTGCTACTTGATAGTTGGTGGCAAGTAATATAATTTAAATACAGTGTCAATTTGAAATATATCTACTAAATGTTAATTTTATCAACTTTTTGAAGTGCATACACTACCATATGGATGGCTTCAGATCTAATGAACATGGACTAAAAGCCATAAAACTCTTTTTGACACTGTTCAGGTCAGATCTCTACTGTCCACTCCTAAATCTACAGCCTGCATCACCATATCATGCCAAGACCTCTTCAAGGCTTCAAATCTCTTTCACACACGCACACACATTCACACAATACTCAATTCATAAGATACTCTCTCAGAGGCCTCCACTTTGGTCTAAATATATATCATTGTTGGACTGTATCTGGTAAATAGTGCACTGCCAAAGCCTGTGTTTCCTGGAGATGATGGACAACAGCATTTGTGATGCTCTGGAGCTCCAAATCAGACAATCTGAAAACATGAAAGCTCCATCATCTGTTTTCCATCCTGTATCTTCCATTGCATTAGCCCACTGTGGTTTACATACCACTGAATGCACCATATGGGCTATATTTGCATCGATATAAGTGATGAAGGACATACAGATTAACAGCACATGACATCAGAGTGCAGTCATTAGATTAATAATATTAATCAAAGGAAAGAGAGGTGAAATTGGGTTCTTTTGTGTTTAATTTTCATACAGACTACAGAGTGAGCTTTGTGATGATTGATGCGCTAGGCCGTTTAACTAGAAACATTGAGGTTAACACAAAGGTTAATTGTTTTGATGAAGAGGACCAGGTGTGAACTCACTTTCTTGTACATATTCTGAATCATACCCCAGCTGGAATCCTTAGAGGGAAAATCGACCTCATGAAACTTCCTCTCTCTCTCTCTTTCTCATTCAGTAGGTGAAATACGATCTTGCGTGTCTTATGAACCCGGCTTGATCAAAAAGAGAAAAGCACACCTGCTGTTGCCATTCAGTGTATATGTATCCCACTCACACGACAAAAAAAATATAATTTTCTTAATCCGTATTTTCTTGTTTCCAACAAGAACAGCTCAACATGTTAAAAACAACATACATTCGAGAAGCAAAATACATCTCGAATTAAGTTTATTTTTCTTACCCCATTGGCAAATTATTTTATTCTTGTTTGAGCATAAATGTAACATAAAAAAGCACACGCTTTAGCTTTACTGATAATTAATAATGTAGATATATTTTACTGGAAAGCAAGTAAAAAAACCTATGGGAAATGTCATAATTTTCTTAACACAACATTTTGTTAAATGCAAAATAACCTGACCAGAAAGGATTCATCATGACAGAAAAAATGAACAGAAAAGTAGAAATATAATGTATATTAGATATTAAAAAGAGAGACTTGACAGTATAACAGCAAGTAAAATGCAGACAAGCAAAATGGCATAAGATATTAAGTCTTGTTTTCAGAGAAATCTGACAAAAGTTAGTACATATCATGCTTAAAAAAAGAAAAAGAAAAAAGTCTGCCAACGTGGTAAGAAAGATAAACTAATTTTCCCTTTGAATTAGGTTTATTTTTCTTACCCCACTGGCAAATAGTTCTTGTTTTAAGAATATTTATATATTTTTACTTTTTGTTTTTGTTTTTTTGCAGTGACTCTCAAATTGACCTGTTCATACATCAGCTTGAATCTGCATGAGCAAATAGCCGATCACGAGCCTCTTTACACTTGTAACCATAATGAGAGAGAGACTAAAATAAACATCAAAGATGGCGACTTCCAAAACACTGGAAAATCTTTTCACAATTGACGTAACACTATTTCATCTGCAGGTCCAATCATGGGATGAGTTCATCCAAAAAATATTAATTAACTGACCATACTCGGGTTTCCATCTAAATCGGAGTATTGAAAAAAAAAAAAAAAAAAAAACAGTTGCGAATAAAGCTGAATTTCCATACCATAATCAAGACACGTAAGCCTAAGCATAGTTCTAGCAGAAGATCTCGGGATTCACCTATCAGGCATCTCATCCAATCACAATACAGCCTCCACTTTAAAAGCCGGCCAGCTGTCTGTCAATGTTCGCATACTTTTGTGTTTCTACTCTCGCGCATGTGAGTGAAACACATCAGACTACATGACAATTGCTGCATGCCCTCTGACACCTAGTAGCAGGCATTGCTCATTACATTTCTTTAACAGCACAATGTATTTGCTGCCAATACAAGAAATAATCAAATCAAAATAAAGGGTCCCATCCAAATTACAGTTATGTTACATGTTTCGTTTATCAGAAGTCATTCTGGCATCTACAGTGTAGAGATTTGTATTATAACGGGCACTGCTAAACATTAATTCTAGTGTTGCACCAATCAGGAAATTTGAGGCTCCAATTTATTAACAATAAGATCGACTGATACCGATTTTTTTTTTTTGTGCGCTTTGCCACACTTTTGCAAGTTATATGCTGCAGTTATATGTTTATGCACCACAAAGTAAAATTACAGTAACACTTTACAAAAAGGTTCCATTTGTTAACATTATTTAACAACATTACTGTAGTTAACATGAACAACATGTACTATTACATTTTTTTTTTAAATCAAAAGTTGTATTAGTTAATGCACATTAATGCACTATGAACTAACATGAACTAACAATGAACAATTGTATTTTTATCAACTAACATTATGATTAATAAATGCTGTAAAAATATACTGTTCATTGTTTGTTCATGATACCTAATGCATTAACTAATGTTAAAGAAATGAAACCTTTTTATTAAGTGTTACCAAAATTACATTAAAATGACATTAATTGTGAATTGCTAACATTTATTTGTATTGAAAACAGTTATTAATAGTTCTGTTGCCAATATCAAAAGGTCACTGTAACATACTGGCAACCAAAAACCATGAGAGCATCACACACAGCAGATATACATTCAAAAATAAGAAAAATATATCCATTACAAGCTCTAAAACTGCTCCAGTGAGAAATCATTAATATCTATGATTTGTTTGCTGTCTTTGGCGTTTTGTTGCAATTCAAATCACTAATTATTAAGCAAATGCATGAAGACATGGTGCTGTTATTTAAGGTTAAACAGTTATATCTGTTATTAATGGCACAGCGACCAACATCAGTCTGATTTAAATTGGGATCCTCAGTTAAATTGGGAATAGTGCTGAGATGAGTGACTGATGAGATATTGAGAGCACCTGGAGAGCGCGTATGTTGATTGACACCGAGAGCGCTCATGTTGAAGAGAGTAAAGCTAAAAGTGCTCATGATCGCTCAAACACTCTCTATCGCTCCACACAACGTCTGATTGTCACGACTCACGTTACATCACATTTATTTGTTATTTAATTTATTTTTATACCCGTTAGCAGTCTCTTTATCCTCTTCTTGCTCACTGTGCAACGAGTCAGAATAACAACCGTAATGACTCTAGAAACTTAATATTCATACACGTGTAATTCTTACACATTTTTAAAAACAAAATGGCATATTCATGTGAATTATATCATGTCTGAAAGTTTAAACTCGTGAATGCTTAGAATTGCCAACAACTCACCCTCCAAAGGCAACTCTGTCATGCTTCAAGGGCTGAGAAAGTGCTCATTCATTAGAGTAGCAATGCATGTGTGATTCCCTGCATGCTGCAAAAAAGATCGGCCCTGATTCTAGACACGATTTCGATCAGTGGCCGATCGATTAGTGCACCCCTAATTAATTCTTTATTAGTGATAGGAACATGAAGCTTTCTAATTAGGCATTATCACAACATTTGAATTCCAGCTTCATTACTTAATTTCCGCATACAGTTAATTAAATACATCTCCGGTCAAAACTCAAGCTCCTCATTATGCTACAGTATGTTAGTTTAACACAGTACTTAATACATTTATTTGTGCTCAGGGCAGTAATTTAGTAGCAGAAGTAAGGCAATCATATTACCTTTTGAGATCAAACTGTGTCGGATTATTGCTTCTTCAAGCAGATACTGAATATCAGTTGACTGAAGCTTCACATGTCATGGGTCATCCTTACTCTTTGCGGTTTAACACAGGCTTCAACAGAAGCATTGGCATCAAATATCACTGTAACAAAGTTTGTGATGGGGTGCAAGGAGGAAGCAGCAGATGGCGAATTCAACTCAAACTGTATTTATTTTATAACACAAAATTTGCTTTTCAGCACTTCACTCAATAATCACGTTTTCAGCGCACAGAGCTCAACACAGTCTCTGGTTGCGTGTAGTAGCGATACAATGCTTTATTAACACTTTCCAAACAAATCTTTCCACAGTATAAAGATAGAAATGCACTAAAATAGCACCAATTCAGGTAACATTAAATGTTTCCCAAAGTGGGAGTTTGTCTAATTGAAAGAACTAGTTCCCACATAGGTTGCATATTCATTGCAATGAACATTAAATCTCTTAACCCCCCCTTCCTTAGAGTTACAGACACACGACATCAAAATACGTTCAGAATGACTATCGCATTTTATGACGTGACAGACAACTAGTTGTCCAATGTGAATGTGTTTACACAGTACAGGTCCCCTGAACTCACTCTCAAAATGCAGCTGTCCTGAAAATGTAAGTCAGTTTGGTTAAAGAATGATGTTGTCTCTCTCGTTCATAACTAAACTGTTTGAAGATAACCGTATTTACAGTAGCACTCTAAAACACGACTGACAATCACATAATGCTGCTGTGCGAAAGTTGCCAAAGAAAGTGCGAGAGAGTACCAGAGAGAACATCACAAAGAATGGAAAACAGAGAAAGAGAGAAACAGACTAGATGAAAGTTCAGGAGCAGATTTACATCTTGCCAAAACATTCAGTCATTCCTGGCTGAAGAACAATGTCCGTGCCTTTGGACCGTTTAATTGAGTCCATTATTTCTTTCACACTCATCACTCTTCGGCCTACATCCATCAAAGGGAAACTGAACGCAAAAAATGCAAAACAGCTCATGCAGTTCATTCTTGCCCTGATTTAATCATGAGGGGTCTGTGGATAGATTTCAGCAGGGCCAAGTTACGATGGATTACCACACTGTTGCTTCAATTCCCATCTATGCACAACTAGCAAAATAACTATTCATTATCAAACGAGCACGCTTTACCAGGGAGAATATTGTGTGGTTCGATTTAAAGGGATAGTTCACCCAAAAATGACATTTCTGTCATCAGTTAGTCACCGTCATGCCCTTCCAAACCCATTTGACTTTCTTTCTTCCATGAAACACAAAAGGAGATGTTTTGAAGAATGTGTACGCTGCTCTATTCCATACAACAACAGCAGCAGTGACCAGTGGCTGTCAAGCTCCAAAAAGCACCATTAAATTAGTTCATAAGACTTGTGTGCTACATTTCAATTCTTCGGAATGCAAATTATTATTTTTTTATATATTTTTTATTTTTTGGGGAGGAAAAGACAGCAATTTACATCATTATTCACTGAAATATTGCACATATTCAAATATGTTATGTCCTGATTGGTTACTCGAGAATGTTCAAGTCTGAATCTGCACAAGTGTGTATTAAACAACATGATACATAAATGTGTGTAAAATGTTTTAATAAAATTGTTTTATAAAACAAAAGATGTTTAATACATATATATATATATATATATATATATATATATATATATATATATATATATATATATATATATGTGCTTGATAATGGACACTGTGCTTTGCAGCAGAGGACAAATACAGGTGTGTTGGAACATACAGTATAAATATTGCAATTGCATGTGAGGGCATTTTACGAGAAAGTTAAAAAAAGAGGCATAGTACTTTAGTTTGTCTGTCCACGACATGCAATCAAACGCCTCATTTAATACAGCGTTAATCTGATCTGTTTAAAATACCTCATAATGACTCTGGGATAAGTAAAGTTGGGCTGTCTGGATCCATAGTCTAGACAAATAAACTAGATTAAACACAGCTGTCTAAGACAATATTTATAGGTCACTAGGGCTGAATATTGAAACAGATTATCTGATTCGATTCTATTTTACAAGCTCTCGATTCAATTTAATATGGGTATGTTTCAGTTATAATGTCCATTTTGCTTACACATGAAAGAAATGATTGCCTAGCTAATGCTTTTAATAATACGGGGGACCATCTAACTAGGTACATTACAAAAAGATACATTTTACAAATTATATTTTATTTGTTTTTCATTATTTTGGTCACATTTTAGCTATTTAAAAATGAACAAATCCATGTATTCCATCAATAAACATGATATTATATTGCATATATTATATTTTGCTACATGGTTATTGTTTAATGCATAATCTATACTATTTACAAGTATTAACATTGATTTGTAAAACGTGTGCTAAAAATTGGTACTGTCTCTTTAAGAAAAGACTCTATGAATAATCAGAGAGCCTCTGTTTGCATTATGTAAATTATTGTGTCATTTGAATTTCGCAGTCTCGTCTAGAAATAATGAAGCTTTACTGCATGAGGCACAGTTGTCTCTCTCGTCTCGTCTTCATCCATCAGTCTTTTCCCACCTCATGCTGAACTTCCTTATTTCATTACAAGTTCAAACAAACTGCAAGCTTGCTTATAAACTGATATAGACAGACATGCACAAACAAACGCAAACATTTCAAGAGAGATGATGGTGACTTCTAGAACAGATACAACGATCAACCACATTAAAACCACCTGCCTAGTATTGTGTAGGTTCCACTCGTGCTGCAAAAACAGTTCTGACCCATTGAGGCATGGACTCTACAAGACCTCTGAAGGTGTCCTGTGGTATCTGGCACCAAGACATTAGCAGCAGATCCTTCAAGTCCTGTAAGCTGTGAGGTGGGGCCTCCATGGATCAGACTTGTTGGTCAGGCACATCCCACAGATGCTCAATCGGATTGAGATCTGGGGAATTCGGAGGCCATGGCAACACCTTCATCATGTTCCTCAAACCATTCCTGAAAATTTTTTGCAGTGTGGCAGGGCGCATTATCCTGCTGAAAGAGGCCACTGCCATCAGGGAATACCGTTGCCATGAAGGGCCTCCTGCAATAGAATATGAAATGATGACTCAGATCCTATCAACATGGCCCCCTGAGGAAGGGCCCAATTCATCTGTTGTGCTCTCAGCTAGAATTTCAACAGAGAGCTCCACATGACACACTCTGCTCACGAACATAGTAACTGATAGGATGGTCTAAAACCAGACACACACCTGCCCATCTTCCTTTCCTAATTTAAAAGGGCAGCTGGATTAACAATTTTATATAACAGCAAATAACAGTAAACTTTACCGTAAACGTGCGTTAAAACAACTCTAACAGAGTTACAGGGGCCAGCGATGTTACTAGACTTGAAATTGTATCCCAATAATTAGGCCTTGTTTCAGAAGTCGGAGGTGGGAATATCTGAGTTGAAATTCCCCACTTCCAATGTCAAAATTTTCCAATCAATTATATGTCATGGTAAAATGTACGAACCACAATATGCTGCCATGGCTCAACAAGAAAATGATGTGTTCTCATGCCAATTATGATAAAAAATCACGAACACGAAATGCTTGCGTTCACCACCGAAAAGCGAAAAATAAGGCATCGTTATAAATTACATATTAAATGAATGCCTTCTCAGAAATATGTTAGTTGCCTTGACAATTTGGATGTCCTTCAAGTACCGTTCCAGTTGTTATTTTCAAGTAGGAGGTGGGAAAATTCTGAGTTCTGAGTTGTCTGGAACACACCATCCATCTTAGGCCATGTTCACGCTAATACGTCTTTGGTTGGCAACTCAGTTTTTAGTTTCCTAACATCATTGTTTTCCAAAGTGTGCTGTAGTGCTTTCGAAAATCTCCGTTTTCGGTAGAGGAAAACATTGTAGTAAAACTAAAATGAAGCTAATAAATTAACTTGAGGGGGATGTCATAAATCCTAAAAAAATCACCCTGGGACCAGTTGAGCAATGAAATGAAGTTCTGAGAAAGGTCAAGCATCGTTTGTTTGCAGATGTCACTTGGTTTGATATTTTGTTATCTAATGCAATTAAATTCATGTATTTGTAAGTGTGACTTAATGCGACTTAAGAGCCCAAAAGTGGCCAAATGAAAATTTACCAGTAGCACAAATGCCTTTTCCCCCCACAAATGAACAAACTACATGCAATTTTAGTAATTTAGTTTTTATTTCCACCCAATTTATGAGTGGAGACTTTCTAAAACAGTAACATGCATACACACATACTTTAAACTGCTACAGGGGGAAAAAAATACACAATGGAATCACCTTAATTTCCAGTGACTACGAGTAGACAACCTGCCAATTGCAGGTCAGTCCAGAAAAACATGGGATCATGCTCCACTAAACGATCTCACAGGCCACCCTAAACAACTACATGCTGCTTCAGACATGCTCTTTGTCTCACATGTGTGTGTTTCTTGGTAACAGAGATGGGAATTACATATGGATATCTGGAAAGCGTTGGAAGGCAAGAAAGAGGCAAAAGGGGGGAAGAAGACCCAAGGAAGAAATAATGTAAAACAAGTGAAACAGAGAATGTAAAAGAGTGGTTCTTACATTATTTCTTTTTTTTTTTTTTTTTTTAAATGAATAATTCACCCCAAAATGATTTTTTTTAGATTTTTTTCATTGTTTTATAATCTCCGTTTTCGGTGAAAAATGGAGCAAAATAAATGAACTGAGGGGGACGTCATACACAACCTAACAAAATCACCCTGGGACCAGTTGAGCAATGAAATAACTGAAGTTCTAAGAAAGGTCAAGCATCGTTTGTTTGCAGATGTTTTTGGTTTGATATTTTGTTATCTAATGCAATGAAATTCATGCATTTTTAAGTGTGACTTAATGCGACTTAAGGACCCAAAATTTTTAAGGTCACTCAATTTACTGGTGGCACAGAGTTGCCTCCCCCCCCCCCCCCCACAAATGCACGAACTACATGCAATTTAAGTAATTTTGTTTTTATTTCCACCCAATTTACGAGAGATGTGTCATATCCTTGCAATTAACTAGTCAGTATTGCTAATGTGGCCTCAATCACAATTAAAGGAATTGCCGTTCCAGCGTTAGAGTCTGCTCTAACCACACTTCCTGACCACGGACAATAGTGGTGTTTGTCATCGAAACCAGCCTGGTTCCCATTCACTGTTAATGAGTAAGATGCCTGATTAGGGATCTCAAGGGGAGCACGGATCCAGACTTCTGCCCTCAAGGTTAAAGGGTAAGTCAAGGGGGAACAGCGTTCTGCATCAGCAATTCTGCAATTTTCATCCTGATGTGACATTGTAAAATATATCTGATAAACAGTGAATTCCAAATAGGGCTGAAACAATTAGTTGACGTTATCGACAACGTCGACATTAAAAAAATGTTGACAAAAAATGTCGTTGTAGAAAAGTTGTTTGATCTCATTTAACACTCTAATGATGATATGCAAGAGCAGCACTGCAGATCGTGCCTGACTGAGGAAATGGAGAATTGCACAGCTCACAGATGCACTCTAAACTTTCCAACCAGCTTCAGGTGATGTAGATCACAAAGTATGAGGGAATTGTAAAAAAATACATAAGAAGTAAATACAGAAGCACTCTCGTTGTGGAATAAGTGGAGCTGCCGCTCCGCTGAAGCAAAACTTGTGTGTCGAGCATCTTTAAAGGAAACACCCCGGAGTTACATCTTAAATACAGTTATATTTAATGCGTTACAGCTTTATTAAAGTTCAAATCATAAGGTAACAGATCATGTAAAGAACTACAAACTCCGAAACTGGCATTTCTCTGTGCGGTCAGCACCTCTTCTATGCATTGCGCGAATGTCCCGATCTAAGGGGGACAGATTGAAACTGCACCCGGTTGAGGCACACTCTGTCACGGGTACGCTCGTCCCTAAGGCGCAATTGCTGCAGCTAGATTATAACGTGATGGCTCACGACTTATTGAATCATAATATATGTCACTGTGTATTTCTTATCGTGAAGAAAATTGGCAATATGCAGCTTTATTAATAAGAGAGTTTGTTTATTTGTGAGTTAAAGATGGATTGAATTGAACAGAAAGGTGAGAGAGGGTAGTCTTTACCCCATTTTACATGGCAACAAAATACGTTTTTGATTTGTTTTTGTTTTGGCTTGTTTTCCAATATAAATATCTAAAACTTCTTTAAAACAACATACATTTTCTTTAGCAGCTATACTGCAGAAGAAAAAATTATTATATGAGAATGTTGAATATAATATTAAAAATACAAATATTTTAAAATATCTAAAAATCCTTTAAAAAAGATGCATTCACCTGAGAAGCAGCATTTAAGATATTTAGACTTGCTTTTAGAGAATAGATTTTGAATATATTTTGTCTTTACTGCACTCGCAGAAGTATAACCAAGTGAAAAAATACACTTATATACAAAATACACTTATATTTAAGATCTATTCTCTTAATGCAAGTCGAAATATCTTGTTTATATGTTGCTTCTCAAGTAAATGTATCTTGTTTTAAGGATTTTTAGACAATTTTAAAATGGAAAACAAGACAAAAATACTTGATAACAATAGGATTTTTTGCAGTGAATTTCTTTAATGAATTAAACGTAATAATTTTTAAATAAATACTTTTCCCTTTAATTCAGTGAATGTCATTTAGAGGTATTTTTAAAAGATGATTTTGTCCTCTTTATTGTTAGTAAGCACGTTTAATACAACTTTTTAAGTCGGGCACAAGCTGAATAGTCGGTTAAGAGCTAATGATTAATCGTTGCAATAATCGCTGAATAGTCGAATAATCGTTTTAATAATCTTTATATTAATCGATTATCAAAATAATCATTTGTTGCAGCCCTAATTCCAAACAACATTTTTACGCCCTTCAAGGGCACCACAGAAATGAAATGCTATTCACAAGGTCCATACAAACATAAAAATAAATAAATAAATAAATAAATATAGCAGCTCTTACACATGTGCACTGCTTTTACACGTTTGGAACACCATGAACACAAGCGGAGTGATACAAACAGTGAAGTGTTCCAGTGCTGATGGTGTGAGCTATCAGCACTCTTGGAACGCCTATCGTCCAATCATATTCGAGGCTCAGAACTAACTGTTGTATAATTTATTATAAAATCAGGTTTAATGCTTATTAGTGGCCCATCTGTGTGTGTGTGTTTTTTTTAGCTATTGCCATCCTTGATATTAGGCAAGATTCATCTAGTAGGGATGTCTTAAAATACTGATATATCGATTATTGATCGCCATGTTTTTTTATCAATATATTTTTGAGGCACCAATATATTAAAATTAGCCAACATTTAAATTAGCCTAATTTGCATGCTTTCCAATTCACTCAGCTTGAAACAGTTGTTAAACAGGCTGGCGTAATAGTGTTGGGAGACCACAAGAGGGTGATTTAAAATTTACTGAAGCCAGGTGCGGTCGGGAAAGGCACAGGTATAACACATACACACACACACACAAACAGGATGAGCTGATGCGGCAAAGCAGATGGCAGTCCAAAGTTACAAAAGTTTGGTACTACTTCAAGAATGAACAAAGTGACATTGATGAGTTTGCACGTTAGTGAAACTGGTGTAACTGAGCAAACTGAACGAATAGAAATGGCAATATTTATTATGCAATTTCTCTGTATGTAGCCTTGAATAGGTCTTTCATTCAAGCTGCCAAACCACAAAACGACATACCTGAAACTGAAAATACACTATATATGAAAGATACATATACACAACATATCATCCAGTGATGGCTGGAGTAAATCATCCTTGTCCTTTGATAATGATTTGGGTCGAATTTAATGGAAAACTATGCGAGTTGTGCTCTGTGGCACTGCAGAATTTACTGTGTGTGGGTGCCTTCATAGAAAATAATTGTTTCGAATTTTAGAATGCGCCATGTCGTCCGCCAGATGGGTCCGGTGTGCAATCCCCTTTAATTTACCATGCCGCTCACACTTTACCAAAGTTGTGTTGAGAAATATGTTTAAGACAATTACTATTGTGCAATGAGCAGCCCAATTTATTTCTGAAAAAACCTGATATACATATCGATAATCATCTGGAAAATCTTTCGATTATCGTGTGAAAAAGGCATCGATCCCAAGTCTATTATCTAGTAAGTGCAGTGCATTGCAGCTGCCACCTCTGTTTTACAACACCAATACTGATTTTAATTTTATCTTGTGTCACAATTTCTCTTTGCAGCATTGCAGGCAGCCTACTGCTAAAACACATGCGCAACTTATTCTCCACTAAGATGGAATCAACATGTTACAGATTTGTCGGGATAGATGGCTGATGATCAAATGTGTTCCCTATCTGAGAAGTAGCTAACGTTAGCAGCAAAACAGCTTATAATAATGTCTCAAGGGCCTGTTAATTGTTTAATTTAATTTCAGTTAATAGGGTTTTAATTAAGTTAAAAATATATAAATAAAAAAATACATTTTCTGTGGTTTTAGTGTACAGTTTAAGAATTTTAGAATTTGTGTTTGATACACTGTTGTCTGCCTTTCAATGATGATATTCACATTCCAATGTTCCCTGTCTGTTTTATATTTTTATTTATTTTTTTACAAATCACACCCTGGCTCCAACCATATAGCTGTATAAATGTCCATTCGTTCTTATCACATGGCTCATAATTCCAGGTTGGATCCATTCCGGAATTGATGCAGCAATTTTAGTTTTAGTCATTTAAGTGTCATGGCAAAGAATGAGTCTGAGACTTCAAAGCAGAATGTTGGCATTTACCACCTTGAAATTCTGTTTGTTATAGCAGGCTATTTGTGGTACTGTGGCACATACATTTTTTGTTTTACTTTTTTTAACTCACTACTCACCTCTCCATTCCTCTCATAGTAACAGGGAGGAAGGAAGAGGCATGGTGAGGTGGGAGGGCACAGGCCAGGCACATCCTTCATGCTACATTGCTGATCCCTAGAGTTCATACAAAGGCCGAGGTCACTGCAGACCATTAAAAACTGGGACACGCTCAGAAAGGAACAAAAAAAACCCTAAAGAAAATATATAAGAAAAATGGAATGGGGATGGGACACATGTCCATGTCCATCCGCAAAACACATATCAGCCAGGAGTGTGAGCGGACTGATCCAATTCATGTAAACAACACAAATGCTTGAAAACACATTCATTTCACTACATTTACACCTCTCATCCACACAAGAATGGCCGATCCTTCACACTAGAGCCCTCATGGAAAACCGAGCATTTCGGTTCAACTTCAACACTCTCCATTACCGCATACGATGACGTTAGGAAACTGAAAATGGATTAGTGTGGATGTGGCCTGAGTTAAAAGAAAATCATTGTTTTGTTAACTGAAATTATATGCCATTCACAGTGCATTTTACTTCCGTAATGTGATGTATTTTCGAGTGAAACAGGATATTTAACGAGAAAATAAAATTTAGGATGGGACTAAAGCAATTGACTGGATCGCAAAAAGTCTCTACAGTATATGACAAGTGGTTGGAGTGGAGGAGGGGTTGAAAAATAAGAGGTCATAGTGATGTCAGCCTAAAAGGGAAATCACTTCAGAAGGGGAGCAAGTTATTACATTTTCATTAAATAAATTAACTAAATGATTTATATTGATTTGGTGTAAGACTTGGTGTGAATAGGTCTTGGGCCTCTCAAAGTCCTTTAACACATCATGACTGGTGTAACGCCATATCATCTATACCCATTATTACACACTATTAGCAATATGTTTAAGGTTTTAAAAAGAAAACTGTACACTGGGAGCATAAGTATGACCTAATTCAACTGCTCAGGGGCAAGTTCCCATGACTTCCTCCATGACATCACCATTCCATTTATCATGCACCTGGTCAGAATTGGTCACTGATTGGTCAAGATATCATTAGTGACATATTTACCCAGCAAACATTGTATCACAATACCTTGCAGATGAAAGTTTCGCTCCACTCTTCTACTTCCAATCACAATGCAAGTGCAATGGTTGCCAAGGAGACATCAATTCATCCATTCTAAGTGATATTATTTGAATGGGAAACTGTGGGATGTTAGTATTGACTGTGGAAGAAAAGTGTTCTCCATTGACTAGTAAAACATTTAAAGATGTTAAATCACACTTGTTGGATCACAGTATGGCTAAAGCCTCAAGCAAATTTTGAAGGTTAAATGTGTAATTTTTTCTAGCTTAATATGTGACAACTAAGTAAGCCATTTGTAGGTTGATTTCCATGAAAATTGCAACACTGTGGTTCGTTGGTGCTATCAAAAATTGCTTTGTTTGGTTGAGAATCCCAACCAGCCTGACAAAGCAATACTGGATCGATCAATGGTGCGAGTTTGAGGCGGCTATCTGTTAGTTTGGCCAATGGAGGACCAGGGGGCATTTGGGAAACCTGCCTAAAAACATTGATTATTCTTGCAAATACTATATGGTGATTCTAGTGGCTAAAAAATATTACACCCTTCACCTATAAACATGGAAAAACATCACAAGATAAAAAAGAATCAAGCACATAATCTGTTGCCTCATTACTTAGCAAAGCGCTTGAACTCACCACCCGGCACACTTAAACTCACACACACACAGCTCAGGATGGCCTGGCCCACAATCCCTTGCGGGTCATGACCACTCTTATCAGATAGATGAGGAACTGCAGTGTGTTTGCAGAGGGTCTGGCCGGGTGTAAGGGGTGGCTCAGAGGACAAGTGTGGGTGTTTTGGCGAGGCAGGGTGTTTGTGTGAGAGGATTCGGAAAAGTGTATTAGTACAGATGGGGGAAGTCTTAAAGGAATATTCCAGGTTCAATACATAATGTTGACTACCACAAAAAAATTTTTTAGACTCGTTCCTCTAGTCGAAATTGAGGTAACAGTGAGGCACTTACAATGGAAATGAATGGGGCCAATTTTTGGAGGGTTTAAAGGCAGAAATGTGAGCTTATAATTTTATAAAGCACTTATATTAATTCTTCTGATAAAACTTAACTTTTATTGAACCCAGAATATTCCTTTAACTGTGTCTTAAATTATATATCATACACTGTGTACTTGCACTATTCTGTTCAGGCCTGACAACCCCTTAGAAAAGCACTTTGTTTTATCGTTAGAACAAGCATGTCTGCTCGCAGTCTCATTGCATTATTCGTGTAAATACACTACTTATAGTAAAAAAACAACAACAACAACAAAAAAAACGTAATTGAATAATGCAGAAGTATGTGAAATGGGAAAGTCCTCAAGTTCATCAAGAGAAAAAAAAAAAAACATCCTCAATTTCTGCCAATCTCATTACATGAAGCTTTCCAATACAGACTTAAGAAGAATTTCAAAAGACTAAACCATGGAGATGAGCCTCTGGGGCAGGTGTGTGTGTGTGTGTGTGTGTGTGTGTGCGCCCCTGTTGAAATCCCCAAAGCGGCCACAGTCCCGCTCATCCGAGAAAAGGCACATGTGGTAAACTTCCCCTGAATCAAAAAAGAGAATTGGTGCTGCTGACTGGTATCTACATTACTGGCATCTCCCAAAACACAGAGACCTCTGAAGGCTAAAAGGGAAAGGTGGTCTAGTGCTAATGTCCCTAACAGTCTGTTTCTTGTGGTTATGGATGGTTATGCACTGGAAAGAATCAAGGCAAGATGTAGAAACAGTTTAACTCACACAAAACATTGCTGGTGCCTCTTGAAGAGTCAAAGCAACAAATCAAACCTACTCACTCTGCTTTTATATGAGCTTATATTCTTATATGTTTTATTTGAGCATCGCAAGCACCTGAAAACAAAACTATGGAGCATTTGCAATGTATTTATACTTCCAAAATGTGCTGTTTTTCCATATAGCCTTGCATAGGTATACTTGTCGGTCAGGGACATATTCTAAGAGGGTCATTTTTTATTTAATGTTGTCTTTAATGGCCTTAACAGGCCTGCGTTTATTAAGTTTTGAAGACACTAACTGACTAGTAAAAAAAAAAGAAGGAGACCAGAGGCAGAGCAGGGCTTGATTTTGAGTGCTACCGGGCTCAGTTTCCTATCATCTCAGTGGGGGTAGCGAGTTATTTTCAGACAGCCGCAGACATGCCCTACTGTGCATTTAATGACTGCCACTCCAGGGTAAATGCTTTCACTTCAGTGGTCTTGGGTTAATATTCAGCAGATACCCACCTACACTGGGAATGCTGCTTTTAAACGTTGACTCAAGGAGCATATGCGTTTCTGTTTTCAAATTTAGTGTGAAGTAAAGACAATTTTTCTCAAATCCACCTACACAAAGAGACACAGAGATTGCATGGGTGATATACGTTAATGTTGTTTGTGAAGTGATACTCAGCAGAGCTCTTCATTAATTTATGATGGCTATTAAATGGACATACAGAGAGTCTTTTATGATTAATGTGTTTGACAGCATGCAGTAAAAAAGAACAGAATAGTTATCTATGCTAGCTGAATCCGTTATCTATACAGCTGCTTATAAATCTAAAACTGCTGTAAGCACACATACAAACACTATTTTACTGGCAACCAAAGAGTAGATAGGTTGTTTTCGTTACAGCTAGTTCTTTTCTTTTTCCTCTCACCATGTTTTAACACTATGTTCGATTGCTTGGTCCGAACCCCGAATTCGATTCCACACCCTACCCCTGCTGATCTCTTTTCAAATTGTACTTTTCAGAAACATACCACGGTACGTTTATGCCATTAATGCGAGTACCACCATTATTAATAGCAACAGTTGTAGTTGTATTCATGTTTTTGCCCCTTTGGATTTACCACCAAAATGTATACGCACATAATGGCGCTTGTGTTTGTCGTCCGCTGATGCATTAAAAGAGATCTGATGAATGCGAGCTGCACTTTGATAGCAATTCATGCATTAGGCTATACTAGTGGTGGGCAGAGGTGGGTAGAGTAGCCAAAAACTTTACTCAAGTAAAAGTACAATTACTTAAAAAAAATAATGACTCAAGTAGAAGTAAAAGTACTAACATAAATAATTACTCGAGTAAAAGTAAGAAAGAATCCAATTAAAAGAGTACTCAAGTAGTGAGTAACTTGTTACTTTCACAAATGACATAATGGATGCTAACTCCCCTATATTCCACTACATAATACACATTTAACATGTATTACAGAATTATTATTATTATTATTATTATTATTATTATTAATGGAAATTCTGTCATCATTCACCATCATGTTGTTCCAAACCCGTAGGACTTTCTTTCTTCCATGCAACACAATAAGGAGATATTAGACAGAATGTTTGCCTGAGTCACAATTTACTTTCAGTGAATGTGTTTTTTTTTTTTTATATATATTTTGAAAGTGAATTGTGACTGAGACTGTCAGTCCCTAACATTCTGTGTAACATCTTTTGTGTTCCACAGAATACAGAAGGTCATACAGGTTTGGAACAACATGAGGGTAGGGAAATTAATATTAAATATTAGAATATTAAATCATGGCTGAGCTATCACTTTAAAGGGATAGTTCACCCAAAAATAAAAATTCTCTCATCATTTACTCAGCCTCATGCCATCCCAGATATGTATGACTTTCTTCTGCAGAACATAAATTGAGATTTTTGAAGAATATTTCAGCTCTATAGGTCAGTACAATCAGGGCTCAATGCGAATAATTTTTTCTACTGGCCGGTTGGGCCAGTGCTTCAGATTTTTACTGGCCCTGCCAAAATTTTCACTGACCCCAACACAAAAATGACAAATAGCTGTTTTTACCATCATGGCTTTCAAAAATATGTCTGAAGATAAATATTTTTTACATATCTTATGTTTTTAATACAATGTCCCCCAGGGGCCTGGGTAGCTCAGCGAGTAAAGACATTGACTACCACCCCTGGAGTCGCGAGTTCGAATCCAGGGTGTGCTGAGTGACTCCAGCCAGGTCTCCTAAGCAACCAAATTGGCCCGGTTGCTAGGGAGGGGAGAGTCACATGGGGTAACCTCCTCATGGTCGCTATAATGTGGTTCTCGCTCTTGGTGGGGCGTGTGATGAGTTGTGCGTGGATGCCGTGGAGAATAGTGTGAAGCCTCCACATGCGCTACATCTCTACAGTAAGGCGCTCAACAAGCCACGTAATAAGATGTGCGGATTGATGGTCTCTGACACGGAGGCAACTGAAATTTGTCCTCCGCCACCCAGATTGAGGTGAGTCACTACGCCACCACGAGGACTTAGAGCGCACTGGGAACTGGGCATTCCAAATTGGGGAGATAAAGGGGATAAAAAAAATATAAAATACAATGTCCCCCAAAATTGAATCACATTTATAATTTGCAAGATATGATTTATGCTTTATGTAATCCCATATATGCGCTTTACAGATATAAATTCATAAATACATCATATTAACCTCAGCCGTCCTGCCACTTACACATGTGTTTTTAAGCCAAGAGTTCTGTAGAGGAGATGATGGGTTTTCGGTCACCCGTTTAGTCATGCTGTCATGCAACTTTTGCCCATGTGTAGTGTTTTCACAAGAAGGATCAAAGATTATTCACTGAGTTAAAGATGTGATTATTGGCTAAGAGAACAGACTTGCTACTAAATCGGTTGTGATGTGTAATATACAGTAGGTAGATATTAGGCCTAATCTGTGAATTAAGAATGTGTATATAACATGAAATCAGACAACCCATACAAGACCAACACTGACTGATATACAAAAAACAAAAACAAAAATACCTGTATGGTCCAGAAATGAGACATGTAGCAGGTGTTTTATGAGGATGATATGAAGTAGACTGTTTCAAATATTCATCTTCACCCTGCAGCTAAACAGCTCTGATAAAAATAGCCTGATAGCCATAGTGATCTTGCTTCTTTTCATATCAAACGGCATTATCGTGTCGAATTAATGTTTACGTTTTGAAACATTACTTAATTAAATCTATACTTACATTTTGGATATTGAGCAGCTTGTGATTTCCAGACACGTGTATAACTGGGGTTTAACAAAGTTTATTACGTCTCATTCGGCGCTTCGTCTCTAAAGGCGAATTAATGAGAGAAAATGTGTTTGTATTTTTACAGTGGGAATAAAACTAGCACTCTGTCCCTTTACGAGAGCACATGCATGTGAAACAGTCTACGCTGCACGGAGAGAGATGATGATGAGACATATGCACGGAGAGGCATGGATTTTCAGTCCTATTGAAAGAAACTGTTGATTTCTTGTGTTTCAGTGTGTGGATTACTAGTTTTCAAAAACATGTAAAAACAAAAAATGTGGGGATTTCATGCACTGTGAACATGGAATGTGCGGGGATACTTAAAGTGTTGCACAAGACGTTAAATCCCACTACGAAATTCATTAAGTGGGTTTTTTCCTGCTATTTTCTACACATTGGTAATAGCTGCTGCTAAGACACTTGGAAAAGAGCGAGGACAGTACTAGGAGAGTGCGCTCGGTGTCTGCACGATCTTGTGCGTGCACGCAACTGTGCCTTGGCGCGTCCAGTATATTATGCATTTGCGCATCTTTGCGAAATAAATATACTCGCGCTCGCTCCTCGGTTAGAAGACTTTGTTCGCTCCGTGTGCTCTCTCGCTTGTTGTTTGCTTGCACTAATGTTATAAATGCAGCAATGTCCCGATTGGGCAAGTGACAGTTCTAGCAACTGGCCCGAATCTTTCTCACACTGGCACTGGCCAATCGGGCAGCCCTTATTGTTGAGCCCTGACAATGCAAGTGAATGGGTGCCAACATTTTGATGCTCCAAAAAGCACAAAAAGGCAGCACTGAAGTAATCCATAAGACTCCAATAGTTAAATACATATCTTCAGAAGTGATATGATAGGTGTGGGTGATAAACAGATCAATATTTGTCATTTTTTGCTAGACATTCTTCTCCCTGCCCAGCAGGGGGTGATATGCGGAGAAAAATGTGAATCACCAAAAACACAAGAAGAAGGTGAAAGTGATCTGTTTCTCACCCACACCTATCACATCACTTCTGAAGATATTGATTTAACCACTAGAGTCTTATGGATTACTTTTATGCTGACTTATGTGATTTTTTTATTTTATTTTTAGCTTTAAAATGTTGGCACCCATTTACTGGACCAAAACAGCTGAGAAATTCTTCTTTGTGTTCAGCAGATGAAAGAAAGTCATACACATTTGTGATGGCATGAGGGTGAGTAAATGATGAGGGAATTTTCATTTTTGGGTGAACTATCCCTTTAAGGACTCTTGTCAGATCTGGATGAATTTGTCAATAAGAAGAGAGGTTTGGAAATGTTTCTAGTAATTATTACGTTGAAAATGTGAAAATGTCCCACAGGGACATTATATATAATGCTGAAATATAAACCAAAGCAAGATCATGTTTTATTAATGCCTACTTTCGCTATTTCATAGTTTTTAAAGTCCTGCGTGGATTCTTATTTCAGTGTAGTTACAGTTTTCAGTGTCGAAAGAATTTAGATCATTAGTTCTGAACAGCAGTACCTCTGCTCTCTAAATGCAGAGTACACAGCCTGTGTAGGGCACCAACCCCAGTCGTGGAACACTCGTCTGAAACTGCCCCATATCCACTATATAGTGCACTATTTCGGGTGTCAACGACGACTGTTAATTGCCCTTAATCCACCGTGGGGAAGACGTACGAGTTGAGAGTTTACTGCTTCCTTCACTCCTGCAATGTTTTATTTCATTCTGAATGTATTAAATAACTTTTTGACAAATCATTACTTGATAAAAAAAAAAACATAACAACATATAGAGAGGCAAAACATACATTTTAAAATGTATGTATGTTTGTATGTATGTATGTATATTTATACAGAACTTTGACATTAAGCTGAAGAATTCTTTATTTACTAAATAATATTATTATTAATTATATAATTTTAACTCAGGAGACTGCACACAGTGGAAATGATAATTCTGTGGATGATTTAAATATTCTGTTATAACATGTAGGTTATGATAATTTGGTCGGCTCAGAAACACTACCCATCTTGTATTGGAGTTTAAAGATACTAAAGTATAACAAATAAATACAATAATGTACATTAGATAAAATGTGTTTACTCTTTATATTAACATATATATTATTCGCCATACGATTGCCACGCGCCCGTCGCTGTGTACGGGCAGAAATGCTGTCTGTTCGCGCTCCAGTTGTCAATCACACGTTCTGTAGAGCAAAAGGCATTTACACTTAACTTGGATGTTTACATGGATTTATACAGTTAATCAGCCCGAAGTCTTCAGGATTCGTACGACTTTTCTAAATTTGGCTAATTCGTATGATATTGTGCAACTGCACTTGTTTGACTTCTATGACTTTCACTACAGTCAATGACGTGGCTGGAAATAATTTCCAACTAATACTAAGGATGCACCGATACCACTTTTTCTCTTCCGATCCGACTCCAATATCGTAAATCTCAGTATTGGCCAATACCGATCCTGATCCGATACCAGTGTTTTTTTTTTGTTTTTTTTTTTTTGCATAATCAGTTTAGAATATCTTTACATTATTGTGTGGAACTAATTGGGTGTGCTCTTTAACATGTAAAGAAACACAAACCTCTAACTACACATTATTTCAATATAAATGTATAGCTTATTAAGAAAAACTTTATTGTTAACTATTATACTGAATAATGTAGCAGCAAAATTAACAGTAATTCCAGTATAAGTCATCAGTAGAAAAGAAGCCGTTTTTTTTCTTTTTGTGCAAAATTTTTCAACTTGTATCTGGACTTTAAAGGATTCAGATCTCTTTTTTGTTCAATTTAGTTGTAAGATTTCAGCTCACTTTTCATTCACACGGTTATTTTTTGGAACCCATTCAACTTAAATATTATTATAATTTGTAAACAAATGATAATAATAATAATATATTATAATAGTAATATATAGTAATATACCTCAATCGTGCACCTTTTGTCACGGATCCACCGGTCTCTCTCTCTCTTTCTCCCTCACTGCAGTCACAGTGCTCACTCTCCCCTGAGTTCTGATTACACGCACCTGTATATCATTAGTGGCTAATCAAGGACTGCATATATACCCTGCTTTCACACACACTCATGGGCTATGTTCAGACTGCAGGCAAATCAGATTTTTTCTCAAATCAGATCTTTTCAGGCAGACTGTCCACACTATTAATTGCAAGTGATCAAATCAGATTTGCGCATTCAGACATAACCAACCTATCTGCATGGGTTGCTTTGGTAACGACGTCGGCGTACCCACGTGACGATGCTTTCAAAACAGATGTGGGAAAAATGGAAGTGCATCATCTCTCTCTCCAAATAAGCGCCCTGTCCAGTCGAGGTGCAGAAGGAGGAGTCTGGTAAATGTTGTGATGTTCCGTGCTGCAGTCACCGATTTTTGACGTCATCTTTGTGTGTCACGTTAAGAGTGACGCAAAAGACCATTTGAAATCCGATTTGAGCAGCCAGAGCGACCGGACTGAGACACATCTGAAAAAATCAGATTTCAATCACATTTGAAACCACCTCCCGATGTGGTTTGAATCAGATTGATTACATCAGATTTCATGTGGTTTTTGCTGTCCAGACTATCAAAACACAATACAATCTGGATATGAAAAAAATCAGATTTTTAGTGGCAGTCTGAACATAGCCTTTGTCTGTTCTCATCGATAGTATCTCTGAGACTCCAGACCTTTCTACTATGTCAAACATACCTGTGTCTTCATTATTGCCTGCAAGTATCATAAGACTGTTGTGAGTTATCTGTTCATCGTGTCTATACCCTGTCTGGATATTACTCACCTGCTGTTTGCCACTCTGCTCAACTGGATTTACTCACAATGTTTACATCACTGTTTCAGTCATCTGTTCAATAAACCCTGCTACTGAGTTCATATCTCTGACTCTGTGACACCTTTAACTTTTAAACCCTCACACTTTTATTTTGACATTCTAAACTCTCCAGGAAGTCCTGTATGTGTTCGTTTGTAGGAAAGTTCACAGTAGTTTAATTCGCTTCTTATTCAAATTCTGGTAAAAATGCACCTCTGGTGCCATTCTAAATGCATAAAGTGAACCAAACTATTGAGCATCTACATCTGAGATGTTGTTCGTGAGTAGCGCTCAAATATTGTGCACCGCTGTGAAGGCTAAAAATAGCCGCGAGTGTGTGTGTAAACAGAGCAGCGCCATTCAATTATATATTTACTTATAAAACACAGCCTTTTGTGATTCACAGAGCTATCACACATCTTCAGGTGGCTTTGAATATAATGCATGAGTCATATGAACTGCTTTAATGGTGTTTTAATGGTTCTTTTATGTTTTACTGTCATTTTTTGAGCTTGACAGTAACGAACATAACTAACACACAGTATCAGATTTGGATCGGGCTTGTCGGACCGATACCTGATCCATTTAAAAGCGTCAGTATCGTAGCCAATACCGATCCAGGTATCGGATCGGTGCATCCCTAATTAATTCGTGACAATTATATGCTTCTGTCACACACAACAACTTCAAATAATAGTTACACACTCTACTGATTGGTTAAGTTTAGATTAGGGGTTTGGGTAAGGGCATAATATTAATAAGCATGTCCTTAACACCTCATGCACAGAACTCGCGCTTACGCATTAGACATCCGGGAATTTGCACGTAATGAAGTTGTATGAGTTTATGCGAACAATATAGTGCGACATCATACGATATAGCCAACTCGTAAATTATGTATGAATTTTCATGAGATCGGGTTGGATAGTTTCCAGTGTGAGGGCACGGGGTAAATGCGTAAATACTGCTCATGACATGTGGGACAAAGCGCACTGATATATATTGCTGCCTTGATTAAAAAATTTACACAGAAAAGCCTGCGTTATCATTAGATCCACAACTCACCTCAGCGTACTGCCTTAAGTTGGAGCTTCAATTTAATCTTGAAATATCCGCATGTCTTGGTGTTAAATGAAGGCATTGCATGATGAAACTATTCTTTTTTCATTGAGCGGAGCGAAGAAAGTGTTTCACTTAGTTAGAAGAGCATGATGCTGCAGCAGTGATAGATTCAGCTTGAGTGACAAAAAAACGCCCTGGTTACTTTCATAACCTCCGTTCCCTGATGGAGGGAACGAGACGTTGTGTCGATGTAGTGACACTAGGGGTCACTCTTGGGAGCCCCAAACACCTCTGCTTTTTGAAAAAAGGCAAATGGGAATTGGCGAGTGGAATTTGCATGCCACTCCCCCGGACAAACTGGTATAAAAGGAGCTGGTATGCAACCACTCATTCAGGTTTTATGCTGAGGAGCCGAGACAAGGTCCCAGCCATTTCAGCGGGTAGTTCAGCGTTGTGGCAAGAGGGACACGAGGTTACGAAAGTAACCAGGACGTTCCCTATCTGTCACTCACTCGACGTTGTGTCGATGTAGTGACACTAGGGGTCCCTATACAAAACGCCACAACTAGCTGAACTGTGTTACGTGGACTGGCGGTGCGAGACGGGCAAACCACTGTGTGCCTCGTAGCCAGCGCACCAGGCCGTCACGTAACCTCCCCCAATGCTCTTATGAGCGTTGAACATTCCTTCGGGAACAAGTCGACTGCCCAACAAATAGGGACAGGCTAGCCCAGCCGTGACCTCTTTTCCTCTTTTTTCTCCCTAAAAAGAGTGGAATTTGTTAACCAACTGGGGGCCATAAATGTCTATGTCGGGGGGTGTCACTCCCAAGAGGAAGACACCGAGGAGACCACACCACACCCAGAGATGTGAGTGGCTCGCAGTGACTTGAGGCGCTGCTGACTCCAGAGGAGGGGACGGCGGGCGAGTTGTGACATGCAACGGGAGTGTAGACCGCCTTGACAGTTGATGTACGCTACCGTCGCCGTGTTGTCCGTCCAGACCAACACGTGCTTGCCCTGGATCAATGGCCGGAACCTCCGCAGCTCGTCGCCAAGGGCGTCCTCCTGCAGCAACAGCACCGGCTCTGCCACAGCCCGCCCCCGTGGCCCGGCCCCGGTGTTGAGCCCACCGCAGGAAGCAGACGCCACCCGTCTCACAGCCGGCCGCCAAGAACCCAAGGAAGGCTTCGAAGCGCCCCTGAGACAGGCGACCCTGGGACGAGGAGACCCGCTTCTATGGAGCTGGTGGACAGACCACTCCATCCCCTGGTGGAGGGCCGGGAGGAGAATCTTTTGTTTCATTTTTCGCCGCATACCCAAGAGGCTGCGGTACCCAAAACTTCAACAAAAGAGTGGTTTTCTTGTTCCCTGGGTCACATGTCAGGTGTGCACGGCCGTCGTCATGACCACTGTCCACCAACCCATTTTGGCAGGTTTGGCGCTCCATCGGCGGACCCCCCGCACCTGTGCGCCCAGCTGTGGCACAAACATGCCCACACCGGGTTGGTTCCTACGGCTCCTTTTATACCCGTATGTCCAGGGGAGTGGCATGCAAATTCCACACGCCAATTCCCATTGGCCTTTTTTCAAAAAGCAGAGGTGTTTGGGGCTCCCAAGAGTGACCCCAGTGTCACTACATCGACACGACGTCGAGTGAGTGACAGATAGGAATGACAAATTACACGTTAACTAAAATTAAACCCAGTAATGTAACAACAGGAACGCCGCCCATTGTAAAGAAGTAAAAGTAAAAAAATTTCATTCGAAATGTACTTGAGTGGGAGTAAAAAGTATCCACTTTTAAACCTAGTCGAAACGTAATTTTTTTTTCCAAAAAGTTACTAAAGTAAATGTAACGGAGTAAATGTAGCGCGTTACTATGTTACTGCGTTAAAACGGTATTCCGGTAGAAATGTGTCAACCGGTACAGAGAGTATATTGTTATCGACCAAAAATGTACGAATATTGTCATATACATTTTTGCTTATAAGGCCCACCCCTATATTATACTATAATACATGTGACTGGGAGCATGCAGAGATGCTAGTAATTGTGCATCATTAATAGGAATTTACTTCCACACCTAAGTTTGGACATTTGCTTTCACATCAACCAAATCAACCAAACTCTGACATCATTCAGACTCAGGTAAGCACCAAAGCTCTAGTTTGAAAGCAGCTGTTCATTTTTAAGTGGATTACAGAGAAAGCAAGCACACAATATAACAAATAAACACTTAGCAGATGAACAACGAGCCAAATCAAACAAAAGAGAAAGCAAATATTCAGTTTTTGTCTGATTTGATCATATAAGCCAGGGATGTGTTCTTGGCATTGCAAACCACACCTTGCCAGTTTTCTGGAAAAGGCACAAAGCTCCCAAATGTGCAGTTGAAAGTGTTCTAAAGCAGAACACAGGAATTAGAGCTCTGTTTCCTAAACGGGCTGGCAGGAAGACTCCATGGGGAGAAGCAGCTTTGTATTTTTGGAGATATTACTGAAGAGCAGCTATAACACAACAAGTGAATGGAGGTGGCCAACATATATCATCATCCCTCACACAATCACAAACCCTACACTTACATAGTTATAACTGAGCCAAGTTTGGCTACACGCACACGCACACCCACAAACTCATTTTCCATCAGATCTGTCCCATGTTTAATTTTAACAATTTCTCTGCTGTTCCATATTAAGATTTAAAGCATGAAATCGCAGACACAAGCAACATCTGTTCAAAAGACTTACTTCTAAACATCCAAGTAATTCACAATGCACATATTAATCAATAAAGGCTGGAGAATAAAAAGCCAAGACCTCTTTATAGAGGCCAGAACCAGAGAAAACAGCTTGATGTTTCCATCAGGGATGAGGCATTTGTTTTGGGTTCCTCGGCTGTTTTCTAGCAGTGCCAGACCAATTTGTAATTACATCTGTGAAGATCCAAAGAAGAAACTAGTAATTAAGGCTACCACAGATCAATAACAGCTCCACATTTTTTTTCAAGCAACTACAAAGTGATCTTAACACAGCTATATCAACACTGAGCTGATAGGGTAAAACTTGTGTTTCTTTCTTGGTGATGGGAAATATCCATCTGTTGGCAGGGTAAACAGCCAAAAACATGGTACAGGAATGTATAACACGAATAAATGTATTCCGTTTCAAATGATACTATCAAATTCAACACTGCAAATCCAACCAATGCTTTGGTGAACATTGGGATAAGGTGATACGCTTTTAATGCTTTGTATCAAATCCTAGTTTTAAGGAATATTACACCTGAACATGTACATTTTGTCATTTTCTGACAAACATCGTTGGATTTTTCCCCTTTTTCACCCAATTTGGAATGCCCAATTCCCAATGCGCTTTTAAGTCCTTGTGGTCACGTAGTGATTCGCCTCAATCCGGGTGGCAGAGGATGAATCCCAGTTGCCTCCACGTCTGAGACCATCAACCCACGCATCTTATCACGTGGCTTGTTGAGCGCGTTGCCACAAAGACAAAGTGCGTGTGGAGGCTTCACGCCATCCACCACGGCATCCGTGCTCAACTCACCACGCGCCCCACCGAGAACGAACCACATTATTGCGACCACGAGGAGGTTACCTCATGTGACTATACCCTCCCTAGCAACCAGGCCAATTTGGTTGCTTAGGAGACCTGGCTGGAGTTACTCAGCATGCCCTGGGATTCGAACTAGCGAGCTAGCGAACTCCAGAGGTGGTAGCCAGTGTCTTTTACCACTGAGCTACCCAGTCCCCATGAACGATGGTCATTGATGTCAAACCTGGCGAGATGCATCTTGACTAAGGTTCATTGGCCTACAGTTCACAGCAATCCATTTTGCAATTGTATTCGTCCATCAGTCCGAGATTTATTATAAGGGCATGTTTAAGGAAGCGTCAATGTACACCTGCATCAGGCGGATGCTTTTGGAGTGTCTCGGTTGCGTTGTGTTATAAACATACCGTTTTTCGGTCTCTGTGTCAAGTTAAAAGAAGTTTGAAATTTAAAAAACACATCTTGAGATCCCTGCCTTCAGGATTTGCACTCCATCAAGATGTGTTTGTACGCAAGAACGTGTTCTTATCTTATGTTGTCTGCTTTCGATAAGTGCGGTTTGTTCTCTGTATGTTTGAGCTGCGCATTGCCTATACAGCGAGTTTCGCTTACTGCCCCCTGGAGAAAACAGGTGGTACTCCATGCTTATTTCGAAGGAATATTCCTTATATCGGTCCGGGGACATGATTAATTGCGTAAAACATTTTTAACGCATTATTTTTTATATAATTCATCACACTGAATTAACAAGTTAAATCAAAAGCCCTAATCTTGATGCGTCATATTTGAATATTTAAATTTCGTCCCTTTCCTCACACAACTCTATATTGCTTTGGATGGCTTTAGAAAACTTGGGATATAGCACAGGAGTCATATGGACTACAGTGCTTTTTTGGTCATTTCACAGGATGTGGCACAACGGTAAAAAACACGTACATCCAGCGCATGTTTACAAAGAAAACCAGTTGAAAAACAGCACAAACACACACAAAAATGTGGGGCCGTTCACACTGCCCTTGCGCAATATATATATATATATATATATATATATATATATATATGAACATAGATGCAGCACAATAGAGCTGTTCAGCCGTAACGTCAATTTGTAAACAAACCCGGAAGAGAATTCCCTCTGGATTTTCCTATGGGTTTTTATAATGGGGTTTTTGAATTTATGAGTTAAATAAGGTCTGTGGTAAACATTACTTGACGATATGTTTTGTTCTACGACATAAATTGCACACAGTCATACCTCAAAACGTCAATTTTGAAGCTGCCGTGTTTTTTTTTTTTTTGTTTTTTTTTAAATTATGTAATTTAATACGGCTCCAAAATTCACGTTTGAGGTATGACTGTGTAATTTATGTTGAAGAACAAAACGTTGATGCATCGTCAGGTAATGTTCACCACAGACTTTATTTTACTCATAAATTGAAAAACCCCATTATAAAAACCCATAGGAAAATCCTAAGGGAACCCATGGCGAATTCTCTTCTGGGTTTTTGGACTACAACCTGAACAGCTCTATGTGTTTACATAAAAAAAAAAAAACAATTAAAAAAACAACGGAGATGGATGCAAAAACAAGTTCGGTGTGAAAGAGAAACATACAGGTTTGAACGGCGTGAGGGTGAGTAAATAATAACAGAATTTTCATTTGGGAAAACTGGAAGATTACTCCCTTTATGTTTTAACTGGCCTTATTTTTGGTCAAACTTGTCAAAAAGTGGTCAAACTTTTAGTCACTAGTAAAACTAATTGCAACCATATGGCATTGTGAACATTTTAATAGTTCAGAAAACCTGTCAGTGCTTGTCCTGGCTTCACAGGAGGTCTTCTGAGAATGCACATGGATATGGAATTGCGGCATGATAAATAAAACATGTCAAAATCCATCCTATTAAGGATGACACCTGGAAGACGACACTGGACCGGCCCGCGTCAACCGCATCGCATCTGTTCATCAATATGCTGACATGACGAGATCTGACCCAGTAATCAATACATCATCGGCATCATACATTTATAGTTTATTGTAGTTATAATGCAATCCAGATGTCGTTTGATGGTTGTGAAGAATCTTATTACGCACCCAGACATATCAAGTTTATTTAAATGTATATATAAAAGTTTACATCAGTGTAAAGCTTGATGATCAGCTTTCAGTGAACTTTGACCATGCAAACATTTCTGTTTGAACACCACATCTCGTGCAGATCATTTTAAAACACACTTATTAAAGTTTATTAGCAATAGTATCATATGATTAAGTTACAGTGGCGTCTGTACTTCAGTTAATCCAAAACATCCCCGTAACGTGACATTCAGACCCGTCCCACAAGCCCTCGCAACAATAAACAAAACATTCAGTAGCTTCATTTTCAAAGTTACCTGAGCCGTACTGCACTGTGCAACTGTAAAATTGTATTCACAACTCTTACCTTCTTTCAGCCATGATCCTCACATTGTATGGAATAATGGGGGTGAAAGCAGTGAGATTTGTCCTCTGTCAGAACTCCACGGCTTGTTCTAAGACTGTGAATATGAATCGCAGTCTCTCTGTCCCACTGGAGCTTGAGACTGACGGTGCTGGAGTGGGTTATTCCCCCCGCCCTCTGGGTAATCGGATCTCCGTGCTCTCTCTACGGAGGGCTGCTGGAGTCTGACTGTTTGTGGTAAAAGTTCTTATGTGGAGCGGCGCCATCTGGTGGCGAGTCAAAGCACTACAAGCGGGCCGCCCAAAGAGGATCAACGCTGCTACTCACTATCGTGGAGAGTAACGCTGTCTGCTGGTGAGTAGTTCACTCCAAAATGTAAATTCTCTCATCATTTACTCACCCTCATGCCATCCCAGATGTGTACGACTTTCTTTCGTCTGCTGAACACAAACTAATTTTTTTAGAAGAATATTTCAGCTCTGTAGGTCCATACAATGCAAGTGAATGGTGACCAGAACTTTGAAGGTCCAGAAAGCACATAAAGGCAGCATAAAAGTAATCAATAGGACTCCAGTGGTTAAATTCATGTCTTCAGAAGAAATATGATAGGTGTGGGAGAGAAACAGGTCAACATTTAAGTCCTTTTTTAAATATAAATCTCTACTTTCACGTTCACTTCCAACATTCTTCTAATGTTGTTTTTCATGATTCACATTTTCCATGCATATCGTCACCTATTGGGCAAGGAGGAGAGTTTATAGTAAATAATAATAATAATAATAATAATAATAATAATAATAATAATAAATAAATAAATAACTTACATATTGATTTGTTTCTCAACCACTCCTATCATATCACTTCTGAAGACATGGATTTAACCACTGGAGTAAAATGTATTACTTTTATGCGGCCTTTATGTGATTTTTGGAGCTTAAAAGTTCAAGCCACCATTCACTTGCATTGTATGGACCTACAGAGCTGAGATATTCTTCTAAAAATCGTTGTTTTGGTTCTGCAAAAGAAAGAAAGTCATACACATCTGGGATGGCATGAGGCTGAGTAAATGATGAGAGCACCTTTTCTAGTTGTTGGGTGAACTATCCCTTTAATAATGATTTAAGATAACACTGACTCAATAAAATGGAGAGTAATCCCATCTGTTGGTGAGTCAATGAAATACAAGCAGGCCGCTCAAATATGAACATCATGGTTCTTTTTCTTAAGTAGATGCTAAAATCATTTGGTGTGTAGTGCAATTTTTGGTCCACAGCAGAGAGAATATTTTTATTTATTTATTTTTTGTTGTTGTTTTTTTTAATATCACTAAAACACTGATTAAAGAGGATATCACATGTTGTGTGGTATGACTACATTAAGGTATTATAACGACATCAATATTAATAATAATAATAATAATAAAACATAATTTCAAAATAATAATTATCATCATTTGAAAATATAAAAATAGTTTTGAGATATATATATTTTTTAAATCAGTAATATATTTCCCATAAAGTTATGTATTTTATTGTAGTATTATAATGTAAAAGTAATACATGAAAATTTCCAGAAACTGACCAATTACTTGTGGCATGAGAAATGTAAAAAAGGGCAGATTGTTGTTATATTATAAATAACCACTCTTTCTCACACCATATCTATCTATCTATCTATCTATCTATCTATCTATCTAAAAAAAGATGAGTTATAGAGCGCATAACTTGGGCATTCAACACTTTATTCACAAAGTAATGAGCACTATCAAATGTTCACTGGTTAACCACAACCAAAATATAGGTATGATAAATCTATAGAACTGAACAAGACTTTATGTTAAAACCATCTCATCTCTTAAAATTCTGTCAAAAACAGCCATTCCTGTGAAAGTGCCAAATGAAAAAGTCTCTCTCTCTCTCTCTCTCTCTCTCTCTCTCTCTCTCTCTCTTTCTCTCTTTCTTTCTTTCGGACTTCTCTCCAAAAAAACATACACAATCCCAGACAAAACTGTTTTTAGTACAGCCATGAGTGTTGGGAGGGAGGGTGATGTATAACTGATATGAAACAAAAGAATAGGGACTCAGATTGACATTGCCTCTATATTGTCCTCAGTAAATAAACAATGTCCAAAAAAACAAAGAACTGTACTAATGAAGTATGCCAGAGTAAGTGGACTGATCTAGGATCAGATTACCTCTTGCAAATTAAAATCTCATTAATAATCATCTAAGAAACCAAACTGATCTCGAAACAGGTCTTAATTAAATACATTGGGAAGTTGGGTGAATAATTAAAGCAATGACAAAAACATCATAAAAAAAGAAAAGAAAAAAAAAAAAAAAGAATATAAGGATTGTTGAAAAAATACACTGCATAAATAAAGGAACCTGAAGCTAGAGTGATATCTTTATGCCTGGTGAATGGTTCAGTTTCAAATGTATCATAAAAAATATACTTTAACCATTTACATGAATTGAAAACACACATTAAAATACATACATCCATTTAATATAGTTGCTCTGATATTAGTAGCGTTGTGTATAGCAAAATGTCTTTAAGAACAAGCTAGGGTTACAAATATGACGGCATTATCAATACATCAAATCTTTATTTGTCGTGTGCTAGGGGGTCAACATACCACATTTTTTGTCAGCCAAACACAGATTATGGGATTGAATGACTGATTCATCAAAAGAAACTCATAGTACTGCAACAAGCAGCAAAGACACAAGATGTGCCACAATATTTACTATCCAAAAAAACAAAACAAACAAGTGTAAACCAAATGACTTTGTAACATACATCAGGAGCAACAATTGAAATCTGAAGCTCCATTCTCTCTCTCTCTCTCTCTCTCACACACACACACACACACACACACACACACACACACACACACACACACATGTTGGTGCGGCTATCCTTATGAGGACTCTCCATAGACATAATAATTTTTATACTGTACGAACTTTGTATTCTATCCCCTAACCTTAACCTTACCCCTAAACCTAACCCTCACAAAAAACTTTCTGCATTTTTACATTTTCAATAAAACATCATTTAGTATGATTTATGGGGACACTAGAAATGTCCTCATAAACCACATTTATAGCATAATACCCTTGTAATTACCAGTTTGTCTTCGCAAACCACCCAAACCCGCCCTCACACACACACACACACACACACAAACGCACACATGCACATATTTACCATTGACCAACAGTATTTTGAGGTGTTATTCAGTGAATTTGTAAGGCTGTATATGACAATGTCTCACAAAGGGAGTCGGGAGACACCTTCAAATAGAGACAAACGTTCAAGAGACACCAAGCAAGGTAGAAGCAGCCTTCAAGGACTATGGTGCAAACTATACACAACAACTCATTCTTTGTTATTCAACAAAGGTTTACTCTGTTTTTACTGCAATGAATATTAAGCCACCTTTTCACTGCATCTGACAAACCAGACAAAGATTGGAAGTCATACATTTCCAATGTAGAGTCACACAGAGACTGCGTGGAGTTCCATCCATCTGCGGATGTGGAATATTTGGATCCAATTTGAGCTTGGGATGCGTTGGAATATTTTAACTTGTGCGACTAGACCAAATGCAGTGTGTTCCATTTAAAACTATGACTGCGAAGTGAGAAATATATATATAAAAATATGTGTCCTAAACTTTATTCTAAATGCTTGATACTGCTGTAGAATGGACAGCTATGAATGTACAAGTCAGAAAAGAACATTTACATTGCAAATATATCACAAGTCATTTGTAATTAAATGTGTGAATAGATGTATACATGTGTCATTTATGAATTTGTACTTCCTTTGTTGAATAATTGTTTTTCTATTTATTATTATTAATTATCATAAAAACAACTGTAGTAACAGCAATAATATTAATAAAATACTGAGTGAATATTAATAAATTTAATTGAATTCTTCCATGTGCTAAAAAAAAGAATCACACACAATAATGTTATTCATGAGATCTTGGTCACAAACCCCGCACAAAACCAACCTTCCTAAGTTTCATTTAAATTTTTTGATACTTCTATTAGGGTTGTCGATTTTACACGTTGTGTGATTAATTATATAAAAATAACATTAAAAAAAGCATTAATAAAAAAAGTAATCATGCCCACTGGCCCATAAGTAAATTCCATAATAAAAGTATGTATTTTCCTACCATCGGAGCAATTTAAGTGTGAACTTTCTTTGTGCTTTTACGAATTCAAAGATGAAACTAATTTTAACTTGCCACAGCGTTCTAAAAACATGGTGTTTATGATGCTGAGTACCAGCGAGATCCAAAAGCGTCTGATATACACGTAGATAGATTTATTATTAATTAAATAATCGGCATATAATGAAAAAATCGATTGACAATCCGGGTGCTCTGGCAACGAGTTTTTCGAATACAATCTATTGCAACAGAACTGAAAGGTTATCACGACTGCCACTACTGGGCGAAATGCAACAGTATTAAGCGAGTGTCGGAGACAGTGAAAAGGTGGCTTAACCCCCCACCCTTTCCCAAATCCCACTTCGAAAAAAGACAAAAGAATAAAAACAAAGTGAGAATTCTTTCAAAGTTAAAAGATAAAAAGATGTGCTCTGTTCAAAGCCTAGTTGATCTCATGGCCAGTTTTGGGAAAATGGACTGACAGTAGCTGGGAAGTAGCTGGGAGTGTTGCAGCTCTTCTGAGGCCGGTTGTTAACAGAGGAAATGGAGCGAGGAGAAAAACAAACAGAAGGATTGTACGCTGGCATTAAACCTTCCATTTCTTCATTAAACTGAAAAATTATTTTCAGATGTCTGAAGAGGGAGGGAATAAGAAAGAGGAATGCTAAACGAGAGTCAAACCGTTGCCTCTAAAATATCATTGCAGTCACAGTGGGTGGAGCTTAACCTTCCTGTCCGTCTCCTGTTAGTAAGCTCCGCCTCTTCCTCCTCATCACTGTCCCTCCCCTCTGTCTCCAATCCTTCTTTTCGTCTGTCCCCTTTCAGCTCATTTAGGTGCTCGGGAGGAGCCACCTCCGACCGAACATGTGGCAGGGCATGTGTTGATGATGAAGAAGAAGAAGAAGAAGAAGAAGAAGAAGAAGAAGAAGAGGTACGTCCCCCCTGATTAAGCCCCAAAGCGCCTCTCAAAACCTCAGCGCCTGCCTCCTTCAACAAAAGAGCGGGTGTGGCCAGAGTGGTCAGGTAGATGGCTGAAGCGGAATGGCTGGAGGAGGACACCAGGGCATGGCCTCGTCCTGTCTCTCCATCCATTGGGCGGGGCGGAGAGTAGGGCTGGTTGTCATTGCTGAGGAGGGTGAACATGTGATCCACAGAGCGGCTGAAATGAGCCCAGTCTTCCAGGCTGAGGGTGAAGTTGAGTTTGAGATCATAGGCGTGCTCATCAAGTCTGTACAAAGGTTCAAGTTCTGACCAGTTCGACTCCCCAGGAAACAGGTCAGTGTCTTCCAGGACTTCCTCTTTCCAGGTCCTATCCTTCCCATCCTTCCCAAATTTGTCCTCTGTGAGACAAAAAAACACAAACACCCACGCAAAACGATGTTTAGTGAAAAAAAAAAAAAAAGAAAAAAAAAAGATGGTCAGTCAAAAGGCACTGAATAAAAAGTGGATACATCTACTGTATATATGGAGATAGATCAATGCTTGTGATTTCATATTAGAAGGGTTGTTCATTCGAACATGTTCTGCCATTATTTACTCACCCTCGTGTTGTTCCAAACCTGTATGACTTTTTTTCTTCCATGGAACACAAAAGGAGATGTATTTCACTTTCATTGTATTGAAAAAAAAGATGCAATGAAAGCGAATGTTAACATCAGTGTTAATCTTGTCAAGGAAATTGTGTTCGCTAAAACGGTTTTGATTAAAACATAATGCTGACAAAAATATGTAGAGAAAAAAAAATACATTTACATGGACACCAGAAAGCGGCTTATGGTGAGAAAACAGTTTATTTTTCGAGAAAGCAGCGTTCCAGTTTACACGCACTGTATAAGCAGTGTAGTCTTTACTCCCGTATACATGCGGCTCGGTCAGTAAGCAGTTTTTTCCACAGAAACGTAATTTCTCCACACCGCTTGTGTAAATAACAAACATGGTATCCGAGGAAGATTTCACTATTTTATTCTCTGTTGCGTCGCTTTATTTCCAGATATTCCAGAGTTGTTGCTGTGTTTGTTTCCTTTCTATCATGACCTGCAGAGGAATTCCGCTGCAATAGTGGGGTTTCCCTCTTACATAAAACTCTGGGATTCCCCCAGTGTACTTGAGCGCATAGTGAACATGAGGGACCATCGATATTTTACATTATTGTGTATAGGTATAGTTTATAGTGTATGTGCTTTTCACACTGTAGTCCAAGAAATGTTGAATTCTTTCCACTGTCTGACTTGTTGATAGGTTCCATCCTATGACTTTTGTTATTCAGTCCATGCACACTCTTCAAAAACCTGTTAGAATGCTGCTTATGTGTTGATATTAAGCCATGTTCTCGAGGAGAAACCCGGGTATGTTAAACCGCTTTCTCTTAATCCCTTAAACAGAGTAAGGAAACTGCCGTTTGTGTTTACATGATGTTTCAGAACGCCGCTTTCTGCAAAAACCCTGGAATAAACCGTTTTCTTAAGTGCATGTAAACGTGGTCACTGTTTTTTTTTCTTCTGTTCATGAATTGAGTCACCTGAGAATTGAACACCTGTACAATGAACTTTACTGAAGGGTAAATGACCTCACACAAACACATCATATGTGAGATTAATCAGCGATATCCTCAGCATAAACATAATATCACAATTTACAGACAATGAACAGGTGAACTTGAACCAAGTTATGCGCTAGTCAGCTAATTGTAACTTGCATTGTGAATACACTGTTTCATTAAAACATGCTACATGTAACGCAATATCCTAAACGTCTAAATGTGAGGAATTCATAACAGTGTAACTTCTAAAAAGTAGCTACTACTTTAGTATATTAATTTTATGATATTATTTCAAGAGCTCAGGTTTTCAGGACAATTAAACATATTAATTTTTAATATGTTTGATGCATATTTAAATAATTGTAAGTAGTTTATAATTTTCTTCAAAACGTTTGAACATTTGTGATTTATTTAATAAAAGTTTGGTCTGTTACAGTTTGATACATGTTTTTGTCATTTTGCACATTATCGTCAACTAAAGTATGTCCTTTTTGTCGACTAAAATAATGTGCTTTCAGTTTTACAAACTTAATATGACATTATGACAATATTAACTAACTTTAATTAAAGTTTCTTCAAAAGACAAAAATTATGTAAATGAACACTGGGAAACATTATTTTGGTGTCCACGGAAGACAGAAAGTCATACAGGATTGGAACAACATAAAGGTGAATAAATGATGACAGAATTTAAATTTTTGTGTGAACTTTCCCTTTAAATAAAAATAAATAAATAAATAAATAAATTAAAAGTAATTGATCATGATGGAAAAGGAGGGAAGAATGCAAATGTTTCAGGCATCGAGCATGACAATGATGAGGGGCAAGTGGTGGAAATTTTCCCTGCCTTTCCGGGCAGTTTCCATGCAAATAGACAGCGAGGAAAACAACTGCCTCTACAACCTAATACTGTATCATGCATGCCAGGCAGAATTAAATGAATTCAAGAGAGAGAGGAAATTAAAGAGACAGCGAGAGAGAACGGTGAGTCTGACAAGGCGGTGGCTTGGTGGCATTGTATCCTATGGACGAGAAGCAGAATTATTATCCAAACTCACAGCGATTTGGAGACAGGCTTCCTCACTTTAGGCCATTTCCGGCGCTGAAACTGCCTAATGCGACAAGCAATGATTAGACAAACTGTTACCCAGCCCCCAAACTGAAGCATGTGATAGACACGGAGCCATTCAGAGAACTCAAAGGCTTTCACATACACACAACAGCACCCATGGCTGAATACATGCAAGAGGAAGAGAGAGAGAGAGAGAGAGAGAGAGAGAGAGAGAGAGAGAGAGAGAGAAAACAAGAGACACAAAGACACACACAGAGAGAAGGGGGCACTAGAGCTCTTCATAAGAGTGCAATATCTGAAGGAGAAGACATCTAGCTTGTCAAGGAAGTAAATGGGAGCTTAAATGCTTGCAGATTAGCCCACAAATTGGTTGGGTTTGTCATAAAATTTGTATCTCTGACAGGTTTCTTCTTACAAAAGGTAAATAATTAGAAAATGATTAGGTAAATTATTATAAAAAGGTAAATAATGTAAAGATCATGTACATTTATTATATCAAAAGTATTGTTTTACATTTAGAAAAAAAATGTTTTCTACAGGATAATTACATTTTGTTGTTGAAATAAATAGTTCTCATAAGGCTTCTTGCTGAATATTTGAATTGTCTAGTGTAATTAACCTATTTCAATGGCAGACTGATGTTTGGGATGAACAACTTGCTCTGTGGAGTCTGACAGTGTTAGTCTAGTATTCAGTTTCAATTTCCCATTCTTAATCTTAAAGGAATGTTCCAGGCTAAATGCAAGTTAAGCTCTATGGACAACATCTGTGGCATGCTGATGATTCCAACAGTGTATTTTTGACTCACCTTTCAGTTCATAAAAACAAGCAAAAATCATGTTTACAGTAAGACTTGAGCAATGGTAGTCTCTCAAAAATAGTTTTTATTTTATTTATAAAAATGTCTATTTTTAAGATTTACGCATTTTAAATGTGACAAATTTCCTGAATTAAGCAATCTTTAAATAGTGTATATATTATGAATTCAGAATAAATGAGTATTAAATGTGTATAAGTATTTAATAAAAATAAAATAAAAATGAGGAGAATTAACTTTAAAAACTTACTGTGTTTAAAATTTATACATTTTAAACAATACAGCTCGGTAAATGGCAAAGCAACTACATTTGCTTTGCCATTAATTTAACACATTTTATTCTTAGCAAAGTTAAGCATATTTACATAAATCTAATTTATGCCATTTGCTTAAATATTGCTTTTGCCAGGAATACTTAAAAAAAAAAAAAAAAAATGTATGTATGTGGCAAGGCATTGTACTGTTATAAATGTTAAAATATACACCGTTTTGAAAGTATAGCCACAAGTCAAATTTTTCAGCTCGTCGTCATTATGTAGAGTCTGTGAGGGGGCGTTCAAATCAAACACGTTCTTGTGCTTAAAAAATCTAGATGCAGTGCAATGAATGAAACTGAACACACGTGTCTCAAGATACGTTTTTAAGTGGTTGAAGTTTTTTAAAACATGACACGTCATCTAAAAACACAGTGCTCCTCCGTCTAGCATATTTGTTACATGCCCCACAAAAATTATGTTGACAGTTATACACTAGCAAGTGAAGTGTATGGGGCAAGGCACTGCAATAAACATTAAAATATACAATATATAAAATATAAGTTTCGCAAGTATAGCCTCAAGTCCAAATTTCGAACTCCTGTCATGACTATGTAAAGTCTGTATGGGGGTTTCAGATCAAATGCTTTCTTGCGCTAAAAAAAGCTAGACGTAGTGCAATGAACAAAACAGATCACAGGTGCTTCAAGATGCGTTTTTAAAAGTTTGTATTTTTTTAACTTGACATGCTGTCTAAAAACAAGGCGCTCCTGTGCAAGGCGCTAAAAAACTGTGGTCAAAGATGTCCATTTAGCAAATTTTTTTACATGCCCCTAAAATTATGTTGACAGTAATACACTCGCAATGGAAGACTATGGGGCAAGGCACTGCAATGTATGTTAAAATATACACTGTTTCGCAAGTATAGCCACAATCAAAATTTTCAGCTCCTTTCATGACTATGTAAAGTCTGTAAAGGGGCGTTCAAATCGAGCACAATCTTGTGCTAAAAAAGCTAGATGCAGCGCAATGAATGAAACAGAACACAGGTGTCTCAAGATGCCTTTTTAAAAGTTGATGTTTTTTTTTACTTGACATGCCGTCTAAAAATGAGGCGCTCCAGCACAAGATGCTAAAAAAACAGCGATCAAAGATGTCCATTTAGCACATTCTTTACATCCCCCTTAAAAATTATGTTGACAGTAATACACTAGCAATGGAAGTCTATAGGGCAAGGCACTGCGATGTACGTTAAAATATACACTGTTTCACAAGTATAGCCACAAGTCCAATTTTTCAACTCAAATTTCCAACATGACTAGCTAAAGTCTTACAGGGGGCATTCAGACCAAACCCACAGGAATTACGTTGGTAACGTATAACTAGGAAGTTTATGCGCCTACACAAGTATTCCCACTAATAAAAGAAAACATTTTGACAACTTCACAGCTCAAACAACCCACAATTCTGTGCATAAGTAAAAATATGAGTTGCATATTTCAGCTTCTAATTCCTCCATAATGCCTTGCCCCATAGTGTATTACCATAAACACAATTTTCAATAGAGCTTAACTTGTTTTAAAAAATGGAACATTCCTTTAACTGCAAAAACTTTTCTGTATGACAATGAAGTCTTCTCCTTCATTTCACATTGACGAGTGAATTCCTGTGATGCCTTTAGGTGTGTGATATGCATCAGACTACTTAAACATTCACATTTAAGCTCCAATCTATCTACAACAGAGCTGCGGAAGTGGATTAGTATCTTCATTCCAAGTAATCTTTACAGTTGCCACCTAGTCTAAATGGGGTTAAATTCATTTGGCAGTGATACCTGTATTCATCAAAGCTGCTTCTCTCTTTACCTCCTGAAGAAAAGACAATATCATTAGTTAGAGATTGTAAAAACAATGTGATGTACAACCCCATTAATCCATACGAAAGCATCACCTGAAGGTCTACAAACTCTAGGCTTCTGTCCGAGGGTCATGTGGTTGGTCAAACCATGATATGCTACTTGCTATTGCTAGTCAGAGGCAGGCATTTTAGAGGAAGGAGACAATCTCATTCTAAAGAGTTTCTTATTGGACACAAATTTGTATGATATGCCCTTTTGAAAAAGGTGAGTCATTAATATGTTTGGTCCATTTTCCATTTGTGCTTTTAGGTGTTTTATCTGCTAAAAGAGAATTTTGTCAACATTTAGGAGTTGATTTCATGGGGTCTTTAAACAAATGTTTGTCAAATATGGGTAGAAAGTGGAAAATTCACTCGAATCATAAAAATTTTGTATTTAGTTGATGCAAGTCACAATGAATGTTTTTACTCTGTTCTTGCAATTATAATTAAGATGACCCTTTGAGATTGTAAGAACTGGCGAGTTCTTTCAACACAAGCTGTCCACTAGTTAAGTTTGAATTAATCAATGACTTAATCAGTTGATTTATATCACTGAAATGATCACATCTCCTGAAAAATGGATTTCAATCCTTGTTGAAAGCTTGGCTATGTGAACAAGGACTACATGTCAGATTCAATTTAGGACATTTTAACATCATAATATTTGGCTTTATCTTGCTCTACGGCATGCTGTGTGTCACAGCAGAACGTGTTTACCCTTCTGGACAGCAGCTCAGTAGGTGATGGTGTGAGCTTCTGTTTGCATAAAAAACAAGAGGACAGAAAGCAAGGCAGGGCCAGGGGTCAGGTGAGGATGATGATGATGAAGATGTAATATTCCCATGTCACTTGTCGGTCCTTACGGAGAGAAGTGTGTGTGTATGTGGCAACCACAGTATGTGAATGTATACACAATATAAGTGTGTATGAAGATTTTGTGTTTCCATACAAATGCATGGACATGTGTGTTGTGGAGGTGTGTTTATTTCAATGTAGAAATGTGAGTATGTGTGACTCACCCATCTCCAGGTTGCGTGTGCGGGGGTTACACTGCTTGTGGCCCTTACAGCCTCTGAGCTCCATGAGCTCAACATGCAGTTGATTAAGCACATACCGGTCCAGTGTATTGATTGCATTCACCAACTAAACATACAGAGAGAAAAAGAAAGATTTACCATAACAAAGTCTTAACGCTTCTGTGACACGTAAGATGTAATTTATATAACATGTTTTTGTTTTTTGATAACATTTGATAAGTCGTTTATTTATTAAAATGGAAAAATGTTTATACTTAAACCTTTACAGTTAGAATTGTGCATTAACATATTTAATGTTATAACACACTTAACCTCGTGCAACCCCGCATACACGTGCGTGGACGTTGTATTTTGGCTTTGCTATATGCAACACCTAATTCAAATTCATTTAAACCGATTGATCTCAGTTTGGGAGACTCTGTGCTGTCAGTAAAGGATTGGAGTCATGTGACAAAACAACATAGCGCTGATCACAGTGGAGTTTGTCTCTGGAAGAAATGCCAACAAAACTACATCTGGTAAGAAACCTAATTAAGTTTTTACATTGAAACCTGTTTGAGTCAAAAGATTAGAGTCTCTAGTTTCATCCGATATGCAGTTTTTTTAATTTGAGTGATTTATCACGAAACACCATGCTGCTAAACACAGTGTACACTTATGTGTACTTTAGCACATTTTTCCTTAAAAATCCTTGATTTACTGTTCATTATCACATTGAGGATTAATGGGTTCATCCAAAAGCTGAAAAAGGCTTTACATGGTGTTAGGGTGAAAATAAGGTTCTGAGACCAGTGCAGACAGACAGCACACTGGAGGTTAAGTCATTCACTAAATAGGGAGCAAAGAAGCATCCTATAGCTCTCTATGCAGTTAAGTACATTCAATCCAAACTTCCTATCAAAAGTTCAGTTTCAGGCTGCAGATGATGTTTGGACTACTCAACATGATTGGCAGACATGGGACAATGGTAATCAGTACTTAGATTCAGAATTTAAAATTGGATGATGCTGGCTTTTACTTAGAATCAGAATTAATTATGCAAATTTCTGATATAATGTCTGTAACATCTCCTGGAAACATATATATATATATAAAAAAAAATAAACAAAAAGACTTTCTATAGCTTGGTATTATTTAAAATTTCACAACTTTGTCCCGCTGTCCACATACAGTATATTTTGCATCAATTATTAGGAAAACTATTTGCTCTAGAATTAAAAAAAAAAATTAAAAAAAATGTGTGCTTGTTTATTAGGTGCTACTAGTTACAAATCAAAAAGGGAAATGGATAATACACACAGCAGTCGGGTCTCAGGAAGTTAAAAATGATCACTGACCTGATAAGGATCTGTGTTGATGTCAAAGTACTCCAGAAATCCAGTGGCAAATTCACAGAACAGGAAGTTGTGCGTATCATTAATTGTCCTCATGCACCAGTAGGTGTTGTTATTTGCACTGGTGCACGCACAAAATGGCCCCACTGTAAACAAACATAGAATAGAGAATGATAAATGAATGATAAGTCCAGTGCAGACTCAAAGATAGTTTTGTGAATGCGTTTGTGTGTCTCACATGTCCAGAACGGAGCGGTCTGCCAGTGTTGGTTGTCATGTGTGAAGCAGGTAAGGCCGGGCATGCTGCAGGTGTCATTGTTACGCAGACGCTTCAACAACTTCCTGAGTTTCTTCTTGCGCTTTTGTTCCAGCAATAACCAGGCCTTCTTATCCTTTTCCTGCCCTTTCCTTCAGAGAGAGAGAAAAATCAATAACATAATCATATAAACAGATGCTGCCTTTGTAAATGCATGAAAATGTGAAAAAAGGTCCTGCAATTTCACATGGTATCACAGGCTGTTAGGTGGTGCAGGAGAGACAAGAACAATAGGGGGCAGTTGTGTTTCATTCTTTGAACAAACTCTGATTGCTAATAGTTTAGCGTTCTATGCACCACATGGTGGATGTTGTGAGAAGCGTAACTATTGTATTTCAATTCTAAGAAGCCAGTCTTGCCCAATATTGTGCTTTTTTTGTGCGATAGGCTGCATGAAAGCCTGTGATAAAAAAGCACGCATTCAGAAGCCGCATCTGTTCACATACATACTTTATACACTAATATACAGACTGAAACCCACCTGAATGGATGGACACTTCCTGTTTTGTATTTTCTCAGTTTACTCTTGTATTTGGACTTGTAACTAAAGCACAAGAAAAATGAAAAAGACAGTTAATGATAGCCAACATTTATTATATATAATTAGCTTTAATTAACATGTATTTATTTATTATTATTATTGTTATTATTATTATTATTATTATTATTATTATTATATTTATTATGCTAATTATATATTAAAACATTAAATATTATGAATACACTATATTAAATATATGAATAATTATTAATTTATTAAAACGTAAATTGACTTGACGGAATAGTAATTCAGAGTTTTCCATTTGCTAATCCATTATAGCCAGTCAATATTTCATCTGACAAGCTTCCATGAGTTAAACAGAATGAATGTGAAGAGATAATTGACAGATGTCATTCTCACTAGTATTTGTTGCAGTCACATTCCTCAGGTCGTGCCTTTTTCAGGTGGCCTCTGACCTCACGCAGGTTCTTAATCTTCGTCTGGAGTGTTTCGATCTGGAAAAGGGGGGGCAGTGTAGATAATGACACAATGGTCTATCAGTGTCTGTGAGCTGTGAGAGTAAAATTACAGCAATAGTACATATAAAAAGGAAATTACGCATTACATTCTACTCACCCTCATGTCATTTCAAACCTGTATGAATTTCTTTCTTCCATGGAACCCAAAAGGAGGTATTTACCTGAATATCCAAGCTGCTATTTTCCATACAATGAAAGTGGGAAGCAGATTAATGTGTCATGCTCCAAAAAACATAAAAAAAAAAAAAAAAAAAAAACAAAACATAAAAGTAGTCCATTCTACTTATTTCAAGTCTTTTTTAATTTTTTTATTATATACTCAACAAGATAACTGTGTGAGGAACAGACCAAAATTTAAGTCAAACAGACATATGTTACGAACAGGCAGAAGTCTGTTTGACTTAAATTTTGGGCTGTTCCTCACACAGTTATCTTGTATGGTACTTTTATGGTACTTTTTGTCAATTTTGGAGCTTGAATGCTCCAAATTCCTATTCAGTTCCCAGCCACTTTCATTGTTATGGACAACAGCAGCTTAGACATTCTTTTTTTTTTTTTTTTCACAGAGGGAAAAATTAACATGACGGTTGGTACATGATGACAGAATTTCCTTTTTTTTTTCTATTTTTTCTTTTTTTTTTTTTTTTTGCTGCAGACTGTCCCTTTAAGAATGTGTGCAGTATATTTCATACTTCATGGTCGATATGGAGCTTGTGATCCTTCCATGCTTGCAGTGATTTGTACAGACCAACATCACATTTCACTGTTTCATTGGCCAAAATGAAACACCTGCAAATAGACATACACTCATGCTTACTTGGCTCTCTAAATGGGGACATACCTTCGACTTCTATTGTTTTTATATAAAGCTAATAATAATAATAACTGCAGATAAACTCACTTTTTCTGGCATTTTTTAAGAATTTCATGAAACAGTGTTTTTATTATATACAGTATGAATACATTTTCCAGTTGATGGAAAACATCCATGTATGTCTCCCAAATAGGTTTTGGTAGATCTAGCTCACCTGTGAGTGACTTTAATAGAGGAGGGCACACTCAGACTGTTACTGGTCAGGCTGACTGCAGTCGGTCCCATGCCACTGAACTCGCCCTCATCTGCTGTGTTCTGTCCGATGCTGAGGTTCCTAGGGCCTACGGATCTGTATTCATGATCCAAGTCCACTGCATACAGATCTTCCCCCATCTCAATGGAGACAGCACGGGTGTAGCGGTTCCTAGAGTAGTTCTTCAATGATTTCAGTTCTGTCAATCAAATGTGAAGTAGAGGGAGGTTTTACTAGTTACATCCAACAGAGGGCAGCAGAGGCACACAAAATAAGGACCCACTTTATATTAGGTGTCTTTAACTACTATGTACTTAAGCATTTGATGCAGTGTAGTTATTATGTACAACGAGTTGTTGCATTGATCTTACATTTAAAGTACCTGCATTTAATTGCATCTGTAGTTACACTGTTAAAGGGACAGTTTACCCCAACATAAAATTTCTCTCATCGTTTAGTCACCCTCATGCCATACCCGATGTGTATGACTTTCTTCTGCAGAACACAAACAACATTTTTTAGAAGAATATCTCAGCTCTGTAGGTCCATATAATGCAAATGAATGGTGGCCAGAAATCTGAAGGTCCAAAAAGCACATAAAAGCAGCATTAAAGTAATCCATAAAACTCCAGTGGTTTAATCCATGTCTTCAGAAGAGATATGATAAGTGTGGATGAGAAATGGAACAATATTTAAGTCCCTTTTACTATAAATCTCTAGGGCTGCCCCCGACCAAAGATTTTCCTAATCGACTAGTAGTCATTAGTTTAAGCCATTAGTCGACTGGTTGTAGCACGTTTATGATATTAATTTAATTACTTAAATATACACTACCATACAAATGTTTGGAGTCACTTGCCTGAAATGTTTCTCATGATCTTAAAAACCTTTTGATTTGAAGGCGTATGCTTAAATGTTTGAAATTAATTTTGTAGATAAAAATATAATTGTGCCAACATATTAATTTACTTAATTACAAAACTACAATTTTATAAAAAAAAAAAAAAAAAAAAAAAAAAAGTTTTTGAAATAGATGACTTGGACCGAATAATTAAGAAAAGCAGCCACTAAGTGCCCAGCATATAGATGGGAACTCCTTCAATATTGTTTAAAAAGCATCCCAGGGTGATACCTCAAGAAGGTATCAAAAAATGGTTGAAAAAATGCCAAGAGTACATTTCTGCAAAATCTAGGCAAAGTGTGGCCACTTTGAAGATGCTAAAATATATTTTAGTCACATATATTTTAAAAATATTTTTTTAGTCACAACATAATTCCCATATTTCCATTTCTATTATTCTATAGTTGTGATGACTTTACTATTATTCTAAAATGTGAAAAAATAAAATAAAATAAAGAATGAGTAAGTGACCCTAAACTTTTGAATGGTAGTATATATATATTTGGGGGGACGTCAGAAAATGGTTTGAGTTCCAGGGCTGATAAAGAATGTTATAAGTAATTTTCCGTCTGCATGTTTAGATGGATACTTGCCTGACGGTAAATGGAAAGGGGTTTTACTTCAACGTTCGTGGTGTTCGACGGTGTTCGTCATTTTTATGTGTTTTTTTCTGCGACCAACCGACAAATCAAAACTTTGTCGACCAAAACTCTTCTCATCGACTAACATTTGGTCGACTATTAAAGGGCAACCCTATAAATCACCATTTCACTTTCACATCTGAAAGTAAAAGTGGAGATTTGTAGTAAAAAAAGGACTTAAATATTGACCTGTTTCTCTCCCACGCCTATCAAATTGCTTCTGAAGGTATGGATTTATAGATTATAGATTACATTTATGCTGCCTTTATGTGCTTTTTGGACCTTCATATTTCTGGACACCATTCATTTTCATTAAAAGGAACTACAGAGTTGAGATATTCTTCTAAGAATCTTTATTTGTGTTCTGCAGAAGAAAGTCATACACATCTGGGATGGCATGAGGGAGAAAATTATGAGAGAAATTTAATTTTAGGTTAAACTTTCCTTTAACATTGCCCCTAACCCAAAACCTAACCCTAACCCAACCTCACCCTAAACCCTAATCCTTACCCCTAACCTATCCATTACTCTTAAACTTACCTGTACCTCAACCTCAGCAGTAGCAAATGTACATTTTGTGAGAATTTTGCAGAACAACATGTACTTAAACTATATGTACATTGTATTTTATGTATTTTAATGTTAGTACACAATAGTTAAAGACACCTTATGTAAAGTGGGACCCAGAAAAATTCCAAAGAATTTGCAGGAATTATTTAAAACTAAATATTTGCTAGGTTATGTCTAAAGATCAGTTAAATTTCATGTTATGGTACCCTGCAAAGCTTCTTGAAACCAGTGACCTTCATAGGTACCTTCATTGACTAATAGGGCAGTGAGGAGCTATCAGACACAGCCATTGTGTTTTAAGGACTTGTTGCTGAGTGTGTTTTTAGCTGTGCAGGACGTCTGGTTCTACTCACTCTTTTTGGAGAACAGTTTACTCTTTGAGTATGTGCCAAGTCTGTACGTTTTGGGCTCACAGTTGCAGCCTTGGGGCTCAGAGTTCACACTGACATCAACGCTCATGCTCTGAAGGTACATCTGTGATTTTATGCTGGTTAAAGACGGCTTGCTCACGGTGGACAGACTGGCCATTCCTTTGCATTTAGATAATCTCAGCTTCCCTGTGGCATCTTCCACACACTGCCACTTCTGCAGAGACACAGAGAGATCTTCATGTATTTTCACTCTTAAAGATGACTCAAAGTATCTTGGTACCAACAAGTAAAAAAGACAGATTCCTTGACATAACTAAAGGCAATTGAGCATAATCTTACAAATTCTTATAAAACACACATGGGTGTTTATTTAACTTCGAGCAATTTGATGTCCCAGGAGTTGATTTACATTAAACAAGCAAATTTCAACTTTTTTTCCTTTGGTAACACTTTACAATAAGGTTCCATTCACTAACGTTGTTAATGCATTAAGTATCATGAACTAACAATTGAACAATATAATATTAAAACATTTATTCATCTTTGTTAATGTTAGTTAATAGAAATGCAATTGTTCATTGTTAGTTCATGTTATAGTGCATTAAATAATGTTAACATTTACCATTTTTAATAATAATAATAAAAAAATGCATTAGTTTATGTTGAAATTACATTAACCATGATTAATAAATGCTGTAAAAGTATTGTTCATTGTTAGTTCATGTTAAACCTTTTTGTAAATTGTTACCTTTTCTTTAGTTATGTGAAGGTCACATTAGAAAGTGTTTTTTTTTTTTTTTTTTTTTTTTACCAGGCATTCATCATTTATTTTTGGTACTTTTCAAATGCCCTCTAAAGACTGTAATGTTTTAGCCTTGTCCCAGACCCAGACTTTCAATATTAAAGTATGAAAATCTAAAAAAAAATAAATAAATAAATAAACAAATACAAATTATTATGTTTAAAACTATGATGACTGAAACAAAGTGTTAATTGAGAATAAACCATTTCAATGTTTATTGTGTGAAAATTATTGTATTTTAAGATAGTGTACTCGTTTACCATGTCAACTAAAAAGTGTCAGTGAAGAGCATGCTGGAGAGACGAAATATGACTGATGCGTGAAAAAAACAATCTGGGTAAATATCACTATTTTATTGGGTGTAATTTCCAATCAAGCTGTAATCTTGCCAAATTATGTACAACGTGTGAAAATATTATGCTGTTTTGTGCATTTAGGATACATAAAATGTTAGCTATGAAATTAGCAAGATTTCACCACAGAATTCTAATAAACACAATACAGAATTTGAGATGTGCTGGAAATAACAATGTGGTGGGGAAAAAATGACAAAAAACAACATTATTCTCCTGTGATGCATGTATTTACACTTATATACTGTACATGTGATGCATGTATATAAATGAAAACAAATAGTGAGAGTGTGAAATATGTTTTAATAAGATTTTGCTTTCTAGAAGTCCACAGGGCTAAAAGTTGAAGAAACACCCACATACACACTTTCCTCTGTAACTGTATTTGTGACTAAACTGTACTTGACAGCATCTGCTCGTTGACGCCCCAAACCCCCATTACCCTTTCAACTCAGATAACAAGTATGTGTGTTTGTTACTGTGTGCATGTCTGTGTGTTTATACAGCACAATTAAAAGGTGAGAATTATCCCCCTGCCCTGTGTCTGCGCTCTAACTCATCTGTAATTATCACAAGATCACAAATCCACCTCGTTAAAAGCCTTGTTAATGAGGAACATACGTTTTATTTTGTTCCTTCGACCATTAGGGTCGTTAACTTCATGCCTCATGCATCGAGACCCTAATACCCACAATCATCATGGCCATGACCACTGCGTGATGACGTAGCTTCCTCTATAAAAGTGAGAGGGAAACACGCAGAAATCCTCTTATCACTTCTCGCCTTGCATCAGTGACTAGAGGATGTTTAAACACTTTAAGTTCTGCTTATTAGCCTTGTGACTGAGGTCAGAACTTCGGTTTGCCGTCCTGCAAAGGCTGCAGCACTTCTATACAGTGATTGTTGTTGATCGTGACAGTACCCTATTTTTTTCGCCTATTATCCCAGAATAAATAAAAAAAGCAGGACTGTTTGACCGTGACATGTTTTCTTTGTTATTTGAGGTAAGAGACAATTTGTTACCTTGTGCTACTGCGGGTTTGGTATGCCACCACTTCCAGCCAATTTGTTTATATTCTGAACTCACACTGGGCTGGGAGGGATTTTTTCTATGAAGCATTTAAATGCGGCTTGCAGGCGACCGCCCTTCTGTGGTGATATTTAGTATAGAAGTGTGAGTGATTATACATTTTTTTTATATTTCTTATCCCTAAATCAACAAAGTGTGTGTTATTTAGGTTACAAAAAAAAAAAAAAAAAAAGAAAAAGAGTGATTGCTCTCCTTGTTTTCTATTTTCTTCAGATAAACTTTAATTGAAAGCACACACACACACACACACACACACACACACACACAAAAAAGAAATGGTAGTGCTTTGCACCCAGTGTGACGCACCCATGGATGCAAATGACGGCCATAACAGGTGCATTCGGTGCCTTGGCCTTGAGCACTTACAAGAGGCTTTTACTGTTCCCTGCCCCAGCTGTATGGTAATGTCTGCTGAAACCAGCCAGTCTTGGCTTGATGGCTTATTACAGGATTTGCCTCCTTCAGGAATGCCCCAAAATCTAAATAAGGCCACTAAGAAATGCAAGAGAACAGTAGACACTGATGCTCAACCTTGTAAATTGAGCAAGGCCAACAGGGAGGAAAGCATCTCTAACCAGATAACGGAGCTTTGTTCAACCGTGGAACAGCTCAAAGGTTTGGTGGAGTCTTTTGCAAGTGGCAGGTCAGCTGTTGTAGAGCCTAATCCAAGAGGTGGTAAGCCTGCTGAAGACCACTGTACTGCTCAAGATGATGCAGAAGACATGGATGCACTTTCCATGGCTGCCTCTAATTCAGACTTTGGTCCTGATGAGTATAGCCAGGGTTCAGATGGCAGGTCTATGCAAGATTCAGTCTCCCTGGAGGGGTCAGCAGAGAGCACAGTCTCATTCAAATCTATTTTGCAGGCTGCCCTTGCACGATTAGGCTGTGATGAGCCAAAATGTTTGGCTAAAGAAACCTCTAGGTTTCACAGACGGCTCCTCAAGAACCACAGTTTAGCATGCCAGCATCTGAAGACTACCTTGCTGAATTACAGAAGTGCTGGACTAACCCTAATTCCCAGCATGTGCCTTTTGACTGCCTGACTTTTGCAGCAATGTCAGGAGCCGCTGATCATGGGTTGGATCGTATGCCACCAGTAGAGCCTGCAATCACTATGATGGTGGTTCCTTCTCAGCAGGCAGTAAGACTTGAAGCATGTTGCCCTAGTCTACAGTGTAGAACAACTGATGAACTCCTGTGTAAATCATACAATGCAGCAGCTAGTGTTGCTCGCATTGGGAACTCATTGTCTTGGTTGCTCTTGGCACAGTCACAGTTGTTACAGGACTCAGGGGCAGACACTAAAATGAGTGATGCCTCTCTTCGTGCTTTTGCTTTCATGTCTCGTAAACTTGAGCGTTTGATGTCTCTTCTAACTGTGACCCGATGCCAGGTTTTTTTGGCACAGTCCCCTTTACCAGATACAACCAAAAAGGCTATATGAGACCTAGCTGTGGTCCTGTGAACAGTATTTACGGAGGAAGCTAAACAGTCCTTAGAGAGGTCGGTCGAGGCCCATAGGTACGGGGAGCAGCAACTGCCTTCCCTTCGTCAGCCACAGTCTCGATGGCCACATATGCTGCCTTGTGGTCGTGCTCAACATTTTCCTTGACCAAGGTTACCTACCAGCAAAGGCAGCCCAACAACAGCGGGACAGTATAACTATCCCATGGGACCCCCTCCTGTGCACCACACCAGGGGACAGCATGTTGAGCGGCATCTCCCCAGGCCTTCAAAAAATCCCACCCACCGAGCCTGAAACGATTGGCCCGGGGGTGGGAAAATATGGCCGAGAACATCTGGCCAACTGGATGACCCTAACAAAAGACCAGTGGGTTCACAGTTTCAAAGGGTTATCGCCTCCAGTTCCATCAACGGCCCCCAACATTTTCCGGTCTTTGACAGACCAGAGTAAAAGTCCCAGTTCAGTCAAGGGCTCTAGCTCAGGAGATTATATCTCTTTTCAAGAAAAGAGCCATATCAATGGTTCCACACTCCGAACAGCATGGTGGGTTCTACTCTCTGTATTTCCTAATTTACAAAAAAGATGGGCCATTAAGGCCCATCCTGGATCTGAGGGGTTTGATTTCCTATCTGAAGAAATACCATTTCAGGATGCTATGAACATCAGACATCCTACATACCATCAGGCCGGGAGATTGGTTCACGGCAATAAAACCTGAAGGATGCATATTTTCATATTCCCATCCACCCCCAGCATTGCCCATACTTATGGTTCACATACCAAGGTCAAGCATTTCAATTAAATGTTCTTCTATTTGGCCTCTCTCTGGCCCCACTGATCTTCACACAGTGTATGAGTGCAGTGATCACTCCGCTACGTCTCCAGATGATCAGGATACTACCATATCTGGTCGACTGGCTAATATGCACTCCATCTTATGCAACAGCTCAATCTTACACAGAGATTGTGCTAAAGCACATATCAAGCTTGGGTGAACTATGCCAAAAGTCAGCTGGTCCCAACTCAGACCATCACTTACATTGGAATTCATCTAGATTCATGCCAAATGTTTGCCTCACTGCCACATGTTCGGGCAGCCAGCATAAAGAGAACTCTTCATCAGTTCCAACTGAACGTAATGGTCAAGATGAAGACATTTCAGAGGCTGACTGGATTGATGGTAGCAGCTTCTCTAGTCATTCCTTTGGGCCTCTTGATGGTCAGACCAATCCAAGTGTGTGTCAATAATTTCAGACTGCATCCAAAATGGGACCGCCACAAGAAAATCCGAGTGACACGGCATTTCCAGTTACTGCTCCACCCATGACGGAAGTTGAGTTTTATAATCAAAGGGGTCAAACTGGGAGACATCCCTGTTTCCACAAAGTAGTGAAGACAGATGCCTTTCACTGTCCAGGGCCGATCCACATGAGGTTGCATACTCCTGGGAAGCTTTGAGAGGTATTCTGTCAGAAATTTGTCCAGCAGAAACTTGGGCATCTCCATACACCTTTGCTAGATTCTATAGGGTCAACATTGTGGCAACATCCAGTGTGGGGTCATTTGTTTTGTCAACGGACCACACCAGCACTGATGACTAGGTCCCTCAAGACGTGGTGGGCATTAGTCATCCGTAAGTTAACCCTAATGGTCGAAGGAACAAAATAAAATGAAGGTTACAAATGTAACCACGGTTACATCCGGAGTCCGGATGACCATTAGGGGACATGGTCTCTTGGGACCCTTGGCGAGAAGGGTTCTGAGGATTTCTGTGTGTTTCCCTCTCACTTTTAAAGAGGAAGCTACGTCATCAAACAGAGGTCATGGCCATGACAATTGTGGGTATTAGAGTCTCGATGCATGAGGCAGGAATGATACCTCATTCATAAGTTAACGACCCTAATGTTCATCCAGAACTCATGAAACTGTGGTTTCATTTGTAACCTTCATTACACTACTCTCATCAGAACACCAGGGGTTCTACCCCTATTAGTGTATTAAAAAGAGAAAAGAGAGAAAGAGATTTCTGCTACACATTAGGATTGGTGTGGCCTAGATCTGGCTGTTAACTGAAATTATATAGGTTTAACCACACATATGATGTAGGTTCAAATCCATGAGCTATCACCATTATGCTCTAGAGAATTGTCCCTGTAATAAGTGTACTGCAAGTTATTTTTGTTTAAAATTATACTATGATATATGAGTGAATATGTATGTAGTTTGTCGACACGGATAGTCCATGTCTTTGCGTGTCATTGGCGCATGAATCTGCCATTAACTGTAGTAAAGAGTATCACAAAGGAATCGTGTGGTATGCGTTGAACACATCCATCTAGGCTCGCTGTAAAAAGAGTATACTTTGAAAAGCTGAGCGCTTAACCTTGTGCAGAGACAGAACACGAAGTATAAACCGAGCCTTTCATTAAAATACAAAAATATGATAATGTGTCAGTATAGATAATGATAATGTACAGATACTGTACAGTATGTATCTGTTATGAGTAGGGTTTGGGGTTGTCCTTTTTTGGAAAAACAATTCACAAATAAATCATAATTCTAAAAATGCAAAAAGTGTTCCCTAAATAAACAAAACATGTTCTTGTGTTAAAAAATGCCAGATCCAGAGCAACAAATGGAACAGAATGTAGAGGTCTCGATACACATTTTTAAAGCTGATGCTCTTTTAACTTTACACAGTTTCTTAAAAACTAATGTGTGTGACACAAATCTCGTCATCAGCAGAGTGCTCGAGCACTGAATGCACGCAGCCCAATTTTTTTAACCACGCGTCTTTGAATGCGCAGGTTGCGCAGTTATTTGCACTAATTAGTGGGTCCATTAGGTGGCAACACTCACATTTGAGCTGTTGCTGTCATGAAGAAGTGCTAGAAGTAATTGCAAATAAACATCAGGAGATGAAGGTAAAAACAACATGTCAAGAGCGCTTGTGTGGGGAGGTCTGGAAATACCTGCATTTGTATAATTTGAGTCTGAAGGAATATAAAGACATCTTGAAGGGTCTAAACTCCTAAAGAGAAATAGTCCAGTATCTCATAGCAGCCGTTGCGTGCATGCGCCAACCACCTGTAAATACGCGCACAGTCATATTGAGTATACTTTGACAGGTTCGTGTTCAACTGTACGCAGACACTGAGCATTTGCGTCAAATTGGACTTTAATGGGGTCAGTGCGTCGCGGAAAACTATAGAAAAACTATTTAAAAGATAGCATAGCTAAATACAACAATGCGTTCTGCCATTTTTAGGCCACTGTGCTAACAATCAACCATGCGATTACCTAATCAGCCAATCGTGTGGCAGCAGTGCAGTGCATAAAATCATGCAGCTATGGGTCAGGAGCTTCAGTTAATGTTCATGTCAACCATCAGAATGGGGAAAAATGTGATCTCCGTGATTTTGACTGTGGCATGATTGTTGGTGCCAGATGGGCTGGTTTGAGTATTTCTGTAACTACTGATCTCCTGGGATTTTCACACACAACAGTCTTTAGAGTTTACACCGAATGGTGTCAAAAACAAAAAACATCCAGTGAGCGGCAGTTCTGTGGATGGAAACGCCTTGTTGATGAGAAAGGTCAATAGAGAATGGCCTGACTGGTTCGAATTGACAAAGTCTACGGTAACTCAGATAACCGCTCTGTACAATTGTGGTGAGAATAATAATCTCAGAATGCTATTCTGAGATGCGGGTTGGCGCTGTTTTGCTAGCACGAGGGGGACCAACACAACATTAGGCAGGTGATTTTAACATTGTGGCTGATCGGTGTATGTGTTGTTGTACCTGACCGATCTGTTCACATGGCGTCTGGTACTCAGCACGCTGGCACAAGTCTTTCACACGCTGGTATTTGGGCAGGTAGTTCTCCTCCTCGGCCATATTCTTCTCATCATTCAACACTTTATGCAGCAGTTTCCTGTCACCAGAGAAGAAAATAAAACTTTCATGTATTCTGAATAAACAAACGCTGATCTTTCACACCAAAAACCCAGAGCTCACAGGTTGTTTTCACAAATACACACACACACACACACACACACACACACACACACACATTTGTGCTGACTCACCCTCTCTCCACCAGGAACGAGTCTCTCCACACTTTTCCTTTCTTGTTGAACTGGAACCTGCAATTAGGAGAGATGGATGGAAATTGATCTACTGGCTTTGTTACTGATCACATGGAATGGCAAATTGGCCTGAAATTGGTCGTATCTCAGTGCACTCTATGATTGCCCTCAAACGGCAAATAAATGAAACAAGTTCAGGGTTGATGAAGAGTGAAAAGAGCAAAGTAATACAAACAAAAAAAGACATGGTGTCAAACAGGCTCAGCTGAAAAGAAATCCAGCCTGCATTTTGAAGTGTTATTTTTTTCCTCTTGTGCTCCTGATGAAAAAACTGCATGGAGGATCTAGAATAGATATGGAGGTTGTGCAACAGAAGTGCTCTGTGCACCTCCTGACTTTCTCTGCAGATATAAGCTATTGATCGATGCTCTCACACACCCCTCTATGTTCTCTGCAGGAGTTTATGCCAGATTTCTCGCTAATCTTGTCTTTCAATGGTCATGTGAAAGCAAGTACCAGTTTTATCATTGCTCATCTTGCAACTAACCCTAATAGTGATGTCTGATTTGTGAACAAATGTAATTTTCGAACTAGTTATTTTTAATAATTTGGATGAAATGATTCTCAAATTCCTTGTTAATCACTTGAACACAAGGGAAGACTTTGTGTAGGAAGTTAAACAGTGAAGTGGTAACAAAATTACTAACATTATTGGGAATAATCATAATGTTGCATTTTAGCACTTAAATCCGTTTGCGAGTGTCATAGAAAGAACAAACGAAACGTTCAGGCTCTGAAATTTCAGTGTGCTGCGTTCCTAGACGTGCTGTCCACAGATGTGTGACGGTTGAATGAAAGAAGAGGAATCCACAATAGAGTGCAATAGTTGTGTTCCTGAAGTAAAAATCTCAATCATTTTTTATCAATAACTCATAAACTCTTAAAGACAGACCTACCGTAAGCTCATGGAAGCCATCAGTCTGTGTTTTTTCATCTTCATTTAAAAAAAAAAATCCAGTTTAATAGCACAAATTCTGGTGAAGGACTACACTACCCATGAATCATGAAGGGAAACAATCCACTAATCAAAGAATTGCGGTAAACAAAGCATGTCAAAAGAGCTCTGCAGCAACTGCCCACTCTCATGACGCACTGTGAATGATGCAATCGAGTCTGTCTCCCTACACTCTCAAACTACCGTATTTTCTGGAAATAAAGTCGTACCTGAATATAAGTCGCACCTGGTCAAAATCACATTGTTCAGAGGGAAAAAACACATTGCATCTTTGTACTGTATGTCACACTGACAGAGGTTAAATAGTGTATGCATTAGGATCCTTGAGCAGCCGCCCGAGTCCCGACTTCCCTTCAGCTGCTCAACATCAGACATACACCGTTTGAAGATTTCCTCAGCAAATATGTATCTCTATGCATTGTAACTCTATGCTGTATACAAATAAACAGCTATAGTCTTTAAGTAAAACAGTATGCCTGTTGTATTCTATTCATTCATTAACATTAGAGACTGTCTACCTGTGAATATTTCTGACATTAGCAAACTTTGCTCTGCACTAACTATCTAGTTCACTAACTGAATGTTTTTACTACGTGATGAAATGTCATTTCGTGGGCATGTGAGGAGTTAGACATGTGGTCTAGAGCAGGCCTATTCAACTGGCGGCCCGCGGGCCAAATCTGGCCCGTTTGAAATTTTCAGTGGCCCACGTGAGGTTGTTAGCTGTCTTAGTGGCTGTTCACACCAAACGTGTTTTGTATCTGATCGCGCTGTTTCTCAATTGTTTTCATGTGTAAACTTGTGCTAGACAGATTTCGCGCCAGATCTCAGTTTTTACAATGTCTCATGGAGAAGCGCCGCGCTTTTAGATGCTTTCAGAGGTTGCGCTAAAAATAATCCATAATTTTGACAAAATGGGAAGATTAAAGTACTAAAATCATGGATGACTGACAAGCATGAGTTCGGAGAAACAGAAAAGTTCTATTCATTAATTTGGTCAAGAAACTCAATTTTTTATTTGAAAAGTGAAAAGTTTAAATCAATGCATCTATAACAAACTTCACTCTTATTGTTCAATAAAAATGTTAGCATCAATCTAATTTACTCCAATTTTAAAGCAATATTTTGTTGATTAGCTGATATTTAGCATGTCCCGGAGACTTTTTCCATCTGGCCCACTTGTCTATGAAGTTGAATGGCCCTGGTCTAGAGTTTATTAGAACAATAATATTGATGGGACAGAATATTTAAGCTGGTTGCATAAAGTACTTTTTAAAGGCAAATTACTCTGAATTGGCTACTTTAAATCACTACTACTGTCTCTATGACTGATGTTTTCATCTGTTTGAGTGTAAGCATATGTGTTTAGTGTGCATGCATTTGAACGGCTGACATTAATTACGTTAAAATTATGTATATAATGATAAAAAAATCTACATTTACTGTATATTCTGGAAAATACAGTACTTATATATTTTCAAATATCTAGGGCATCTGGCGTAAAACCTGTGCCAAGTCAAATTTGTGGAACATGGATGGTCCGCTGTGGCGACCCCTAACGGGAGCAGCCGAAAGAAGAAGATATATTGGCAAATATCTAAATATTTTGCTATAAAATCTAAATATATTGTTTCTATACTTATAATCAACAACTTTAAATCAATAGTTTTATATTTTTCCATCATTTCTAATTCGATTGTCATTAACAATGCTTCATGGGATTGTAGTTCATTCACTCATTAAAGATGTTAAATACACAGTCTTGTTACTTTTTGTCTGTTTTGCTTCAAACAAAAGTTTATGTTGTAATTCACCTCAAAGTTAGTTGGTTTTGTTCATGGCTTAGAACTCTTTTATGAAGGATTATATTAAAGGTGCTGTAAGTGATTTTAGCCGTTCTAACTTCCACGAGACTGAGCCGTTGATTTAGCCACGCCCCCTCTTGCGAAATAGGGCCCTCGACTGACAAATAAAAAATCAGAATATGGCATTAAGTCTCAATTCGCTGCAACAACAACACTATGAAAATGCGCAAAATGATTGACAGGCAGAACATGTCAGAGACCGCAGATGCATTTTTGTTTGCTATTTACAGAGTCCAGTGCTGTCACAGAGACTGGTGAAATATCTTACAACACATTTATTTCATTAATATCTTTCAGGGAGTTGGAATTTTTTTTTTTTGCATACCTTTCCATGAAAAAATCGCTTACAGCACCTTTAAATCCCTATGGAAGAAACGAATTGGAAAAATTCCTTAACCAAGATGGCTTAAAAAATGGGTGGGCACTGTAGCACTCTATTCAGATATTTATTTTATCACGTCAAGTTTATGACGCTGCACAAATGTAGCTGATTCTCTCTTAATTGAACTGATATTCACATATTAATTCACATATTAATTCCTTCACTTACTAGAAGAAAAAAAATCACAAAATATAGTGAATGAGAATAGGTGAACGGTATGACAGCTGTCTGTTTTTAAAACTTTGGTATACTGTGAAACATCCCTAGTTGGAACAACACAATATTGGTCACAAACATAATTAATATGATCTATTAGTGAAAACATAGTGGTAATGAAGCACAAAATACCGTGCAGGGAATTTCTGGGAATAATTTTGAGTGATGACTTGGTTTTGAATTGTTTTTTTTAACCAATTAATTCAAACAAACTGATTTGCTAAAACTAACCAGACTTCCCAATGCTAAACCCTAAATTAATGCTAATTTATGATGTGTGCTAAGACTTTTTTAAGTGACAAGATGTACAGTACAATCTCCTATTGGTAGACCAAATAGGCACCAGAATATCATAAAGACTCTTTTGACGGCCAGCAAGCAGCCACCTAGCAACCTCTCAGAACACCCTAGTAACAACCTAGCAACGCCCTAGAAACCACTCAGCAACAACTGCATACTGTAGCAGTCCCCTGGCAACCTCCCAGAACAGCCTAGCTTCATGATTGAGTTTTTCTTAGGCAAGCAATTCTTAGATTTTCAACAGAAAATGTGAAAAACTAGGTCTTTAATAAGTATTTGTCTGAGAGCACAAGGGAGGTGGGTGGAACTCCTCCCCCCCCCCCAATGTTCAAGCCAAATCTATGCCCTTGGGTGCACCCCTCCATCGGCCTGCCAGTCATTTTTCCTGAAAGACCTTCTTCCTCATGGATTTCTTTTTTCCTGCCCACCCCACCTCCTGCAGAGATACACTTCTCTTCCTCTCATCTGAAATAAAAGCGATCTCTGGTCTAACGGAAGAGTGTCATCCATCAGCAGGTGTCACAGTGATGAGAGGTTCTGTGCCAATTGGATGTTCGTCAAAGTGCCATCTGCTGCAACTCAGTAATAATGAAGTGAGCAGAGGTGTTGTTCTTATAGATAATAGGCAGTGTATTGGGCTAAAAGCAATACGTCATTGCATCTGAAATTTATCTGAAGTACTTACCCTTTTACATTACATGTTTGCAATAAAATCCTGATCCATTAATGAAGTACCGTCCTATGTTATTTCTCACTTAATCTTCTGTTTCACTCAGACAGATGTCACATAAGGGAAGTTAGATGCCTTGTGAATGGTGTTTTATGTTGCCTTTAAGTTGAATACTAATTTAAAGCTGTAGGACACACCCTCACCTGTTCATGACACGATCAGTGTCCAGAAGTTTGAGGAAGGACTTGCCGTCCATGTCTGGTGGAATGTCTATCCCAGCAATGTCCAAGATGGTGGGGGCCAAGTCAATGTTCAACACCATGTGGGGGTTGCTATGGAAACAGAAGAAGGAGGTAGCATTTGACAAGGTGGTCAGAAAACTAGACGAGCAGAGCATGAACCATTGACTTATAACAAGATAAAGAGATTGACAAAAGTAAGAGAGAAAGAGATATCTGAGACATAATCTCTGAGGGAATTTAAAAGAATGGATCACTTAAAAATGAAAATTCTGTAATTTGAGAATGGGGTATATGGAAGTGAATAGGCTCAATCCATAAACGTAAAAATATGTATTTTTGTTTTGTCGACACAGGACATAAACAATGTGCATGGTAAAGGGATAGTTCACCCATAAATGAACATTTTCATCATTTACTCACCCTCATGTCATCCCAGATGTGTATGACTTTATTTCTTCTGCTGAACATAAACAAAGATTTTTTTGAAGAATACCTCAGCTCTGTAGGTTCATACAATACAAGTGAATGGTGACCAGAACTTTGAAGGTCCAAAAATCACATCAAGGCACCATAAAAATAATCCATAAGACTCCAATTGTTAAATCCATGTCATCTGAAGCGATATGATAGGTGTGGGTGAGAAACAGATAAATATTTAAGTCCTTTTTTACTATAAATATCCACTTTTACTTTCACATTCTTCTTCTTTTGTTTATGGCTATTTGCATTCTTCATGCATATTGCCACCTACTGGGTAGGGAGGAGAATTTATAGCTTCTGAAGATATGGATTTGACCACTGGAGTCTTTTATGCTGCTTTAATGTGATTTTTGGACCTTCAAAGTTCTGGCCACCATTCACTTGCATTGTATGGACCTACAGAGCTGAAATATTCTTCTAAGAATCTTTGTTTGTGTTCAGCAGAAGAAAGAAAGTCATACACATCTGGGATGGCATGAGGGTGAGTAAATGATGAGAGAATTTTCTATTTTGGGTGAACTATTCCTTTAACATGACCTTAGAGTGAATAAAAAAAAAAAAAAAAAAAAAAACACTTACTTACCTTTTCTTTGTAAAGTTATATCTAATTTTACAAATTTTTATCCAAAAAGTGTAAAACCATAAACACCGTAATCCCGGTAAACGGCAATTTAAACAACTTTACAGCTATAATTTCACAAGTTTTAACAGAATAATTAATATAAATGCTTTTAGACCTCTGCCTAATGATGTTAAACACTGAACCGAGAGAGAGAGAGAGAGAGAGAGAGAGAGAGAGATCAAGAGAGAGAGGGATGCTATTATAATATCTAATATCTAATTTAATATATAAAATTAATATATAACTTCAAATGAGCATTAAAGAGCATAAAAGCATTCTAAAAAGTGTAAAACCATAAACACCGTAATCCCGGTAAATGGCAATTTAAACAACTTTACAGCTATAATTTCACAAGTTTTAACAGAATAATTAATATTAGTGATTTTATAAAATTAGAAGCTTCACATTTCTGTCTTTAAACCCTCTAAAAAATATCCCCATTCACGTTCATTGTAAGTGCCTCACTGTAACCTTGAGTTTTCCTTTTTTTTAAAGAAAAGGAGGGATGGGTCAAAATATATTTTTTGTGGTAATCAACATTATGCTACAAATGCTATTGATTGAGCTTAACTTGTATTGAACCAGGAATATTAATATATTGCACAATAAATTTTTTAATCACGGAATATAATTAGTGAATAATGACTTCAATTTCAGTCTGTTCCTCAATAATAATTAATTATAATTATAATTATAATAATTATAATAATTTATAATTATATTTTTTAATTTTTTATAATTTTTTATAATTTTATAATCAAACAAACCTATCATAGGTATTAAGAAAACTTGGAATATACTGTAGCTACTATGGCTTATACGGTAACCTTTATGGTAGTTTTATGAATATTTTTATTGGTTTTGAAGCTTGACAGCCCACGGTCACTGTATTTTGTTGAACAGGAAAAAGCAGCATGAACATTCTTCAAAACATCTCCTTTTGTGTTCCATTAAAAAAAGAAACCCATACAAGTTTGAAATGACAAGCTATTACATACACAAAGAAATAACACTATTTACAAAGACTGTTCTGTGCCCCCTTACACCCTCAACATACTGTACTGTGCCTTAAAAATGATTCAAGCTCAAGTTATCTTCTGAAATTCAATTTCTGTTCACCACTTCAGATCCTGTAAATTCAGTAGAATGAATGTCTCTCCTGAAGATTAATCCAAATACTTCTTTTCAGATTTTTCAAGAGGTAATTTAGGTTCATCTCTTTAATTTGATTTAATTCCCTAATGGCTCATTTGATGTTGAATCGACCCCAGCTGTGCCTCTTTTGACCAGGTTCTCTTGCCAAACTTTAAACCTTTCTCCTCTCTTCTGTGCCTTCATCTCAGAGTAAAATGCCTAAGCCTTGTGATCTTCACATGAGTAGTCCACTACTGCTAATCAGCTTTTCTGAGAAACAGAGTGAAGCCAAATCAGGCAGCAGTGATAAACAAGACCTCCGCCTAATGATATTAAACACTGAACCGAGAGAGAGAGAGAGAGAGAGAGAGAGAGATCAAGAGAGAGAGGAGTGCTATTATAATATCTAATATCTAATTTAATATATAAAATTAATATATAACTCCAAATAAGCATTAAAGAGCATAAAAGCATTCTAAAAAGCTCATAAAGTAACAGAGCTCAGACCTCATTAAAGATTAACTCTGGGTCAACAACAACACTAAACAAAACAAAAATGATTGTACGTAACAATTAAAATGGTTTAATAGATTGTATGAAACCTAATTTTTTGAATCATTAATACCACTACCACTGTTATTTTTTATAAATAACAAAAAAGTACCAAAAAGCAGCATGGTAATACCGTATTTTGGACATAGTGCCATAGTAATACTTTGAAGCATCAATTAAACACCACAGTATATAAATATGTTAATATGTACTCTATATATCAAAGTACCATGTTATTACCATCAGTTACCATCACTGTACCATGCTACCGTCACAGTATGATTTGGCTAGTGATTTGGTAGAAGTGCACTCACCTGCCTCCTGCCTCCACGTTCGGGCCACGGATGTAAAAGGGAACTCTGATGTCAAACTCATATGGCATGGATTTCCCCTTGACCAGTCCAAACTGACCGATGTGGTATCCGTGGTCAGCCGTGTAGATCACATATGTGTTGTCCAGCTCCCCGGTGTCCACTAGCATGTTATAAATCTACATTCAGACAGGACAGATGATCCAGGAAGGTTTGGCAACATGGGACTTTTCAGTGTGAATCATACAGATTTTTGATTTAATATTATGTACTGTAATGGTGCTATAAAATGTCTCTATTACATTGTATTTCATGGGAAAACTAGCAACATGTTTTGTTGGAAATAAACCATAGTCATATGTTTTTAAACATGTACCATGATAGTACCATAGTATTTTTTTTAAGTACCCCGTAAGCACCATGGTATATACAGTTGAAGTCAGAAGTTTACATACACTTAGGTTGAAGTCATTAAAAAAAAATTTAACCACTCCACAGATTTCATATTAGCAAACTATAGTTTTGCCAAGTCGTTTAGGACATCTACTTTGTGCATAACATGAGTAATTGTTCCAACAATTGTTTACAGACAGATTGTTTCACTTTTAATTGACTATATCACAATTCCATTGGGTCAGAAGTTTACATATACTAAGTTAACTGTGCCTTTAAGCAGCTTGCAGAACTCTAGAAAATGATATCAAGCCTAATTTAGCTTCTGATAGGCTAATTGGAGTCAATTGGAAGTATACCTGTGGATGTATTTTTAGTCCTACCTTTAAACTCTGTGCCTCTTTGCTTGACATCATGGGAAAATCAAAAGAAATCAGCCAAGACCTCAGTCTCAGCAATTTCCAAATGCCTGAAGGTAACACGTTCATCTGTACAAACAATAGTACGCAAGTATAAACACCATGGGACCATGCAGCCATCATAACGCTCAGGAAGGAGACGCATTCTGTCTCCTAGAGATGAACGTAGTTTGGTGCGAAAAGTGCAAATCAATTTCAGAACAACAGCAAAGGACCTTGTGGAGATGCTGGAGAAAACAGGTAGACAAGTATCTATATCCACAGTAAAACGAGACCTATATCGACATAACCTGAAAGGCTGCTCAGCAAGGAAGAAGCCACTGCTCCAAAACCGCCATAAAAAAATCCATACTACAGTTTGCAAGTGCACATGTGGACAAAGATCTTACTTTTTGGAGAAATGTCCTCTGGTCTGATGAAACAAAAATGTAACTGTTTGGCCATAATGACCATCGTTATGTTTGGAGGAAAAAGGGTGAGGCTTGCAAGCCGAAGAACACCATCCCAACTGTGAAGCATGGGGGGTGGCAGTATCATGTTGTGGGGGTGCTTTACTGCAGGAGGGACTGGTGTACTTCACAAAATAGATGGCATCATGAGGAAGGTAAATGATGTGGATATATTGAAGCAACATCTCAAGACATCAGCCAGGAAGTTAAAGCTCGGTCGCAAATGGGTCTTCCAAATGGACAATGACCCCAAACATACCTCCAAAGTTGGCTTAAGGACAACAAAGTCAAGGTATTGGAGTGGCCATCACAAAGCCCTGACCTCAATCCGATAGAAAATTTGTGGGCAGAACTGAAAAAGCATGTGCGAGCAAGGAGGCTTACAAACCTGACTCGGTTATACCAGTTCTGTCTGGAGGAATGGGCCAAAATACCAGCAACTTACTGTGAGAAGCTTGTGGAAGGCTACCCAAAACGTTTGACCCAAGTTAAACAATTTAAAGGCAGTGCTACCAAATACTAACAAAGTGTATGTAAACTTCTGACCCACTGGTAATGCGATAAAAGAAATAAAAGCTGAAATAAATCATTCTCTCTACTATTATTCTGATATTTCACATTCTTAAAATAAAGTAGTGATCCTAACTGACCTATGACTGGGAATGTTTTCTACCATTAAATGTCTGGAATTGTGAACAACTGTCAATAGATCTCCATTACTTTTTAACTCATTTTACCAAAAGTATCTTAAGGCTTGAATAACTCTGCTCCCAACCAACAGAATATGGAAATAACCTTATAGCTTTTTTTTTTTAAATCATAAATATTGCATTTTGTTTTATTAAGTACTGCCCTTAAAAAGCTATTTGACATAATAGAGCTTCACATATATTCCACAAGACAAAATAGTAACTGAATTTACACACATGATCCTGTTCAGTTTACATTCCCTTGGTTTTTTATTTTTATTTTTTTTAATCCCCTTTTTCTCCCAATTTGGAATGTCCAACTCCCACTACTTAGTAGGTCCTTGTGGTGGCATGGTTACTCACCTCAATCCAGGTGGCTGAGGACAAGTCTCAGTTGCCTCCGCTTCTGAGACCATCAATCCACGCATCTTATCACGTGGTTCGTTGTGCATGACACCACAGAGACTCACAGCATGTGGAGGCTCATGCTACCCTCCACGATCCACGCACAACTTACCATGCGCCCCACTGAGAGCGAGAACCACTAATCGCATGTGACTCTACCCTCCCTAGCAACCGGGCCAATTTGGTTGCTTAGGAAACCTAGCTGGAGTCACTCGAACTCGCGACTCCAGGGGTGGTAGTCAGCGTTAATACTCGCTGAGCTACCCAGGACCCATTCCCTTAGTTTTTAATATGACATGTTGCTATCTCAACGATCAATGACTGTATGTGTAATAATTTTTCATGAGTCCCTGCTTTGTCCTGATCATTGACGATGTCCACTTTTCTTAAGAACACAAAATGTGCTATTATTTGGATTCTCAGCATCTTCTGCACATTTGAGTTCTTCAGTGGCTATATGATGAGATCCAGCTTTTGACACTTGGGACAATTCACAACTCATACACAACTATTACAAAAGGTGCAAACAATTATTGATACTCAAAAAGGCAACACATGAAGAACCAACAGGTGCAAACTTTTGAACAGGATGATTTGTGTAAATAAGAGTAAATTTTGTGTTATGTAGCTTTTGAAGGGCAGTACTATATAAAAAATATAATCTTTTATCTCTTATAGGCTATTTGTATGCATTCTGAAAGGGGTGTGGAAACGTACAAAAACAAAAGTGGTATGCAAACTTCTGCACTTAACTGTATAGTCTACAGGGGTGTAAAGTAACGAATTACAAATACTCATGTTACTGTAATTAAGTAGTTTTTACCAGGATTTGTACTTTTTTTTAGTAGTTTAAAAATGGTATACTTTTACTTGAGTACATTTTAAGTGCTGTAACTGTACTTTTACTGCGCTATTTTCCCACCGCCTGTGTTTGCTGCTTCCGTGTCCTGATTTTATTTGTATCCATCAATGTGATTGGCTAGGGAGAGTCTCGTGACTCCCGTCAAATCAAATCACACACACGTAAAAAATCTTGATACAACCGTTAAACCGTAAGCCAATCTTTTCTAACTCATCTGAAGGATGGGGTGTGTTCTATTCAGAAGTGATCATCGCTACACCCTATTTCCTTCAAAGACTTTACCCTCCATTGTGAAAGCTTTTGAAGGGCTGAAAGGTGTGGGGCTCAAAAATAGTGGTCATTTTTGGGGAAATTCTGTTTGGAATGACCCCACAGCTTGGATACCGTTATTAGTCTTCCATCGAAAAGCCCTGCGAAGACATCATTTAAGCCTTTTCAAAGTGTCCAAGAATTCCCTAGACTACACTACACTGACAGAATCTTTAAATCAACTTCGAATCTGTTTTGGAATGTTTTTGGAATGTGGAATTTCAAACTTCAACTGTCAAAACGTACACACAAGCCCTTTAAACTATTTTAAGATGTTTCTTTCTTTCTTTCTTTCTTTCTTTCTTTCTTTCTTTCTTTCTTTCTTTCTCTCTTTCTCAATATTCAGTATTTTCTTTTTCCCAACCACCTAAGCCAAGTTTTTATTTATTTTTTTTAATTTTTTTGTATTGTAGGGCAAACGTGCAGGTATAGTTTAATAAACGTTTTTGTTTGACAGCCCTTTTATACAAAGAATAAAGCTTAAACATATAAAGCCTAACATATGAAATGATAGAAAATTCTATTTTTCTATAAAATAATGACATTTTAAGCACATGTTGCTTGAATTCAATAAATACTCATTTTGAAGAATCAGTAACAATATAATGGTTTTTGTTAATTTTACCTTATCAAAATCAGCAAAGATTTTGCACAGAAAGATGAGTGCATCAAAATATGAAGGTAGCTATTTTGTAAAATTATTTTACAAGGTTTTCTACTTCCAGAAGTACATGGAAACTTTCACCAGGCGGCGTTATAAGATTAAAGAGTAGCTCAAAAATGTAATTAGAAACAGGAAGTCAAAAGGGTCCTATAAGAGTGCTGGGGGCCCTCATAGTCACAGGGCCCTGTTGAGGGGGCCTTGTATAAGCTGTGGGGCCCACATATTTAAGCATATGCAAACATTTGTTTTCAAAGTTGATGGGCCCCTGGTAGTCAAGGGTCCCTGGGCACTGGCCCCATTGGCCCGGTCCATAATTAATCTATGCATATCGAGATAAATTTAATATTTCTGCTTACTAGATGTGCTCACTCTATGTGTCTATAACTTAGCCTGTAATTTAGCTATCTATCACCGAGATTAATGAAATGTTATCAATAGGGCTGGGTCATAAAACGATTTCTATGTTTATCGAAAAAATGAGATGTCCTCGATATCGATAATAAACATTTGAGTAATTTTCTATACTTAGACTATGTTCTACATCTAGACCAGGAGTGTTCATTACATTGATTGTGATAGCAAGACCACCACTGGTTGGTTGATCTAGATAAAATATAAAAGATTGATTTATTTATTTCCTGGCATCTTTATCTGCGTGCTGTTTGATTGACAGGCGGCTTATGTTTGTGCGCTGCACTTTACATGCACGTGTTCCGAGAGCGCTAAGGCGGGTACGCACCTAAACGGTCAAATAGACTTCACAATTCCGCCAGTGCCCATCTTGGCGAGGTTTTATTGTAAACACAGTCGGTAATGTCTAAAGTGAACGTAAACAGTGGGATAAAAAGGGGATTTGTATCAAAATGTTGGAATTGAAGTGTTCATGTAACCGAATAGACCACTGTCTGTGTCATTAAAAGGCTAATTATCAAACAACAATAACATGAAAATGAGAAAACCACTCACTGCTTTTAGCTGAACAACTTTAGTAGCTGTAAAAGTATTTATGCAATAATATAATAAAACAGTGACGTTTTTAATAATAATATTTTTTTTATAATATTGTTAGTTTTTTAATAATACCGACCCCTGATGTAGAGATTGTGTTAATTTGTATAATATATTACCAGGAAAGTAGAGATGATAAAATAATTTATAATTATTATATATATAGCCTTTATCAAGTTTTTCTAATGCCTTATAGAAAAGTATCTAACTTTGTAGAACAATACTTCAGGCAGAATATTCCACCAGTCACAATCTTCAGAAAATTGTGCATCATGAATTAGAATAAGAACACAACTATTTATGGACTTCAAAAATACAAGAACTAAATCAGTGCAGAACATTGTATCTCAAAAGGAATACATTGTGACCTTCCATGTACTACTTAAAGGGATAGTACACCCAAAAATGAAAATTCTCTTATCATTTACTCACCCTCATAAGAGACATAACATGTCAAGTGACCCTGCTTTTTTAGCATTTATATATTTTTTTTTTGCATTCTTTGCATTATTTTAAACATGTTTTACACACAAAAGGAAAATTTAGACCCTACACATAAATTGATTTTAATGTAATTGTTTCATACATTACGATTTATTGTATTGAAAACAACTTTTTCATCTTTTAATTTCTGTAATCATGTCACCCTTTTATTTATTTGGAATCAGATTCATGTAGTGTTTAACGCTAGATGTATTTTAAAGGTTGGCAGTCAAAAATACCTATAAAATACCAACATTTTTTATTCTTTCTGGCAAACAGCCATAAAAGGGAATGTAAATTACGGTATCTGTGTGCTACATTTTTAAACTGCAGCACAGAGTTTTTATTATAAAGGGGCATAGCTTTCACAACTCAGTACTCAATACTCACAACTCATGAGTACTTTTAATTGAGCTACTCTTTTACTCTTATTTGAGTAGTTTTTAGGACAGGTACTTTTACTCTACTCACACTACATTTTTTGGGAAGTAACAGTACTTTTACTTGAGTATGATTTTTCAGTACTCTTTCCACCCCTGGTAGGCTATATAGTTTGTGAAAATTTACATTTTATTTTAGATTTCACGATTTAACCACATTTGAGTTTTTTTTATGGTTGCTTTTAGTGTTACATGATAAAATACTGTCAGAAGAAGAGTTTTTATTCTTGTCTAAAAGCTGTATTATTTTTATTAATACTATAGATTTAAAAAAAAAAATTTTTATTCAAAGTGTATTCTAACCAAACGTAGGAATTACACATTTAACATACTGTAAGTTTGAGGAGAATGTGTAGGTCACTTATTGTGCTGACTTCACAGCATCTCTTATAAAACATAAAATTTTACTACTTAATTTGTCACATACTCTTGACTACGGCACAGTAACAATTCACCCGTAGTAGACAGTTATAGTACAATGTCAGGAAGAAGCGAGTTCCGAGTTGAATATGTACATGCATCACGGGAGATTTATGTCTTTTTGACATTTTATTCTGAAAGTCATGAAAATTCCCACCACAGTGTCATTTCCAGCACATCTCAAATCCTGTATTGTGTTTAATATAATTCAGTGGTGGAAATGATATTTTATTTGCTTTAGAAATAAAATATCTGACTCCTTTGAATTGATAAGGCTAATTTCATAGCTTACATTTTATGTATCCTACAGGGATGTCATAAAATATCGATATATCGATTATTGATTTGAACACTATTTTATCAATATATTTATGAGGCATCAATATATTAAAATGAGCCAACATTTAAATTAGAAGCCTAATTTGCATGCTTTCCAATTCACTCAGCTGGCCTCTGTTTAACAGTCTGGCGTAATAGTGTTGGTCAGGAAAGGCACAAGTATCACACACGCAAGACGAGCTGATGCGGCGCAGCAGATGGCAGTCAAACATTACGAAGGATAATCAAAGTGACATTGAGTTTGCAGGTTAGTGTATGAAACTGGTGTAACTGGTCAAACTGAACAATTAGAAATGGCAATGTTAATTTAGCAATTTCTCTGTATGTATCTTTGAAGAGGTTTCATTCAAGCTGTCAAACCACAAAACAACATACTTGTAACTGAAAATACATTCTGTAGGCTACATAAGATACTGTACATATACACAATATATCATCCAGTGATGGCTAGAATAAATAATCTTTGTCCTTTGATAATGATTTGGGTTGAATTTAATTGAAAACTATGCGAGTTGAGCTCCATGGCACTTCAGAATTTTGACGCTGAGCGTTTGAAGTTTGTGCGATCCTTTGTAGAAAATAAGTATTTAGAATGCGCTATGTCATTAGCCAGACGCGTCCAGTGTGCGACCCCCTTTAATTTACCCTGCTGCTCACACTTAACCAAAATTGTGTTGAGAAATATGTCTGAGGAGACAAAGACTATTGGGCAATGAGCAGCCCAATTTATATCTGAAAAAATGCATATCAATAATCATCTGGAAAATCTTTCGATTATCGGTGCATTAAAAAGGCATTGATCCCAAACCTAGTATCCTATATAAACACAACTAAATTATATTTGTACACTTGTTGGCAAAATTACAGCTTGATTGGAAATGATTTCTGTGGCAGCGGGGGCGTGGTGGAGCATCCATCCGGGGAGAGAGAAAGCGGTAAGGGCGCTGACACCTGAGCTAAATTATTATTATTATTATTATAATTAAACTAAAAGCTTAAATTATATGCGGCCACGCCACCAGCACACGGAGAGAGAGTCAGGGGCAAGAAACCTTATTGTGGAGCTGATGAGCTATTGTTGTGAAACTGATGAATTATTATTGTGAAGCTGAAGAGTTATTATTGTGAAGCTGCTGGGTCATTGTGAAGCTGTAAAGTGCTGGAGTATATTAATTAAGCCTTACTTGTGAGGAAACCACTCTCCTGTGTCCTCCTACTGTGAAGGTCTTTTACAATTCCCAATAAAAATATTCTGCTCACAAGTGAACCTTGATTTTTCTTTGTTATCTTTAAACATCACTTATGTCTTATTTCATCTCAAGCATGCTCTTCGCTGACACTTTTGTTGACTTGGTTAACAAGTACATTAACCTTTGGAAAAAAAATGATTAGGGTCAAAATTGTTAGATGTGGTGGAAATGTTGTAATTTGAATGGTTTATTTTTATTTTACACTTTGTTTTCATTTTCCATAGTTTTAAACATGTAATAATTGTTATTTTATAATGGATTTTTATAGTTTAATATTGAATGTCTGGGAGAATGATAAAACAGTAAAATATAATACAGAAAATGGGTATTTGAAAAGTATAAAAAGGCCTGGTAAAAGTTTCTAAGTCAGTTTTAATAAAAATCAACCCCTGGGACATGAAACTGCCTAAAGTTGATGAAACACCCATGTTTAACTATATAAATGACTAATTCTTCACTAATGTAAAAACATTTTTAGACATAGGGTTGGGTTAGGGTCAGTCTGTTGTCATTGTAATTATCTTACTTTAAAAACAATTTCAGATGAAATTTATTATAATTTTAGATAGCCAATTAAATGTGTCTCAGTGTGTGTTTACCTTCTCCACACTGTCATCCACGGACAGCAGGGTTTGCAGCCTCTTCCTCTGCAGCATGTTGGTGAACTCCATATGAATGGGCCTCATGGCACCGGTATAGCGCATAATCCAGTGTTTGTCCGGATTAGGGGCGTAGTTATAACTGGGCGTTCTGAATGGGGAAGAAAAGTCACAGTCAATGGATCTGCTGGAGCATGACTGAAGGAAATACAGAGAGTTTTCAGAGCTTCTTCAGTTTGTCATCTTTAATCTGCTGATGTTGGAGGATAGCAGGCAGAGACATTTTGGCAGCTGGGATGTGTCTGTGTGAAGGTGTGAATATGTTTATGTTAAATGACAGCAACCAATTCCTCTCTCTCTCTCTCTCTCTCTCTCTCTCTCTCTCTCTCTCTCGTCCCCTCAAAAATGACAAATCGCAATTTTACACTCTCATGGTTTCTTGGGCGCTGACTGACAGACTGACACTCTGTGAATGTACTGGTTGTTCAACCATCATTGTGAGGTAAAGAGAAAGGGAAGAAGTGTTTGCTAGCTCCTCCTTTCTCTTGTGACACGCTTGAGAGGCCTATTAGAGTCAAACAGCACTTATACTCTTACTGCATTTTACAGTTGTGATTAAAAGCACCCAGCTCTAATGTTTACAGCCATTACTTAAAGCCCTTCTACAGACAAATCAATGTGAGCATCATCTCGCTGAGATGTTGCTGCCTGGCCTTGTTTTAAGGGTGCCATATCTTTACACTGATAACAACAACGAGACAAGGGACGATGTTACTCTCTCTCTCGCTTTCTTTGGTGTATCTGTCTATTTATGTGTCTGTACTGGGACCAGAAAGGGACCTTGTGAGCCTAAGAGCTGCCTACCTAGACAGCAATTTAATGAATTGAAGGCGCATACACGATTGCTAGTGTGACACTGCTTTATATGTATCAATTCCAAGAAGTTATTGGTAACACTTTAAGGGTTAGTTCACCCAAAATTGAAAATCCTCTCATAATTTACTTACCTTTAAGCCATCCTAGATGTTTATGACTTTCCTTCTTCAGCAGAACCAAAGTGAAGACTTTTATAAGTACATTTCAGCTCTTTTCGTCCATACAATGGAAGTATACAGGTGCCATTAGGCTGCTGGCTATTTGACGATCCAAAAGGCATATTTAGGCAGCATAAAAGTAATCCACATGACTCCAGTCAATCAATTAATGCATTCTGAAGCAAATTGATAAGTTTGTGTTAAAACTAAATAGACAATTTAAACTTAATTAACTGTAAAAAATCGCTTCCTGCCAGCAGTCGACGCATCAGTGACGTAAGCGCAATGGCACATTCACACGAGAAGTCGGAAGAGCACGCTTTGTATACAACAGAGGAAAGAATGTCAAGCAAGAGTTATTTCACTTCACACAGGAATAAAGTGCTGGCAGGAAGCAACGATTTAAAGTTCAAACCATTTTAATTATCAATTTGTTTCTTACACTAACCTATCGGTTTGCATCAAAAGGCATTAATTGATCGACTGGAGTCGTGTGGATTACTTTTATGCTGCCTAAATATACCTTTTGGACCATCAAACAGCCAGCAGCCTGATGGCACCCATTCACTTGCATTGTATGGACAAAAAGAGCTGAAATGTGCTTATAAAAATCTTAACTTCGGTTCTGCTTAAAAAGGAATGTCATACACATCTGGGATGGTTAAAGGTAAGTAAATCATGAGAGAATTTTCATTTTTGGGTGAACTAACCCTTTAACATAAATGTTCCATATGTTAAGGGTTTATAAAGGGGTTCATTAATAACTGATAATTCATTTAAAAGTGCATTATAAATCATTGATATTCAGTTATAACTGAATGGGGTGACTTTCATTCAACACTTGCCAAATAGTGAGCTTTTTAACTTACATGCTATAAATGTTTAATAAATAAACTTATTCATACGTACAAATGTCTTAATTCATGATTTATGTCACAATACACCAAAAATAGATTCTAATGAGATTAAAAGAAGGGATTTTAATATCAGTGAAGGGTTACTAATGTTGAATAAGTGTCATTCAGCATTTATAACATGTGACATAACATATTTATAACATCTCTCTCTCTCTCTCTCTCTCTCTCTCTCTCTCTCTCTGTGTTTCATTGTCTTTATTGACTACTAGCACAGAGCCTCTAACATACTTCCACTTTGAAATAAAGCTGCTCGCTAGTTTCGGGTTAAATGTGTTTACAATGTACCGTTGTTGCCAGTTCCCGAAACTCTGTTTAAAATGAGTGTTTGGAAAAAGATTTTAAAATAATGATATTTTCAGAGACAGGAGAAGAAATATTCTAAACATTATTGTGTACAGCGTCTTCAAAATTCAGTGGAAGAACAGTTTTCAGAGCTTTAATTCAGCCCAAGTTGATCTGAGAAAGCAATGGCACTCCAAGTGCATGTTACCGTTTCTCCTCAAGCGAAGGACTGTTGCAGATATTTAACCACAAATCAGCTTGAACCGCAAATTACAGAAGTTTGAAGGAGACTAGTAAATGGTGTCAGTGCAAGCACTCTTTGAATGAAACAACTACATGCTTCAAACACTGCAATGCTCCATGTGTGAGGGAGGACATAGAGACCTGATGAATGCATGCATCACCTTGTATTTTTTAATCTCTATTTTGTGTCATTGTTTCATTGATACAGTAAGTATATTGATATATGTTGAAATGTAAATGCATAAGTAGAAAAGCTGCACTAAGTAGTCCATTTGGCTACATAATATCCTTTAAATCCTCTCAGAACTGTCTTTCACCCTTTCCCTCTCTGTCTCTATTTCTCTGTTCATATTGTATTTTTTCCCCCATTATTCCCTCCATGACAAGAGTGACAAAAATGAAACAGGTGCAGTGGGATCATGCGCCAATGGGAACAGGGATTTTCCCACTGAACAATAGCGTTTGGCAAGCAAGTACAAGCTTTCCTGAATATCCGTGAGGATTTGGACAATGTCTCTCAGTGGTCCTGTGCCAGCCCGAGGGGCAACGAGGGGTTAATGAAATACAGCACTGTACAAGGACAAGGAGCAGAGAAGATCAGGACTAGCAGGAGGCCATTAGGGAAGGTGCCGGTTGGTTTGCAGTGGACTCAACTGAAAGAATGAGGACGGTCTCTGGAATTCTTCATGGAGCATTAGAACAGGATGCAGGAATTCAGCGGGATTCTCCACTGAGAACAGGGGAGTAAGACACAATGTTTTCTGCACTGCTTTTCAGCAAAAGAAATTATCGAGTTGTGGGCTTGTAGTCTGAATTGTGATGAGATACAAAGAGAAATAACTGCAAAACAACACCCCTTTCTATTGTGTCGTGTTCGCTGACTGCACTCAAAAACAAACATGCAGCATGACTAGTGTTGTCAGATTCACAAAAGAATGACACATATGAGCCAATTTCTTTGATTAATCACACAAAAAGACTTACTTATGTGGACTGAATGAATTACGTGACACGAAATGCAGCACGATAAAATACAGTTTTCACTTTACTGCATTTCGTACACAGAAAGCCAAAAGCCAGTAGCATTTATCAATTTCAATGTAAAGTCAGCACTTTGTTCCGTGCACAAAATTCTAACTCTGTTTTTGTGCACAGAACAAAGTGCTGACATTACATTGAAATCAAAAGAATTAAACTAGAACAACCATTTCATGATCTCCTCCACATAATGAGCATTTCTTATACACAATGCATTTTATGACATACTGAGTCACGAAATTGAATGTACAAAAAACATTTTGGGGATGAAAATAATTTTGTGATCCAGTAAACCCCTTTTGTGGAACAAAATACATATTTCATTCACGGAAGTAACATTTAGTGACATGCTGGGTGCATTTTCATTATGAAAGGTGTTTTCTCTTATCCACGAAATGAAAAGTACATTCACCCTTATGTCCACGAAATGGAATGAACTTGAAATGGAAATAATTTTTGCATGAAATCATGATTTGGTTTAGAATTTTGTGCACGGAAGGAAGTGTTGACCTTACATTTTCGTTGACTAAATCTAAATGCAACTGGCTTTTGTATTTTAGTATTTTTTACAAAATGCAGTAAAGTGAAACTACATTTTGTCATGAATGTTGCATTGCATGTCATGTAATACATTCAGTTCACGAAATATATCATGTTACACATGGTGTCTTATAGTGTGCCTCCAAACTGTTGTTTAGTGTAATTAAAGATCATTACATTTGTGTAATTAAAAATTGTTTGTGCAATTAAAGATCATTAAAGTATCATAAAACTTGTTGTTCATATGATGTGTAGTTAAATATACACATTTGTAAAAATTTTTTTTTTTTTTTTTTTTAATAAACTAGATTTGAACTTTAATAAAATATAAAACAAAAAATTTAATCATTAAAAGATTAAAATCCTGTCTTTCTTCAAAAGCAGAATTCTGTAGGAAACCATCTTTTGCATATAAGTGTATGTGTGTGTGTGTGGAGTGCAGGTTTTTATTGCTGGGGAAAAATGACACAATTTACTGCAATTAAGGTACAATAAGACAGGTGTTAATGTAACAGACAAGGATGTGAGAGAATCATTAATTGTGTATTTATACCCAAGTGCAAAAGAGTCTGGATTAGCAAAACGGTGCAAGGCTTTTTGTTTTTATTGGTGAAAAAGAGTTCAAACAAATATACACTGTGAATTCTAGACACAAATGCTGGCTTAAACTGTAACTTTGAAAGAATGATGGATGTTTTATGTAAGCCATAAAGTGGGCAGGTTTGCATCTTCCGTTTTATCTACTGCAACTGTGGATGAAACGCCTGTTAAATGAAAACATCCCCAAAAATCTTATCACACACATTATATCTGAAGAGCTTTCCATCAACAAATCATAAAATAAATGATCTAGTAATCTATTTTGGGGCTCTCTGTCATCAAATTGTCTTAGAGAAATAGTGTATATGTGTGACCATTCTGTCCCTTAAATGTCTGATTTCATTTCTTATGCCTCAACTTTTCAAAGAGACAAACAGCAATATATCCAGTATATCTCCAGTATCTCTGTCTGTATTTCTTTCTATCGCTCAAATGCAAGATATATGAGAGCTGATGTTAATGTGTTTTTTTACTTAGAGACACAGGGCTCTATTTTTGTGACTGCACTAGTGGTTTTCCAATAGTTTTGTGACATTATCCTTTTGGATGTCTTAGTAAACTTGGGAAATAATTTTTTCCATGATGATGGCAAGCAGTTCAGGTCCTGAAGCAGCAAAGCAGTCCCAAAACATGATGCCCCGTCCACCGTACTTCATGGTTGGGATGATGTTTTCATGTTTGTATTCGGTGCCCTTTTTAAGCCATATATATTGCTGCGTGTTCTTCCGAAACAATTCAACCTTAGGTTCATCAGTCCACAAAATATTTTCCCAGTAGCGTTGTGGAGTGTCCAGGTGGTCTTTGGCAAACATTAGGCATGCAGTATTTATTTTTTTTTTTTTGGAAAGCAACAGCTTCCTTCGTGGTGTCCTGTCATGGACACCATGCCTGTTTAATGTTTTCTGTATAGTAGACTCATGTTAACCAGTTCCAATAATTCCTTCAAGTCTTAAGCTGTCACTGTAGGGTTCTTTTTTTACCTCATTGAGCATTCTGCGGTGTGCCCTTTGATCATCTTGGCTGGATGGCCACTTCTAGGGAGAGTAGCCACAGTACTAAATCATCTCCATTTATAGATAATTTGTCTAACTGTGGACAGCTCTTCGAGATAACTTTGTAACCCTTTTGGCTTAATACAAAGCAACAATTCTTGATCGTAGGTCTTCTATGATCTCTTTTTTGCGAGGCATGGTCCACGTCAGAAGATGTTTCTTGTGAATAGCAAACTCAAAATGTTTTAGTGCTTTTTATAAGTCAAAGTAGCTTTAACCCACACCTCCAATCTCATTTCATTAATTAGATGCCAAGTTTGCCAACTCTAATTAGCTTTTGCTGACATCATTAGCCTAGGGGTTCACATACTTTTTACAACCTACACTGTGAATGTTTGAATGATGTATTCAATATGTATAAGAACAATACAATAATTTCTGTGTTATTTAAAACAGATTGTGTTTGTTCATTATTATGACTTAGATGAATATCAAACCAGATTTTAAGAAAAATGTATACATAAATTCAGGTAATTCACACAATGCCTTCCAACAAGGATGCAGTTAATGCGCAAATGAACAATATGTCCATATTTCTATTCTTCTAATTTATTGTATACAGCCCATTTACACTACTAACTTCTCATGAACGTTATCAGTGCTTGACTGGAAATGGTATATATATTAGGACTCAGACGGCGGGTGCAATAACCAGAGAAAAACCTCCGAATTAATTTGTCCCTTCGCTAAGCTCCACCCCCCTTGGTTACCTTTGCTCACTCTGACAAGCTTTGCGGAACTTCTCATAATAATGAATAAGAAGATTGCAGTGAACTGTCAGTTTTTTGGCAAAATAGTCTCATAAATAGAATTGATAATATTCTTGTGTGGGCTGGAATGAAGTGACATTTTAAAGCATATGTATCTGATGTTTTTTGTAAAAGGACAAATTGTTAAACACAGTAATTTGATTGAAAACTGTGGAGACTGTGAAACAAAATTGAGGCAAATGATTTTCACTCGAAAAGAGAAAAGCATCATTTGATGGTGATTACACACCTGATAGCATTAGTGTAAGTAAACAGAACTGCTCATAACATCTCATAACATACTCATTTTGATGCTGTGAACTCTTAATTTACTATCGCCTTTATTCTGACACGAATCAATACGTAAATGAATTAACGTTAAGTTATTAGCTTTAATTTACCTAGGAGCAAATGCAGTAGGTGTCCTTGCTGATGTTATACATGTTCATTTGGGAATGAGGGCTGACACAGTTGAATCTAAAGCATGCTCTTCTCGAGGTTTATTAAAAGATTTAAAAAAAGAAAGATAAAACGTCATGGTTACTGGTGTAACCTCCGTTCCCTGATGGAGGGAACGAGACGTTGGTGTCGATGTAGTGACACTAGGGGTCACTCTTGGGAGCCCGAGACACCTCTGGTCTTTGATAAAAGGCCAAAGAAAATTGGCGAGTGGTATTTGCATGCCACTCCCCCGAACATACGGGTATAAAAGGAGCTGGTATGCAACCACTCATTCAGGTTTTATGCTGAGGAGCCGATATAAGGTCCGGCCACTACAGCGGGTAGTTCAGCATTGTGGCAGGAGGGACCAACGTCTCGTTCCCTCCATCAGGGAACGGAGGTTACACCAGTAACCATGACGTTCCCTATCTGTCACTCACTCAACGTTGGTGTCGATGTAGTGACACTAGGGGTCCCTATACAAAACGCCACAAGGCTGAACTGTGTTACGTGAACTGGCGGTGTGTGGTGGGCAGACTTGCTGTGTGCCTCATAGCCCGCGCACCAGGTCGACACGTAACCTCCCCCAACACAGTTATGAGTGTCGAACGGCCCTTTTTGGGGACAAGTCGACTACCCAGAGATAGAGACAGGCTTAACCCAGTCGTGGCCTCTTTCCCCTTCTCTTTTTCCACTCCCTAAAAAAGAAGGGGGATTATCCGACTGGGCCGCCAGGTCTAGTCGGGGGGTGTCCCTCCCAAGGGGAGGACACCGCGGAGACCACACCTCGCCCCAAGAGAGGGGGGGGGGGATATTTAAGTGGAAGAATACATCACATGGTCTTTCCAACCATGTGGAGAGCCTTCAAGGTAGATCCTGTCCAATGGGGGAGGAGTTACTACAACATGGAGACTGAGGGGCTCTGCCCAAGGAAGACGCAGTTTGCCAGTAGGGAAACGAACTAGCGGAAGATATAGATCGCATGGGGTTAGCCTTACAGGGAACCGCCACATGCGGAGCACCTACCCCAGAACCGGGCTCTTAGTTAGCACGTGTACTGGGCCGGCAGCGAGTCTCTCCGAAAACTCGACTGCCACAGGGCTCAGAGGAAGTCAACCAGGGAACAATTTTGTGAACACTACTGGGAATTAACAGCACACGTCTTCAGCTCAAAAGGAGGTGGAAGGCACTATGTGCAAGCAATACACCCCGCCGGCTATCCCGGGCTTATCCGCTTGTGTTGCGTGCCACTACCTGGGACGAAACCGGTTCCACCTGGAGGTTGTAGAACCTTGCAAAGGTGTTGGGTGTTGCCCAGCCCTCTGCTCTGCAAATGTCTGTTAGAGAGGCACCTCTGGCCAGGGCCCAAGAAGCCGCTACACCACGGGTAGAATGGGCTCGTAGCCCTACCGGGGGCGGCATGTTTTGGGCGAGATATGCCATAGTTATGGCATCAATGAGCCAGTGGGCGATCCTCTGCTTGGAGACAGCGCTTCCTTTCCGCTGTGCACCAAAGCAGACAAAGAGCTGCTCAGAGATTCTAAAGCTCTGCGTGCGATCCAAATAGATGCGTAAAGTGCGCACCGGACACAGCAACGACAGGGCTGGGTCTGACTCCTCCTGGGGCAGTGCTTGCAGATTCACCACCTGGTCCCTAAAAGGAGTGGTGGGAACCTTGGGCACATAGCCCGGTCGGGGGTCTCAGGATCACGTGAGAATAGCCCGGACCGAACTCCAGGCACGTTTCGCTGACAGAGAATGCTTGCAGGTCACCTACCCTCTTGATGGAAGTGAGCGCAGTCAGGAGGGCAGTCTTCAAGGAGAGTGCCTTAAGCCCGGCTGACTGCAAAGCTCAAAGGGGGCTCTCTGTAGACCCTGAAAAACTACAGAGGTCCGATGAGGGAACAAGGCGCGGCCTGGAGGGATTCAGCCTCCTGGTGCCTCTTAGGAACCTGATGATCAGATCATGCTTCCCTAAGGACTTACCGTCGACTGCGTCATGGTGTGCTGCTATCGCAGCAACGTACACCTTCAAAGTGGAAGGGGACAGCCTCCCTTCCAACCTCTCTTGCAGGAAGGAAAGCACTGATCTGACTGCGCACCTCTGGGGGTCTTCCTGATGGGAAGAATACCACTTAGCGAACAGACGCCACTTAAAGGCATACAGGTGCCTCGTAGAGGGAGCCCTAGCCTGAGTGAACGTGTCTACCACCGCAGGTGCCAGACATGGAGATTCCAGAGGTCTGGGCGCGGGTGCCGGATGGTGCCCCTTCCCTGAGAAAGAAGGTCCTTCCTCAGGGGAATTTCCCCGGGGGGAGCTGTCACGAGGAGCGTGAGGTCCGAGCACCACGTCTGGGCGGGCCAGTAGGGTGCTTACCAGGACGACCTTCTCCTCGTCCTCCCTGACCTTGCACAGGGTCTGTGCGAGCAGGCTCACTGGGGGAAAACGCATATTTGCGAATGCCAGGGGACCAGCTGTGTGCCAGCACGTCTATGCCGAGGAAGGCCTCGGTGAGGGCGTGCCAGAGCGGGCAGTGGGAGGATTCTTGGGAGGCGAACAGGTGCACCTGTGCCTGACCAAATCGACTCCAAATCAGCTGGACCACCTGAAGGTGGAGTCTCCACTCTCCCTTGAGGGTAACCTGTTGTTACGGCGCATCCGCCAAAGTGTTGAGGTTGCCCTGGATGTGAGTGGCTTGCAGCGACTTGGTGCTGCTAACTCCGTTGGAGGAGACAGCGGGCGAGTTGTGACATACAGCGGGAGTGCAGACTGCCTTGGCGGTTGACATATGCTACCGCTGCCATGCTGTCTGTCCGAACTAGCACGTGCTTGCCCTGGATCAATGGCCGGAACCTCCGCAGGGTGAGTAGAATTGCCAGTAACTCGAGGCAGTTGATGTGCCAACGCAGCCGTGGACCCGTCCAGAGGCCGGCGGCTGCGTGCCCGTTGCCAACAGTGCCCCAGCCCGTTTTGGAGGCGTCTGTCGTGACCACAACGCGCCTGGAGACCAGTTCTAGGGGAACACCTGCTCGTAGAAACGAGAGGTCGGTCCAAGGGCTGAAAAGACAGTGACGGACCGATGTAATGGCCACGCGGTGTGTCCCGTGGTGCCATACCCATCTCGGGACTCGAGTCTGGAGCCAGTGCTGAAGCGGCCTCATATGCATCAACCCGAGCGGGGTGGCCACCGCCGAGGATGCCATATGCCCCAGGAGCCTCTGAAAAAGTTTCAGTGGAACCGCTGTTTTCTGTTTGAACGCCTTCAAACAGGCCAGCACTGACTGGGTGCGCTCGTTCGTAAGGTGCGCCGTCAAGGAGACTGAGTCCAACTCCAACTGAGAAAAGAGATGCTCTGAACCGGGAGGAGCTTGCTCTTTTCCCAGCTGACCCGAAGCCCTAGTCGTCTGAGGTGTGAGAGCACCAGGTCCCTGTGTGCGCATAACAGGTCACGAGAGTGAGCTAAGATTAGCCAGTCGTCGAGATAGTTGAGAATGCGAATGCCCACCTCCCTTAACGGGGCAAGGGCAGCCTCTGCGATCTTCGTAAAGACGCGAGGAGACAGGGACAGGCCGAAAGGGAGGACTTTGTACTGATACGCCTGACCCTCGAACGCGAACCGCAGGAAGGGTCTGTGTCGAGGAAGGATCGAGATGTGAAAGTACGCATCCTTCGGGTCTACCGCCGCGAACAAATCTTGATGCTGGACGCTCGCTAGAATGTGTCTTTGCATCAGCATCTTGAACGGGAGTCTGTGTAAAGCCCGGTTCAGTACTCGCAGGTCCAAGATTGGCCGCAACCCACTGCCTTTTTCAGTACAATGAAGTAGGGGCTGTAAAACCCCTTCTTCATCTCGACTGGAGGGACAGGTTCTATCGCGTCCTTCCATAGGAGGGCATGTACCGGCAGGTGGGGCCTCGCGGCGGGGCGGAGCTCGAGGTGCCACACCACATCGTGGCCGTGCTGAGTCCGAGGACATCGAAGCACTTACCTGGCTTCTTGTGACCACCCCCGGAACAGCCTGGGACGGGGGAGGAAGAGGCCTGTCCTCGTGACCCATGGAGACTGTCACATCGGGGGTGGATTTGTGCCACAGCTGGGTGCTCAGGGCGGGAGACCGCCGCTGGAGCGCCAACCTGCCAAATGGAGTGGTGGGCGGTGGTCGTGATGCCAGCCGTACACACCGGATATGTGACCCAGGGAACAAGGAAACCACTCTTGCTGAGCTCTTGAGTACTGTAGCCACTTGGGCATGCAGCGCAATTAAATGCAAAAGGTAACAAAAAGATGAAGATCTGCTTACAAGCTCCAGAGCAGCGGGTTTCGTTGTCACTGGGTCTCCCGTCTCAAGGGCGCTTTGAAGCCTCTCACGGGTTCTGGGCAGCTGCGAGACGGGTGGCGTCTGCTTCCTGCGGTGGGCTCCACGCCGGGGCCAGGCCGAAGGGGCGGGCTGCGGCGGAGCCGGTGCAGTCACCGCAGGGGGACACCCTCGGCAATGAGTAAATGGGGTGCGGGATCTTGAGCCACGCTGGGGTAGGATAAGCCGGCTAGCATCCATCTACTGCTCTACCATCGAGAACTGCTGGGCAAAGTCCTCGACAGTGTCGCCGAATAGGCCCACCTGGGAAATGGGGGCAGCAAGGAATCGTGTCCTGTCGGCCTCACCCATCTCGACCAGGTTGAGCCAAAGGTGGCGCTCCTGGACCACTAGTGTGGCCATCGTCCGCCCGAGAGACCGCGCCGTGACCTCCGTCACTCGGAGAGCGAGGTCGGTCGCCGAGCGCAGTTCCTGTATCAATCCTGGGGCGGAACTACCCTCGTGCAGTTCCTTTAGGGCCTTGGCGGATTTGCAGGAGAGCCATGGCGTGCAGGGCGGAGGGGCTTGTCCAGCAGCACCGTAGGCTTTGACCGTCAGAGACGACGTAAACCTACAGGCCTTGGACGGGGGCTTTGGGCACCCATGCCAGGTGGCAGTGCTCTGCGGGCATAGGTGCACCACGAGCGCCTTTATCCACCGGGGGATTGCCGAATAACCCTTGGCCGCCCCACCATCGAGGGTAGTGAGAGCAGGGAAGCTGAAAAGATCGTGACCGGGCAGTAAAAAGTGCCTCCCGCGACCTTGTCAGCTCTTCATGCACTTCTGGGAAGAAAGGAACGGGGTGGGGCGTGGCTTTGAGCGGCACCGCGAGCCCAGGAACCAATCACTGAGCCGCGAGGGTTCAGGGAAGAGCGGTGAAATCCACTCTAACCGACGCTCGCGGCTGTCCGGGAAAGCATGTCGTCATCTCTGCGTCAGCCTGTGACTGGGCGATCGACCCCGAAGGGAGGAGCCCAGCTGAGGCTTCCGACTGGACGAGCCCGCTCTCCGATGCTGCGCTCGAGAGCTCATCACTTTCGCGGGCTCTGAATAAGAGGTCGAACTCGCCGTGAGACGAGCCGGCGGACTCACCCAGAAGCCCGATCTGGACAGACGAGCGTGCTGGGGAATGGGAGGTCCCTGGGGGGATACCCGGCGGAGGTGGTCCCATTGGGGTCCCCAAATTGCCCCCAGTGCTAGCCGCGCTGGCCTCAAACCCGTGGGTAAAAGGACCGAGGCAGGAGCCTCTGGGGTGGCTCGCTTTCTTACGAAGGCGAGCCGCGACCACAACGTTGCCATGGACATATTCTCGCAATGAGAACGTGACCATCCACGAACGCTGTCTCCGCGTGAGCAGTGCCCAGACACGAAAGACAGTGATCGTGACCGTTAGAAGGCGAGAGATAACGAGCACAACCAGGAATAACACACAATCGGAAAAGCATCTTTAAAAAGACGCGTCTTTAAAAAGACGTTCCGTGTGTGCGCTCTTTTAGAGAAATATATATACTCTTAAATGCTCTTTCAGAAAATATACTCTCTAGTTTTTCTGCCGAAGCGCCCTGGGGCGTTCTCTGCAGTGCACCAGTGCAGAGGAGGGAGAAGCCGCTGAAATGCGCCGTCAGATCCAGCAGGTGAATGAACAGTAGTATTCAGCTCAGCGAGCATGACCGTTCGGCTCCGAAGAGAAAATCTGAATGAGTGGTTGCATACCAGCTCCTTTTATACCCGTATGTTCGGGGGAGTGGCATGCAAATACCACTCGCCAATTTTCATTGGCCTTTTATCAAAGACCAGAGGTGTCTCGGGCTCCCAAGAGTGACCCCTAGTGTCACTACATCGACACCAACGTCGAGTGAGTGACAGATAGGGAACACTATGTGTATCCTCTCTAGGTACCTCCTGTCACTATTACAAGTGACCCAGCAACAACGTTGTTTACATTTTTCAGATAATTTCTATAAAATTCAGCATAAAACTACTCAAACACACATTACTCCCATAGACTCGCATTGGAAAAAAAAGCAAGCGCTTGTCAGAGAAATGGCGGATGGCAACAGTTGCTAGGATAGGATTGATCAGAAACACTTTGAAGGCGGGGCTTAGAAAAGGGTTAATTGTACTTGACCCAGCCCATAACAGCTTTGCGTGCGTGATTTCGCCAACACACATGTGCCTAGACTTAGTGAATGCTTGCAGGAAAATACCAAAACTTCGTAGTGCTCTTAAAATAGCGCCAGCAATCTGAATCTGAGAAAGAAAGAGCGCAAAGAGGCCTTTGTACATTACAGGTTTTGTTTGCTACAATAAAGCTCATTTGTGGTGTGTGAACAAGAACAGCTGTTAGTGCTTTCACACTAGAGCTTTAGAGACCTGAATAGGTTTGATGTCAGAGTTTGGTTTGTTTGGTTAATGTGGAGGCACCAGTAAACCGCACCAAAGTCTGTCTAGCAAGTCAGTCCACTGGCTGCTATCTTTGGAATGCTCTCTGGAAGCTATTTGCAGTCATGAAACTGCAGTTCCTATCTACTTGAATAGGGAACGCCCAAAATCTCAAAAAACGGTTGGTCAAGATTATGATCAAAGAACATATTTAAAATCAGCAATAAAATCTGACAACACTGGAATCATAAATTGTGCTTCTGTACCTCAGATAATGCCAAAAAAATAAATAAAAAAATTCCCGACTTGTATAGCTAATGTGCATGCGCATTCTCGAGTTTATTGACAAGCAATGTTTGTATCTAAAAGGTGATTGGCTCTTTTATCTGTAAGGCGGGACTTTCTTTCTACATCCGTTGACCGTTGGGCGTTTCAATTTCTCCCATTCATTTTAGTAGAAGTGACCCATCTCTGCTAACTAGTCTCTGACTGCACCCAAGTCTGCTTGTAAAGGTGGTCGTGGGTACAGTTTATGTAAACCCTGGTACAGTTTGCAGTTGGTATGAAAGCAATCCGTCCTAAATCACGGAAGTAATTTACTGTTTAAAATGTTAAATGATTAGAGACTTACATTATGTTCTCCGCTCTGTCCATGCACTGAATAAATTAATAATAATAATAATAATAATAATGATAATAATAAAAACACATTTAATTGAGCTGCTCATGCAATGTAAATTGAAAGACCCATTTTAGGGGTGGTCAAATTACAACTTAAATTCAAACAGAGCTATAGAAACATATCTTCATATTTAGAATTAAAATGTCTTATTATGTGAACTTTTAAGAACCCCCCCAGCGTTTTCTTTTGACATCCTTTGGGGATCGACTCTTGTTTAGGCCGGTCAGACCCCAAAACAGAATCTTGCTGAGCAACCAGCATTTGCATACTTACATGAACTATGTTTCTGTCCTAAGAATGCTTGATAGGCACTGATTGTATAATCTGGATTATGTACCGGTGTGTTGTGAATTTGACTAATGACAAGGAACGAATCATAAAAACATCTGAGCTGTGGACATCTGGCAAGGGGATTCTGGGATACATAGCAACGTGCATCCAGAGGCTGAATTTATGAGGTTGCCGGGCGCACATAGAGTAGACACAGAGAACTATAAAATGAGATTTTGAGATTATTTGAGAAACACTGAGAGAGAGAGAGAGAGAGAGAGAGAGAGAGAGAGAGAGAGAGGCATCACAGAGGTTTTGTTAGGCAAATCCAGCTACCTAAAACAACATCATGTGTAGACAGGATTTAATTGAGGCTGTGTATGCATAAAGGATGCAGAGATTTCACTGCCATGCATGTATTCAGGAGTTTGTGTGTGTGTGTGTGAATGGCAGAATGGCAGTGTTTCTCTGACAGAGGGATTACAGACCCTGGGAAAAGCAGAGACAGAAACAGGAGGATTTACATGCTGGAGGGACAGTAATGGAGAGATGAGATGAACAGAGAGAAAGGGAAAAAGAGGTCTGATACCAGCTGGAGGGCAATTAGCAAGAGAGCAGGAGAAAACGACAGATAGAAAAAAGTGTGAGTGCCTGTACATTAGTTTGAAGCAGTTTCCATTTTAACAACTCTATTGAGTAGCACTTGAGTGGTAGAAAGAGAGAAATGGGGGAGATATGTCAGTTGAGAATGTTATGCACAAATTATAGCTGTCCTTCTCCTTTACCACTGATTGAATGTGAACATCTGTGTGTTTCTATTTTTGTTCCCTTTAGGAATACACAATTATAACAAAAATCATACTTATTGATTATGTGCCAACAGAATTGCTCAGAAAACCTGAATTCTGCAGGATTGGAATGTCTGTCAAGTTCTACACATTCACCTTCTCTTGTATGTTTGCTTAATTAGTTCTGATCATAACACACAGATCGGTTTTACATGAAAACAGCACGTTGGTTTGAACTCACATGTGCTGTGATGCATTGGGGAAGGCGGTGGTGTACTGAGGGGCCGAATCCTCTGGGCCATGTGGGGCAGCATGACTGATCACCATCAGCACAGGTCTGTGAGGGTAGATCTTCTTAGACATGCGAAAGTAACTAATGCTGTCGTTGGTTATGAGATCTGTCAAGTAGTCCTACAAGAAGAAGAGGAAAATTAAGATCTGATTAGATCTGATCATTACATCATCTATTGATTATATTTGATCTCACGAGTTTACATTTTAATACCAGACAGAATCTTGGGACTTTTTTCACATTTTCTGCACTGATTTTTTTGGGGAAAATATGCAGAATTCTGCAGAATGGATTTAAACATGGTTAAATGTGTTAAAGGAATAGTTTACCCATAACTTAAAATTCTGTCTTTCACATACCCTCATGTCATACCAAACCTGTACGACTTTTCTTCTTCTGCAGAACACGAGAGGAAGAATTTTCACATGGCTTACGTTTAAACTTACGTTGTTCATGTGAAAACTTGGCTGTTTTTGCTTTTGCGATTTAAACGTGAGCCACTGTGAACAAGCTTCTCTCAGGGTAAATGATGACAAAATTTTCATTTTTGGTTGAATTATCCATTTAAATGGATCTGAGAGTACTACACTATCAACGATTGCTGAAAATATAATAAAATCATTCAAAATGTTGAGGAAATGACTTTGTGCAAGATGGCCATTCCAATTTTTCAGAAATATGTGGCGCTTTCTGCATAGTTCTGCGTGTGCTGTTTCCATGTAAGCCTGCTCATAAGCAGACTTTTCTGTTGTTAGAGAGCTTGAATGCCAGCCATTGCAATGAATGGTGAGAAATAACAGAAAATACAAAGAGAGGAATCTAAGAAGAAATAAAATTGCAGCGATGACCCCTGACATCTGACACTAAGTTTTGAGAGACAGCGAATGAGAGAGGGATGGGGAATTGGTAGAGTGGGGGAGACAAACAGAAAAGGTTTGGACTTTGTTATAAATCAGACTAACAAGACTATCAATCAAACTGCTCTAGAATGGATGGAGACATGGAAAGAACTGAAGGAAGGAAAAACAATAAGAAAAGAGGGGGTTCCACATCATTGAGCACCTTACATACAGACCTTTGAGTAGTCAAAGCCATGTTTCTCTCGGACGCCATTCCTGCAGAGGGTGTAGTTGTAGAAGCGGGAATTCTTTACCATGGCGACCCACTCTCTCCAGCCCGGAGGAATATATGTCCCATTATACTCGTTCAGATACTTCCCAAAGAATGCTGGGAAAATACATACACAAGAGAGCATAGCTATGATTGAGGGCCATAATTAAACATAATTACACAATTAAAACATTTCAGTGTTTAAAGCTTATGCCAACTGGTTTTACACTGAAATACAGTAGAGTATACTAGAGTAGAATAGAGTAGACTTCTACTTTACTGTAGAGTACTACAGATTAGCGTAAATCAGAGTTGAGTTGTGTATAATAGAGTAAAGAAGTGTGGATCAGAGTAGAGCAGAATAAAATAGAGCAGAATAGGATACAGTAGACAAGAGCAGAGTACAGTAGAATAGTGTAGATCAGAGTAGAACACAGCAGAATAGAATAGAATACTACAGAGTAGAGCAGTGTACAGTAGAATAAAGTAGCGTAGATCAGAGTATAGTAGAATAGAGTATATTAGAGTAGAGCAGAGAATATCAGAATAGAGTAGAACAGAATACAGTAAAGTAGAGCAGAGTACAGTAGAGTAGTGTACATCAGAATTCAGTAGAGCAGAATACAATACTATACAATACAGTAGAGCAGAGTACAGTAGTGTACATCACAATACAGTACAGCAGAATAGAACACAATACAGTAGAGCAGAGTACAGTAAAATAGAGTAGCACAGATCAGAGTAGACGAGCAGAATAGAACAGAAAAGAATACAGTAGAGTACAGCAGAGTAGCATAGATCTGAGTAGAATAGGGCTGAGAAGATTATAACAGAGTAGAGCTGAGTAGATCGGAGAAGAGCAGAACAGAATAGAATACAGTAGAACAGAGTACAGTAGAATAGACTAGCATAGATCAGAGTACAGTTGAGTAGGGCATAACAAAGAAGAGCAGATTTGATCAGAGTAGAGTAGATAAAAATAGAATAGAATATTTTATAGAATAGAATGTATTATAGTAAAGTAGAGTACAGCAGAAAAGAGTAGTGTGGACTAGAGTAAAATTGAGCAAAATAGAATGGAATAGAGTAATTCAGAGTACAGTAGAACAGAGTTGCATAGATCAGAGCAGAGTAACATTGAGTAGAGTATAATAGAGTTAAGCAGAGAAGATCAGAATGGAATAGAGCAGAGTACAGTACAGTAGAGCAGAGTACAGTAGAACAGAATAGCGTAGATCAGAGAAGAGTAGAGTAGAATAGAACAGGAAAGAATACACTTGACTAGATCAGAGTAAAGTTGAGCAAATTATAAAAAGTACAGCAGAGTTGATCAGAATAGAATATAGTATGGTAGAGCAGAGTACAGTAGAGTAGTGTGGATCAGAGTAGAGAGGAACAGAATAGAATACAATAGAGCACAGTAGAATAGCGTAGATCAGAGTAGAGTTGAGGAGAGTATATTACAGTGGAGCAGAGTTGATCAGAGAAGAGTAGAACAGAATAGAACACAGTAGATCAGAGTAGAGTAGTGTTAGGTAGAGTTTAATAGAGTAGAGCAGATTATATCAGAATAAAATAGAACACAATGCAGTATAGTAGAGAATAGTACAGTACAGTAAAATAGAGTAGTGTTAGATAGAGTTTAATAGAGTAGATCAGAGTAGATCAGTATGAATCGAACAGAATACAGTATAGTAGAGCAGAGTACAGTAAAATAAAGTAGCGCATATCTGAGTAGATCAGAATAAAATAGAACAGAATACAGTATAGTCAGAGGTGTAAAAAGTGAATGTATGGATACTTAGTGAAAATTTTACTCAATTTAAAGTCGAAGTATCTAGCCAAAAACATACTTGATTGAAAGTAAATAGTATTCACATTAAATTGTACTTAAGTATTAAAAACTTTTTTCCAAGCTAGAATGAAATCAAGAGAGGAGATTGTGTGAGAGAGGATGTTGTTAAATTCGATTGGTTTGTTAAGTCGCCTTTGTACTGTCTCCAATGACTGTCATATTTCTCCCCCAGTGGCATTTGCAACCTGGTCAAAGAATCATGTTACAATAACTACATTTTTCCAAAATGGTTTTTATGTGGCCTGTTGTATGTAACACAGCCATTTCCAGGTGGAATGAACATTAGAGGCACTAAAACAACAATTACTTTTATTCCTTTCACTCAAATCACGAGTAAAACGGCAGATTATCAGTTAATAAACACTAATTTTTCAAACTATTCCTCACACAATGCTGTCTTATGACATATAAACACTTTTACAAGCTTGTTAGAGTGTGATTAAACTGCACAGTTGCTCAACTGTAAGAGTGTTGCACTTGTGATACAAAAGACCGTGGCACGAGTCCTGAAGAGCACACGAGTCAACACGTGAGCGAAAGTATCATAGAAGCACCACAAAATGACGTGGTTGTTTCTTTCACCTCACATTTGCTTTTTTGACACTGTTGGTTAGGTTTAGGTTTAAGGTTTAGGGTAGGGAGGTAGGTTTTGTTGATTAAAACCTTGATAGAGTATTAACCTTAAAAACCTCATCTATTTGACAACATTTAACTCAGTTTTAGTGCCACATAGTGGACTTTTCACTTCGGAACTGCACTGAGATGAGTAATGAACCACATAATTTGATTTTGCAAAAATATTGCCACAGTCACGCAGTGTTCGTTGCATGGAGAAGGCACTCACGAATTGCAAGGTCAGAACACTCAGCCCCTACCAAACCTTGCTGTTGAGCAGATGGATGAATTCAATAAAATTCATAATTCATATTTACTCAGATTCTATTATTTTTATTATCATTATTATTATCATTATCATTGCTGGTTTTATAGTTAATATTATAATGAATAGTTGCCTAACAACAACAACAATAATTCAGCAAATGAGGAGTAGAAATTCATAGATATGATTTCAACATGCAGGCAGTTGTAGAAATAGATGACATATACACATTTAATTACAAAAGCCTTTTGTTTATATATATATATATATATGTATATTTGCAACGTGAATGATCATTTTTAACTTCATAACTATCCAATCTGTAGGAATAGCAGGCATTTAGAATAAAGTTTAGGGCAAAAAACGTCAGTATTTCTCACTTCGTGCTCATAGTTTTGAATGAATACATCACATTAAGTCACATATGGTTTAGTCGCACAAATATTTCAATGTATCCAAAGCTAAAATCAGATCCGAAATTTCGCCTTTGCAGATGGTCGGAACTCAACACAGCCACCGTGCGACACACCATTTGAAATGACTGACCTCTGATCTGTCATCTGTCATTTATCGGATGCAGTGAAAAGGCGACTTTAGTCCAGTAAGAGGAAAGAAACTGATCTGCAAAAATGTAATGAGTAATTTTCAAGTTTAAATAAAATTGTAAAAACTTTTCTTTGGAAATGTAATTAAGTAAAAATACAAGTATTCTGTTTAAATTACACTTGAATAAAGTACAAATCTAAAAAAATTATACTTACATATATTACTTAAGTATTTCTACTAAATTACTTTATACCCCTGAGTATAGTAGAGCAGATCAGAGTAGAGCAGAATAGAATACAATACAGTAGAGCAGAGTACAGTAGAATAGAATAGCATAGATCAGAGTAGTGCAGAATAGATTCGAAAAGAAGACACTAGACTAAATCAGAGTAAAGCAAATTATAATAGAGTACAGCAGAGTTGATCACAGTATGGCAGAAGAGAATAGAATATAGTATGGTAGAGCAGAGTACAGTAGAGTAGTGTGGATCAGAGTAGATAAGAACAGAACAGAATACAGTAGAGTGGAGCAGAGTAGCATAGACCAGAGTAGAGTTGAGGAGAGTATATTACAGTAGAGCGGAGTTGATCAGATTAGTGTAGAGCAGAATAGAACACAGTAGATCAGAGTTGAGTAGCTTAGATAAGAGTAGCGCATAACAGAATAAAATACAGTAGAGTAGAGCAGAGTACAGTTGAATAGAATAGCATAGATCAGAGTAGATCTAAGTAGGGTATATTATAGCAGAGTTGATCAGAGTAGAGTAGAGCAGAATAGAATACCATTGAGTAGAGCAGAGTACAGCAGAATAGAGTAGCTTAGATCAGAGTAGATCAGAGTTGATCAGAGTACAGTAGAGCATAATAGAATACAGTAGATTAGAGCAGAGTTGAGTAGAGTAAAACAGAGTTGAGTAGATCAGAACAGAACTGAGTAGAGCTGAGCAGAGTACAGTACAGTAGAGCAGAGTATAGTACAGTAAAACAGAGTAGAACAAGATCAGAGAGAAGATCAGAGTTATAGTCAGAGATCTGTATAGAACAGAACAGAACAGAATACAACTGTAGAGTAGAGCAAAGCAGAATAGAACAGAATATGGTAGACTAGAGTAGAGCAGAGCAGAGTAAAACAGTAGAATACAGTAGAACAGAATAGAGCAGATTATGGAAGAGTACAGAAGAGTGAAAAAGTCAAACAAATAGTACAATAGAGTAGAGTACAATAGAGTGAATTATAGTACAACAAAATAGAATAAAGTAGAAAACAGAGGAGAGCAGAGTACAGTAGAGCAGAGTAGAACAGAGCAGAGTACATTAGAATAGAATAGAGCAGTGTAGAGTAGAGTTAAGTAAACTTTATTATAATATGCTAAATGCTTTAAACCAAATGTTCATCTGACAAAATATAATGGGCATATAGATAGAAAACTGACCTCAGTGAACACACACAGACACACACACACACACACACACACACACACACACACACACACACACACACAGAAATAAATAGAGGACAGGGAGGTGTGTGAAGATGGAAGAAAATTTCTGTTGGAAATGTTACATTAGAGGGGATGTTGGTCAGGGGCTGGTCTTTTTCTTAGAGGAAGTGTGCTCTAATGGATCACTGTTACCACTAAAAGCCTGACTCACTGCCAAGTGTGTGTGTGTGTAAGTTAGAGCCTGAGAGAGAGAGATATATGCAGAAAATTCACAGCTGGTCATGGTATGTTTACATGCACATAGTAGCTTTGCATGATGTCTTTGTCACAAACAGAGAACGCGCCCTCATACACACACACACACACACACATACACAATCAAATACACAAAACCATCTAATACAGCCAGAAGGTTTTAGTTTGATGAAAATCATCTGTTGGAGACAGATTATGTCAATGTTCGTGCAAGAGTCTGTGAGAGTGAGTTTGAGAGAGTGTGTGACCTAAGGGCTTGTCAAACCAAATCTCTGATAAAAGTCAGTAAAAAACACAACAGACACACATTTTTAAGCTCTGACAAATGAACCAGCTCACAAAGCACAGAAACGAGAGCTCAATCAATGAAATGTTACATATGATTTATAACTCTTTATAACACAGGTCAATTCAACATTCATGTCAGGTTATTTCTAGGGAGAGTTATACACCATTATGCTACAGTATAGTGTGTCTTTGTATGTATAGCTTGTGTGAACGTCCCCTTTCTCTGCTCTACTCTACTGTTCTAGAATCTACTTTAATCTGCTGTAAGCCTTACGCTATTTTCTGTGCTACTCTATGTTATTAGACAAAAATAGGGCGATTTAGTAAGTATATGTATAGTATTTGCACAAGTGTGTGAATGGTCTCCACCTGTCCTGTAGCCAGTGTTGTTGAGGTAAACTCCAAAGGTGCGGGGCTCATGTTGGGCCTGCCAGGAGGGCGAGGAGCAGTTCTCATTGTTAGTGTAGGTGTTGTGGTTGTGGGCATACTTCCCAGTCAGCATAGAAGAGCGTGACGGACAGCACATAGGTGTGGTGACAAAGGCGTTGGAGAAGTGCGTTCCACCCTGTTCCATGATCCGCCGTGTCTTATTCATGACCTGCATGGAGCCTAAATGAGAGAGAGTGACAGAGAGTGAGACAAGAGAGAAAATATCAAATATTACTCAAGGTCACATCAAATATGCTCTACTAATTGCCCCAGAGAACTAGGGTCTGTCTCATTGTCTAACACGAAATACTAGAAAGTGGCATTGTGATTTGTAATGCATCGTGGGAGCTTGGTCATCGTGCAAGAACTTGTATTGCATTTAAATTTTGGGTCGTATGCTGTCAGAAAACTTGCAATATGATGCTCAAACCACAAAAACTACTTTTATGATACTTTTGGGTGCTTTTTTAAAGCTTTAAAGTGGGTCACTATAAACTGCCATTGTCAGAATTTACAGCATTTTCATTTTTGGGTGAACTGTTCATTTAAATACTCATGGCGCAGTACTTTTTCAGAGCATTTATTGTCTGGTTACATAATTTTTCTTTGCAAAACCCTTTGTTTTCACTCTGACAGTCACCTTTTAGTCTTTCTTCAATTTTCCCTTTCTCAAATACACATACACACACTACAGCCAGATGGGCAGAACTGATATGACTGGGGACAGGAAATCTGGTTCAATATGGCCTTTGCAGACAGGATTGCCACACCTCTACAGATTCATTCAGAAAGGTCAACATAAACCTACAGTACATGAAAAAAAACCAAAAAAAACAAAAAACAAACTCAGTGCACTTTACATGCTAAGGTCAGTATGGATGGACAACACAAATCAGTATTCACATGCTCTCCAGAGGAGAGGAGAGAAGAGGAGAGACATAAACCATTATCTCTGCCAAACCAGGATGATCTCAGTAGTATTTGTATGTAACATTTACACATATTTCAACTGGCAGTGGAAATTAGACGTGATGCATGTGCTGATGAGGCACGTTTCTATATAGTCGCATTTTTCTTTGTATGCCCTTGCTTCAATTGAGAACACTTGATTATCTAATCAAAATGGAGGTACCCCCCCCCAACCATAATCAAAACAAGCAAGTACAACCCCCCCCCATTATTTATATCATGATTAATGGAAACATGTAAATGCTTCATGCTGCCCCAATTTTAAAGCCAAATATATGCCCTTGGCGCCAACCAAAAAGGAACATGGAGGGAAAAAAATAAAGAGTTCCTAAAAGCAACTATTGGCACCGATTATTCGGTAATACCCATACATCAGTCTACATAAATTTTTGTATGCACAGATGTTTAGACAGACACTGAAATGTACAATATGAACGTATTGAAAACAAATCCTCTGAAAATTTTACATATGTACAGCTTTAGAGGTACAAATCTTTACAAATCCTCCTGATGACTGGTCAGAAGAAAAAAATTGTAAAATAAAGTTTACCAGGATCTCACTGCAGGTGAACGAGTTCAATACTCACGTTTTGACACAATGTTTGTTTGTTTTTTTTAAATCGAGAGATCGAGATTTTGCTAAAAATATCGCAAACGCTAACGTTAGATATGTTGTAAATCCACCAAAGGCTGAATAAGGAAGAGAAAAATTATTCATAGCACTTGTCTTAATGCCGCTCCTGATCTGATCAGCTGCACATGTGTGGCGCGCTCCAAATTAATGTGACAGGTTAACAACACAGGACTGATATAAAAGACAATAGGAATATTTTATATGGGTGGGCCAGTAAGGTGCTACTAGGATGACCTTCTCCTCATCCTCCCTGACCTTGCACAGCATCTGTGCAAGTACACATACTTGCGTAGCCCCCGGGGCCAGCTGTGTGCCAGTGCATCTGTGCCGAGGGGAGCCTCGGTCAGGGTATACCAGAGCGGGCAGTGGGAGGATTCCCGGGAAGAAACAGGTCTACCTGCGCTTGACCAAATCGACTCCAAATCAGCTGGACCAACTGGGGGTGGAGTCTCCACTCTCCCCTGAGTGTGACCTGCCACGACAGCGCGTCCGCTGCCCGGGATGTGAGTGGCTTGCAACGACTTGAGCCGCTGCTGACTCCAGAGGAGGAGACGGCGGGCGAACTACGACATGCCGCCTTGTAGGTTTATGTACACTACTGTCGCCGTGTTGTCCGTCTGGACCAACACGTGCTTGTCCTGGATCAACGGCCGAAGCCTCCACAGAGTGAGCAATACTGCCAGCAAGTCGAGGCAGTTGATATGGCAACGCAGTTTCGGCCCTGTCCAGGAGCCCTCGGCTGCGTGCCCATTGCACATGGTGCTCCAGCCATGCTTGGAGGCATCTGTTGTAACCACGATGCACCTGGGTTACTTGCACTAAGGGGACTCCTGCCCGCAGGAATGCAAGGCCCGCCCAAGGGCTGAAAAGGTAGCGGCAGATCGGCGTGATGACCACGCTATATGTGCCGCGGCGCCATGCCCATCTCATTACTCGAGTCTGATGCCAGTGCTGAAGTGGTCTCATATGCATCAAACCGAGCGGCGTGACCGCCGTCGAGGATGCCATATGCCCCAGGAGCCTCTGAAAATGCTTCAGTGGGACTGCCTGAACAACTTCAGGCAGTTCAGCACTGACTGCGTGCACTCGCTCGTGAGGCGCGCCATCATAGAGACTGAGTCTAACTCCAACCCGAGCAAAGAGATGCTCTTTACCGGGGAGAGCTGCTCTTTCCCCATTTGACCCGAAGCCCCAACCAGCTGAGGTGCCTGGGCACCAGGTCCCTGTGCGCACACAACAAGTCTCAAGAATGAGCTAGAGCCAGCTAGTCATCGAGACAGCTGAGGATGCGGACGCCTACTTCCCTTAGCGGGGCAAGGGCTGCCTCTGCGACTTTTGTGAAGATGTGAGGTGACAGGGACCGACCGAAGGGGAGGACCTTGTACTGGACGTTGAAGTACGCGTCCTTCAGGTCTACCACCGCGAACCAATCTTGATGCCGGACGCTCGCTAAAATGCGTTTCCGTGTCAGCATCTTGAACAGGAGTCTGTGCAAGGCCCGGTTCAGAACTCACAGGTCCGGGATTGGACGCAACCCACCGCCTAACGACGCAGCCTCAAAACCGTAGGTAGAAGGACCGAGGTGGGAAGCCGCTGGGGTGGCTTTCCCTCTAACGAAGGAAAGCCGCGACCGCAACATTGCCATGGTCATGCTCTCGCAGTAAGAACATGACCCGTCCACAAACGCTGGCTCCGCGTGGGCAGTGCCCAAGCAAGTAAGACAGCGATCGTGGCCATCGGAAGCGGAGAGGTAATGACCGCAACCAGGAAATAAACACAGATGGAGAGGCATCTTTATAAAGATGCTCTGTCAGTTCCACTCTTTTAGTAGGGAAAATATACTCTTTTATTGCAAGAATATATATTCTTTTAGACTGTCGAAGCGCCCAGGAGCATTCTTTGCACTCCACCGGCGCGCGAGGGGGAGAAGCTGCTGTAATGCACCGTAAATCCAGCAGCTTTTGTAGAGGTGAATGGATTGGTGGAGGAATTCACCTCACTGAAATACAACCGCTCGGCTCCGAAGAGAAAATCTGAATGAATGGTTGCGAGCCAGCTCCTTTTATACCCGTGTGTCCAGGGGAATGGCATGCAAATTCCACTCGCCAATTCCCATTGACCTTTTCTCAAAGATCAGAGGTGTTTGGGGCTCCCAAGAGCGACCCCTAATGTCACTACATTGACACAACGTCGAGTGAGTGACAGATAGGGAACAGCACCGTACTTCACTGTTGGGATTAGGAATGGGCATTTTTCAATTATTTTGTATTCAAATATTTGAGCTCATAAAAAAGGAATACTCAATTATTTGTTTATTTAAATGAAGTTAATTAATGAGAAAGAGACGTTGTGAAATTATATTTTTTTAATCATGAAGGTTGCGTCAACATTTCAAAACAAGCTTATAATTATATCTAAAACAAGCTTATATTATATCCTGTGTTTTTTGTTGAAAATATTTAAATAAGCAATGTGTGTTTTTTTTTGTATTAGCGCAAAAGCTTTTAAGCTCACCCAAAACAAATAAAAAGAAATCGCTAATAAAGTAAACTGCCACAATTAATGTACAGAATGCATATAAACACTCTACAGTTTTTAGCAGAACATAACCCAAAACCGGAACAGTGATTTTCAATTGTTCCAGAGTGAAAACTTTATTTGTAAATGCTGGAAACTGGTTATAACCGGTTAATTTTGTTCCGATAATTTTTTAATGAAACTAAAGGTCAAAGGGTTTATCACAGTATATTTTTGGAATTACACCACTTCATGTTGCCCGAAAAAATTAAAAGTGCGCTTTGATCCTGAAGGAAACTGCTGCATCACACGTCTTTGCCTAATTGTCCGTTGTGGATGTTGTATTTTGTGAATGAAGACCTTTTTAATAAATATGTATGTATAATTACTACATATACACTACCATTCAAAAGTAGTAGTCACTTTCTCATTCTTTATTTTTATTTTTCTTCACATTTTAGAATAATAGTAAAGTCATCACAACTATGGAATAATAGAAATGGAAATATGGGAATTATGTTGTGACTAAAAAAATCCAAAATAAATCAAAACTGTGTTATATTTTAGCAACTTCAAAGTGACCACCCTTTGCCTAGATTTTGCAGACATGTACTCTTGACATTTTCTCAACCAGCTTCTTGATTTATCACCCTGGGATGCTTTTTAAACAGTATTGAAGGAGTTCCCATCTATATGCTGGGCACTTAGTGGCTGCTTTTCTTAATTATTCGGTCCAAGTCATCCTTTCAAAAAAAAAAAAAAAAAAAATTTTTATTTTATTTTTTTTTATACAATTTTAGTTTTGTAATTAAAGAAATTAATATGTTGGCACAATTATATTTTTGTCTACAAAACTAATTTCAAACATTTAAGCATATGCCTTCAGATCAAAAGATTTTTAAGATCATGAGAAATTTTTCAGGCAAGTGACCCCAAACTTTTGAACGGTAGTGGATATACATTGCTAATTCAGATACATGAGAAACATTATTAAGTGGACAGCCACTTCTAGGGAGAGCAGCCACAGTACAAAATTATCTACATTTATAGATAATTTGTCTAACTGTGGACAGATGAATATCTAAGCTCTTCGAGATAACTTTGTAACCCTTTCCAGCTTTATGCAATACTGCAATTCTTGATCATAAGTCTTCTGAAATCTCTTTTTTGCAAAGCGTGGTCCATGTCAGCAGATTCTAAGTGCTTTTTAGAAGTCAAAGTAGCCATAACCCACACCTCCAAACTCGTTTCATAAATTGGATGCCAAGTTTGCCAACACCTGGCTCTAATTAGCTTTTATTGACATCTTTATCCTAGAGGTTCACTTACTTTTTCCACAGCACTGTTAATGTTTAATGGGATGTGTTTAATAAATACATGAAAAATTATAATTGTTTGTGTGTTGTTAGCTTAAGTACATTGTGTTTTTCTGTATCTGTGTCTTTGATGAAGTTGAGATCACATTTTATGACCAATTAATGCAGAAAACCAGCAAATTCCAAAGGGTTCACATACTTTTTTTTTTGCCACTGTGAGTCACTGTAAGTTGCTTGGCAATCGTAAACACTAAATAGCTTATCCACAGTTTTCCTGACCAACCACTGGGTGGTGTAATGATGATTCCGATTGCCGCTGGACTGTTTTCTGGTACCGATCTCCGTAAGTAGCAATGTTAAAAATGATCGAAACTAGCTATCCAGATGGAGAACAACCAACATTTTAAATGTTAGTTAGAGTAAAAATTAGTTCAGGTTCAACTTGTGAAGTTGTTGGCTGTCATAACAACTCAAAGTAGTTAATGCTAACAACGTAACTGACCACAGGCCATTGCTTCATGTCATCTACACACTAGGTTAAGGCACTGTTAAAAGACGGTCATTGCGACTCTGTAAAGTATCGGCACTATGGAGCGACGTTTTTATTTTTTATTTTTATTTAGCATTTTTCACAAATTTAATACATTAAACATCACATAAACATCCACTAAAAACATATGCCAATGAGTGAAAACACTGGAGACTGGAAAACCAAAACTGGCTTCTATAATGAACCGTGGAACACTTTCATGTTCAGGAAAAATGTGGATAGTTACGCTAATTAATTATATTACTTGGCAAAAGATTTGTTTATTATGATAATGTTATTATTATACAAATTGAATTACTTCGTGAACATAGGAATACACAATTAATTATATTTTAATGTGATCATGATTTCATGATTTTCTCATTAATGATCCTACATGTAACTGTGTGTTTTCAATTTCCACACACCCAGTTCAATGTCCTGGTCATCTGTGAGGATGAGGATGATGTTGGGACGGATGTTGCGACGGTCTCGCTGGGATCGAGGTTTCAGCCTCTGATTGGACAGGAAGATGGAGGCATGAGCCACAGCAACCACGGCCAACAGCATGAAGAGCCGGGCCGCCAGCCCCTGTGTTGCCATGTCCACGACCTCTGACCCCAACCTATGACCCTGTCGGGGCTCTCGCTCACACTACGCTGATCTCACCGTGAGGCACCTGTGGGGATAGTAGAAAGTAGATTAGTTCTGAGTTTCATTTTTAAACCTTAACTGAGGAAGAGCAATATTGAACTGAACTTCAACAAACTTTTGCATGAATATTGCATCATCTTTGCAGAGAAATATCACTTCACCTGGGACTAAGGGTAATAAACTGACATTTATTCAATAGAGCGTTCCTGCTCTAAACACAGAGTGTAAATGTTTCTGTCTGTACACAATGTAACATCCACAACACAGTATGGCTGTCTGTAGGGCTGAGAAACAAAATTAGAATGTTTCACTGAAATATTACCAAATTTTAAGACATTATTTCAGGTTGGGGGGAAATCTAAAAGACATCTGATGTTCAAATCGTTGTATTTTTATTTTAGTGTCAGCGAGACACTGATAAGAGAAAAAGGCATAGTCAAGACACCGGCAGTTTCAGTTTAAAAGTAAATTCAACATTAAAAATGCATGTTGAGATACCTGTGTTCTGTTTAATTAGTTGCACTGCGTCTGTTTTGGTCCAATAATGTGATTGGTCTGAACAGCTCGTAACACCCTGTCTACAACGGACGTGTCCATTGACGTGACACAACGGCTTGAGGCTATTATGAAAAAGTTATGAAAAATATTGCTTTGTGGCTATTTGAGACTTTGAGGGTTACTTTGTTTAAAGGATAGCAGAAACAGCGCTTGTCAAATCATTAGGTCTTCTCACGTTTTCTCAAGAATAACCTGCTGTTGAAGGAATTCTAACACTGTCGATATAAAGATGCAAAAAACTCACATAGAGTGAAAATATGAGCAGTTAGTTTGGAAAATAACCAAACCTGCAAAGATCTCTGCTCTCTAAGAGGTATGTGTTTATTCTTTAAAATTGTTATGCACACATTTTGGCCAACTTTTTGTTCTCATTGATGTTGTTGCTCTAAATAAACATTTACACATATGTGGGTAGTTGAAATAGAATTTCAAGCATGGTCAGCAGTGTCCTATACTATTATAACTATCTAAAACTATTTTAAACAGCATTTTCTAATTTAGAGTAACTTTAATGGGGAACACTTATGGTTGTGTTTCTTAACATTAGTTAACTACATTAGTTAACATGAACTAACAATAAACAATACTTAATAATCTTGGTAAATGTTCATTTCTACATATACTAGTTCATTTTCAACATTACAAATTGTATAAGTTAATTTTAGTTAATACAATATGAACTAACATGAACAAACAAAAGCAATTATACTTTTATAAACTGACATTAGCCAAGATTAATAAATGCTGGAAAATTGTATTACATTGTATAAATTGTTAATTATACCTATGCAAACCTTATTGTAAAATGTTACCCAGTAATTATCATACTAGCAGTTTCCATGACCTCATATTAATTGAGACATTGGTTTATATTTACTTCTAGAAAAAAGCTGAAAGATGATCAAAATAAGGCAATAAAACGGTGACTTGTCACAGCATCTAAAATACACATATTCCCTTAGCATGTATGTACGTTTTAACCTAACATCTTCATGTTGGGAAAAAAAAAGCTATTGGACACTTTATTTTTCATCTACCAGCCTATACAGTATAGTTAATCTTTTTTAGTGCTTTCATCATGATTAGAGTGGTTCTATGGATGTTTTAAAGTTATGACAACTTTCACACCGGGGGGGAGGGGGCATTTTCCTGATTTTGCCTAGGGCCCAACAAATCCACGGGCCAGCCCTGAGTGCTTGGCACACATCCAAAATTTAAATGCTCATTTTAGCATTCTAATGTGCATTTTTATCTTAAATTCGACTAATATTTGAATTTTAATTTGTCAGCCTAAAGCACAGCGTTCTGCTCAAAAGAATAACAAATGCAGGGAAGAAACTTTCACACTGAACTTACTGGAAAACTAAAAAGTCACCAAAGAAAGTTCTCCATGAGAAAGTTTACCAAATGCTATAGATGCTCAGTGATGTTGAAATCTGATGAATAGTCATTTTACGGCAAATGTTTTTGTGAAAAATCAAATGTGCCTAAGAATTTTTTCACAGTACTGTATACTATCTATCTACAACCCCAATTCCAAAAAAGTTGGGACAATATGAAAAATGCTAATACAAACAAAAAGGATTTGTAAATTATATTCACCCTTTGCTAAACTGAAAACACTACAACTACATATTATTTGATGTTTTAACCTGTGAATTTATTTTATTTATTTTTTTAATGTACAGTAATTTCAAATCAGATGATTGCAACATGCTCCAAGAAAGTTGAGACAGTGGCAATTTAAGACTAGTAACAATTTGACGAGCTGAAATAACAAGGCAATGTGAAACAGGAGATGTTAATCAGGTCAGGCAATCGTGTCATAGTACTGTATACTGTATAAGGGGCCTCCAAAAACAGCCTAGTCCTTCAAGAGCAAGGATCATTCGAGACTTGACAATTTGCCAGCAGATGCTTCAGAAAATAATCCAGCACTTTGAGAACAATGTTCCCCAAAGACAAATTGGAAGGATTTTGGGCATTTCACCCTCTACAGTGCACAATATAGTTAAAAGATTCAAGGAATCTGGTCAAATCTCTGTGCTTAAAGGGCAAGATGAAAACCACTTATAAATGCGCGTGATCTCTGATCCCTCAGATGTCACTGTCTTAAAAAACATTGTGACGTGGAGAAGGGAGTGGCTGGGCATGAGGATGAATGCCCAGAGTTGAGTTGCCCAATCAGCGGAAGAGAGATAAAGGAGGAGCCGGGGATGCCAGAGAGAGAGAGAGAGACTCGCGGCCGCTGTGTGTGTTCGTCAGTGTGTTTCAGTTCTGCGTTTTATGTTGTAATTAAAGTCTTGTTGATGGTTAATCCGGATCCTGCTTCCTCCTTTCCCTACAGAACAAGAGGCGTGTCTGCCACAAACATCATTCATCTGTAAAGGATATCATGAACAAGGGCTTGGGATTACTTTAGTAAACCTTTGTTAGTCAACACCACTCACCGCTGCATCCACAGATGCAAGTTGAGACTTTACTATGCAAAGCAGAAGCCCTACATTAACACTGTCCAGAATCACTGTCAACTTCTCTGGACTCTGCCTCATCTTAGATGGAAAGTAGAACAGTGGAACTGTGTTTTTTGGTCCAAAGAGTCCACATTTCAAAACGTTTTTGAAAAACACTGCCGGCATGTTCTCCGGGCCAAAGAGGAAAAGGACCATCCAAGCTGTTATCATTGTCAGGTCCAAACGCCAGTGTGTATATGGACCAGGGGCGTGTCAGTGCCCATGGCATGGGTAACTCGCTGTGAGGGCACCATTAATGCAGACAGATATGTAAAAATTTTGGAGCAGCATATACTGCCATTCAAAACCGTCTTTTCCAAGGACGTCCTGGAATTTTCAGCAGGACAACTTGGCCGAATAAGCAGAGAGTGTGGGTGATAGATTTGCCTGCCTGCAGTCCTGACCATCTCCAAATGAGAATGTGTGGTACATTATGAAGCACACAATACCGCAACGAAGACTCTGTACAATTGTGCAGCTGAAGACCTGCACAATGGATGAATGGAGGAAACTTCCAATTTCTAAACTTATCAAACTTGTGTCTTCAGTGCCCACATGCTTAATAAGTGTTATTTGAACAAATGATGATGTTTCACAGTGGTAAACACTCGACTGTCCCAACGTTTTTGGAGTGTGTTGCAATCCTCTGATTTGAAATGACTGTACATTAAAAGAAAAAACAATGAAACTTTTTCGGAATTGGAGTTCTCTATCTATCTATCTATCTATCTATCTATATAATCTTTTTCATACATATATATACTGTGTATATATACTGTTTATATATGTATATATGTGGGGGGCCAAACAGTAAATAATTATATAAATCTGAATGTATAGTTGTAAATCCTGAATATATAAATATAAATCTGAATATATAGTTGTAAATCCTGAATATATAAATATAAATCTGAATATATAAATATAAATCTGAATCTATACTTGTAAATCCTGAATATATAAATATAAATCTGAATATATAAATATAAATCTGAATCTATACTTGTAAATCCTGAATATATAAATATAAATCTGAATATATAAATATAAATCTGAATATATATTTGTAAGTCCAAATATATAAATATAAATCTGAATCTATACTTGTAAATCCTGAATATATAAATAAAAATCTGAATCTATACTTGTAAATCCTGAATATATAAATAAAAATCTGAATCTATACTTGTAAATCCTGAATATATAAATATAATTCTGAATATATAAATATAAATCTGAATATATAGTTGTAAATCATGAATATATAAATATAAATCTGAATATATAGTTGTAAATCCTGAATATATAAATATAAATCTGAATATATAGTTGTAAATCCTGAATATATAAATATAAATCTGAATATATAAATATAAATCTGAATCTATACTTGTAAATCCTGAATATATAAATATAAATCTGAATATATAAATATAAATCTGAATCTATACTTGTAAATCCTGAATATATAAATATAAATCTGAATATATAAATATAAATCTGAATATATATTTGTAAGTCCAAATATATAAATATAAATCTGAATCTATACTTGTAAATCCTGAATATATAAATAAAAATCTGAATCTATACTTGTAAATCCTGAATATATAAATAAAAATCTGAATCTATACTTGTAAATTCTGAATATATAAATATAAATCTGAATATATATTTTTGTAAGTCCAAATATATAAATATAAATCTGAATCTATACTTGTAAATCCTGAATATATAAATAAAAATCTGAATCTATACTTGTAAATCCTGAATATATAAATAAAAATCTGAATCTATACTTGTAAATCCTGAATATATAAATATAATTCTGAATATATAAATATAAATCTGAATATATATTTTTGTAAGTCCAAATATATAAATATAAATCTGAATCTATACTTGTAAATCCTGAATATATAAATAAAAATCTGAATCTATACTTGTAAATCCTGAATATATAAATATAAATCTGAATCTATACTTGTAAATCCTGAATATATAAATATAAATCTGAATCTATACTTGTAAATCCTGAATATATAAATATAAATCTGAATATATAAATATAAATCTGAATATATACCCTGCGTTCCAAATGGGATAATTTACCATTATAAATATATATTCAGATTTATATTTATATATTCAGACTTACAATTATATATATTCGGACTACAAGTATGTATATTCAGATTTTATTTATATATTCAGAACTTACAAGTATATATTCTTATTTATAATTATATATTCAGGATTTACAATTATATATTCAGATTTTATATAATTATTTCATGTTTGGCCCCCCATGATATATATATATATATATATATATATATATATATATATATATATATATATATATATATATATATACACACACACATTATAAAGACACCTCAAATTGTTCAGGAGATGTGTGCTATTAATTAGCAGAACATTATAGAGATTTAAGGGTGGGCTCTTTTAACCTAGTGCTCTTTTTTGTCAACCAGTAAGCAAAATCACTTAGCAATGCCCCGGCAACATCCCACAACACCCTTGTATTGTGATGCAACTTTTCCAGTTGTAAACACCACATACATTATCTTCATTATTCAGATAGTGTAAAAATGTAGTTTCAATAACTTAAGATTTAAATTAAAAAAAATATCAATTTATCGATTATTGATCGGTACATTATTTTATTTAAATCTTTTTGAGACATCAATATATTAACATTAGCCGATATTTAAATTAGAAGCCTAATTTGTCGTCCGCCAGATGTGACTGGTGTGCGGTCCCCTTTAATTTACCCTGCCACTTATACTTTACCAAAGTTTTGTTGAGTAAAATGTCTGAAGAGACAAAGACTATAGACCCTTTTCACAGACCTGTAATGACACGTTTCCACCTTCTTTAACAACGTGAATGTAGCAAACTTTTTTAGATTTCCATTTTTAAAAATATTTAGTGTAAATTTATAACATTGTACTTTGTATTATATTACCCTGGAATAATTAAAAAAAAATCAGTTACCATAGCTGTGATGAGGCTTCTAATACAGCTACTGAGGGAGTGACAGTCAATTTTGCCTGTTTCTTTCTTCTTTGTGCTGTTATCCAGCGCTGTATATTTTTATCTTCTTTTGCAAAGCTATGAAAGTGTAATCGTAGATTTTTTCTTCAGCTGTTGTAGCAAATGGGTAAGCAAAAATGTAATGAGCTGTGGTCCCTCATTCACCGCCATTCAAGTTTAGCCAACTATGACGACTTCCACTTGTGTAACAAACAGCCCTATTTATATCTGATTTTATTAATTTTTTTATCTGAAAAAATGCTGATATATGTCAATAATAATCGGGAAAATGTTCTGATTATCAATTCGTAAATAAGGCATCGATCCCAAGCCTAGTGTTCATCATATGGCACAGGTGATATCAAACCCCTAAATTTCAGTCATGAGAGATGATGAACTGTTAAGAATTATCCGTGTCTCTTTGTCTCTGAGTTTGCATTATGCTTGCCATATAATCTGAACCTGGTTCAATTACAGAATTAGGATCATCTGGGGTGAATATGCACACACACACAGGGTGTCTAGGGTAAGGCTTTTATTGAGAGACAATGCTGTTTCATGCCCTGTAATCATTTCTTAAGCATGAATAATTTAATAGGATGGAATCCCCTTCTCATCTGCTAATCTGTGCTTGAAAATAAAACCCCACTCACTGCTACCCACCATGAGCTAAATACACACACCACGCACACAGCAGGATCTTATCTGAAACCAGGGGGGTTAAACAGGAAAGGATAAACACACGGAGGAGAGTCAGACAGCGAGGAATCAGGCTGAGTTGAAGAAGTGCAGTGTAAGGTGGAGAACGTGAGGATGTTTCAGCTTTGAGAAATGTTTCAAAGCTCTGATTCAAAAGCCAAACCCATGCAGAGAACATCACTTTCACAGAATTATCACATTAGCACAGTGACTCTTTAATATTGGAATACTCTTTGTCCTGATATTTCAGCTTCTGTATCAAAGCAAATCATGTTACTTGGTTCGCATTCTGCTACAAAGCGTGTATGTATGCGAGACTGTGGTTGTTGTTGACTAGATGCGCAGAGGAGGAAATGATGTCATACATTTGACAATATACTGCCAATTTTTTAGCAAAACCTTCTGGGGTGAAATCACTAAACAGACACTTTTTGCATGCTGTATTTCAGTGAAAAAAAAAAAAGAGTCAAATTAATTTGGCTGATGATTTAATGTGTTAACCCTTAAACGCATACCTTGGGTCTTTAGAGACCCCGGACCACATTCCACCCCCTGTAGCTCATCCATTTTTTGGAGTTGTGGCCAGACCTCTTTAGTATTCTTCAATCTATCTCTTATAAATAGTGACACACAAAAAATGCCAAAATTGCAATAATGGTTTAAGTACCAAAAGGGTATAGAGTCTCTAGAGACCCGAGGTATGTAAGAATGTCTGTATTTTTTTTTTTTTTGTGTGTTTTTTTTTTTTTTTTACTTCCATAAATTATATATATTTTTTATAATTATTTCATATGTATTTAAGTTTACAATCACAGGATATCTATTTCTATGTGTATTACAAGAGAAATGAGTACAATAGTCATACAAATAAATACTATATCATGTTGATTTTATGTGCAACAATGAACTTTCAACAGTGATGAATTATCAGTGTTTTATATGCGTATAATATACATGTTATTTCTTACTCAAGGTGGCACTGATTAACTTGATTTACATTTGACATTGCTATTTGATGAAGAAACAACATCAATAGCAAGTACAACATATGAAAATTATGACGTGTAGTACTGAAATAATGTAAGTTGTGCATCTATTTAGACTCAACAAGTGCCTAAGAAAATACACATAAGATACACATAAGCTACATATAAGCAGGGTTGGGAGGGGTACTTTTGAAATGTATTCCACTACAGATTACAGAATACATGCTGTAAAATGTAATTTGTAGCGTATTTCATTAGATTACTCGAGGTCAGTAACATATTCTAAATACTTTGGATTACTTCTTCAGCACTGGTAGATATTTTCACTTGTTTTGACTATAAAAACTCTGTCAGTACAGGTTTAGGTTTTTCTCTGAAAAACCTAAATATCTTATGCAGTGTTGTTTCTAAAACAAGATTAATCAAATTGATCTTGTTTTAAGAATTTTTTGATATTTTTTTTACAGGAAAACAATACAAAAATTATTATCAAGAATATGATTTTTGCACTAATATCAAAGGTCTTACTAGAAAAAAATAAATTATGATCCAACATGAATTTTCTTGATAAAAAAATTTGATCGTACGTGGTAACGTGGATGTAAAATGGCTAGAAATAGCATTTTAGCTTAGCGTAACAATTTACACAATTTACACAAGGTTTATTTCTATTTCTTCTGCTCCAAACTTACTTCAGACTTACTTCTCTGTCTGCTCGTATGAATGTAACACATCATAAGAAAGTGTTTCACCGCTGTTCAAATGCACTTTGGATCGCATCATTTATATGAATAAATGTTTTCCATCTGAAAGGACTAAATATTAAATGAAACAAATGACAATAAAATGCAAAGTAATCTCTTCAGTAATCAAAGTAGTTTATGAATGTAACTGTATTCTAATTACCAATGATTTAAATTGTAACTGTAGTGGAATACAGTTACTTATATTTTGTATTTTAAATATGTATTCTCGTTACATGTATTCTAGTTACTCCCCAACCCTGCATATTAGTTACACATACATTACACATGTTATTTTTTGTTTGTTTGTTTTTTTACGGCGAGTGGTCCGTTTTTTGTTTTTTTTCTTCTTCAGACTGTGATGAAAACTGTCTGACCATTAAGATGAGAGCTTTTTGTCATTTTTCCAGAGTCGCTGCAGCTGCTCAACCCAGCGTGTTGGTGGCACTTATGAACTGGCAAACAGCAGCATTGGACGTGCAGCTGATACACACCCCTGAAAATTATATATTTTTTAAAAATAAATAGTTACAGCTCATGAACCCTTTGGTACTGCAAACATAAGCATGGTCTGTTTTTGAAAGTCTGCTTATGGTGTTTTGTCTTAATGTACATTATTCAGTACATCACTGTGCCTGTTATATACTATATACTTATATATATAATGTACATTATTCCACGTGTATTTATACCACTGTACCTTGTGTTATATTATCTAGGCATTATTCCAGACATTAGCCTATAAAAAGAGAATGTGTTTCACTTGTATACAAAAACCACAGATTATACACTCCTCAAAATGCATCAACACCATGGAAAGAACATAATGAAACAGTTATGCCGAATTAGATAAATAAATACTTTAACAGCATTCGATATATTAATCTCTAGCATTGAAAGCTGAGCAGGGCAGGAGACTGTTATAAATGTTTGTAGAACAGTAACAGCACCGCCTACTGTACAGGGGGTAAAATAGTTTTTTGTTATATTCTCTACGGACTCAATGTGAATAGACCTTCCATCAGAAGTTCGTCTCTCAAAATCGTCATGGATTTGGAGTGAACAATCCTAAATGTTGCACTTTTACCACTTGCAGAAAACAGGCAGTATATGGAATTTTATTTTAAAGTAATGGTTGTGTACATTTTCTAGTGATGATGGCAGCAGTAACTCGTTAAATGTGCCTGAGCTGCAGTGGTGAGTCTGTACAGTTACTGAAAGTATGCCAGATCATTTTTAAGTACAGTCTGCTGTGTTTTAGCTTCAAAAGCAGCGCAGGCACAGAATGAGAGCCGCTTACACAGTCTGCTGCATTCTCCACAACCTAGCACTCAGAACTGACCCGTAAGATCGTGAATTGGGTAATACAAATTGCATTTGGCACAGATATTATAAGCGTGTTTTCTCCGGTACTGAATTTGCTTAATTCCTTTAGTGAATTGTGTGCTAAGACAACACATATAACAATGCTGTAAGTAGACGCAATTAATTCCTATCGAATCCCCCAATGCTAAGTGGCTGGAGTCGTGGTTTAGTTGTTTGCACACTTGCACACTTTGAGCCGTAGTGTCCCCACTTCAGTAAAAATAAAATACATTCTTGTTCAGTCACTCAGAGAGTCTGTAAATTAAACATTCTCTTTTTTTTTTTTTTATATACAACAGCACACAGATGTCAATCTATGCTTACTCAAACTGCCTAAACTAACTCATAAAACAGACTGATCTAACATTTTGCATCGACACACAGATGGCAGTATTTCTTTAATTACTCTTCAACACAGAACTACATGACAGATTGTACTTTCAAAAGTTAAACTACTCACATTTACAGTGAAGGAGATTCAATTATCTCCATTAATTTGATTTGATGCGATTAAATAAGTTATTAATCATCTCTATGTATGTTGATGACAAGCATATTTCCATTCATTTATTAGAATGTAAAACTCACACTTGTAATGTGTTTCCTTGTGTAATTGCCAGCAGAGTGCTTAAAATCGGGTAATCTTGCAGTATTCTCATGCCAAGATGGTGTTATGCCTCCCAGAAAGCATTTAAAAAGAAGAATGAAAAAAAAAAAAATAGCAAGAAAAAAGTATTGGAGAGTGGAGCAAATAGACACAGGTCTCTTAGGAAATGCAACACAAACACTTAAACCCTCAGAGACACAAATACAGCCACACAAACACAATCCCTCATGAAAAACAAAGCAAAACATGAATCCACATACTGAAAAAGCAGCATACAATATGTTTGCAATCAAATACAATTTACCTGTCAATAAAATCAACCGATGCAGAATGCTTAAAATAATGTTAATCTCCACAACACCAATAGCGTATTGACGAAAATATTTCTCTGTGAGGAAACACTTACTCTCCGGTGGGCTGCATGTCATTCCAGCGCAACGACTGGAAAGACCCTTCAGCACCATGTGGAAAATGGTCAGCAGGGAAGGAATAATTATGACAAGTCACACTGACATTTGGCAGGTTGGACCTGGGTCATCAAGGTCCCTATAATATAATTATACCCAGAATGACTGAAAAACATTATATTTGAATGAATTCTGGGCAATAATGAAGCACATGATAGAGTGTAATAGTTAGCTTGCGTTTAGTCATTTACATTTTTTCATTTTCGCTCTATGAGGTCTTTGTCTCTCTTATTATATGGTATGGATGAAATTAGCTTAAGGAACTTCCAGGTTCAAACTGTTCACTGACCTTTAAATGTTAATTTGGAGATCTCTGTCTCTTTTTATTCGTCTATCATATAATATAGCAAGAAATGAATCTGAGATGGTCCTCAGGACACTTGAATCTAAGAAGATCCTCAAGTGGTTCAAGTGTTATTCCAGAGCAGACACGTGACATGTCTTTTGTAGACCTTATTTAGGATGACGAATTTCACTATAGATAAAAGAATACTGGAGCTATAGCAAAGTCCATCATACATTCACATGTACTCTCGTTCCCTTGAATATGTATCTCTCACTCCCCTCTCGGTTTTCTTTTCTACACACTTTACAGTGTCTGCATTCCTAGAGATTTCACACTGGGGCTGCTTTTGTCGAAATACAATATACGGATACACCCGACTCATAACCAACAGAGAGCGAGACCAAGAGCCACTTCTCTATCGACAGTCCTCACGAGGACTATAAAGACAGGAGCTATACTGTACAAAAGAACAGGATATACTGAACAATCACTGTTAGAATAGAAATTGTGAAGCTTTTTAATGCCAGAGCAACATTATCAAAACAGACAGTAAAAACTGATAAAAGCTGTTGAAGGAGGTGAAATGAAAAGATATGTTTAAAAGAAACAACAAACAATCTGGTGCAATCTGATTTTTTTTTTTTTTTTAACCATATCTGAATCTGAACTGTGCCTAGATATGGATTTAAATGTAAATCTGAATTTGACTTATTTGAATTTGAAATTGAATTTGGATCTGGATTTGAATTTGAATATAAACGAATTTGACATTTAAATTTGAATTTGAAAGTGAATTTTGACTTGGATTTAAATGTAAATCTAAATTTGACTTATTTGAAATTGAATTTGGATTTGGATTTGAATTTAAATGTAAATGTAAAGCTTGAATTGAAGAGTTAAGATGCAAAAAAATAGTACAAACCAACAAAAAGCGTACAAGTATGGATAAAGAGAAAGACCACCACTCCCAACAAAAACAAACTTACTAGCCTCAAGTGAGCAGAATCTGGGTTAATGTCCAGTCCCTCAACAGAGCAAAACCCCCCAACTTAACTTCCAGGAAAACACCTCTCCTCCACTCATCCCATACTATTTTAAATCTCTCTCCTTTTCTCATCTCTCACCGCCTTGCACTGTATCTACCTCTTGTTATCATTATCATCACTCTGTCTCTATCTGCTTTCAAACACATCTCTCTCATACTATCTCATTCCCTCCATTCCGTGAGTACCTCATGATGTCGATGTCAGATGCCTCTGTCTTGCTCAGCACAGCTGCTCATCCCACATGGAGGTAGAAATATCCAGATATGTTGTGTAAGAGCTACGGGACCATCTTAATGCAATTCTTGATAACAAGATACCGTGGTAACACTCCTCTTTTCCACACACTGCACTCACTCATCAGTCTCTGTAGGTCACTGCGCTGTAGCTATATCCCTCCCTCTCTGTTTCTCTCTCACAGTTGCAGCCGCTCATGTGCACTCCACTTTCCTTACTTTGCTTCTCCCCCTACCAGTCTCTCTCTCTCTCTCTTTCGCTCTCTCTCTCGCTATAATTCCATTCCCACTCGTCTTTGGCATCTAGCCTCTTAGGATTGATGTATTCTAACCTTGAGCTTTACTGGTTTCAATTTATTGTCCCTCTCCCCCCGTCCCATCTCCTAGTAAGGGTTAACGGAGCATCACGCCGTAACAGAACTGAGGACAAGGGTCCCATCTGTGCCCTGTTTATGCTTCGCCAACCACACTGCTCTGCATACGGGCACATTCATTTACATTACATTATATTAACAAGCACCTCAAATGAAAGCCCACTGCTATTTATATTTACACGAGTTTTAAATGAAAGCCAGCTACATTTAAATTTAGATGAATCACTGCAATAGCTGCCGTTTCATTTGCAGCAAAACTGCGCTTATATTTACATACTGTAGCAATGATTTCTGCACACAAACGGCATGCAAATGGATGTGATTTGTATTTGTTTGCATTTATTTGCTGTGTTCCTTATGAAGAAGGGAAAACAAGGATTTATGTTGCATTCAAGCACAGACTTTTAGCAGATCAGAATAATCTTTTCTTCTTTTGACATTTAAATGAGCTGCTTGTCCAGACCTGTTTTTCTTTTCTTTTCTTTTCTTTCTTTCTTTCTTTCTTTCTTTCTTTCTTTCTTTCTTTCTTTCAATTAAGCAAGAATTTACTGTGTATTTGGATAGCTGACACATAAGTATGACATTTTTATGGATTTTTTTATTTTTTTATTTTTACCTGAATGTTTTTTTTTACCTGTTTGTTGCTGGTCATCAATTCTTGTATTTGTTTGTTTATTTATTTTGCTATTTTTATTTATAATTTTGCCTTCAGTAGTTCATTTTGAGTGGTCTATTGTTGTGAAAAAGCACAATATTCCATGTGCTCTCTATTTATATGAGCTCATAAAAATGGCAAGCATTCTAATTATACAAGAATGAGCAAAATGTAGTTTCCAAAATTTCCAACAGAAAAATACCTTTTAAGTACCCTTTAAAGGTACATAATAGGTCCTTAGGGTACATTTATGTACCCAAAATGAGTTAAAATAATGGCCCTCCTTAGAGAGTAGTATGTCACACCGCAGGACATGTCAACTTCCTACATGTATTTCATGTCAACTACCCATTTACCATTAACCAAATACTGCCTTTCATGAACAGGCAATAAGTATGTGTTGTAAAGTGGTTTGAGTAAAAGACCACCAAACAAGATAAAACTCAGATAACAGCAGGTTCTGTGTGTGGAGACCCTGATGGACTGTGGCCGTCTGGGGCAGAAATGTATTGATTTAACACAAGTACTTGAACACAAACACACACATACTCAAATACATCTCCACACAGACATACAAATGACGACAGGCCAGACGCACTGCATACATCTGTCTATGACTGCAAAGCCAACTGGAATTTTCAACTTAACTCGTCTGAATTCACGTCTAATCCCACAATTATTCTGCCATGAATTTTCAGAAAGAACGCTACAGTTGCTGCTGTGAGAAGTTTAACAGACCGTGTCTTTGTTATTGTCAGAGAGGCCGAAAAAAAAAAAAAAAAAAAAATTAACTGTCAAATTGTCTGGCCTATCTTTTAATTAACTTTGTCCATTTGCTCTCCTTATCATGCTACATTAAGAACTGCCACCCAGACAGTCTGAGCATGTGTGTGTGTGTGTGTGTGTGTGTGTGTGTGTGTGTGTGTGTGTGTGTTTAAACACAAAACATATTTATGAATCACACACTACTTCTTAATAAACAGAACAAGCAGACAAAATCACTGAATCCACATTCACACACTGCAAATAGACACATCTGTAAAACCTTTTAAGAGAGAATATTTTAAAAATGGTTTTCATCTGCCAGGAGATATGATTATGTTTTGTTTAAAGATATATATGTATATTTCTTTTTTTTCTTTTTATTATTAAATTAAAGAGATAGTTCACCCAAAAATTCTCTCAACATTTACTCACCCTCATGTCATCCCAGATGTGTATGACTTTCTTTCTTCTACTGAACACAAATGAAGATTTTTAAAAGAATATCTCAGCTCTGTAGGTCCATACAATGCATGTGAATGGTGACCAGAACTTTGAAGCTCCAAAAAGCACATAAATGCAGCATAAAAGTAATCCATACAACTCCAGTGGTTAGCCCCAAGTGTTTTCCAAGTTATGTATTGTAAAATCCATGTCTTCAGAAGTAATATGATAGGTGTGGGTGAGGAAAAACATCATTATTTAAGTCCTTTTTTATTATAAACCTCCACTTTCACATTCTTTTGTGAAATTTCATGTATATTTGCCACCTACTGGGCAGGGAGGAGAATTAATAGTATCTTAAGTAATAGTTCTCACCCACACCTATTATGTTTCTTCTGAAGACATAGATTTAACCACTGGAGTCATATAGTTTACTTTTATGTGCTTTTTTTTGAGCTTCAAAGGTTTGGTCACCATTCACTTGCATTGTAAGGGACTGCAAAGCTAAAATATTTTTTCTAAAAATCTTCTTTTGTGTTCAGCAGAAGAAAGAAAGTCATACACATCTGTGAGGACATGGAGGTGAGTAAATAATGAGATAATTTTCATATTCTCTCATCATTCAATCTATATTAAGTATTGAGTGTTCTGAGGATAGTTGATTTTTAGGAGGTATGACTCATAAGTAATAATGTAATGTCGTAATTTTAAAACCAACACATAGATATTCACCCAGCCCCAGATATTTAATAAAATACACTGTAATGACACTATAAAGCAGAGAATAATAATGAATGATTAAACTCAATCAACAGCCTTCAATCTATCACAAATCTGTATTTATAGGGTGACACTAATTAACAGCAGTGACCTAACAAAATGGCTGATTCACCTATCAGTAGAAGAGCACAGGCTAACTCTCTTATGTTCAGTTCTGCCAAAGCGCGAGCTAAATAGTGCAGAGAGCATGAGAGCTATTTCAGTCCAGTTTATCGCCGTGACGAACATGTGGACTGCTTGTATTAAATAAGAGCATTAATACAGAGTCCTTGATGATAACAGCAATTAATCCTTCTTCATTAGTGTCTGCTAGCTTCTAATTACACCTGCTAATTATTATTCATCTCTCTCTCTCTTTCTCTGCCCTCTTTGCACTGCATTACAGCACTGGTGTATATATCTCAGCCACCTATGCCCCTTTAAAAATATGACAAAAATCTCTTTATAAACTCATTTTAGAATTGTACCGGATTTAATTTGTACCCTGCCATGTTGATGCTGACATGTGATGTACTTGCTGAATGAAGTGTCTTCAAGGGAAAGGTTTGTCATATAAAATTAATTGCATTCACAATTGCTCTTAATCATGTGAATTATGAGGCTGGCAGCATTGAATAACGTGTAATGCTGTTTAATGGAGAGATGCACTGTGGGTTAAATGGTTTGTGTTTGTGCTGGAGTTTGTGTAGGGCAATTACCATCCTCTGAAAATAACTATAGATACACTTTGAATTGAGAACATGTTTGTTCTGTAAATTAGGAGTGATGCTCATCATTATTGCATAAAGCCCCAAGTGTTTTCCAAGTTATGTATTGTTTAATTATATTACGATGAACAGAACAGAGGATTTCAAGATTAGTTAGATGTTAAAGTGTGTGATTGTTTTCTAGCTTGATTGATAGGCTTAATGATTGCCTCCACTACGAAATGTAATGACATATCTTTACTCAACAAGATCTGAAGTATCATTCATGTCCATAGCACAAATGGTGCAAATTTTACTTAATATTTAGGGTTAGAGATTTGCTCAAATCACTAACCCCAAGTATGAGCAAGACTAATAGTAATGCTTAACTAACCCAAACCCCTCTTGGGTAAGAGAGAGAGTTCCGTTGGCAACTGCCAGCAAGAGAGATGAGCTCCTGATATAATATCATTTTTTTTTGGCAGAGATTATATGTTTTTATGACTCAAACATTGTTTAAATAATTGGATACTACATTAAGAACACTAGAGGCATCAAATTATTAGGGTAAGATCTCTAAAACATCTAAGACCATCCTAAAAATATCAAATATAATCAACACATCAAGCCAACTGCTAGCCAAGCTAAGATTCCATGGCAGTTAAAACTGTTGTTGACATCATGGGCCTGCCTAAGGCTGAGGCATTTTTCAAAAATGAAGGGGAGCTGGAGATAATTTATCCAGCAGAAGTTAAATCTAGTAAAGAAAAGAAGAAGATAAAAGAGATGGTCTTAAGTGAGAACCCAGAGGTTTCTTCTCTCTGACTATGGTGGAGCAGTAGACAATAGAGTCCGCTGTAACCTGCTCTTCTTTACTGAAAACCCATCAGCCTGGCACACCACCCTCTGCTCTGCCATGACCTGGCCAGAGTCCAGCCTTAATGAATTTCGAGGAATTTCAGACACTTTAAGATGGGGGTTCAGAACCTAATGTCAGATCCTCAGGTTAAGAGTAGTGCAGAATTAGTGCCTAGTGCTACATCGTCCACCAGCACCGGCCCCTGCTCGAGCACCCCTCTAACACGAAGACACACTGACACTCCTGTCTCTCCCAAGATTAAGGCCCTAAGAGACAGCATCGCTGAGCTGGAGGAGGATTACTTCCTGTTAAAAGAGGAAACTACCAGCAGCCTCTGCCATCTCCAAAGCCAGGCCAGCCACCCCAGAATGAAACTATTTCAGCAGCTCTGCTCTGCTGTCAGGCAGCTGGAGGAGACCAACCAAGAACTGCGTCAGGAGTTGAGGAGTGTGAAAGAGGAGGTGTTAAGAAGATAACAGCACAGCCAGGAGCTAGAAAGACAGCTGGAGGAGATGAGAATCCAGCTACACAAAAACACAGCAAACTTCCCAAACATAGCACAACATCAGCACTGTTTCAGCACACAAACTTACAGCACCTCCACCCATACAACCCCTCAGGCTTCACTGAACCCCAAGAGGAAAGACAGCAGCAGCAGCAGGCAGAGCCATCTACCTACCACAACACCACCCAACAGAGAACTGAGGAGAAAGGACAACATTGTCATCCTCTGTGACTCCAGCGGCAACCACCTCGACCAGAGACGGCTGTTCCCAGGGAGGACTGTGAGGAAATTCTGGTGTTCCATCACTGGCTCTGCTCTGAAGCTGCTGAGAGAGGGTGTATTGGGCACACCCTCTCACATCATACTGCACACCGGGACAAACGACCTCAGCACCAGAAGGGTGGATGTCGCAAAAGCTCTGACCGATGTGGTGAAAACAGCTTCCAGGGTCTATCCCAGTGCTAAGGTCATCATCTCTACCCTTCTCCCTCGCAGAGACATTCCACAAAAAAACATGAACTCAATTAATACAGAGATAGCTAGTGTTTGTGCACCAATGTCAAATGCGTACATTACAAACATGAACATCTATATGACTGCCTGCACATTCATCAAGATGGCTTGAGACTATTTGCAAAATCCACCAAGGACGTGGCTCTCAGGAGCCCTCAGAGAACACGTCCTGTCAGCGAGGAAAGGGTCACACAGCATCCCGGGTCAGACAGCTACACCGCTGTTATGGCTGGTAGAGGTAGTTCAGAAACCAGTGACCTCAGCCAGATAAAAAAACATGCTGAAAATTATATGTGACACTCTATTAGCTTAATTACCTACAATGTGAGTTTAGTCAAGCATATTCTTTATTCCTTTATTATTATTATTTTTTTGTAATGCATTTTAATTTATTCACTATATTTCAAAACAATATCGGGTCGCAAAATCATAGATTACTCTTTCTGGTAAATAGAAAATTTCTCAATGTCTTCATTTAAATTAACATGCTACAACATTGTTCTCTTCATTTTTTGGAGAGAAAAGCACTAACCCTGATTTTTTAAATATTGTATATAGTTCGGATATAATTATATTACTTGAGACATGGAGTAGCTTAGAGTCTCAAACCAACACTCCTTCAAACTACAGTGTTATTTATACCTTCAGTCAAAAACCCTCATGTTAAAAAAGGAAGATATTCAGGAGGAATTATAGTTTGGTTTAAAAAGCATCTTTTCCACTACATTCAGCCTGTAAAAAAAGGGAAAACACATATCTGGATGAAACTTAATAAGGAACTCATTTGTTCAGATGAGGACACTTACCTATGTGCAGTGTATGTACCCCCATACGAGTCCCCCTATTATAATGAGGACATCTTACCTACACAACAGTCAGAGATCATTCAGTTTCAGTCTCTAGGTTCTGTACTGTTATGGGGGATCTGAATGCAAGGACTGGAAAGGAACCAGACTACATTAGTTCAGCTGGAGATAAATATATTAACAGTACACATATACAGCGGAACCTTTACTGAAGCACGTCAGAGCTATGACAACACAGGAAACATACATCGGAAATAAATCCTGCAGCTCTGCAAAATCCTGGGTTTACATACAGTTAATGGCAGGACAAGGGGAGACTCTCTGGGTCGATTTATTTACTGCTGACCTCGAGGCAGCAGCACAGTGGACTATGCTATTACAGATATAGACCACAATAAGATCAACTACTTCATGGTGATGCCACAGCTTCCTTTCTCAGATCACAGTCACATAGTCATTAGTCTAAACAAGTCAGCATATCTGATATCTCAAATCAGAATATTTAATTGTATTCCCTCCCCACCAAATTTACATGGAAAAATTACAGTCCTACACAATATGAAGCTGAGCTCCACAGCATTCATGTTCAGAAAATGATAGACACATTTTTCTACACCAAATTTGGACTAGACAAGAAGCAACAGAACAGTTAACTAAAAATGTTATACAGTGGCCAGCAAAGCCCTGAGAAAAAGAAAAATGTACAGAAGTAAAAAAAAAAGAAATTGTTAAAGCCGATTGGTTTGACAAAGATTGTCAAACATCAAGAAAGGAATTACGATCATTATTAAATGCAAAACAAAGAGACCCTGCAAACCAGCACACACGAACCACATATCATCAAACCCTTAAAATGTACAAGTCACTACTAAGAAGGAAAAGAGCTGAATATATGACAGCAAAGCTCATCAAGATTGAGGAGGCTGTCAATGAAAATTCTTTTTAGGATTTATGGAACAGTAGATAAATAAAAAAAGTCAAATCCATTCCCATCTGAAACCCAAAACTCTGGACAGAACATTTCGGAAACCTCTATTCACAAAATGAACCAAACCTCAGCCAAAAACATTTGACATCCCAACTAAATAATCTGGAACACACAATAAAAGATCAATTAAACCATTCGGACAGCCCCATATCATTAAATGAACTAAATGAAAAGATGAAATCCCTCAAAAATAAAAAAAATCTTGTGGCTTGGATGGAACATATAATGAGATGCTGAAACATAGCAGCCCCAAACGGAAAGATGCTATTCTTAAATTATTTAATCTCTTATTAAAATCAGGACACTTTCTTGAGAATTGGAAGGAAAATCAAATCACCCCAATTTTCAAACAAGGGGACAAGTACAGCCCAAATAACTACAGGGGCATTACAGTAAGCAGCAAACTCGGGAAACTATTCTGTTGCATTATAAATAACAGATTAGTGAATTTCATTCAAGAACACAAGACACTAAATAAATGTAAAATTGGATTCATGCCTAAACAGTGAACAACTAATCATATCTACACACTCCACTCACTTATACAGATATGTTCAGCAAACAAAACAAGGCAAAATATTTGGCTGCTTCATTAACTTTAAAAAGGCCTTTGATTCTGTATGGAATAACGGACTCTTCCTTAAACTCATCCAGAGAGTGACCCTATGCACTATTTAGTGGGAAAAAATATCAACTAAATTCATCCATCCAGCTCAGACTGGCAAAAAGACAGACAGAAAGAACAACCCAGGAAGAATATATTCATGATTGGCAGCACAAAGTCACACAAGTACATAAATTAAGCTACTTCCACAGAATTAAGACTGATTAAAAATTGGCACCATATCTGATCAATATTAAAGACTATCGACAAAGAAAGATCCTGTCAAAGTATCATCTGAGTGAGCACAGTCTGTCCGAACTGGAGGACAGACTGTGTTCACACTGCACTGAAGGAGTCGTGGAGGACGAGCTGCACTTCCTCACTCACTGCAGTAAATATGAGACTATTAGAAACACTTTCTTTACACAAATACCTCATATTCTACCTGAATTCCAGGACATAAATGATTCAGACAAACTTTCAAAACTACAAACTACAGACAAAACTACAACCAATGTATTTGTGTGTGTGTGTGTGTGTGTGTGTCTATTCACTGATAGAATACACAACTTTCGTCCATTGTATTCCTGAAACAAATACAGCATACTAAGAATGTTCTGTAAAATCTAAATGAATTGAGTGTGATTTTTGTAAAACAGTTGTTTTGCTCTGTTATACATTATTCAGTGTTGCTAATCATCCCCAGATCTAACTGGGCACCATGTAAAAAGATAAGTGTGACTTAAATAAGGTGTGACCTTTTTCTCTTTAAAAAAAAAAAAAAAAAAAAAAATCACTCATTTTGCTGCTTCTTTGCTCATTAGTCATTCAGCTGACACTTTATCCAAAACGACTTACAAGAGCAACCTGGGGTTAAATGCCTTGCTCAAGGGCATGATCATGACAGCCCATGGGTCAACCCTTGCTGCATTTAAACCGGCAATATTTTGGTTACCAGCTCAGATCTTTAAAGACCTCATGAATAAAGGATTGTGGCTTTTAGCACCCCAATTTGCATACTTCTGCACTATTCTACACCATTTTGTAGTGTAAGTAGTGCAAGTGGTGTGTTCACACTGAAAGATAGTACTACGAGTACCAGAAGTAACAGAGTGTCTCATGTTGGACACTTCATGGACTCAGCAGTCATAGTTTGTCCTACGTAGTGGTAGGGGTGGGGTTACTTGGCCGAGTTGCTGGCCTGTCAAAACAATTGTTATTATTGGCGAATGCGGCAACTAAAGAAACTTCTGTGAAGACAGCACCTTGCAAATGTGAGTTGAATGCTTTACCATTACCCCACGTTGTGTAAATATGTACATTATTTGAGATATAAGTGTTGGACTGAGGTTGGAAAACTCTCTAAAGCTAGCAACAACACATCACATTCTCTACATTTGAAATATCACTTCCTTCAGGTGAAAAATGGCAAATGCTTCCATGTAGTAAAAAAAACTTTACTGATCCATTTGAGACGATGCTACTCTTCAAAACATTATACACTAGATTGTCGAGTGCATAGTTCATAGTGCATAGTGCAACATTTGCGACACAGCTCATGTCTATTAACTTTTCAGAGTGTCATTCCCCTTTAAGAAGTGTGCACACTGTGTGATGTCATCGAAAAGCACAATACTCTAAAGGCCGAAACATACTTCATGCAAGTATGCAAACGCCAATGCATGGCCAAAGCATGGTCCCGTTGTACATACATTACATGCGCTCTTGCGTTGCTCTGGTGGTTACAAACCTCAGACCACAAGGGGGCAATACATTGTTTTGAAGTGTGACCATGAAACTGGTTCTGTGTCCGAAACCAGGAAAATGCTGCCTCCGGAGGCTGTATATGGAGGCAGGATGAAAATAAGGTGCTTGTTTTAAACTGTTCGGAGACCAGTTTCCTTAAGAGTTCCATTCATTCAAAACAGCTGTCAGTTAAGCCATTAACTGATTAGGCAGCAAGTCAGCTGCCTACATTTTCGGATGCAGCTGGATGTAGTAGATGGGTCAATAGTTGAGGAGTGGGGAGGGACACGGAAAAAAACAAGTGCGTTTGAATGGACTGGGGACAAGTGTCGTATATATTTTTCTGAAAGATTCAACTCAAATTGCTGCCCGATTCCACCATGACAGTTGTTGATTAAAAGAAGAAAATCCGCTCTAGTGCCCCTTGCGGCAATGTGCAGCGCGTACTTGCGTTGTGTTATGAATTGAGCACTGACACATTTCACATCACAACAATGCATGAAATCGAGCTTGCGTAGCAAGGTGCGTCTGCGTTCACGTACTTGCGTAGAGTGTGTTTGGGCCTTAAGGATCTGCATGCGCATGAGAGTCGGAAGCCACAGAGACCACGGTGTTCGTGTCATCTCTTGGCAAAACCATTGTTTAAGTGAGGAAATGTGAGAAACATTACCTGTTGTAAATGTAATAACTGTTATTGATAATGTCCCGTCCATAAACACCGTTTATTTTGTGATCAGATATCTGAAGTGTGGGAGATTGTCTGTTAGCACATATGACAAGCTAACTGGATCAGCTAGAGAACAGAGCCTGATATGATCCAGGTGTAGCGTTTGTGTGCATGATGTAAGATAAATTATTGTCATTACTGTATGTTTTGATTATTTAATGGATGAATCTGTTAACATTTAAATAATGTGGTGTGCTGACAAAAGGTCATTTTTGTCTGTTTACTGTGCCACTACCGTGTTTTTGGGATTTCATTTTATGACTAGTCCATCACTGTAGCTAGTGTGTTACTTAGTGGGTTCATAAGGACTTGTATTTTTCTTGTTTTTGTTAAATCAGTACTGTGCAGAAGATCTCAGCTGTGTGACATAGAGGGACCCAGTACACTTTGCCTTTTTGTCAGATTTTTAAATATATTTTTGCTTCAAATAAAAAATTTTTAATGTTGTGATTCACCTCGAAACGGGTTGGTTTGGTCTATGGCTTAGAACCCTTTTATGTAGGATTTTTATGAAATCCCTAAAGAAAAAAGTAATGGGAAAAATACTTCTGAAACCAAGACAGCTGACAGAGTGGGCGGGCACTGTTGCGCTCTATACCAATTTTTGTCCAATAAAATGCTCTTTAGAGTGAAAACATCCCCTCTCCAAACACCTGCCTCCGACTAACTTATGTTTCATGACTATGATGTAAACTAAAGGCTATTAGCTATTTAACAAAAATGGGATGAGCCCTTCGATACAGTATGTCCCACCTCACTCCTACACTTCTGAATACAACAACCTGATACTAATCCTAAATAAATATATGAATACATTGTAATAATACTGACGTTATCAGCAAGGATAAGCAACTAAAAGTGCATCTCCATTCCAATGAAAAGAAAATTCCATTCAAAAAGAGGAGAGAGAAAAATAGACAGGCTTTCTATAGAACTGTCACTTTGTACACATCGTATTGTCTTGACTTGGTGTTCAGCCTTTAGGACAGTCTTTTTGGACAGGCCTGTGTTGTTTATTGACTGATATAATCACATTGTTTGCATCCAGCCTGAGGGGTGTTGTTAGATGAAGCAAATGGGTCCCTGACATTGCCATGTCAATGCAGAGTGACAGAGCTCATTAAAGGGCTCGGCCATTTATGCTCGGGTCATTTTGAGTGCAGGAAGATATCCTGCAGGGGCACTTCTCCTTTTGGGATGATCTATGAACTGTCCTGGGCAGTGTTTCCCAAAAGCATCGTAAGCCTAAGTAGATCATAGAAATCATTGGCACCAATGGCCTCAACGATCAACTTAAGCTTACGATGCTTTTGAAAGACGCAGCCCTGGTGTTTGGTGGTGGTGGTAAATATCTGCAAAATCTTTCACATGAATCGGCGTTCCTAATTTGCAAATGATTTGGTCTAATTCACATCACCTATAGGTACTTTATCAGTTAGCTTTGATAAGGTACTGTCGAATACAAGCAGGTCCATAATACCTGGAGAGAGCTATCCATTAGTATTCCCATTCATCTCAATAGAAGTTGCTTGGCTGGCGCATGCAGCCCCGAAGTACACAACTTGCATACTACCATCTTTGTTCAAGAGCACTCAGTTCTGGAGACAATCACCTGAGCAGTAAATGTTATGTCACCGATGACTGAAGCCAAAATAAATTTAAATACCTAACCCTAACTCCTGACCCCTAACTCTAACCTCAAGCCTGACCCCTATCCCTAATATGGCCAGCTTGTGTCTAGAGAATAAAAAAACTTAAAAAGTGAAAAAGTGATCCTACTGTGAAAAGGGCCATTATTTGGGACAATTTACCCAGCATTTGCAAAGTTTACAGAAAGCAGCCCTTTCCTGTCTAGACCGGCATCAATGAGCGAATGAACAAAATAGCAACATGCACAGACAATGTGCAGAGGTCCTTCACTGGATATACAGAGAATCTGCTCACTAGTAGCCATTAGTATTGGATTTTTGAGTTGTGCTTGCAAGACTCTAAGTTCTGAAGTTCCTTCTGTATGTATTTACCCCCGTTTTCCCTAAAGAAACTCCTTACCTTCAAACAGGGCAGTAAGGCAACACAGCTTTCCCCCTCTTGCCTCAGAAAAGTTGAGGTGTTAACCCAACCTAATCAATTTCACCCAGTTTGCCAAGTTTCTTCCTTGTAGGATAAGCTTTTTCAGTTGTGTGTGGTAATAAAAAGCTCTTTGTAACCCATGCGGGCCAACACTCAAACCAACTCCCATGAACTCCTGAGTTAACATTTGTCTTTGGATTTCCACTGGGGCCATGGTACTTTCACATTCTCTTTTCACACTGCCTTCTCACCCGTTGCAAGAACCCGCCTCATCTCAGCTCGCAAAATATTAATAGAGACAGGTAGAAAAAAACTCCACAAGTCGCTTTCCTTTTTTACTTATGCAGTGAAGGAGGATAGGACGCCCACAGAATCTAGACGCACTAATTTGATCCCCGTATTCTGTGTGCATGTAAAATGAAAAAGACAATACAAGGCAGGGAACGAGGGAGAGTAGGAAATGAAGACAGGTCTACAGTTTTTTGTGTGTTGTAGAGAGAAGCACTGTCCTCTACTTCAACTTAAGTCTGACTGGAGAGGAACAAGAATGTGTATTTTGTGGTGGAATAGATATGACAATAAAGTATGTTCAGTCTGTCCTCTTTTTGCACTGCCCTTTTATCACAAATGCCTAAATTTGCCACTGCTTGTCTCAACACAAAAGCAAAGCTGCAGTCTTCTGTGTAAATCACACCACTGGGACACCACACTCTCCAATTCTGCTACCACTCCCTCCTGAGCTCTCCATTCAGAATGCTTTCAGATTCAAATCGCTCCATGACAAGCACCCCCCCCCCCCCCATGCTGGTGTACATTGTACTGTGTCCTTGTCTCAGATTTGGAGCACATTTACCAACCTCTCTCCACATGCTATCGATTCAGCCAGCGTGATACATGCATGTACTGTATACTTTATAACACCTGATTTCACATACTGCTAGCATGGCTTGATGAAAAATAGGAAGAATAAATGTAAATTAAAATAATAATGGTGGCAATATAAATGTTTAAAAAAATATATTTTCTTTAGAAAATGTTGCCTTTGCAAAAGTCGCTGTCACAGTGATAATAAGTCTTAATTGTGGGTGGTTGCCAGGGGGTTGCTAGGGATTTCTGGGTGGGTACTAGGTGACTTAAGGTTACTTAGGTCAAAAGACTTACTCCCTAAGTCTCCAAGATATTCTTATTTCTAGATATGGATTTCTAAAGTAAGGTTTTTCACCTGTTTTATCGTCTTCCACTTGTTATATTAAGCTGCATAATTTGAGATTTTCGTCATGTCCTTAGCACAAGTTACACAACCAAGTTATATATACACTCACTGAGCACTTAATAGGAACACTACGGTCCTACTATATGGTCTTCTGTTGTTCTCAAACCAGCCCGTTAATAACAATTAATTGAATAATATTTTGTAGTTAATCGCAGATTTTTTTAAATGCTTAAATTTGACACCATATATACTTATTTTCCTGTCAAAATGCATTTATTTCCATCTTAGGTAAGAAAGCAAAACATAATGTATCAATATAATGCTTTATTAACCTTTTCCAAACAAAGCCTTCCACAGTATAAAGAGAGAAATGCATAGAAACATAGCACCAATTCAAGTAACATTAACTGTTTAAAAAAGTCTAAGTGGGAGTTTGACTAATTGAAAGAGCTAATCCCCATATAGTTTGCATTTTAATTGCAATGGGCATTAAATCTCTTAAACTCTCATCCTCCACAATATTAATCTGCCGGTAGACTGTGGCTATCCGCTTTGTTACAGCAATCATGAAGCCCCGATCATGATTCACATCAGGGCGTCAGCACCGCTTTAAACTCCACATGAAAAGTGCTTGCATACAAAAACTTTTCATTCTGCGTTTTGGTGATAGTTAAGACTTGACGTGCTTCTGTGGTAGTTAAAATGCACCTTTCATAGGCTGAAATTTTTTTTTATTTCCATCACAAGTCCTCAGTAGTCGCGTTCACACATACAGCCTTTTCCAGAAAATTACCTACAAATTTTGCTCTGGCAATTTTCCTTAATGTCAAGTTGTATCATTATCCATACATTTCCTTATTGATGGTATGTGTGAACAGCACATTTGGTACATTTACCAGTCCATTTTCCTGTAATTTACCTGGTTGCATGTGTGAACGGGGCTACTGACACTGAATAACTGCTCTGTGTCTTTATGGTGTGTGCATCAGTGTAATGACTCTGGGCAGACACATTAAAAAGGGTCTGCCCTTCCAACCAGTGTTTATGCTGGTTTATGCTAAATTAATGGTAAATGCGTTAATCGCAATTAAGAAAGATTAACGTGTTAAACTTTTGAAATGAATTGCATGCGTTAACGCGTTAATTTTGATAGCTCTAAAATACAGATATATATACACACACACACACTATACACATGTGCGTATGTGTCAGTATTCCAGTATTTTAAAACACTCAGAAAAACACAATTAACTGATCTGCATAGAGCATGTTGACTCCTTTATGTGCACTTCTGGTCAGTGATTAGGCATATGTAGTGGAAATACACAACAACACACAAACACACACACTGACCTCTCTGCTTACCCCCTGAAGTGAAACAAGCTTATTATCATGCACACACTACCGGTTCAGACGCAACTCCGCTACTTCCAGAACCATTGCTATGGCAACATCGCATGTATATTTGTACAACTACACAGGTCTCTCTCTGTCTCTCTCTCTCTCTGATGGACATATTCAGAGGGGCTAATGCACAGCCAAAAGCACAGCAGGGTGAATGTGTCACTCTCACATGTATTTTTCAGAGAAAGAGTGTGTGAGTGTGTGTGTGTGTGTGTGTGTGTGTGTGTGTCGCAGTACATTCGTTCTAGGTTTCCCCTCATACTGGTCTGTTGACAGCATCTGAAAGTCCACCCTGACCTATCATTCTTTCCTATGTCTCTTCATTAATTCAGTTTAACCCCCACTCTCCATCCATCCCTCAATACTCAGGTGCCCTCTGATCTCATTCCTCTGACAGCTCTTTTTTTATCGTCAGTCCCAAATACCCCTGATCTATTGCTCCCTTAAAGAGAGAATCCAAGAAAACACAGAAAATGGGGGTGCTTGATGCCATACTATATTGTGCATCCATTGTCTCCCAAAAGAGTGCCACAAAGCCTGCCCACTTTTTCAGCCGTCTTATTTCCAGAAGAATATTTCCCATTCATTTTTTTCCCATGGGGATTTCCTAAAATCCTTCTTTAAAGAATTCTAAGGCATGAACCAAACCAACCAGTTCCAAAGTGTTTGTTTTGTGATTCTCTGATGGATTTTCCTTTCTTGATTAATGGGTAGTGTAGTTCTTCACCAGATGGCTTCAACAGAAGCGCTTACCATCAATTTACAACCTCGGAGTTCAAGGAAGGTCTGTCTTAAAAGAAAAGTCCATTGTCGAAAGTGCCTACAATAGGCACATGAGTGTCAGAACTGGACCTTGGAGTTGTGTTTTCTTTGACATCATGTGGACGGCCGTGTATGTGTGCGCTGTTTACCTGGGGAAGTGATGGCACTAGGATGCACTGTGTGAAGACAACAAGCCGGTGGAGGGAGTGTGATGCTCTGGGCAATGTTCTGCTGGGAAACACTGGGTCCAGCCATTCATGTGGATGTCAATTTGACACATGCCACCTACCTAAACATAGTTGGAGACCAGGTACACTCCTTCATGGCAATGGTATTCCCTGATGGCTGTGGCCTCTTTCAGCGGGAAAATGTGCCCTGCACACTGCACACATTGTCTGGGAATGGTTTGAGGAACATGAAGAAGACTTCAAGGTGTTGCCCTGGCCTCCAAATTCCCCAGATCTCAATCCGGCTGAGCATCTGTGGGATGTGCTGGACCAACAAGTCCAATCCACAGCGGCTCCACCTTACAACTTACAGGACTTGAAGGCTCTGCTACTAATGTCTTGGTGCAAGATACCACAGGACACCTTCAGGAGTCTTGAAGAGTCCATGCCTTGGCGGGTCGGTGCTGTTATGGTGGCACGCGGAGGACCAACAGCATATTAGGTAAGTGGTCATAATGTTTTGGTTCATCAGTGTACATTTGTATCAAGTGCTGCCCTGAAGTTATTTCTATAATAGGATAAAGTATAGAAATGATTGGCCCTAATGTGGCATGTTTAAACTGTAGGCAATTAGAATAAGATGGTTTTAAGATCCATTTTCTCCATCTCTGGTGCTTCCTGAGATTGGATGAAACTGCATAAGCTCGAGATGTGTGCTTGTGTCTTCAACACATATGCACCCACTCAAAGCAGTCATATTGTGTTATGTTTTTTACATGTGCGTCCCACTCTTTCCATTCATTCTGACCATGTGAGCATGAATTACAGCCATCCACTTTCTTTTACAAGGTGTTGTGACATGTGCAGGAACAAAGAAAGAGCAAAAGAGACAGAAAGTGTCATTCCTTTATGAATATATAAAGATCAAGGAAAGATAAAAGGAGAGGACACAGTAAGTCATCTTATGGACACTACATTTAATAGATGAAAGCATGGCTCACTTTCTTACATCCTGTCTATTTTCTCTCATCAAAACCGGATCATGCCCAGTCCATCCTCTTTTTTCTCCAGACAAAAGGCTCAAACAACCTTACTGTAGCTCTTGTTTACTGCTTAGACTTTATTAACATATTTGCAACATAAAAATGACCAATACAACTGTAAATATTGCTAAAATACTGATACAACTAGATGTTTACATTTTCTGAAGAAAATGTAAGTGGTGCTAGAATTTATGGTATTGGTAGTCATGCCTATTTACCATGAAATTGCGCAACACAATGAGGAACAGCATATTTGAGGTAGTATAACAGCTGGTATATTGCTAGTGATTACAGTGTGACCATTTTGAAAGTTGCATACATTCTATTTTGAAATGACTGCAATCTGCTGAAAGCAACTCATAATAATGTACAGTAAATTGTGCTCATGGTGGCAGCTAAATGTGGACGTCTACACCTGTCTGTATCATACTTGATGAACCAAAACAATAAATTTGAACAATTTAAAAAGTGAAAAATGTGTGGCTCATGAATTATTGTGGCAGGTTGGATGAAGTTAGTCTGTAAAATCTGGCTCTAGATGAGCAGTAAAGAATGTTTGGCAGATGAGATGCACATATGGGCTGCACTGGGCCAGACACATCCATGTGGTTTAAGTTTGGGTTTAGCACTGTTTCAGAGAATTCACTTAAAATTAGTTGAGCCCGCTGATAGTGTTGTTTATTGTAACACGCTGTCTTTGTATGATGCGCTTCCTGCCTCCTCCTCCACGCGACGCGTGACTTTACCAACGAGCTTACGTCATCCCTCTCATGAGCACGCGTCACAGAGCGAACATTTGTAGTTAAAAAGTATATAAGTATTGTTTTGTTTCTAAAAATAATCAATCGTTTGGGTTCAGAAGAACTTTATTTGTTTTAGAACTTTATTTTATGAGTCGTGTGGCTTATTTTGATGCATGTTCAAATGTATTACAGCCATTTCAAAAACTCCAACACACCAAAGAATATGCATTATCTTATCTCCTGCTTTGTAATAAACACTAATATTATAAATATAACCATTTTAATAAATTTTTTTTATTAACATTCATTGTACTGGGTTAAGAATAGACCTTTGAAAAAGCACTATGAATACCCTATTAGGAAAACATTGCTTGGTGTTTCTCTAAAAAGCCTGGCGAATTCAGTGTTTCTGAGTCAAAGCTCACCATCTTTAAGCTCGTTCTATAAGTCAAACATCAAATACTCACAAACTTGCAGGCAAACAGAGTAATATCTCATATTTTATTTGATCGCCTTCTGCTGCTCTTGTTTTTGCATTTATCGCATAAAACTGTGGTTCTTGGCTCTTGAGCGTGGCCATGCGAGTGGCGCGCAGCGCAGAGGGGAACATTACCTCGACACTGAAAACGCATCCATGACCAAGCGCTAAAGTTTGAGCTCTCGAGATTTCGTGATAGCAAAGTAGACATTAGATTAATTTTACGTTATTTTTTGCAACGCTGTTAATAGGCATCAGTTTTCCAAGTGCTAGAAATGAAGCCCACACACGCACGAATAGGTTAAAATTACAATTTTAGTATTATATTTCTATTTTAGCCGGCCCTAAGTTGGTGGCCCCTGGAGTTGTGGTGCCCCTGGGCACAAACCCAATTGCCCATATGGTTAATCCACCCATGTTTGTAAGAGTATCTGGAATACTTCGATGGGACTTTGAATTGGCTCTTTAAAATGCTGAAAGTATACAACTACACTGCATATCTGGATATATGCCTGGTTAAAATGCTCTTCTACATCATTTGGTCTTCATTTGATTGAGTACTGCTGCTATGATCAACAGAAACTGTAAACAAAAGTCTCTTTCTAAGCTAACTCGAAAACATGCATGCGCATTAGCTGTACCAGCCTGAAAAATAGCATTTTTTTTAAAGTGTGATCAGAGTTAAATAAGCACAATTTATGATCCCATTGTTGTCAGATTTTACTGCTGATTTGAAATACACTAATGAGCCAAAACATTATGACCAAATGCCTAATATGCTGTTGGTCCTCCATGTACCGCAAAAACAGCGCCAACATGCAGAGGCCTGGACTCTACAAGACCCCTGAAGGTGTCCTGTGGTGTCTGGCACCAAGACATTAGCAGCAGATCCTTCAAGTCCTGTAAGTTGTGAGGTGGAGCCGGCATGGATCGGACTTGTTGGTCCAGCACATCCCACAGATACTCAAGCAGATTAAGAGCTGGGGAATTTGGAGGCCAGGGAAACACCTTGAATTCTTCATAATGTTCCTCAAACCATTGCCGAACAATGTGTGCAGTGTGGTAGGGTGCTGTTCTGCTGAAAGAGGCCACTGCCATCAGGGAATACCATTGCTATGAAGGGGTGTACCTGATCTACAACAATGTTTAGGTAGGTGGCACGTGTCAATTGATGACCACATGAATTTACAGACCCAGGTTTTCTCAGCAGAACATTGTCCAGAGCATCACACTCCTTCAACCGGATTGCCATCTTCCCACAGTGCATCCTGGCACTTCTGGCGGTGGACAAGAGTCATTATGGGTACTCTGACCGGTCTGCAGCTAATCAGCCCCATATGCTGCAGGGTGCGATGCACGGTGTTGTGACATATTCCTCAAATAACCATTACAATTTTCTGTTACTTGTGCCGCAGTAGACCATCTGTCGGTTTGGACCAGATGGAATAGCTTTCGATGTCCTAACGCATCGATGAGCCTTGGATGCCCAACACCCTGTTGCCAGTTTGTGGTCTTTCCCTCTTCAGACCACTGTCAGTAGGTACTCATTACTGCTGACTGGGAGCACCCCACAAACCTTGTAGTTTCAGAGATGCTCTGACCCATTAATCTGTCCATAACAATCTGGCACTTGTCAAAGTCGCTCAGGTCTTTACTCCTGCCCATTTCTCCAGCATTCAACACTTTGACTACAAGAAATGATTGTTAGCTTACCATCTAATCTACCAAGACCTGTGGCCTTGTTAGGAGATGATGAATGTTATTTGCTTCACATTTGAGTAGCCATAATGTTTTGGCTCATCTGTGTATGTTATTTGATTGTAATCTTGACCATGCATTTTGGAGATTCAAATCTTTCCCCATTAAAATAGATAGGAGCTGTACTTTTACGCCGCTTTTATCCATAGAAAATTGCTGCCCAGGACCATTCCCAAAATGGTCGCCGAGTGGACTGACTTGCCTTGAAAGGGACTTTGGTGTGTGTGAGCATTGAAACACAGAGTGGGATGTGTTAAGTCTCTGTAACATATCATTAATCAGTGTGTGTTTTCCCAGTGAACGAGGATGTGAAAAGCTCTGACTGCAGGACATGCCTCAGATATGACACGTTCCCTGTCTGTCACTCACTCAACATTGTGTCGATGTAGTGACACTAGGGGTCACTCTTGGGAGCCCCAAACACCTCTGCTTTTTTTAAAAAGGCCAATGGGAATTGGCGAGTGGAATTTGCATGCCACTCCCCCGGACATACGGGTATAAAAGGAGCTGGTATGCAACCACTCATTCAGATTTTCTTTTCGGAGCCGAGCAGTTGTATTCAGTGCACTGAATTCAATTTCCCTCCAAAGATGCACCTCAAAACTGCTGGATTTACGGCGCATTTCAGCGGCTTCTCCCCCTCTGCACCCGCAGAGTGCAGAGAACGCCCCTGGGCGCTTCGGCAGTGCGAAAAAAGAGAGTATATTCTAAAAGAGTATATTTTCATTCACAAAAAGAGCGGCACACACGGAATGTCTTTTTAAAGATGCCTTTCCGTTTGTGTGTTATTCCTTGTTGCGGTCTTTATCTCTCCGCTTCTGACGGCCACAATCGCTGTCTTACATGTCTGGGCGCTGCCCACGCAGAGACATCATTTGTGGATGGATCATGTCCTCATTGCGAGAACATGACCATGGCAACATTGCGGTCGCGTCTTGCTTTTGTAAGAAAGCAAACCACCCCAGCGGTTCCCCGCACCGGTCCTTCTACCTATGGGTTTGAGGCCGCGTCGGTTAACACTGGGGGCGATTTGGGGACATCAATGGGACCACCTCCACCGGGTATCACCCCATGGACCTCCCATTCCCCAGCACGCTCCCTTGCCCTGGTCGGGCGCTCGGACGAGACCGTCGGCTCATCTCAGGGCAAGTTCGACCTCTTGTTCGGAGCCCGGGAAGACGATAAGTTATCGAGCGCAGCATCAGAGAGCGGGCTCGTCCAGTAGGATGCAGAGGCTTCGGCTGGGCTTCCTCCTTCAGGAATGGTCGCCCAGTCTCAGGCCGACGCGGAGATGACGGACATGCTTTCCCGGGTGGCCACGAGTGTCGGGCTAGAATGGAACTCTCCACTCTCCCCTGAACCCTCGCAGCTCGATGATTTGTTCCTGGGCTTGGGGCACCGCCCACGGCCACGCCCCGCCCTGGTTCCTTTCTTTCCGGAAGTGCATGAGGAGCTGACAAGATCGTGGGAGGCACCTTTTACTGCCCGGTCCCGGTCTTTCAGCTCCCCCACTCTCACTACCCTCAATGGTGGAGCAGCAAGGGGGTATTTGGTGATCCCCCAGGTGGATAAGGCACTCGCGGTGCACTTGTGTCCGCAGAGCGCCGCCACCTGGCGCAGGTGCCCGAAGCTCACGTCCAGGGCCTGTAGGTTTATGTCATCCCTGACGACTAGGGCCTACGGTTCCACTGGACAAGCCGCCTCCACCCTGCATGCCATGGCTCTCCTGCAAGTACACCAAGACAAAGCACTAAAAGAGCTGCACAAGGGTGGTTCTGACCCGGGATTGATGCAGGAACTGCGCTCGGTGACCGACCTTGCACTCCGGGTGACGAAGGTCACGGCGCGGTCTCTCAGGCAGGCGATGTCCCCCCTGGTGGTCCAGGAGCGCCACCTTTGGCTCAATTTGTTTGAGATGCGAGAGGCTGACAAGGCACGGTTGCTTGACACCCCCATCTCCCAGGTTGGCCTGTTCGGCAACAATGTCGAGGACTTTGACCAGTAGTTATATAATTATAATTATAATTTTCTTTATTTATCACACATTATACATTTTTGCACATATACGGTGAAATTCTTCTTTTTCACATATCCCAGCTAGGCTGGGGTCAGAGTGCAGGGTCAGCCATGATACGGCGCCCCTGGAGCAGATAGGGTTAAGGGCCTTGCTCAAGGGCCCAACAGTGGCATCTTGGCGGTGCTGGGGCTTGAACCCCCGACCTTCTGATCAGTAACCCAGAGCCTTAACCGCTGAGCTACCACTGCCCTAATATAATTAATAATTAATAATTTTCTTTATTTATCACACATTATACATTTTGCACATATATGGTGAAATTCTTCTTTGTCACATATCCCAGCTAGGCTGGGGTCAGAGTGCAGGGTCAGCCATGATACGGCGCCCCTGGAGCAGATAGGGTTAAGGGCCTTGCTCAAGGGCCCAACAGTGGCATCTTGGCGGTGCTGGGGCTTGAACCCCCGACCTTCTGATCAGTAACCCAGAGCCTTAACCGCTGAGCTACCACTGCCCTGGTTCTTGGCGGTGATGAAGCAGACGGAGGCCATACAACACATCCTGCTCAAGACACCGTACCCCGTCTGCTCATCGCCAAGGGCATCCTCCTGCAGAAACAGCACCAGCTCTGCCGCAGCCCGCCCCCGTGGCCCGGCCCTGGCGTGAAGCCCAATGCAGGAAGCAGATGCCACCCGTCTTACGGCCGGCCGCCAAGAACCCGAGGAGGGCTTCGAAGAGCCCCTGAGACTGGCGACCCAGGGGTGAGGAGACCTGCTTCTCTGGAGCTGGTGAACAGACCACTCTATCCCCCAATGTAGGGCTGGGAGGAGAATCTTTTGTTTAATTTTTTGCCGCATGCCCAAGAGGCTGCGGTACCCAAAAGTTCGACAAAAGAGTGGTTTTCTTGTTTCCTGGGTCACGTGTCTGGTGTGCACAGCTGTTGTCATGACCACCGTCCATCATCCCATTTTTGCAGGTATGGCACTCCAGCAGCGGACCCCCCGCCCCTGTGCGCCCAGCTGTGGCACAAACACGGCCACACGGGATTGGTTTCGGTGGACTACGGGGACGAGATTCCTCCTCCCACCTCCACGGGGCTCGAGTCCCCTCGACGTGGCACCTCGAGCTCCGCCCCACCCACCGGTATGTCCAACTAGATCATTCCCTTGGTCCCCCTCGCCCAGAGTTTAGGTGTGTGGCTCGCGCTTTTCCAACCCGTCGCGATGGCTGAGCTGGACCGTCCGACTCGGCAACACGATTCAGTTCGCCAGGTGCCTGCCCAGATTCAGCAGTGTCCGCTTCACCTCGGTGAAGGGTGAGAACGCCGCTACCTTGCGTGCAGAGATTGCGACCCTTCTGCACAAGGGCATGATAGAGCCTGTCCCTCCAGCCAAGATGAAGAAAGGGTTCTACAGCCCGAAGAAAGGCAGTGGATTGCGACCAATCCTGGACCTGCGAGTACTGAACCGGGCTTTGAACAGACTCCCATTCAAGATGCTGACGCAAAAAGGCATTCTAGCGAGCGTCCGGCATCAAGATTGGTTCGCGGCGGTAGACCTGAAGGACGCGTACTTCCATGTCTCGGTCTTACCTTGACACAGACCCATACTGCAGTTTACCTTCGAAGGCCAGGCGTACTAGTGCAAGGTCCTCCCCTTCGGCCTGTCCTTATCCCCTTGCATCTTCACGAAGGTCACAGAGGCAGCCCTTGCCCCACTAAGGGAAGTGGGCATCCGCATCCTCAACTATCTCGACGACTGGCTAATCCTAGCTCACTCTCAAGAGTTGCTGTGCGCACACAGGAACCTCATGCTCCAGCACCTCAGCTGACTGGGGCTTTGGGTCAACTGGGAAAAGAGCATGCTCTCCCCGGTTCAGAGAATCTCTTTTCTCGGTTTGGAGTTGGACTCAGTCTCGATGACGGCGCTCCTCACGATTTAGCGTGCACAGTCGGTGCTGAACTGTCTGAAGGTGTTCAGATGGAGGACAGCGGTTCAACTTAAACTTTTTCAGAGGCTCCTGGGGCATATGGCATCCTCAACGGTGGCCACACCGCTCGGGTTGATGCATATGAGACCGCTTCAGCACTGGCTTCAGACTCAAGTCCTGAGATGGGCATGGCACCGCGGGACACATCGCGTGGCCATCACGCCAATCTGTCACCGCCTCTTCAGTCCTTGGACCGACTTGCACCCCTAGAGCAGGTCTCCAGGTGCGTCGTGGTTACAACAGAGGCCTCCAAGATGGGCTGGGGCGCTGTATGCAATGGGTGCCTGGACTGGCCTGCGACTGCATTGGCACATCAACTGCCTCGAGTTGTTGGCAGTACTGCTCGCCCTGCGGAGGTTCCGGCCGTTGATCCAGGGCAAGCACGTATTGGTCTGGACGGACAACACAACGACAGTAGCATACATCAATCGTCAAGGCGGTCTATGCAGCTGTTGCATGTCACAACTCGCCTGCCGTCTCCTCTGATGGTCCAGCTGATTTGGAGTCGATTTGGTCAAGCACAGGTAGACCTGTTTGCTTCCCGGGAATCCTCCCACTGCCTGCTTTGGTACGCCCTGACCGAGGCACCCCTTGGTATAGATGCGCTGGCACACAGCTGGCCCCCTGGACTACGCAAATACACGTTTCCCCCAGTGAGCCTACTTGCACAGACCCTGTGCAAGGTCAGAGAGGATGAGGAGCAGATCATCCTAGTAGCACCCTACTGGCCCACCCAGACATGGTTCTCAGATCTCACACTCCTCGCGAATTCCCCTGAGGAAGGACCTTCTTTCTCAGGGACGGGGCACCATCTGGCACCCACGACCAGACCTCTGGAATCTCCACGTCTGGCCCTTGGATGGGACACGGAAGATCTAAGTGGTCTACCACCCGTGGTGGTAGTCACGATCAATCAGGCTAGGGCTCCCTTTATGAGGCGCCTGTATGCCTTGAAGTGGCATCTGTTCGCTAAGTGGTGTTCTTCCCAATGCGAAGACCCCCAGAGATGCGCAGTTGGATTGGTACTTTCCTTCCTGCAGGAGAGGCTGGAGGGGCGGCTGTCCCCCTCCACCTTGAAGGTGTATGTAGCCGCTATTTCGGCTCATCACAATGCAGTAGATGGTAAGTACTTGGGGAAGCATGACTTGATTATCAGGTTCCTGAGAGGCGCTAGGAGGTTGAATCCCTCCAGACCGCGCCTCGTCCCCTCGTGGGACCTCTCTGTAGTCCTTCGGGGTCAACGGGGAGCTCCCTTTGAGCCCTTGAAGTCAGCTGAGCTTAAGGCACTCTCTTTGAAGACTGCCCTCCTGACTGCACTCACTTCCATCAAGAGGGTAGGGGAACTGCAGGTGATCTCTGTCAGTGAATCATGCCTGGAGTTCGGTCCGGGTTACTCTCACGTGATCCTGAGACCCCGACCGGGCTATGTACCCAAGGTTCCCACGACCCCTTTTAGGGATCAGATGGTGAACCTGCAAACGCTGCCCCAGGAGGAGGCAGACCCTGCCTTTGGGTTGCTGTGTCCAGTGTGAGCTTTATGCATCTATTTGGATCGCACGCAGAGCTTTAGAAGCTCCGAGCAGCTATTTGTCTGCTTTGGTGGACAGCAGAAAGGAAGCACTGTCTCCAAACAGAGGATCGCGCACTGGGTCATTGACGCCATCGCGATGGCATATCAGGCTCAGGATGTGCCACCCCCTGCGGGGTTATGAGCCCACTCTACCAGGAGTATGGCGGCCTCCTGGGCCCTGGCCAGTGGCGCCTCTTTGGCAGCCGGACTCGTCCCGTGTATTGGCAGGCACGAGCAGGTAATTTCCGGGACAGCTGGCCGGGTGTACCGCTTGCGCATAGTGCCTTTCCCCTCCCTTGAGGTGAAGATGTGCGCTCTTGTCTCCCAGTCATGTTCACAGACTGTGATCCCTGGATGACTTTCCTCCTTAGCCCTCTGGCAGTTGAGTTTGTGAAGAAAGTCGCTGCCGGCCCAGTACGTGCGCTAATGAGGCCCTGTACTGAGGTAAGTGCTCCACATGTTCTGGTTTCCCGAAGGTGACCCCATGTGATATCTTCCGCAAAATCGTTGTCCCTGTCGGTAAACTACGTCTTCCTTGGGCAGAGGCCTCTCTGCCCCCAGTCACCACCCCTTCAGGTAGGACCTACCATGGGACCTCTCTACATGACATACTTCCGACAAGAATCGTTAAGACCATGTGTCGTATTCCACTCAAAATACCCCCCCCCCCCTTTGGGCATGGTGTGGTCTCCATGGTGTCTTCCCCTTGGGAGGGACACCCCCGATGTAAACACTTATGGCTCCTAGTCGGTTAACCAATTCCACTCTTTTTGGGGAGAAAAAAGAGGACAAGAGGCCTCGGCTGGGCTAGCCTGTCCCTATTGTTGGGCAGTCAACTTGTTCCTGAAGGACCGTTCGTCACTCATAAGAGCGTTGGGGGAGGTTACGTGACGGCCTGGTGTGCTGGCTACGAGGCACACAGCGGTCTGCCCGTCATGCACCGCCAGTTCACGTAACACAGTTCAGATAGTTGTGGCGTTTTGTATAGGGACCCCTAGTGTCACTACATCGACACAACTTCGAGTGAGTGACAGATAGGGAAAGTCATGGTTACTTTCGTAACCTCCATTCCCTGATGGAGGGAACGAGACATTGTGTCCCTCTTGCCACAACGTTGAACTACCCGCTGAGATGTCCGTGACCTGGTCTCGGCTCCTCAGCACAAAACCTGAATGAGTGGTTGCATACCAGCTCCTTTTATACCCGTATGTCCAGGGGATTGGCATGCAAATTCCACTTGGCAATTCCCATTGGCCTTTTTTCAAAAAAGCAGAGGTGTTTGGGGCTCCCAAGAGTGACCCCTAGTGTCACTACATCGACACAACGTCTCGTTCCCTCCATCAGGGAACGGTGGTTATGAAAGTAACCATGACATTTTCACATACAAACACACATTTCACTGCAAGCTGTACTAATAACATAGCAGGGGTGGGAAAACTTAAGCAGTGCTTGTAAACAGAAATATAAAAATATTCAAATAAATTTACAGGAAATTTAGCTAAATGTTAAGCTCTATTGAAAGTGACATGTTGTCGATTATTGCAGAAAACAAATTTGACTTGTTTCTCAATTTGTAAAATAAAAAAACCTGCTGACAGTTAGGCACTATTCAAGCGGTTGTCCCATAGACTTCCATTGCAAGTGCATTTCTGTACAAAGATTTTGTTTTTGTACTTGTAACTTGTATTTAACCTGGAGTATTCCTTAAACAGGCATCAGGTTCTTCATTATGGAAGGCCAAATTACTCAAAATTAAATGATTAAATATATATTTTAATAGATCATTAAACACATGAATATTGTTAAGCAATAACTTGATTAAGGTAGTCATCACTAAATGTCCCATATATTTCATTTTAGAAGTATTTTGCATCCTAACTGGGTAAATGTTTTATTGAAGCACAACTTTGTGTCTTTTCATCTTCATTTTCAGGGTTACGGTTATCGTCACATCACTCATCAAAGTAGGCGTGTCACCACTGTTTCTTCTATTTAGTGAGTTTGGGCATGCTATTTCACACTGGAACTATGACAGAGCTTGGTACAATAAGAGTTAACTACAGCAGATGAAGTTGACATTCAGAATGTTAATGTTAATGTTAAATGTTCATTTTAACCCATAAAGAAAATGACAGGGCACTATGTTAGTCGAAATAAATGCTGTAAATGTATGGTGGCAAATTAATAACAGCAATCTTTACCCATTATTGACGTTTGTATGCGCTTTAGATTGAAGAAGGAAACAGGAAGAACTCGCGTGCTCATTTTAAACCCTCACATGCATTATTGACACTCGAGGGTCTGTTGATGAAGCCATGTCTCTCACGAAGAACACATGAGTTTGCTATGGTTCTTTGTTATAATAGGCAGCCAATCACGACTGACTTCTGGAAAAAGGATATAACCAAAAAATTCTTCTGCCTTTGCTCACGCGAACACCTTTTAATTTTGGCAGTCGTGTTGTGGGCTCATGCTGTTTTGATTTTAACCTCAAATATCATTGGTTATTCCCTTTTTCCAGAAGTCAGTTGTGATTAGCTGCCTAATATTACAAATTGCAAGTGTAAATTATGTGCGTGCAAGTGTTCTTCCTGTTTCCTCACGACACAAAGCTTATGCTTAAATGAAAAATCAACTCAAAGATGAGGCTTAATGATAATGAATGCAAATAGTTGAAATGTAAGGGACATTTATAGATTTATTTAGTGATTTAATAATTAATTTTATGTTTATAAAGTTTATTTATTTATTTTTTATTTTTTATTTTTAACAATTTCATTATGTATGTAATGAATGTTGAAAACAACTTTATGAAACATCATGATGTTTTGGCCGCCTACCTCATCAGACGAAATCTAATAATGTCAACAGGTTTGTGTGAGGGTGAGGTTTAGTGGTAGGTTAGGGATAGCGTACAGTCAGTGTTAAGTGTAATCTGTAATTACTGTAATTGTATTACAGCCACTGACATTCAGTAAAGTTAATTATTTCAGTACATCACTTGGATTACGCATATTCCAAAAATAATACTATTTGTGTAGAACACCTTTACAGCATGAATTATGTTCATATCGGTTTGTGTGTTTATGTCAAATGAAGGGACAGCGACAATAAACGGAGGAAATAAAGACATTATTTTGAATACGTGGAGCAGAAAAACAAAAATAACTTTTTTATTAAAGTGTTTTATAAAGTAATTTAAAAGTAAATAAATGTGATTACTGAGTAAATTAATCTGATACATTTTTTTAGGGAAGTGTTTGGATTTTGTAGTGGATTACACTTTTTAGGTGACTTACCAAACATTTTGTATATTAAATAAAATTATATCAGTATAAAAACCATTACGTCTATGAGAGGTCCCCATTAACCTAGCCTCTAACGTCTGAGAGCTTACACATAAATCTACATATACACACATAACACACATAAAACACGTGCATGGCATACCCACGAGTGCTCACATGAACATGTGACACTAGAGAAAGCAAAAAAACTGTTGCTCTTTTGTTCTCTTCCTTTATTCCCCAAGGACATACTAGTTTTTCTCCCTTTTGCTTTCTTTTGAAGAGAATGTGTTAGTACGGATCAAAGACACAAGAAGCCCATGGCGAGACCAAAGTCCTGTTGTAAAAAAAAGACATCTCGGTAAACACATTCCTCTCGTTTTCTCTAACCCACACACACACAAAATCTGACAACTCAATCGATTATGTTTCTTGCTCTATCTCTCTTTGATAAGACATGACAGATGCCCTTTGCCAAGGGCTCATGAAGACATGGGCTCCCACACTGGAGAAACAGATGCCTGAAAGAATCAAAGTGCCCTCCGCTCTGACATCTTGCCCTGGCTTTCCCCTTGCTCTCACACTCCCGTGACCTCCTCCACACCTCCCTCACTCCATCAATGATCTTTCAGGTCCCAGAAAAGAGTATACAGTAATTTAGTGTACATATGGTGTGTCTTCTTCTAAGGTCTCATGGATGCTGAGTTAAGGATTGTCCAGTCTTCAGGGCCAGACTTTTGATTATCAGCATAAAGTCTGGTACACATTGTAGCTCATTCTGGCCAAGAACTTCAACAAGAAGAGGCCATCTGATGGACAGGTAAAACAAATAACCAGAGTTTACTTTTTTAGGGGAATCTGTGCTAGAAGATATTTTGTTTATTGGTTATTAACTGCCTTGGACCAAATTCTTGAGTATCTTTATTTCTTGAGCTTTTAATCATATGAAGCTTAGTGAGGCTCATTCTTTCTATCTTTTTGTGTTTTTGTGTGTGTTCTCAGGACTGTGGCAGCAATAGGAACAAGGATTACATCACCAAAGGAGCAGTCAAACACTTGTGAGATGTGTGCTTAAAAGGACAACCGCCCACAATGGTGGTTGAATCTATATGTGTATGTGTGGTGAGAGCAGGGTGAGAATGAGTGAAACATGTGTATGTGTGTGGGTGGAGATGTGGGAACCAGACTGGATGGATTTGACGAGGGGAGATGTGTGTGTGTATGCATACACACATCCTTACTTCTTACTTCTATCACTCCCTCTCTTTATCTTACCAGTTTTCTCTCCATCACTATGCTTCAGACTTTCTAATTTATGATTAGATAGAGCAGCTTTTTTAATCTTTTACAGACCTAGGGACTCATCCAGACCCTCAGCTAACACTAAATTTCTTTGGTAACACATTACACCTGGCAAACACGTGTTTCGTATCCAGATAGTATCCCCCTCTACTTTAGAAACATTCCCACAGTAAAGGAATGGGTAAGTGAAGAAGAGGGGAGAACATTTCATTTAAAAACACATCAGAAGAGAGATGTGAGTGGGGATTTGGGTGAGAGACAGAAGTCCAGTGGAACTTGTTCCCACTCTTTTCAAGGCACAATTTTCCAGGACATTTTATATGCCCACGGGTGTAATATTTCAGCTAGAACACACAATATATCATCATGTATATTGTGGTTATTGAATGGTTATTTTTTCTGAATTCATTACACATATTCATTTTGAAGCATGCAGCACATGCAGATCATATATTTATTTGATTAAATCACACACATAGGCAGTTTAATAATCACACTAAGAAATATTTCAAAATCGACTAGTCAGTGGGTTGTCTGAATGACTTGTCGACTAGTTGATATTAAGGAACCAGTAAAACTATAATTAGGCTCTGTTAGGCTCACTGTTAAGCACAACAAGCTATCAACATGCAAAATGCTCTCTGAGAAGTGGCGTCTCTCAGTTAATTTGAGAATGGTATCTTCCATTAAAACCACCAAATAAAAATGTTAGTAGTTGATCCTACTAATCGACTAGTCGGTTGTTGGATGACTAGTCGATTAGTTGACCACCCTGTCACATCCCTGTCATGATCCTGCCATTTTGGTCTTGTTTTATTATTTTTTTTGGCAGGATTGTGACAGTTTCTTCCACCTATATTTTAGGCTGTCCCATGTGCTGTTGTTTCCCTCTCTCCCTCGTGTTTCTCACAGGTGCTGCTCAGCAGCGCAGTCAGCGTTGCCATGGCAGCGCTGATTCACGCTGCTCATGATTGTTGGCAGCACCTCTATCCTATTTCCCTTTCCTCTACAGTGTTGGGGAGTAACGAAATACATGTAATGCGAATACATATTTAAAATACAAAATATAAGTAACTGTATTCCACTACAGTTACAATTTAAATCATTGGTATTTAGAATACAGTTACATTCATAAAGTATTTTGATTACTGAAGAGATTACTTTGCATTTTATTGTCATTTGTTTCATTTAATATTTAGTGCTTTCAGATGGAAAACATTTATACATATAAATGATGTGATCTAAAGTGCATTTGAACAGCGGTGAAACACTTTCTTATTATGTGTGACATTCATATGAGCAGACAGAGGAGTAAGTTTGAAGTAAGTTTGGAGCACAAGAAATAGAAATAAACCTTGTGTAAATTGTCAGTTTTAGGCTAAGCTACCAGGCATGATCATATTTTTTTATCAAGAAAATTCACGTTGGATCTTAATTTCTTTTTTTCTAGTAAGACCTTTGATATTAGGGCAAAAATCATATTTTTGATAATAATTTTTGTATTGTTTTCCTGTAAAAATATCTAAAAATCCTTAAAACAAGATTAATTTGCTTTATCTTGTTTTAGAAACAACACCACATAAGATATTTAGGTTTTTCAGAGAATGTATTTAACATGTTTATTTTGTCTTACTGTACTGGCAGAGTTTTTATAGTCAAAACAAGTGAAAAAATCTACCAGTGCTGAAGAAGTAATCCAAAGTATTTAGAATACGTTACTGACCTTGAGTAATCTAACAAAATACGTTACAAGTTACATTTTACAGCATGTATTCTGTAATCTGTAGTGGAATATATTTCAAAAGTAACCCTCCCAAACCTGTTCCTCTATATATTCTCTCCTTTGTCTTGTCTTATTTGCCATATCGTTGTGTTTTTTTATTTCCAGTCTGGTCGTGTTGTTCCTATCATTTCCAGTTATCCTTAGTCGGTTTGTTTTCAGTTTTATTGTTGTCTTTTTATTCTTGTTTTCTCCCTTGGGAGAGTTTTTTGTTTATTTATTTATTTATTTTTTTATGTTTTGTTTGTTTTTTCAATAAAACCCTTTCATTGCCATCCTGCATCTTGGGTCCTTCCTCAAAATATGTGACAAAAAGATATGGCCAACTTTGGACCCAGCGGAGGCATGATGGGCGTTTTGTTGAAATCAGCTCCAGCCCTTGGTGAATCGGTCTCTCAGGGCCTCACCCGGTTGCCCAACCTCCTGGCCTGCTTTAAGCACGGTCACCCTGTCGACATTTTTGCTGAGGAGTTGGCCGGAAAGGCCTATTTTTTGGCAGGTCTGGACAAGCCCATCTGTCCAGAGGAGCTATGGTCGATTTTTCATTTACCCTTTTGGGATTTGGTGGACCACCTCTGCCGGTTGGCAGAGATGGAATGTCTGCTGCAGGGGTGAAGCACCAAATCCCAAAATCCCTCTCTGTCGGTGTCTCTGGAGAGACATGCCGAGCACACTACTGACCACCAGAAGGCGGCCAAGTCCACTGCAGCTTCTTCGGGCACCTCTCAGGCTTCTCGATGCCATCGCCAGGGGAAGCATGCTGCCGACCGCCAGGAGGCAGCTGCTGTTCCCACTGCTGACTGGCAGGAGGTGGTGGCAGTTCCCGCTGCTGACAGCCAGGAGGCGGCAGCCATTCCCACTGCTGACCGCCAGGAGGTGGTGGCCATTCTTGCTGCAGTTCCCCTGCCACTGCCAGTGCTCATGGCCACGGAGACCATTCCCCAGTCTCTGTCATTTCCCCTGGCCACGGAGGCAGTTTCTCTGTCGCTGCCAGTACTCACAGCCGCAGAGATCATTTCCCTGTCTGATTTTGCTCCCATCTTGGAGCCGTCTGTCCTCACTTCCATCCTGAAGCTGTCTGTCCTCGCTCCCATCTTGGAGCTGCCTGTCCTCGCTCCCATCCTGGAGCCGCCTGTCCAGTTCCCTGTGGCCGACGGCGAGCCTGTCCAGTTCCCTGTGGCTGTCAATGAATCCGTCCAGTTCCCTGAGCCTGTCCAGTTCCCTGAGGCTGTTGATGAATCTGTCCATTTCCCTGAGACTGTCCAGTTTCCTGAGGCTGTCGATGAATCTGTCCAGTTCCCTGAGACTGTTGACGAGCCTGTCCAGTTCCCTGTGGCTGTTGACGAGTCTGTCCAGTTCCCTGTGGCTGTTGACGAGCCTGTCCAGTTCCCTGTGGCTGTTGACGAGCCTGCCCAGTTCCCTGTAGCTGTCAACGAGTCCGTACAGTTCCCTGAGGCCATTGATGAGCCTGTCCTTTTCCCTGTGGCCGTCACCAAGACTGTTCAAGCCTGTTCACCATGTCCAGTCAAGTCTTCTCATCCAGTCGAGCTGTCACATCAAGTCAAGCTGGTATGTCAAGAGAAATCATCATGTCTAGTCAAGTTATCCTTTCCAGTCAAGACGTCATTTCTAATCAAGCTAGTATGACAAGTCAAGCTGTCACGTCAAGACAAGTTACCACACCAAGTCTAGTCACCATACTTTGTCAAATTACTACACATAGCCAAGCCACCAAGCCGAATCAAGCCGTCAAGCTAAGTCAAGCTGCCAAGTTAAGTCATCAAGCCAAGTCAAGCTGCCAAGTCAAGCCGCCAAGTCATGCCGCCAAGTCAAGCCGCCAAGCCAAGTCAGGCCGCCAAGCCAAGTCAAGCCGTTACACCAAGCCAAACCATCACACCAAATCAAGAAACCACGCCAAGTCAAACCGACACGTCAAGTCCAGTCGTGCCATCAAGTCATCACTTCAAGTCAAGTTGTTACTGTCACGCCAAGTCAAGTCATCTCACCTATTCAAACTGTCAAACCACCAAACCAAGTCAAGCAGCCATGACTAATCAAGCCATCACACCAAGTTAAGCTGTCATGTCAAGCCAAACCAGCACGCCAAGTCAAAATGACACACCCAGTAAAGCTGACATGCCTAGCCAAGCCACTACATCTAGTCAATCCACCTGGTCAAGTCATCTCCAAAGCTGCTTTACCCTGGTCCATCCTGCTGACGTCACACTGGTCTGACCCGCTGGCTCCTCCCTGGTCCATCTTGCTGGTGCTATCTAGGTCTGTCCTGTCTGTGTCTCCCTGGTCCGTCACACCGAGACTACCCTGGTCCGTCCCTGTTGGCGCTACCCAGGTCCATCCCATATTTTTTTTTATTTTTAATGTTCTACTATTTATTTTGTTTTACCCCAAAAGTGTAACACTGTGGCTCTGTGGCACTTTTAAAACATAAGTCTGTTTGTTTGAGTTTCCCAGACCACCCCATAAAGCAACATTGGCTCCACCAATGGTGTGAGTTTGGGGCAGGTCTATCTCCTTGCCTGACCAATGGAAGACTGGGGGAACATTCAGAAAATCTGTTTGGAAACAATCATTATTTTTGCAATTCCATTTGGTGACAGGAATAATTAATGGGATATTGTTAATTCATTTGGGTGACCAGATCTCAAGACTGCAATGAACAGAATAAAAAGATAAAGCCAAAAACCTGCAACAAAGCACTTTAATGATGGATAAAAAGATTTTAAAGATTTTAAAAACAAATATATTTAATGAAGAAATTGAATAGATAGAGATTAAAAATACATTTACAACCTAGTCTGTCAAAGTGACAGACAATTGTAGCACAATCTCATATAATTACTTACGTAGTTGTATCAGGATAACAAAACACTGTATTTACGCCTTCATCGAAAGTTGTCAGAATCTGCCCCTGACCACCTCCAAATGCAGTTTCAGTGATCTGATTACAGTCCGTTACCAATGCGTCTTACTTGCATTTACACCTGGCTTTTAATGTGGTTAAGTGCTTTCCGCAAGATAATGGCACATGTAAAGGGGCCTTTGCAAAATAACCTACATTAAAAACACTATATTTACTAGGTTACATAATGCAGAATTTTAAACAGATAATTGCTTAGAAAGTACTTTTGGAAATCCAATTCCTTGTTTTTCAACTGGATTTCAAACTTATTTTTATTCTTTCCTAAAAATGCATCTTACATATTCCTATCTGTTGAAAGCTCTAGCAGAACTTTCTGTAGTCTGTTAGCACCCTAACTATCTAACTGTTCTTGTGAAGAATTAGAAACCTTGACTCAAAAATGATACATTTTCCCCTATGCCATTAACAGATTAGCTGGTTTCCATTACAGATCTTGTATTCCACATGCAGCCTTTCCATCCAAATTCAATTCAGAGCAGGAGCATTTACTTGCACCTGTAGAACTATATGCTTGGTTTAGACCAAACACAGCAGTTCCCTACTCAACGTGAGAACAAGTCACGTTTCAATATGAAAGTCATAAAAAAAACCAAAAAATTTCCCATCACGTTATTTAAAGTTTGGAAAAAGTAAAAACATTGTAGGCTGGCAAAACACTGAAAACTTGAGTGCTATATTTAAGATCAGGAAAGTGGAATGTCTGTCCTTAAAAGTCAGTGTTCACTGAAGTATGGGGTTCTCTCAGTATCACATTATCTCATTCATATTCGGATGTAAAATCAGCTAATTCAGGCAATTCCTATTCTAATCAGTCGCCAAGAGGATTCATAAAGATTTGTCTGTCTCTATTTTATGTAAAAGGGTTTACGTTTTAGATGCTACCTATACATTGATATTGTATATTTTTTAAGTGTCTTTCTTTCCAAACGTACTGTACAAAAATAAACATACTGTATGCATATGAATGAGATCAATCGGCACACACATGCCTCATGCACACTGCATGGAAATATGGATTAAACAGCACAGCCTTATATCGCTTGCTGTCTCTCTCTCTCTGGGTCTCTCCCTGTCATGAGATCCTGTGAAGAGATTTCATTACTGACCGACTGTTGAAGCAGTGTCTCCCTCATCATCAGCTGTCAAACTCAATCACGTTCCCCACATCTTCTCTCTCTGCATGTGTGTGTATGTATGTGTGTTTTAATGATCTGCCTCAGTCATCTCCTCTCCACTGCAAGGAGCTGTGTGGAAAACTAATTACAACACACTCTATGTTCTCTTCAATCACAAAAGTGTGAAATATTTATCCATCTGGAGCACAAGGAGCCTTTCATCTTATTATTTCTGTATATTTCATTAAATCACTTCTCTAACACTCTAAGCTTACTTAAAAACGGTTTTGAAGGTTCAGGGCGTTATGGCATTGAATGAGAACACACACACACACACATTTGACGATCTTTTTCATTTGTTCTTTTTCTTTTCCGTTCGGATTTAAAGCTTAAAGGGATCATTCACCCCAAAAATGAAAATTCTGTCATGAGTAAATTATGGCAGAATTTTGATTTTTAGGTGAACTATCCCTTTAAGTGTCATTTTTTTATGCTTGTATCCCAAAAGTGACAACTATAAGCAATAATTATTTCTTATTGACCCCAAAAGTCTAGAGGTCTGCACAGGCCTTAAAATGAAACCTAAACCTGATTACATGATTACATATTAATTAGGCAACAGCAGTAAATTGTTCATAATTTATTGATCACCGTAATTTTTCTAATTTTCACTCTAAATCAGCCTACCTATGATATACATTCGGTAACTCCTCGAGTGTTTTCAGAAGAGAGGGAGACGGGGAGTGTTGCGAAATTGCACACAGACCTGATAGCATAGTAGAATTCCACTTAATTTAAGCGACTTTTGACTTGTTTTTTTCTTCAGAAAGTCACTTGCAAATATGGGCGGTCACAGGTTGCAGTTTATTGGTCTTATTTTCAGTATTCAGTCTGCTTTTTTTGGGGGGGGCTCGCTGGGGCTTATCAACACTTGGCATTCTATATCAGGCATATCAATTATATGGTGAGTGGAAGAGTCCAAACCTTGTCCAAACCTACATGTGCAGCACTTGCAGTCTTATGCATATGTGCATATTCACACATTTCTAAAACAATCATGCAATAATTATGCATTTTATTGATTTTATGATCATTTATTTTCATTCATTTTCATGTTGATTTTATGTCCATTAATGTTCGTAATGTTGCAATTATTTTATGCATTTTAAATTAACCTGATGTCTCAATGTAATGTTTAATGCACTTTTAAACAATTTCATAGGAGCTGTTTCTGTGAGGTTCTTTTTGATAGTAATAAAGAATGGAATGTATTTTCCTTTCTCTTTGTATTTTTATGTTAAAATGGTACAAGATTATCCTACTCAAATGCAAGTGATATCAAATAAAAGAGTTACATTGGAAGTAATCCAAAAGTAATCCAAAAGAAATAGGATTAAATTACTCCCAAAATATAATCTACAAGATTACGTTACTGATTGCAAATTTTGTCATGTCATTTTTAATCAGTACCCAATTACAATTCAGAATTAATCTACCCAGCACTGGACACAGTGCAACAAGTGAAACAACACAGGTGTCTCGACATGCTTTTTTGAAAATTGAAGTTCGTTTTAACATGACACGCATCTAAAATTTAGCTGGTTCTGCACAGGATGCTAAAGAAACAGCGAGACGCAGTGCAAGAGTCAAAGACGTGCGTCCAGTAGGTGTTTACATAGGAAAACAATGGAAAAACAGAGCAGATGCAAAAACATGTTCGGTGTGAACGGCCCTAACTCATCCATTCACATTTGTCTGTGAGTGAAGCAGGTGCGCAAAACAAGTTCGGTAGGCTTGTTTATTTTGTCATTAATTACGAACCCGAACCCAACCCGAAACCGAAGTCCTACTTGAAAAACGTTCCCGAACCCGGTCTGAAACCCGGGGGGTTCTTGTGTCCCATCGAGCCCGGGTCAGATTGCAGACCTCTACAAAACAGTATCACTATGGAGCTTTCAAAACATTACACTGTTTGTTTGAGTATCCTGAACAACCCCATAAAGCAACTGGCTCAACCAATGGCATGAGTTTGGGGCTATCTCTTTGCCTGACCAATGGCAGACTGGGGGAGCATTCAGGAAACCTGTATGAAAACAATCATTATTTTTGCAATTCTGTTTGGTGACACAAGTTGTGCAGAAATTACACACTTCGCCTTTGTGCCATAATACAGAAACGTGTCTCAATTCCTTGTTGTCTTGATATGTAAATCCATCTCTTACTTCTCCTTTTCTCTCCTAAGACAAAATCTACTCATCCCTTGCATGAAGACAGACTGATCACACTTAATAAGACATTTAATTAATCATCCTGTCATGACAGAGACAGAAGCTCATAGACTAAAGCACGCCCCACAAACCCAAACAGCGTTCTTCCCTGCCTTAGATCATGTCTGTGCTGCTGTGCACACTGGGGCTATATTCTCCCTTTCGTCCTCACCTCACGTTAACTCTAGGAAAAACAAGGACTTCTAACAAGCCAAAGCTAATTGCCCAACAATATTTAGACACTGATTTGTAGTCAAACAGGTTAATAATTTACTGAGCAACTGGGAGCAAAATTATAAAGTATATCATAAAAACATTATACAGAGAGCTGAAGAAGCTGTTAGTGAGGAAGTCATGAAGTGGAACGGCTACATCCAGATTTACTATTCACTAAAAATATGTACTTCACTGGTTATGGGAAAGCTCATACTATTGAGTATACCAATACTGGGACATACAACAATATATATATATAAAATTGCATTTTGATACCATAGAACCATTTGTCACTAAATATGAAGCTTATAATTTTATGGGACGAGTCGAAATAATTTTTAGTGTTAATAAACTTTATGCCACAATTGCTGTCGATGTCCGTACCCTCGCCAACAAAATGGACGAACTGCTTCTGTTCACTCAAACAAATAAGGACTTTTCTAACTCCGCTGCTCTGTGTTTCACGGAAACCTGGCTGAATGAAGCCATCCCGGACAGCGCGTTTCATCTGCCTGGCTTCCAGCTGTAACGAGAGGTGATGGAACATGCTTTTACATCAACAAAAGTTGGTGTACAGATGTAATAGCGCTGAGGAAGATGTGCTTTCCTAATTTAGAAGCGCTCTTCATCAACTGTAAGCCTTTCTACTTGCTGCAGGAGTTTTCCTCATTCATTCTGGTGAGTGTTTATATCCTGCCACAAGCATGGCCCCCATCTTTACACAGATCTTCAATAGATCACTGGAGCAGTGTGAAGTTCCCTGCTGCTTCAAAACTCCACCATCTTTCCGGTCCCCCAAAAAAACAAAATCACAGGACATAATGACTACAGACCTGTTGCTCTCATGCTTGTGGTCATGAAGTCGTTTAAGAGACTGGTTTTGGCCTACCTGAAGGACATCACTGGACCCCAGTTTGCTTAATGAGCAAACAGGTCTGTGGATGATGCTGTCAATATGGGACTGCATTATATCCTGAAACACCTTGACAGACCTGGGACTTATGCAAGGATCTTATTTGTGGACTTTAGTTCAGCCTTAAATACCATCATGCCTGATCTTCTCTCAACTAAACTGACCCAGCTGTCTGTGCCCACCCCAATCTGTCGATGAATCACCAGTTTCTGACAGATAGGCAGCAGCTAGTGAGACTGGGTAAACTCACATCCGGGACCCTCACTGTTAGCACTGGTGCTCCTCAGAGATGTGTTCTCTCTCCAATGCTCTTCTCCCTGTACACGAATGCCTGCACTACAAAGGACCCCGCTGTCAAGCTCCTGAAGTTTGCTGATGACACCGCGGTCATCGGCCTCATCTGCGACGGTGACGAGTCTGCATACAGACGGGAGGTTGAACAGCTGGTTGTTTGATGCGGTCACAACAACCTTGAGTTGAACACAATCAAAACAGTGGAGATGATAGTGGACTTCAGGAGAATACCCCCCCCCCCCCCACTATCCTGAACAGCACTGTGTCAGCAGTGGAGTCATTCAGGTTCCTGGGCTCTATCATCTCTCAGGACCTGAAGTGGGACACCCACATAGACTCAGCAGAGGTTGTACTTCCTTCACCAGCTGAGGAACTTTAACCTACCACAGGAGCTGCTGACGCAGTCCTACTCGGTCGTAATTGAGTATGTCCTGTGTACATCTATAACTGTCTGGTTTGGTTCAGCCACCAAATCAGACAGAAGGAAACTACAACAGAAAGTCAGGACTGCTGAGAATATTATTGGTGCCCCCCTGCCCACCCTCCAAGACCTGTATGTCTCCAGATTGAGGAAACATGCAGGTAGAATCACTCTGGACCTCACACACCCTGCCCACTCCCTCTTTGAACTGTTGCCCTCTGGCCAGAGCTACAGAGCACTGAGCGCCAGGACATCCAGGCACAAGAACAGTTTTTACTTATCTCATGTACATATGTAAATTCACATATTTAATTCAATAACTGTACATACCTTGCACTACATTACCACTTGCACATGTACATATGCCATTATGTTATATATCCTATTATTTGTATGTATATTTATACTCTTACCTTGTTTGATATTTCATGTATATTCTGTGTCTCACTGTTCTGTGTGCACGTGTTTTTCCTATCACCAAAATAAAATCACTTGTGTACGTGTGAACACTTGGCAATAAAGCTCATTCTGATTCTGATTCTGATTAAGCTTAACTTGTATTGAACCTGGAATATTCCTTTAGAAACTTCTTCGGTAACTTTAGCCTTGAATTGTTTTTTGCTATTTCTCATGTGAAAAAGTTAAAAAAGCTTGTTGGCAATATTAGCCTGAAAATCATGCAGAAATGCATACTGTTAAACCAGAAATATTATACCATCCAGGCACCTTTAGCATACTATTTCCAATGTATTGTGAATTGGAATGCACTAATTTTAATCTCCCATACAATATAGCATGGATAGTATGCATATTGGGATGCAGCCAATCTGTTTTTATGGACTCTTGATGCTAAAAACTAATTTCTTATTAGGTTGTGCTAGCCGCAATGCAACACAATAGGTTTTCTCAAGGACCTGACTGCATAGCATAGCTAAAAGTTAGCTGAATTTATTCATGTTGTTGGATGAATATCTAAGCAGATTTTTGTTTGAACTTGTGCATATGCAGTGTTCATGTTATGGCCAAATTGATGCAAGGTGATTGTATGTCACACAAGTGGTTAATGGTTAACAGTGTTGATGAATGCTGCCTCTCTGTAGTCCTTGGGCTATTGATGAAGTCATTATTTATATAGTGGTCCATGAATCTGAGAGTCAAGGCTATTGGGTGAACGCTTCTGCCATTACCAAACTATTCATCATCTTTAATCTGTCCCTTATAGCCATGGAGCTGTGTTTTGGTTTTGGTGGTTTAAGAGGACATTTTGTTTAGGTTATACACTAGTAGTTATGAGAGTATTATGCTATAAAGGTGGTTTATGAGGACATCCTAGTGTTCCTGTAATTCAAATGGCTTAAAAACATAATAACCAATGTTTTTTTGAAAATGTAAAAATGCCAAAAGGTTTCTGTGAGGGTTATGTTTAGGGGTAGGGTTAGGCTTAGGGGATAGAATAGATAGTTTGTACAGTATAAAAATCATTATGTCTATGGAGAGTCCTCGAAAACCACAAATACCAACGTGTGTGTGTGTGTGTGTTAAGTGTGATAGTGTTGGTGAGATTGACTGATCTCCAGAGGCTCAGTGAAATGCCAGTGAAATGACAGACAGGATTATGATGTATAGTGAGAAAATGTCAGCAAGGATACGCCGTGAGTACGAATGGAACTGTATACAGTATAAGACAAATGAAAGAAAAAAGAAAGAAAATGCACAAACAAAAGAAATCAAGAAAGAGAAAGAAATTAAAGAATGAAAGCTAGTGAACAAAATAAAGCAAGAAAGATGAGCAGAAGAATGAAAGCAAAAAACAAACATATGATCAAATAAACGATTGATTATACAACCAATTAAATTGTTTTGTCTAATTGTTCATTCAGTTGATCATTCAATCAGTCATTCATTTAGACCTTGTCATGGTCAAACTAACAAATGAAAAGGAACTAAAGAAAAAATGAAAGCTAATAAACCAGGGGTTGGCAAGCTTTTTGACATCAAGTAACATTTTTTTTTATGTTCCTTGTTAATCACTGTGCCAAGCGAACTTTTTTATGTCATAATATTTCATTATAAAATTGACAAAATTCTGAAACTTGAGATTATTTTTAGGTTAATTTAGATTTTGAATCAGACACCTGGGTAGACAATCTCATACTTTAATAGTGGAATCTTCTTATTTATATCAGGTGTTTTGAAAAGGTAAAAGGAACCAATAAAACAAGAAAATATAGACTGTCATCCACTAAATGCGATGGATACAAAGCGGATTTGTGTACTTGTGAAGGCTCACCGAAAGTAAAATGCACTGCCTGAATTGATCCGCTGCAGTGCACTGCGATATCAACAGTTTGTGAAGCGCAAATGATATGCATCCTTCGTCATACTTTAATAGTGTTATACTTCCCATTTAGCTCTTAACTAAACAAAACACTCAGCCTGATTATGAGGAAAGACTACATCAAGAGGTAGATTGTCATGCAGGTGAGAATGTCTTCATATAAATAAAATACTCCTCTCTCCAGTGATTACTGTGTGCCAATGGTGGCACACGTGCCATAGGTTGATGGCCCCTGTAATAAAAAAAATAAATAAAAAAAAGTATGAATGAATGCAAATAAATAAAAGAAACAAACTAACAAGGAAGTGAAGAATGAAGGGTAAATGAAGGGTAAATGAAGGGTATGTGACAACAAATCTTTCACATGATTTGCTTTACAGAGTACAACACAGCCTTGAGTGAGAAGAAAATAGGTACAGAAATATCTTTAAAGACTCATTCTGCCTTACTTTCTGCTGAGTGACTGTAGTGTTTGGTTGTTGGCTTGGTTGGATTGTTTGGAAATATATATGGGAATATTATAGAGGCCCCTATTAAACAATACAGCTCTGATGACACATGCACCTCTGTCACTCTGCCTACACTGCATATTAATCAAGTCTCTAACTACAGCCATTATACACACACAATCTCCAACTCAGCAAAATTCACTGCCAACGTGCTCATGTCTACCTCCCACCATCATCCTGCTACCATCCCTCTGACAACGCCTGAGAAATTATGTGTGTGTGTGTGTGTGTGTGTTTCTTCTTTGTCAAGTCACTCAGATACTTCTAAAAACTCAGCAAAATCCACCCAGTCCTTGGATCAGTGAAATTCTGCAAATCCAAACCGGCACCAACAGACTCAATGACCTCTCTGTGCGCTCCTACACTGATCTTGGATCAATCAATATGGCTGTTTAAACACAGACTAATTGGCCCTCCAGGGTACCATCAAACACAGAGCCTGTATTCAGCCGTAATCCTGTCTGCTCTGTGACTCCTGACGGTGAGCAGCTGACCTGGGGTCAGTGGAGCGGCATGTAGCCAATTACAATACAGAGCAAACTCAAATTAAAGACATGATTTTGAAAAAGTGGTACTGCTCACAGGTGGTCAGCTCTAACCTGACACATTCAGTGCTAACAGATTACGGACATGCTTTAACATTCAAATTTATGTAAATGAAGGATAAAGAGATTAAGAGATTCACCGTTAAGTATATATGTGTGATAAATACATCATCTATGTGTGAAAATGCAAAAGAAATCTGTGTCTACATTACAAAACATCTTTCATCTTTAAAAGTTATTGAATGAGACTAGTTCAGTCTTAACTGGTAAGAAAGCAATCCAGCCTAGAATGATAGCTAAAGAGGTAAAAAGATGCTAATTTCCTACAGAAAAGGTTGTTTGCTTGTCTTAGCTGTTTAAAATGGCTTAGCTGGTTCCCCAGCCTGGCAAAGCTGATCTTCAACTGGTTTACTGACTGGTCTTCTAGCCTCGCCAAGCTAGTGCTTAGCCTTTCAGCCAGCTGGTCTTTCCTCTTAAAAACTTAGCCAAGCTGGTAGACAAGCTAACCACAAATGGTTTAAGCTATGTTTAGTAGTGCTCATGGTGGCATCTTTGGCCTCCAGAAGTTTGTAAATGTGTCCAGTTATAAGCTCTTTGCTTGTTCCTTCAGCAAAACCGTTGATTTGTGTTATTAACCCAATCCTTATATGAAACCCGACCCTTGCAATTCACAGTCTGTCAGTATGCACAATTACCTGAGAGCACACACATGTAAACACACATGAAGTGCTAACATATTGAGTCACTTTACCCTGGTTTAACCCTAAACTCCAGCTTCGCCCCTGCTGGACAGCTGCTCATTGAGGGTTAACCATTTTTGGCCCCAGATCTACACCTAAACCCTGCTGCTAAAGCCAGCGCTAAGCTAAGGAGCCCTGGCACTAGGCTATTGATATAAGATCTCCTTTCTGCTTTCTGGGTGTGCTACTGGAGCACTAATGACAGGATTGATTAATAATGCATAGCGTAACCTCGTCCAGATCAGCCTAATTGCCATGATTTGTTGCTCCAAGCAGATATGGTCTTTAAAATTATACCCATACCCAAAGCGAGGGGCAAGCACACATGACAGAACACGTACACACAAACACTTATATGACTCACAAAATGTGGGATGTGTAATATTGAAATGAATAGTTTCAGAGCTTCCGATACGTGAAGGTCAATGGCATTCCACATGTACGCACAAACATAGAAAGACAGCATGCTGATATATAGAACCATGATGCACATATAAAATATATTACATATACTGTAGATGAAGCCTCGATGATTCAAGTTCTAAAGCAGGAATGATAAAATGCATCCAAGAAGAAAGAGAAAGTGAAAAGAGATGAGCAAGAAGATGGAGTGGAGACAAACACTGAGTCTCCCAGGCACCACAGAAACAAGATCCACTCACTACGGAGTGAGATATAGAATAAAAGAGCATTCCTCACCGCGCTCAGAAGCATTCGGCCTGATTGCGGGAAAGCGCTTTATGATTCCATCAAGTCGGAGTATATCAATAGCCACCTTACCACCATCAGACTGAATGGTTCTGTGTCATAACCATGCCATTCTCTATCGATCCAGGCTCATTTGCACAGTTACGGTTTCTTCTTCCACTGTGGTGCTACGAAATCAGGATTAGAATGGACTGATTGAGCAAGTGACCAACCGTGAGTCACTACGTCACTAAAGAGGTTCCACCAGCATGGTTGAGCATGGTTAGCAGTCTGTAATTGTATTCTACCAAACCGTGCTCAAATGGAAATGCTACTCAAACCACTCCTCATCATCATCAGGACTATTCGGTCCATTGGCACTAAAAGGTGATGTAAGTGATTTTAGCCATTCTGGAACTTCCACCAGACTGTAGCCATTGAATTTTCCATGCTCCTGCACTCCAAAGACACGCGCGCACATACAGACACATTTGGAGACCGCTGTAATCAGAGATGGAGCAGATGGAGGGCGTAGGGCCCACCTGAGCATTTCTCCATCCGACCCTGAGCGTTTCACAGGAGCAAGACACTGTTCCGGCAATTATACGAGCATTTATGGGCTGCCCTGTGAACGGTCATCTTTTTCCAGCTTTTTACTGGGCCTGTTACAGAGACAGGTGTGATATTTCTTGGACCTTATTTCAGTGATATCTTACAGGTAATTTTCTGCATGTCATTTCATAAAAAAAATTAAATAAAAATTTTTTTTTTAAAAATTACAGCACCTTTAATGTGTTTGATATTTTTGAGCCAACAATTCATGACTATTGAGAAAATCTCAGTGTGCGATGCTTCATGACTAAAATATGAAGTCATAAGGTGAACAGCCAATGGAAATCAAGCATGCAGGGCTCAAGAAATGGAGATGGTAAACAAGCACTAACTAGCTAACGCCACTCACCTGCCACTCGCGTTGCAGTTTCTAGAAGCCATGCTGACCTCGTCAACCCACCCAAGAACGCACTCAAATGTACATGGCCCGTTTCTTTCACGACTCTGAACACTTTCGTAACTCCCATAAATCCATTTTGGAGCCAAATAATACAATATGAAAAGGTGAAAGGGGTGGAATCGAACTTGGATTCGGACCAAGCAATCAAATCAAGTGTAAAAACAAGCTTAGTGACAAGCTTCCTTATAGATTCTTCGAATTACTCAAATTATAATGTAATATTAGTCTAGGAATTAAGACTAAAGGTAAACATACTATAAAGATGATTATATATGCTAAAAGAGTGAAAACATAATGCCTCTGCTGTGATGGAAACATGTGTTTGTACAGAAACCACATGTTCCTTGAAAACCACTGTAAAGTTTAATGTCTTAGAACAGCTGTATGCCGTGACCTCATAAGAAAGATTGAGTGCTTGAGAGACTTATAATGCCGAACTGAAATAACCGCATTGACAAAATCCACCTGCTCCTCTCACTTTCACCCACATTCTTCTATATCTCTTTGTTTTGAATCTTCTATCCAGTCACTCTTCTTTCTCATGAACATAAACCCCTAGTCCCCTACACCAGTGTTAGGAAGAAACTAACTAAAAGTAGCCACGCTACATTTTTCAGTTCCGTAACAGTTGCTCAGCTGTTTTCAAAATAGTCTAGCTTTTTCAGTAATGAGCTACATTATCCAACAAATAGCGATGTAGTGTTATAAAATGCCACAGTGTTGTTTTTAATATCACACTCTATTGCACAGACAACCTTGCAGCTCAGTCAATAATCAAAGCACGCTTGACTAAACCTCTCTCTAACATGTACAGTAGTGTCAGAAAGTCAGATTCATTATAGTGAAATAGTTCGTTCAAACGGTGTGTAGTCGTAGGTGTATTATGGACCGGGCCAATAGGGACAGTGCCCAGGGGTCCTTGACTACCAGGGGCCGGAGGGGCCTTGAGTTGCAAGGTCTCGCGGCCCATCAACTTTGAAAACAAATGTTTATATATGCTTGAATATGTGGGCCCCACAGCTTATAAAAGGCCCCCTGTCACAACTTGTGGTCAAGATGATGGAGAGGCGATGGATCTATTTGCAGGCTTTAATGGAGGAGATGAAGATATATAATAATGTGGAGTGCCATAAACAACATCAACAAACTAACAAGTCTAATATGGACAAGAACTGACAAAGAAATGAATAAAACAGGAGGGTATTTATACACAAAGGGTCTAATGAGGGAATGGAAGGCAGGTGAATAGGGCAGTGAATTCTAGGAAATGTAGTGCAGAAGAGTCTTTTGAAAACATGAGGGAGACAGACTGTGACATTACCCCCCCCCCCAACAAGGTGACTTCTGGTGGCAAAAGATGGAAAGGAGCAGGAGGAAACAGGTGACCATAGGGCAGGGGTGGAGTCAGGAGGTTTGGGGGGTGGCCTCAGGGCTGGAATAGAGTCTGGAGGCCTGGGAGGAGGCCACAGAGCAGGGACAGGATCAGAAGGCCTGGGAGGAGGCCACAGAGCAGGGACAGGATGCCTGGGAGACTGAGTCATGAGAGGCGTAGCCAAGGAAGGTGGAGCCGTGGGAGACTCTGGGGGCGCAGCCAGGGAAGGCAGAGTTGTGGAGGGCGGAGCCGTGAGAGGCTTGAGGGGCGTAACTGGGGATCCTAGTGCCTGGAGCATAGCCGAAGGCTCGAAGGACCAGGGCAAAGCCGGAGGCTCAGAGGACCGAGGCACTGCCGAAGGCTTGGAGGACCGAGGTGGAGCTGGGGGAATCAGAGGACAGATGCAGAGCCAGTGGGGCTGAGGACCAAGGCAGAGCTGGAGGGAAGGAGGTCCCTGGTAGAGCCGAAGGCGGAGCCAGGTGGCTGACTGACCAAGGCGGAGCTGGAGGGACAAAGGACCCTGGTGACACCGACAGGCTGACGGCCCACGGTGGAGACGAGGGGACATAGGGCCAAGGTGATGATAGCTCCTTTAGTGCACTACTGAGACCAGCCCTGAAGAAAACCACAAGAAAGTGGTATACATAGTGCACCAAATTTGCCAGCTGGAGAAACTCACGAACGTGATCCTCAACTGGTTGGTCCCCTTGCTCGAGAAGGAGGATTCTTACAGCCGGCAGATCCATCTTTGATTTGGTCAGTTCTTCTGTCACAACTTGTGGTCGAGATGATGAAGGAGAGACGAGAGGCGATGGATCTATTTGCAGGCTTTATTGGAGGAGATGAAGAAGATATATAATAACGTGGAGTGCCATAAACAACATCAACAAACTAACACAAGTCTACTACGGACAAGAACTAATAATAAAATGAACAAAATAGAAGGGTATTTATACACAAAGGGACTAATGAGGGAATGGAAGGCAAGTGAAGATGACGATGAACAGATGGAAGTGATGAGGGCAGTGAATTCTGGGAAATGTAGTGGAAAACTTCAAAATAAGAGTCCATTGAAAACTTGAGGGAGACAGACTGTGACACCCCCTCAATAGGGCCCTGTGACTATGAGGGTCCTTAGCCCTCTTATATGACCCTTTTGCCTTCTTGTTTCTAATTAAATTTTTTAGCCATTTTTTAACCCTATAATGACGCGCGTATCATATTTGATACATGATGTTCTAAATGCTCTACATCATCAACATGATCAAAAACCCAGTTGTATGCAATGCACGAGATGTCTACTGCCTCCTGGTGAAAGTTTCCATGCTCTTCTGAAAATAGAAGACCTTGTACTATAATTTCAAAAATGGTTTACTTCATATTGTGGTGCAGTCATCTTTTTGATGTGAAATCTTTGCTGATTTTGGTAAAATTAACAATAATGTTTGTATTGTTACTGATATTTCAAAATGAGTATTTATTGAATTAAAGCAACGTGCTTGCTTACAGTTTCATTATTTTTATAGAAGAATATTTTTAAATAGGTTTTTAAAAAATAAAATTTTCTGTATTTTTATTTAATATGTTAGGCTTTATAAGGTTGAGCTTTATGCTTGGTTTTAAAAGTGCTATTGAACAAAAACATTTATTACAAAAAATAACTGGGCTGAGGTTTTGGGGAAAAATTAGACATTGATTTTTTTTTTTTTGTGTGTGGTACAAAAGTCTGATAATGTTGGTTTGACAAAACCTTGTCTGAAAGTTTTAAATACTTTTAAATGCTTCAAGTTAGAAATATTTACAGGTGTTACAGTAAGAGAAAGAAAGAAAAAAAGACAGAAAGCATTTTACAGCAGATTAAAGGGCTTGTGTGTAAGTTTTGACAGCTGAAGTTTGAAATCATGAACATTCAAAAACAGACTTTTAGCTTATTTGAACACTCTGTCAATGTAATATACTGTAGTCTAGGGGATTTTGGTTTAAATGGTGACTTCACATGGCTTTTTTGATAGGAGAATAATAATGGTAGCCAAGCTGTAAGGTCGTTCCAAAAGGAACTTACAAATAATGACCAAATGACCACTATTTTAGAGCCCCACACCTTTCAGCCCTTCGAAGCTATCACAATGGAGGGTAAAGTCTTTGAAGGAAAACACCATAATTCAGTTGATTTAGAAAAGATACTGTAGCGTGAGCCAGAACTGCCTAAACTTTTTACAAAGTTTCACCAAACCCATGCATAGATGCTGTAGGTGACTATTTGTTAAATTCTTCAATATTTAAAGTGTTTGATGAAGTTAAAATATTTCATAATGTATTATTGCCCCTTTAAATATATGCACTTGCACACATTTAATACACATTTTGTCACATTCTTGTTTTTTTTTTTGTTTTTTTGTTTTTTGGTAGGCATAATTTGTAGTATTTACAAGTATGTGCAGTACATTGAGTTTGCATTATGTATAACAAACGTTAAAATGGTACTGTCTCTTTAAAAGACCATTTGAGCGGTTTCTTTACCACATCCGTACTGTGTGTTTGAATAAATCTGATTGTAAATGACAGAACGGGTATTTAAAGGTAATTAAATCAATGAAAATGTATTTTGCGTGGATCTCAAGTAGATAATTGGACCAGTGGGGCCTTAAAAGAAAATTGGCCCCGGGGCCCTTGCTAATTATAATCCACCCCTGTTTGTATTGCGCTGCTTTTTGAAAGTAGCTTGTAGTTTAGCTAACTACTTTTCTCATATCTATTTTAAATTATGAGTTGCTTGTAACTATTTGATTTCTTATCGTTTTTAATTCATTTTATTTTTAAACAATCAACAGACTGCCATAGGGTGTGCAGCTATGAAGCAGGCACCCTATTAGCCTCTGAGCTATTCTGGGAAATATGTTTTATGCATATTCTTTTATTAAGTTGTCACTGCACCTAACACACTGTCGCACTTTGCTTGCTCAAACACACACACACACACACACACACACACACACACACACACACACACACACACACACACACACACACACACACACACACACACACACTGCTGATGAAGCAGGCTAGTGACAGCAGGATGAATGCAGTGGACTGTGGAGGGGAGTGAGGGAAGGTAAAAGGTGCTAAATCACATCTGTTTTGGCGCTTTGGGGAGCTTATGGATGAAACTCCCGTCGGGCAGCACATTTATTCATTTCCCACTCCTCTCAACTCCTCAGGGATGCCCTCAACAGCTGAATTCCATACAATACACTCACATACATACACTAACAATGGTTGTAATGACTGGTTAGTTATTACAAATATCCCAGTTTTGGGGAAGCTACTTTGAAACTGAAGACTGCAAAAATACAAGCTACTCACAATTTAAAGTAGTTAAAGAAGTACAGTTAAGAACCCATTTATAGAGCAGTTAGCTACACTACAAGTTATTAATAAAAAGTAGCTAACCATATATTACTTTAAAATCCAGCAGTATTTATCTTGTACAGAAACAATAAGGATCTCAATTAGGGTGATAGCATAAACTTAAAAAGATTCATTTGAACTAAATACAACTACTAAAGCTTAAAATTTTCTATTATGTGACGACTCAAATGAACCAGTGAATCCTGCTTTTCATTTGATTGAATGAAATTAACAAACTGATTCACAAAACTGAATCTGGTCCTGTTTACACGTATTAAGATATCTCCTACCACTGCTGACTGGGGAGACCCAGCTCGCGGCCCAACAACTCCCGGTTGACAACATCCTGGGGTACTCTGAGCTGGAGAAAGCCATCCTGCAGCGGGTCGGCCACAGTCCCGAAGAGCATCGCCAATGGTTCCGAATCCTGACGCTGAGCGAAGTTGGCTGCCCGTTTGCCTTCGCTCAACAGCTCCATGACGCCTGCCAGTGGTGGGTGCTGGCTGAGGAGCCCAGCGACATCGGAGGTGTCATCCATCTCGTGGTACTGAAACAATTTGTCTCCAAACTACCGAAAGGAACTACAAAGTGGGTCCAGTGCCATCGACCGGCGTCATTGGATGAAGCAGTGCAGTTTGTGTAGGACCAGTTCTGTGTGGATTATAGAAAGGTCAACGCAGTGTCGAAATTTGATGCCTATCCAATGCCTCATATTGACGAACTGCTCGATCGGTTGGGCTCGGCTCGCTTTTATTCGACACTGGATTTGACAAAGGGATATTGGCAGATCCCCTTAACACCAGTGTCCCATGAGAAAACGGCCTTCTTCACACCATTTGGATTACACCAATTTGTGACCCTTCTGTTCAGTTTGTTTGGGGCCCCGGCTACATTTTAGCATCTTATGGACCGACTCCTCAGACTGCACGCTGCGTATGCTGCTGCTTATTTGGATGATATCATTATTTACAGTAATGACTGGCAATGGCATATGCAGCATCTGAGGGAGGTTCTGAGGTCACTGCGGCAAGCGGGGCTCACAGCAATCCCGAAGAAGTGTGCAACTGGGCAGGTGGAGGTATGGTATCTGGGGTTCCACTTGGGTCACAGGCAGGTGCGACCCCAAATTGATAAAACCGCAGTGATCGTGACCTGCTCGAGATGCAAGATCAAAAAGGAGGTGAGATAGTTTCTGGGGCTGGCCGGCTACTATAGAAGGTTTGTGCCTAATTTTTCTGACTTCACCAGCACGCTGACTGATCTCACTAAAAAGGGAGCCCCAGACCCGGTCCAGTGGACGGAGTTGTGCCAACAAGCTTTCATGCAGGCAGAAGCTGCACTTTGTGGCAGGCGGCTTCTGCATTCCCCTGATTTCGCTCTCCCTTTTGTTTTACAGATGGACGCATTGGACAGGGGGCTGGGTGCTGTTCTGTCCCAAGTGGTGGAGGGAGAGGAGCGCCCAGTGCTGCACATTAGCCAAAAGCTAGCAAGAGAGATGAAGTACAGCACCATAGAGAAGGAGTCTTTGGCCATCAAATGGGAGGTCCTCACTCTCCACTACTATTTGTTGGGATGAGCATTCACCCTCTGTTCGGACCGCACCCCGCTCCAATGGCTCCACCACATGAAGGATGCCAATGCCCAGATATGTATTTAGGCCAGTGGTTCCTAAGCTGGGGTCCGCGCCCCCCTTAGGGGGGTGCCAGAGTTCACGGGGGGGGCGCAGAAGCTTATATGCTTTGAGGCTCTCAAAGATTGATAAAATAAGCGATACTAGTTAAGACAGCATGTCAGCATTCTCGTATAATGAAAGGACGCAAAAGAGCAAAATCTCAACATAAAAAAATAAAAATAAAAAAGAAACTGTCCAAAGACTTTGGCACCCTGGTAACTGTAGCAAAACTTCATGAAATGTCACTCTACCAACCAGAGCCACTTTGCATAACTGCGTGAGAATGAAGCGCACCAAAAATATTATGCTTCTCAATGGAGGTGCGGCGCGCTGACTGTCACGTGGCCAAGTGCGTGTGAGTTTATTTTTCTTGGATCTAAAAAATTCATTGAATTTCTGCGTCATATCCACGCACTGAAAGACTGCAAAAACCTCTTTAAACAACATAACTTGCTGGCATGTTAACGCTTTATTATGAGACTGTCAAGCAGCTGCAGGGGGCTCTGAATGTAAACCACTAGAAATGTTCAACTATTGTTTCTATTGCGGTTAAGCAAACTCCAACCACATGGCAGGGAATGTACATTCCAAAAAATATTATATTATAATCATCATTATTTTTATCAGTCTTTAAACTTCTTCATAATTTTTTGCATTTCTCACAACCTTCATGCTCTATCTCGCGTGCACATGCGAGCACACAGTGTGAGAGAGATTGAACACACCTTTAGTTACTGTTGCTAACACTGTCATCAAGCTTTCATTTTAGCATCTGTTCTGCCACAAAGCACAGAGGGAGAAGCGATGGAATAAATTACCTCAGAAATGATTAAATAACACATTTGTTAACCATTGTATTATATAGAAATATAATATATGTGTCACTGACAAATAAGGTTGCCCGAGGTGATAAAAAGAAAAAAAACAAAAACATAAAAAAAATTGAAAAACATTTATAGCATTTTGTGAAAAAAAGAAAAAAAGATTTAATGACTTTAAAAATGTCATGTGGTGCAACCATCAAGTAAAAGGTATTAAAATAGTTTCCTTGCACCTTGAATGCATGAGATTGTACACAATTTCATCATTAATTTCAAAAAAGCTTTCAAACATAGGCTGTTTCAAGATGAAACATTTTTCATGGTTGCACCAAATGACCTGAACAAAATGTGCCTTTTTATTCAAATGTAAAAATGTCAAAATTTAACTGATATGACAAAATAATTATTTGTTTTCACTAACGTCTTGTGGGTCTAAAGAGATCTCTGGTTTATGATTTTTTTGTCACATGACAACAAAATTTATATTACATGTTGGTTGCACCATATGACTTTGATTTTGTGGACAAAATTTCAGCTTTTAATGAAACGTCTCCATATGGTTGCACCACATGAAATGTTTTCCTTTAAGTCTAAGAAAAAATATAAAAATGACTTTGAACTCATTAATTGAACAAAATTTCCTCATAGAAGAATAATTGTTTTGTGTGAATTGCATTTGTAATGGTTTTTTAATAATTTATTAGATGCGGAACCACTGATTTAGGCTGTCTCAATTGCTTCTGTCTCTTTATGTAATCTCAGACTGACTCAATGTTCAGTGGGTTGCTCTGTGAGGGCCATGCCATCAATCTGTTGCAGGGCTCCCTGTTCTTCGAATCTATTCTATAGGCAAAAGGAATGTTTGGGAGTCTAAAATGTATAGTTCCTATTGACACACCAAAGCTGAAGATAGAAATAACCATCTTAAGGCAAATGTTTTTGTGAAACATCTTATGTGCCTAAAACTTTTGCACAGTACTGTATGTCTTGTATTCAAAAATATACAAACACAGTAGGGTCAGTTCTTCATACTGTAAGTAAACAATGAAGGAGTTCATATTTCCCTTTTGGAATGTTTGTCAAAGGTTGGTCACATTTTAACAGTCCGTTTCATTCAAATCTTGAGATTTTCATTACCCATTAGACCTGGTTAAATGCACCAGCACTACGATGGGCCAAACCGCTTTCCTCTGTGGAATTCTCACATTGTGCTTTGACAGTGTTGAGCTTTTTTAGTATGAGCTTTCTTCCTCATACTAAATAATTGTGCTTCTGCATTTCTAAGAAATATCATGCAAATGAAACATTTACCCTTAACCTATGTTTGTGTTTAATCAAAGCTCCATCAGCTAATGTCTTGCATCAGGGAAAATGCACTTGTAATGTTTTTTTAGTGTCATAATGAATTAGTTTTAAGATCATTACCTTCCCATACCACCTTTGATCTGTTCAAGACTGACAGCAGGCATGGCCTTGGATAGTAAACAGAAGAATTTGATTACTTATTTCAACGTTTTGAATCCCACACAGAATTTTTATTTTGTACTATTTATTGCAGTGGATATTAAACCAAGTCAGAATGAAGTGCCTGAGCTAAATGAATTTGATTTAGCAGCAACAGCCAATTAGCAGAACATTCAACACCTTTTTTTAATCATTTAAATGTACATTTTAGCATATTTAGTGATTAGTAGTTGTGAATTTACCACATACACACATTTACAATCATTGAAACTCCCTATAACACAATTTCTTTGAAGTACCCACTTTTTTATTATTAGTATTATTTTTCCTCTGTCTTTCATCACTATCCCCTTTGGTGAATCTTATGAAACCTGTCAAGAACATACCAGGGTCATATTTCACTCCAAAATCAAAAGAAAGAAACAAGAAATTATATTTTGCTTAAAACCTATTTTTAGGTCCAATAAGATATTTTGTATTGTGATTTTATTTTTAAAACATAATGTAAAAGATAATTAAAATTGTAAATTATTTATACAGTTCATTCAGAAAGTATTCAGACCCCTTAATTTTTTCACATTTTGTTATGTTGCAGCCTTACGCTAAAATGTTTTAAATTATAATTTTTTTTTCACATCAATCTACACTCCATACCCCAATAATGACAAAGCAAAAAACAGATTTTGGAAAACTTTGCAAATGTATAAAAAAAAAAAAAAAAAAAAATGAAATATCACATTGACAGAAGTATTCAGACCATTAACTCAGTACTTAGTTGAAGCACCTTTGGCAGCAATTACAGCCTTAAGACTTTTTGGGTATGATGTGACAAGCTTTGCACACCTGGATTTGGGGATTTTCTGCCATTCTTCTCTGCAGATCCTCTCAAGCTCTGTCAGGTTGGATGGGGACCGTCGGTGGACAGCCATTTTCAGGTCTCTCCAGAGATGTTCAACTGGGTTCAAGTCCAGGCTCTGGCTGACATTCACAGAGTTGTCCCTAAGCCACTCTTACGTTGTCTTGGCTGTGTGCTTAGGGTCATTGTCCTGTTGGAAGGTGAGCCTTCAGCCCAGTCTGAGGTCCTGAGCGCTCTGGACCAGGTTTTCATTAAGCATATCACTGTATTTTGCTGTGTTCAGCTTTCTTTCAACCCTGACCAGTCCCCCAGTCCCTGCCGCGGAAAAACACCCCCACAGCATGATGCTACCAACACCATGCTTCACAGTTGGGATGGTATTGCACAGGTGATGAGTGGTGCCTGGTTTCCTCCAGACATGACACTTGGAATTGAGGCCAAACAGTTGAATCTTCATTTCATCAGACCAGAGAATCTTGTTTTAGGAGCTTTTTTTTCTTTTCTTTTTTCTTTTCTTTTTTTTGCAAATTCCATCCGGGCTTTTATGTGTCTTTCTGAGGAGAGGCTTCTGTCTGGCCACTCTGCCGTAAAGCCCAGATCGGTGGAGTGCTTCAGTGATGGTTTTCCTCTGCAAGTTTCTCCCATCTCCACACATCTCTGGAGCTCAACCGAGTGACCATCGGGTTCTTGGTCACCTCTCTTACCAAGGCCTTTCTCCCCCGATTGCTTAGTTTGGCCAGGCGGCCAGCTCTAGGAAGAGTCCTAGTTGTTACAACTTCTTTAAGAATTATGAAGGCCACTGTGCTCTTGGGAACCTTCAGATCAGCCGAAATTTTTTGTAGCCTTCCCCAGATCTGTGTCTCGACACAATCCTTTATCTGAGCTCTGCAGGCAGTTCCTTTGACCTCATGGCTTGGATTTTGCTCTGATATGCATTTTCAGCTGTGAGACCTTAAACAGGAGTGCGCCTTTCCAAATCATGTCCAATCAATTGAATCCAATAAAATCCAATCAAAGTGTAATGCACCTAAGCTAAATTTCAAGTGTCATGGTAAAGGGTCTGAATACTTATGTCAATGTGATATTTCAGTTTTTTCTTTCCAATTAATTTGCAAAGTTATCAAAAATCTTTTTGCATTGTCATTATGGGGTATGGAGTGTAGATTGATGTGAAAAAAACAAACAATTAAAGCATTTTAGCATAAGGTTGCAACATAACACAATGTGAAAATAAATAAATAAGGGGTCTGAATATTTTCTGAATGCACTGTATGTCACTGTAAAAAATATACGTAATTTTAAGATAAAAATTAATATATATATATATATATATATATATATATATATATATATATATATATATATATATATATATATATATATTTTTTTTTTTTTTTTTTTTTAAAGAATGCTAAAAAAAAAAAAAAAAAAAACTTTAATTGGTTAATGGGTAGTTACAGTAACATATAATGTAAAACATTATAATATATTTACCAAGACAATAAATATAATGTTACAGTAAAATATTGTTTTTTAGAACATTGGTATTTTTAAAAAAAGTATGATTTTATCATATAATTAATGGTAAAAATGTATATTAAATTCAACAAAAGAATACATGTAGTTTTTACAGTAAACTATTGTTAAAATTAAAGTGAAAAACAATAATCAGGCATACCCAGAAGTCCCTGCATGTCCCATCCTATATCATTATATTTTATGGGAATAGTTATGTTTCTTCTTATTTTTAATATGACTTATGTACATTGGGGTGCTTTGACTTATATTTTATGTACTTCAGTTAATTTTTATTGCATTATTTAGTGTCACAAGTGTTACCCTGATGGTGTTTTGAGTTTGTGTGAGTGACACTGTGCACACTGTCTCTGATGAACTTTAAGTCAAGTGGCCTTTTGAAGTTACTATGCTGATTAATAATATGTTATAAAGTGAAAAGCAGACTTTTATAGTTCCAGAAGGATAGTATATCAAGTTTATATAATTTAATAATATAAACGGTAGTAAACATTCCGTGAAGCCTGAAACATGGTCACCATATTTTTTCACAGTATATTTCTAGCAACTACAGCTGCTGGTACTTTACCGTAAATGTAAAAAAAATAAAAAAAAAATAAATATGTGCATGGTTGTATTTTCTACATTACATTTAAATTTATGCTGATTTTTAGAAAAAGGCTCAGTGGGTAACACTGTCGCCTCACAGCAAGAAGGTCCCCGGTTCAAGTCCCGGTGACCCTGGGTCTTTCTGGAGTGGAGTTTGCATGTTCTCCCTGTGTAGACGTGGGTTTCCTCCAGGTGTTCCGGTTTCCCCCACAGTCCAAAAACATGCTGGTTTGGTAAACTGGAGACTCAAAAATTTTATGTAAGTGTGAGTGAGAGAGTGAATGAGTTTGTCTATGTGTTAGCTCTGTGATGGGCTGGCCACCTGTCCGGTGTTATATCCCTGCCTTTGGCCCTAGAAAAAATAATAAATAGGCTCCAGCACTCCCTACAACCCTACATAGAATAGGCAGATATAGAAAATGGCTGGATGGATCTATGGATACATTTTAAAAAAATCATAGCATAGTGTAATTTTTTACTATAAAATATACAATATCACAGTAGCAATCACCATTATGAAAAATTCTAAGAATTACAAAAAAAGAGAAGATTTGCCATAAAAGTGTCGACTTTTATCAAGTCATTATTATTTGCACTCATTTGAAGTCTGCGATTTGCGTTTATTCACCGCTCATAAAATCCAGCCTAGAAACACTGGCCATTAATGTCTTCAGATCAGATGTGACAACATGGTCAAAACAGCCATAAAACTAATAGACTGTAAAATGTCATAGTACAAAAATCATTTATTTTTGTTCAGAGGCTAAAAAGGTTCCATAAACTCATGAATTTATTTCATTTCCTTTCTCCCTTTTTCCCAGCTCAATTCTCCCATCTATCTTTATTCTGCTTTATTCAATTTCCTCTCTTCTTCAACGCTATCCATCTGAGTGTATGTGTGTGTATGTATGTGTGTGAGAGAGAGAGACAGACAGAGAGGAATCAGCGGGCGCCCTGGGTGATCGTCACATCAGCTCAGAGGTCTAGGAACAGGAGAAAGACATCTGAGTGATGCTGAGCTTGCACTTTTAACCAACTGTCTGTGGGTGTCGGAGAAAGTGTTATTAATTTAATTACAGGATCCCTGGGAGGGAGAGATGGAGAGAGTGTGTGCACTCTTGCTTGTCAAATCATTTTCCCAACAACCATTTTATCTGACCAGCTCTAATGCTGACTGTTACTGGGCTGTGCCACAAACACTATTGAGTGGAATTCCCGTGAGAACAATTTGCATTCAGCAACTTTGTGGAATCAAGGGCTGTCAACAGGGCCAAGATCCTGAATGCGACCGTTAGATGGACGTCCTTGAACATTGTGTCGTGTCTCGCAGTTTTTTCCATCGTCTTGTGCATTGTACATTGCATTTTTTAGACACTGTAGTGTCAATTTAAAAGTAAATTCAAAGACACTCTTGTTCTGTTTTATTTGTTGCACTGTGTCTGTTTTAGTCTGAGAATGTAAGTCATCATCAGTGCTTGGCTCACCTCCAAAATCTGATTGCTCATTTTATCTAAAATACAACAAATATTAACATTTCGAATTTTAATTTGACAGCCTTAGTGGAATCCTTGCGTGTATCCATGTAAGGTTTATCGGCTTTAATTGGTCATGACAAGAGTTTAAATTAGATTCAACTTCACACAAATATGGTTAGTAAGTGATTTTATCACATCATTGTCATAACATGTATAATGTTTTTAGCTTGTGGCTATGTTAACAAAAAAGTGTATTTTAAAATTTATCCTGGTGCAATGCCTTGCCCCATAGTGTAGCAAGACTCTTAAGCTTCGCCTTCACCTTCTTGTTATAATGAGCAGTATGTAACAAAAGATTACATTTATAAGAATATTTCATTTGTGTGCAGCTGTTGTCCAATTAACTTTAGATGTGTTGGCTGTGCTTGTTTCCAAGCAGCTATCTCATCAACCTCCCCATCATACACACATGTAAACTCACACACGCTTCCCCGCAGCCTGTGGAGTGAGTCATGCAGAATAGTGAGAGCATCTCTGCGCCAGACTTGAGATGAGTCTGATCAAACTCTGGATCAGCTCAGAGAAAGATTATTCACTCTCAGAGGATGGTGAATGCTGCAGGGTGATCTCACCCTTTAGAGATATTCTCTCATTTGTGTATATCTGTTGTATACTGATTTAATGAAATAAAATGAAACATCATAGATAAATGGGTTTTAGATACTGATATTGATGGTTTTTTACAAGGTGAATTTTTTTCAGACATTTATGCCCAGTTGTACAAAACCACTTAAGTTTAAGTATACTGTCAATAAGGGTTTTCTTAATTTAAAGGGGTTTCTTGCAACCTGCTGCAAGTTGTTAGCTTTTACTGAAATGTACAGTTTATTATTATTATTATTATTATTATTATTATTATTATTATTATTTTAAAAAGATTAATTAATTTTATGAGAAAATTAACACTTTCTCAACCCTGTTACACTGTGAAATTTCCCCCTTTATAAATTTAATATAATTTCATTATGTTAATTAATTTTATTACAAATTAACATAATGAGATTATGTTATGTTATAGATGTAATTACATCTTGTTTATACTTACATTGACCAAGCTCTATCTAATATTATATTATATTATATTATATTATTAAATCATCTCATTATGTATATTTTATATAAAATGAACATAATAAGATTATGTTATCAATGTTGCTTAGCTTACATCGGCCAAGCTCAATATTTCAACTCTGTTTTGAAAAAAAAAAATAAAAAAATCACACTGACCAGATTGTTTAGCGTAAAGTACATAAAATACTGTGAACAATATGGTGTGGTGCAATGAAATTTGCTACTTAAGTTATTAGTCATTGTTGCCCTGACTTTTGTACACTACTGGTATGAATAAAAGTGACTTAAAGGCCTAAACAAAGACATTAGTACGCAATTTGATCAAATCAATCACAATTCTTTTTAAAGTATCTTTTTAAAATTTTAAATTGCTTCAATTTTCTGACATCATGGCCATGCCCTTGGTGGGAAAATGAAAACCACAGATCAATTTCAAACTAACAAACACACACACACACACACACACACACACACACACACACACACACACACACACTCTCTCTCTCTCTCTCTCTCTGTTTAATCTTATGCTTTCTACCTCTTCTGTGCAGTAAGAGTACTTCCACATCAAACACGCTCATACACACTGGGCACAACAAAGGCAGACATCAAAGAACCATCAGTAAAGCTGGTCAGATCCTTTTATCCTGTGGAGAGTCTAAAACTGTTCCCAGGATGCCACACGCTGCACGCAACAATTCTGCAGCACAGACACAGATGGCATTGAGATTTCACACAGCACTGGGATCAGTCCAGTTGAACTGAGTCACTTAAAAGTTCTTTGTGCCAGTGAGAGGAAAGTGGAGTGATAGACTGGTTCAATTAATACACTGTGTTTGTGGGTCAGGCTTTGTTTTCCTTGTGGGAAAAAAAAAAATTCTGAAAATGTCCCCAAAAGAATATGAAAACCTGATAAAAACCTCCTTGATGGAACATCCCCACAAGGAAAAAGGGTTCCTTGTAAAAAAAAAATAAAAATAAATAATGAATACATTTTCATTCATATTTAATGCAGTTAATGTTGCCACGTTTATGGCTCTGATCCACACTGGAACTGCAATTTTCCTTTAAAAAAAACAAAGCCTTTTGAAAATGTTCTCCATAACCAAATACTTTGGAAAACGATGATGTTAGGAAACTGAAAGCATAGACAAACCAAAACCATTTGAATTTTTTTTTTTTAAACGATAACGGATAAATGTACTGTAGATGCAGCCTTAAAATATCAAAAGGTGATTTTGGGTTTGAAAAGTCAGAGGGCTGAATATGGTTCTATTTTTTATTTTTTATTTTATTTTACAATTTCATAAAAAATATTTTTATGACATTATATTAACAACATAACAATCTAAATAAATGAAAAAAACGTCATGGTTACTGGTGTAACCTCCGTTCCCTGATGGAGGGAACGAGACGTTGGTGTCGATGTAGTGACACTAGGGGTCACTCTTGGGAGCCCGAGATACCTCTGGTCTTTGATAAAAGGCCAATGAAAATTGGCGAGTGGTATTTGCATGCCACTCCCCCGAACATACGGGTATAAAAGGAGCTGGTATGCAACCACTCATTCAGGTTTTACGCTGAGGAGCCGATATAAGGTCCGGCCATTTCAGCGGGTAGTTCAGCGTTGTGGCAGGAGGGACCAATGTCTCGTTCCCTCCAACAGGGAACGGAGGTTACACCAGCAACCATGACGTTCCCTATCTGTCACTCACTCGATGTTGGTGTCGATGTAGTGACACTAGGGGTCCCTATACAAAACGCCACAAGGCTGAACTGTGTTACGTGAACTGGCGGTGTGTGGTGGGAAGACTTGCTGTGTGCCTCATAGCCAGCGCACCAGGTCGACACGTAACCTCCCCCAACATAGTTATGAGTGTCGAACGGCCCTTTTTGGGGACAAGTCGACTACCCAGAGATAGAGACAGGCTTAACCCAGTCGTGGCCTCTTTCCCCTTCTCTTTTTCCACTCCCTAAAAAAGAAGGGGGATTATCCGACTGGGCCACCAGGTCTAGTCGGGGGGTGTCCCTCCCAAGGGGAGGACACCGCGGAGACCACACCTCGCCCCAAGAGAGGGGGGGATATATAAGTGGAAGAATACATCACATGGTCTTTCCAACCATGTGGAGAGCCTTCAAGGTAGATCCTGCCCAATGGGGGAGGAGTTACTACAACATGGAGACCGGGGCAGAGGGGCTCTGCCCAAGGAAGACGCAGTTTGCCAGCAGGGAAACGAACTAGCGGAAGATATAGATCGCATGGAGTTAGCCTTACAGGGAACCGCCACATGCGGAGCACTTACCCCAGAACCGGGCTCTTAGTTAGTGCGTGTACTGGGCCGGCAGCGAGTCTCTCTGAAAACTCTACTGCCACAGGGCTCGGAGGAAGTCAACCAGGGAACAACTTTTGTGAACACTACTGGGAATTAACAGCACATGTCTTCAGCTCAAAAGGAGGTGGAAGGCGCTATGTGCAAGCGATACACCCGGCCAGCTATCCCAGGCTTATCTGCTTGTGTTGCGTGCCACTACCTGGGATGAAACCGGTTCCACCCGGAGGTTGTAGAACCTTGCAAAGGTGTTGGGTGTTGCCCAGCCCGCTGCTCTGCAAATGTCTGTTAGAGAGGCACCTCTGGCCAGGGCCCAAGAAGCCGCTACACCACGGGTAGAATGGGCTCGTAGCCCTACCGGGGGCGGCATGTTTTGGGCGAGATATGCCATAGTTATGGTGTCAATGAGCCAGTGGGCGATCCTCTGCTTGGAGACAGCGCTTCCTTTCCGCTGTGCACCAAAGCAGACAAAGAGCTGCTCAGAGATTCTAAAGCTCTGCGTGAGATCCAAATAGATGCGTAAAGCGCGCACTGGACACAGCAACGACAGGGCTGGGTCTGCCTCCTCCTGGGGCAGCGCTTGCTGGTTCACCACCTGGTACCTAAAAGGAGTGGTGGGAACCTTGGGCACATAGCCTGGTCGGGGGTCTCAGGATCACGTGAGAATAGCCCGGACCGAACTCCAGGCACATTTCGCTGACAGAGAACGCTTGCAGGTCACCTACCCTCTTGATGGAAGTGAGCGCAGTCAGGAGGGCAGTCTTCAAGGAGAGTGCCTTAAGCCTGGCTGACTGCAAAGCTCAAAGGGGGCTCTCTGTAGACCCTGAAAAACTACAGAGGTCCGATGAGGGAACGAGGTGTGGCCTGGAGGGATTCAGCCTCCTGGCGCCTCTTAGGAACCTGATGATCAGATCATGCTTCCCGAAGGACTTACCGTCGACTGCGTCATGGTGTGCTGCTATGGCAGCAATGTACACCTTCAAGGTGGAAGGGGACAGCCTCCCTTCCAACCTCTCTTGCAGGAAGGAAAGCACTGATCTGACTGCACACCTCTGGGGGTCTTCCTGACGGGAAGAACACCACTTAGCGAACAGATGCCACTTCAAGGCATACAGGCGCCTCATAGAGGGAGCCCTAGCCTGAGTGAACGCGTCCCGTCCAGGGGCCAGACATGGAGATTCCAGAGGTCTGGGCGCGGGTGCCGGATGGTGCCCCTTCCCTAAGAAAGAAGGGCCTTCCTCAGGGGAATTTGCCCGGGGGAGCTGTCACGAGGAGCGTGAGGTCCGAGCACCACTTCTGGGCGGGCCAGTAGGGTGCTTACCAGGACGACCTTCTCCTCGTCCTCCCTGACCTTGCACAGGGTCTGTGCGAGCAGGCTCACTGGGGGAAAACGCATATTTGTGAATGCCAGGGGACCAGCTGTGTGCCAGTGCGTCTATGCCGAGGAAGGCCTCGGTGAGGGCGTACCAGAGCGGGCAGTGGGAGGATTCTTGGGAGGCGAACAGGTGCACCTGTGCCTGACCGAATCGACTCCAAATCAGCTGGACCACCTGAAGGTGGAGTCTCCACTCTCCCTTGAGGGTAACCTGTTGTTACGGTGCATCCGCCAAAGTGTTGAGGTTGCCCAGGATGTGAGTGGCTTGCAGCGACTTGGTGCTGCTAACTCCGTTGGAGGAGACGGCGGGTGAGTTATGACATACAGCGGGAGCGCAGACCGCCTTGGCAGTTGACATATGCTACCGCTGCCATGCTGTCTGTCCGAACTAGCATGTGCTTGCCCTGGATCAACGGCCGGAACCTCCGCAGGGCGAGCAGAATTGCCAGTAACTCGAGGCAGTTGATGTGCCAACGCAGCCGCGGACCCGTCTAGAGGCCAGCGGCTGCGTGCCCATTGCCAACAGCGCCCCAGCCCGTTTTGGAGGCGTCTGTCGTGACCACGATGCGCCTGGAGACCAGTTCTAGCGGAACACCTGCTCGTGGAAACGAGAGGTCGGTCCAAGGGCTGAAAAGATGGTGACAGACTGACGTAATGGCCACGCGGTGTGTCCCGTGGCGCCATGCCCGTCTCGGGACTCGAGTCTGGAGCCAGTGCTGAAGCGGGCTCATATGCATCAACCCGAGCGGGGTGGCCACCGCCGAGGATGCCATATGCCCCAGGAGCCTCTGAAAAAGTTTCAGTGGAACCGCTGTTTTCTGTTTGAACGCCTTCAAACAGGCCAGCACCGACTGGGCGTGCTCGTTCGTAAGGTGCGCCGTCAAGGAGACTGAGTCCAACTCCAAACCGAGAAAAGAGATGCTCTGAACCGGGAGGAGCTTGCTCTTTTCCCAGCTGACCCGAAGCCCTAGTCGGCTGAGGTGTGAGAGCACCAGGTCCCTGTGTGCGCATAACCCGTCTCGAGAGTGAGCTAAGATTAGCCAGTCGTCGAGATAGAGAATGCGAATGCGCACCTCCCTTAACGGGGCAAGGGCAGCCTCTGCGATCTTTGTAAAGACGCAAGAAGACAGGGACAGGCCAAAAGGGAGGACTTTGTACTGATACGCCTGACCCTCGAACGCGAACCGCAGGAAGGGTCTGTGTCGAGGAAGGATCGAGACGTGAAAGTACGCATCCTTCGGGTCTACCGCTGCGAACCAATCTTGATGCCGGACGCTCGCTAGAATGCGTCTTTGCGTCAGCATCTTGAACGGGAGTCTGTGTAAGGCCCGGTTCAGTACTCGCAGGTCCAAGATTGGCCGCAACCCACTGCCTTTTTTCGGTACAATGAAGTAGGGGCTGTAAAACCCCTTCTTCATCTTGGCTGGAGGGACAGGTTCTATCGCGTCCTTCCGTAGGAGGGTAGCGATCTCCGCGCAAGGTAGCAGCGTTTCCGTCTTTCACCAAGGTGAAGTGGACACCTCTGGACCTGGGCGGATGCCCGGTGAAATGAATCGCGCAGCCGAGTCGGACGGTCCGGACCAGCCCTCGTGACGGACTGGAAAGCGCAAGCCATGCGTCCAAGTTCCGCACAAGGGGGACCAAAGGGACAACGTCATCGGATGTACCGGCAGGTGGGGCCTCGTGCCGGGGCGGAGCTCGAGGTGCCACACCACATCGTGGCCGTGCTGAGTCCGAGGACATCGAAGCACTTACCTGGCTCCTTGTGACCACCCCCGGAACAGCCTGGGACGGGGGAGGATGAGACCTGTCCTCGTGACCCGTGGAGACTGTCACATCGGGGGCGGATTTGTGCCACAGCTGGGCGCTCAGGGCGGGAGACCGCCGCTAGAGCGCCAACCTGCCAACCTTTCTTACGAAGGTGAGCCGCGACCGCAGCGTTGCCATGGACATATTCTCGCAATGAGAACGTGACCATCCACGAACGCTGTCTCTGCGTGAGCAGTGCCCAAACACGAAAGACAGTGATCGTGACCGTTAGAAGGCGAGAGATAACGAGCACAACCAGGAATAACACACAATCGGAAAAGCATCTTTAAAAAGACGCGTCTTTAAAAAGACGTTCCGTGTGTGCGCTCTTTCAGAGGGGAAAAATGCTCTTTCAGAAAATATACTCTCTAGTTTTTCTGCCGAAGCGCCCAGGGGCGTTCTCTGCAGTGCACCAGTGCAGAGGAGGGAGAAGCCGCTGAAATGCGCCGTCAGATCCAGCAGGTGAATGAACAGTAGTATTCAGCTCAGCGAGCATGACCGTTCGGCTCCGAAGAGAAAATCTGAATGAGTGGTTGCATACCAGCTCCTTTTATACCCATCTGTTCGAGGGAGTGGCATGCAAATACCACTCGCCAATTTTCATTGGCCTTTTATCAAAGACCAGAGGTATCTCGGGCTCCCAAGAGTGACCCCTAGTGTCACTACATCGACACCAACGTCGAGTGAGTGACAGATAGGGAACTGAAAAAACTGACATGAATTTGAGAATTTCTTAGAGACTGGTATTCACCCCTTTTGTTTTACAGACAGCATGCAATGTGATGTGCAA